>NC_133426.1:107466250-108122000 GCF_049350105.2 Macaca mulatta | reverse complement strand
AAGAAGCAGTCAAGCTATGGGAAAAGCTCAGCACTCAGCCAGCCTGTAGCCCCAGAAGCTCACCCTACCTGTGCTGCCTGGGGAGTCCGTAGCAGGATCCGGCAGCTCCATGATCATCCCTCACCAGGAATCCAGACCTAGTGCCTGATGAGCCACAGACAGGCAGAATCCTGACAGGCTCTAAGCAAGCCCTCTCAGGGAGGCAGGCGGGGCTGAGCCAGGCCAGGAGGCGGGGGTTGTCACCCTGTTTGTTTACTGACCCCCCAGGAATCTGGAGGGGGCGGCTATGTCAGGGCCTGGCTGGTGAATCAGAGCTTTGTCTCTGGAGAATTCCGGTTCACTCCCAACTGGGCCTGCCACACCGGGGCCAGGATGGCCTTCTCAGGCTGGCAAGGATGGCAGGAGTGGGACTGGGCATTCCATGGTGCTGAGGAGGGGCATGCAGAGGGTAGCTTCTGTTGATTTATTTTCCCTTTCCATGGAAGACACAAAGGGGTCACTCTGCCTCTAGGCCCACCCCTCCCCTGAGGTGGAGGATAAGATCAGACCACCTTGGTGACAAGCTTCTGGTAAGCAATTTCCCCAAGACATGATAAGAGGATGGGCTTGGAAAATAAGCCTTGTCTTAGACTAAGTAAGCCTCCTCAGAGACAGCGAGGAAGGTTTCAGGGACAAAGGACATGGGATGGCAGCATCGAGAAGCAGGGGCAGCAGAATTCCTCTGAATGTGATTATCCTTGGGTGAGTGCAGAGGCCAGGAGATTTGTCAGAGTCCACTGTGAAAATAGAGGGGTGCTCTGCCCTGCCTTTGAGAGGTAGAGAGGAGTGGAGGGAGAGCCATAGCCCTCAGACCTCTCGCTGTACCCTGAGGCCAAAGGGAAATGGACGGTTTATGGGCATCCCATTGAACCTTCACAGGGGAGGGAAACGGGTCATTGGGACCCAGCAGTTCCATGTAGGCAGTCATTGCCAGGGAGGCTCCTGTGCCCTGACTGTGCTACCCTGGGTGGGGGCAGGGGAAGGCCCTTTCCCATAAGCCACTGGCCTGAGGGGTAGGGCCCCTCCTGAAGTGGCCACTCTTCTCCTTTTCCAGCAGACTTGTCTGGGAAAAGGTTAACATTCCCAAGCTGGGCCCCCATCCATCAGCACTGAGGGAAAACACATCGTTTTCACCAATAAGTGTTCTGTTCCCATCCTCATTTATCTCCCACAGAGTCTTCTGGACTTTCCAACAGTTCCACATTGTTTCCATGCTGAGGCCCACCTACAGGAATAGTTGGAACAGCTGCCTGACTCTTTCTGGGGTTCTGGGGTGGAGCCAATCAGGGTGGCTGGGGGATGGCAGGCCAAGAGCAGGGAGTTGCTCTACCTCTGGGCCATATCTTCACTCGTGCTGGGTCCTCTGCACTGCGAATGCCCCAGCGTTAGCAACAGCCCCTTGTGACCCAGCCACAACCAAGCTGTCCTGACTCTGAGGGGAGCACCCACCGTGAGCTGGGCTCCACCCATGTCAGCTTTGCATTCCCTGCAGACTTCTTGGTTTCCTAAACCCCCACCCAGCTGCCATACTATTCTCCATCACCCTGCTCTCCCTCTCCTACTTCCCCATATACTCTCAAGTCACACCTAGCAGAGCCAGGCACGCAATAGGCAAATGATGAATAGTAATGTTTTATTTCCCTTTCCCTATCAATTGCCTTCTACTTCTGGCTTTTGCAGCCAGGATATTTGCTTCTTGCACCCCACTCCCCTTGAGGTTCTCTATCCATCCCTTGAATCTTTGAGAAAAAGGCTGCAGAAAAGGAAGAGAAACTGGATTGTGGCAGAAGAGAGAAGTTGGGCCATGCCATCGGCAATCACAAAATGAAGCCCTCAGGTTTCCCTGCCTACATGGTGGTGCTTGGTGGGGGTAGACAATGAACAGGGTAAGCCTTTTGGAAGGGCTCAGTTTCTCAATCCCTCAACCCTGTGAAAGTCCCACTCTAGGGAAGGGGTAGGTTAATGGGGGAGTCTACGTTGACCCTTGCTTTGAGAATATGTTCCAGGCAGTAATTTCTTTCTGGTTGGATGTGGGAAAATAGCTCAGGGGGACCTGACTCTAATGCCTCTCTGGACCTTGACTTTCCTTCATTACTGCCCCCAAAATGGGCTCCCCAGCATCCACATTCTCCATCCCCACTTCCTTTTTCCTCCCTTCTTCCTTCCTGTATATTCAACTGCTGCCTGCCCCCCAGCAGTGACTCAGCACTGCAGCCCATCTGTGAGGCTCCAGGGGACATAGCACTTTCTCACACTCCCATAGCCTCTGGACCCCAAAGTATTGTAGGGCAACCCAAAGTATGCTTAGGCATCTCCCTTCTCCAGTCAACTTTCCCGAGACCTCACTCATTGTTGGGAAAGGGGGCTGCCCTCCCTACTGTCTCACATACATCCTCTACCTGCTTACCAACATACACAGTCGGGCACATACACCACCACCATCACACTACTACAGGAGCAGAGAGAGAGAACAGGCAGATATGGAACTCAGGGAATTCTAAGTGGGGCTGAGCCAGGAGCTATGAAAAAGGCTAGGAACTTGAGAGGAAAGAGACAGGAGATGGCAGGAGAGAGACACCTGCAGAATATGGAAGGCATGCCACAGAGAAGCCAAGGCAAAGAAAGGACCTGCCTTGTCCTAGACCATGCCCTGAAGGATCATACTCTTCTAGGACATTCCTGGACCTGTAACTCTTAGAAGGTTAACATGAAACCAGCCCCGCTCAGCTGCAGTGGGCCCTCTGAGCTGCTCAGCCCAATGCTCTTCCTTTCCCTATGCCCCCCCATAAAAGACATTATGAGTAATGAAGGATGGGCCCAATATATTCCCCACGCTATCCAAGGGATTGCATGTATACAGAGAATGCCCCTGAGCCTTAGGAAGTGTGGGTACCCCAAGGATACACAGATCCTGTGTCCACTCTTTCTCCACAGGTCTTTCTTTTACTGTCAGATTCTTACCTGAGGGTGGGGGCAGGTGCTTCGGAGGCTGCTGCTATGATGGAACTGGTCAGCTGCCTGCCAATCATGACATCGTGGGAGGGTATAAGGGCATCCCTGCATGACCATAGGTTGCATAAAAACCAAGGCTCATGGGGAGGTGAGGATAGGCAGTGCACCAACTATTGATCATTAAGCACCTGGAAAATCAATACAGAGAGATTTCGAGTCAAGACCTAGAAAAGCCTATGAATCAAGCATCTACCCAGAGGTGGCTTGACCAGATATACAAATAAGTATTCAAAGCCTACTGACCTACCCAGGCCACCATGTACCATAAAAGACTTTATTTAATTATTGACCAAGGAAGCATTTATTGTTTACCTATAGTGCTTTGTGCTAGAGACATAAAGATAACTGCTGAGATATCAAAGCCTAAGGGTGGAGGTGGGGGAGACGGGTAGGGGAGGCAGTCATGTATGCTGATAATTATAATAAAATGTTACATAGCAAATGCTAAAATCAAGAGTTTACCAAAAGGCTAAGGGAGCACACAGTGGGGAACAGCTAACACCGAGAATGTGCACATATTTCAGAAAGAGCACACTTCAGATGAGTCTCAAAAGATGAGTAGATATTTGCTTGTGCAGAGGAGAAAGGGAGAATGGCATTCCCAGCAGACGGATCCACCTGTTTGAAGGTGGATGTCATAAAAAGGCCTAGCATGTTCAGAGGACAATGTGATCAGTATGGTAGAGTTTAAGAGGCACAGAGATGAAAAGACATGGGGGCTTCCCCTGAGGAGTATCACATACAGACAGAACAAATGTGGAGAAAATAATGGCCATAAAGTGTTATTTGAGGTCATAATAGAAGTGTTTATGGGATGAAGTGAAGAGACTGATGAGGGAATCGTGAGTTCTATCTGGTCATGTCAAGAAAAGTCTCCCTAGAGGAAATGTGCTTCAGGTGAGTCATGAAAGAGAAACAGATTTGTCATTAGGCAGTGAAGGTTAAAAAAAAATACAAACATGAAAATTAAATGTATGGTGTGTTCGGTGTGACCAGAGTACAAGGTACGTGCCTTGTTGTGTGTAGCAGGAGATGAGGCTGTGGCCAGATTGGGCCATGCCTTGAACGACAAGCAGAGGATTGTAGGCTTTATCTTGTAGACAATGGGGAGGTACTGAAGATTTTAAGCAGAGAGTGACATAATGAAATTTGCATTTTATTTTATTTATTTTAGACGGAGTTTTGCTTTTGTTGCCCAGGCTGGAGTGCAGTGGCACGATCTCGGCTCACTGCAACCTCTGCCTCCCAGGTTCAAGCGATTCTCCTGCCTCAGCCTCCTGAGTAGCTGGGATTACAGGTGCCTGCCACCATGCCCCACTAATTTTTTTGTATTTTTAGTAGAGATGGGGTTTCATAATGTTGGCCAGGCTGGTCTCGAACTCCTAACCTCAGGTGATCCACCCACCTCGGTCTCCCAAAGTGCTGGGATTACAGGCATGAGCCACCGCACCCGGCCAAGATTTGCATTTTAGAAAGAGCCCTCTGCCTTCCTTGTAGAGTGATTCTCCAAAAGGAAGAACCTGTTGAGAAGCTGTTAGAATAGGCAGGCAGTTGCAGTGAAGATGAAGCAGACAGCATGACTCTGAGGTACATTAGAGAGGTAAAATACACTGGGCTTGATGATCAATTGGATGTGAACAGTAAGGGAGGAGAAGGAGTCAAAGGTTTCTAATCTGGGAGCTGAGTGGATAATGTTGCCAAATGCAAGAGAAGGAAAACAGGAGAAAGTATATTTGCTGTGGTAGGGGATGGGGCAGTGTTACATAATAAGCTATGCTTGAGACATATTCAGCTTTAGATGTAAAGAGCTAAGCTTAGTAAAGGAGAAATATGGGGACAAAGTTTAGATGTACAAACCAATTGATGGTTTAGAGAATGTACACAAATGTGATGAGAATGGGTGGCAAAGATGATGCTAGGAAATAATAAGGTGATCTCTTTTAGTGTGGGGCAAAGACACACAAACCCTGATTCAAAGGGCCGGAACTGAGCATCTTTTATTCATGATGCTGATAATTAAATAACCACTATTTATAGACTCTATTCCAGTGGTTCACAACGTTTTAGATATAAGGGGCCCTTCTGAAGACTAAAAAAAAAAAAAAATCTCACTTCACCCACTCTCACCCACAATAGTAGCTGTAATTTTAGAACGTACCGAGTGAGAAAAACATTTATGCATTTAAAGATCTGTGGACTCCTTGCATTAAGTACCCACCCCTCCTCCTCAGGAGACTATAGTCCAAGGAGTGAAGATTATTACAAATCACAAGGGCACAAGAGGTTGTGGTCTAAAGGGTACTTTGCTGTAGTCAAAGTCCCTAGAGATTATACAGCTATGTAGCTACTCATCCCCAAAGAATGACTGAAAATATGGCTCATCTGTGATCAGACACCACAAAAGCATTAGTCACTTAGATTAAAAAATGAAGTACTGCTATGGATGTGTTATAAGCATAAAGGCTATAAGAGGCTTGCTTTCAGACCTCTTTTTATGTTAACATTTTTATTTTTGCTGATTATAGAAGTAATACATGATCTTTATAGAAAAACTGGGAAATACAAAAAATAATAGGGATGAAAATAAAAATAATCTTTAATATTACCACCCAGAGATAATCATTACTAACAGCTATGAAGTTTTAATTTTTCTCTGAAAAATATATACATACACTTTTAAAATAAAATTGCCATCACATGCTATCATTTCGTATCCTGCTTTTTTCACTTGTCATTATACCATGGTCATTTTAGAATGTCATTAACTATTCCCTTAAAACATGATTTTTTTTTTTTGAGACAGGGTCTCTCACTTTGTCACCCAGGCTGGAGTGCACTGGCGTGATCTTGGCTCACTGCAACCTCCCAGGCTCAAGTGATCTTCCCGCCTCAGCGCCCCCAAGTAGCTGGGACTACAGGTGTGCACCACAATGCCTGGATAATTTTTTGTAGTTTTGGTAGAGACGGGGTTTTGCCATGTTGCCAGGCTGGTCTCAAACTCCTGAGCTCAAGTGATCAGCCCGCCTGTGCCTCCCAAAGTGCTTATATTACAGGTATGAGCCACCACGCCCAGCCTAAAACATGATTTTTAACAGCTGCATTGGAAGTACAGCACTGTGACTGAGGCCATGGGCACTGGCATCAGACAGACCTAGAGTCAAATCCACACTATTCAGCCTATTAGCAGTGTGGCCCAGGACAAGTTAACCTCTCTGAGCCTCAGTGTCCTCATCTGCAAAATGGGGATAAATAATGATAGCATCCTCACAGAATTATTCTAATGATTAAAGTTAATAATTTAAATAACTTAGCACAGTGTCTGGCAACAATGCACAACTCAGTAAGGGTTAGCTATAGTCATTGTATAGTATTCCACTGAATGGATATACCATAATTTAACAATTAGACATATGTTTATAGTTCTTCTTTTTTATAAATCAAAGTGCAAAGAACAACCTTGTGCATATTTGTGATTTTCTCCATGGGATAATTGCCTATAAGGGGGAATTCCTGGATCAAAGGGTTTATGATATATATTTCTAAATTGCCCTAGAAAAAGTTACATCATTTTATACGACTACTAGCAATGTATAAGAGTGCCAGTTTCCCAGCACACTTGCCAACAGTATGTATTCTTACTTTATTTGCCAACTTAGTGAGTGAAAATGGCATTTTGAGGATTACTTTACATTTCCTTAATTGCTAAAGATATTTAGCTTTTCCTCCACACCTTAGTGGTCGTTTTTATCTCTTTTTTCATCAACTATCTCTTTTCTTCTGAGATTCATTTATCTCCAGATTAACTTCCTTCTTTCTTATTCCTCTACTGACCTGATGCTAGGTTGAGGCTTCACAAAACAAAACTAAGGTAAACCCAGGAGTCAGAGAATTCAGACCTTCTAATACCAACACAGGCAGGAAAGGAATAGATTTCTTCTGGTCCTAAAATGACTATCCTCTGCTCTTTCAGACCTTACCCCTGACCTTGACCTCAAGTCATATTGCCTCTCTAGGCTTAGTTTGCTAATGTATCAAATGTTAATGTTTAAGGGTTGCTAAGCACCAAACACTATCATTCCCTGTATTCATATAGCATGCCTTTGTAGTCTGTTGCGCTGTCTTTCATGATCCTAAGCACAACCTAGTAAAGTTGTCCCAGCCAGAATTAAGATCCCACTTTACAGATGAAGATGCTGAGATGCAAGCGAACCAGGGCCTCCTGATTCCTGGGCAAGTGCTCTTTGTTATACACAAAGATTCTTCTGCCTCTATCTAGCTCAATCCTATCTCAAATCACCATCTGCACATACTGATTCTTTTCCTATTCCTCTTTTTAATTTGCAAAAGCTATGAGAGATTGAAGATGAATCAGACTTGGTCCCCAACTGGTCAAATGTAGGAAACAAGACATGTAAACAAAAAAAAGTATAATTTTGGGGGGAAAATTATTCATACCCTACGTGGGTGCTGTGGTTTGAACATCCATCCCCAATGTGACAGTATTGAGAGCTGGGACCTTTAAGAGCTGATGAGGGCTTTGCCCTCATGAATGGATTAATCCATTCATGGATTAATGAATTAATAAGTTATCATGGGAGGAGAATTCATGGCTTTATAAAAAGAGGAAGAGAGATCTGAGCTAGCACACTAAGCCTTCTAGCCATGTGATACTCCATGCCATCTTGGGATGCTTCAGAGAGTCTCTACCAGCAAGAAGATCCTCACCACAGCCCCTCGAACTTGGACTTCTCAGCTTCCATAATGGTAATACATAAATTCCT
The DNA here is from genome assembly GCF_049350105.2 of Macaca mulatta. Taxonomy (NCBI): domain Eukaryota; kingdom Metazoa; phylum Chordata; class Mammalia; order Primates; family Cercopithecidae; genus Macaca; species Macaca mulatta. The sequence continues at coordinate 108,114,168 of NC_133426.1, read as the reverse complement.
TTTCTTATAAATTACTCAGTTTCAGGTATTCTGTTATAAGCAACAGAAAATGAACTAAGACAGCAGGACACAGAAATCATGCTATAAGAGGTCACAGAGGAGGAACTGTTCACTTCTAGTTGGAGGGATTTGGGATGTATTTATGGAAAAGAAGCTTTTGAGCTAAGGTGAAAGAGAAGATTTTGACATATGCAGGAGTGGAGGATGCTTTTTGGGGGGCAATAAGCCTTCCCTGCCCTCCCCTAGGGATCCTGCTGGACATGAAACTCTGGCTTTTTGCCACTACAAATACTCTTCCTGATTCTAAAAGCCATACACAGGCTGTTTCAGGAGGATTCAGTGGGAAGGCATTGTTTCTCTTGAGCAGAGATAAAAAGCTTTAAAAACACAGGGGAAATATTAGGATTTCAGTATGAAAGCAAGATTGTTGGCTCATGGAGGACAAAACCCACACCTGATATTTATTTATATCCCACATATTTTTAACACAGTGCTAGGCACCCAAAAACTGGAGATGTCTAGGAACATATGCTACTTAAATTTGTGTGGAATAATGTACAATGTTAGCATTTGAAACAAGTACAATAACAAGTACGATGTCGGCATTTGAAACAAGGCTTGAAATGGCAAAAAAAAAAAAAAAAATGCAAAAACTTAAATGTCTGTCACTAGGGGACTGATTAAATAATGGTGTATCCATACAATGGAATTCTATACAGCTACTTTAAAAATAATTAAGAACTCTATGTGCCAATACAAAATGATCTCTTATGATATACTTTAAGTAAAAAGAAAACAAGAGAAAAATCAAGGTGGTGGTTAGTCTACACTTGTATACTAAAAATATGTGCTTATAGATGCAAAAAAAAATCTTTGGAAGTATACAAAAGAGCCTGTTACCATTGAAGAAGGGAACTGAGCAGTAAAAATTCTCCCCATCTCTTTGGGATTTCTACTATTTCTGCCCTTTTTAAAAATAAGAAATACACCTATAAAAGTACATAAAGCATATATGCAAAGTATATTAAATCTTTATAAAGTAAATTCATATAATCACTTCCCAGGTTGAGAAATAGAATTATTCCCCACACCACATAAGCCCCATGTTGCCAATAGAAGATAAAATTTTTTACTAAATATCATTTTGTACTTTTTGAATTTTGACCCATGTGAACACATTACCTATTTAATAGCTAATTCTTCACCCCCTCTCCACTCCACACCAAAATGCAAGGAGGTCATCAACTATTTTATGGAAAGATTGGTGTGGCAGCTTTTCCATAGCCAAATAAATAATAACTGTATTCTGTGTTTTATGTATATTAACTAAGCAGTCTACATACATTAACTCCTTTAATCCTTATGACAACACTATAAAGTAGTTACTATTGCTATCCTCATTGTGTGGATAAGAAAATGGAGGCACAGAGATGGTAAGTAACTTGTTCAGAGTCATATTGTGAATACATCGTGAAGAGCTGGGATTTGTACCCAGGCAGTTGTGTCTCAGAATACAAGTTATTTACCATTATGCTACTCTGCCTCTGTAAATTCTAGAACCCAGGCTCTGAGGCATTGTAATCACTGATACCTGGATAGTGGAGACAATTTTTGGCTATGGACCACCAGGTGGGAGCCCAAGCATTGACTCAGTTATGCCACTACTCAGGCAAAGACACAAGCAATTAAAAACAGACAGGATGCAGTGAGTCTAAGGTCTGGGGCAGCACTAGGCTGGCAAACAGTGAAAAGCACTTAAGTGATCTTTACAGGACATCTGAGAAGTGAAATTCTGGTCAAGTCTCCTATTTTGAGCTCAGAGCCTCCCCAATGCCTAAAGCTCAATAAATTTTTTTTTTCCAGTAAATAAGCTCTTTCCATCTAGAAACCGGAGAAATCTAAGAGCCTATGTTACAAAAAGACCTCCAGAAGTGGACAAAGATGTCTGCTGCAGTATTGTTTACAATCGCAAAAATCTGCATTCACTCAAATGTCCACCAACAGGGGACTGGTGAGTAGACTATGTCTGAGACATATCACAGCATGATTGTCTGGGGCATAGGCTCTGAACCAGGATGCTCTGGCTTGCACCCTGCCCACTTATCAGCACAGATATGGACAAGCTCCCCAGTCTTACTGTGCTCCAGTACCCACATCTGTGAAACAGGGATAACAAAAAAGACCTACATCTTAGCTTTGTTGCAAGGAGTTAATTCATAGTTTCTGGCATTTAGTAAATATTCAACTGTTATTTATTATGATAGCCACTCACATGGTAGAATATTATGTAGCTGTTAAAAAGAAAGAGGTAGATCTATATGCACTGATTTGGACAGATTTCAAAGTTATATATTTTAAGCCAAAGAAAACAAACAAATGTCAGAATAGCATGTGTAATGGAACTCCAATTTTGTAAAAACAATCTACTGTGTGTATGTGCAGAAAGGAGGCCTGGACATCTGTTTTTTGTTTTGTTTTTTTGTTTTTTTGTTTTTTTTTGAGACAGAGTCTCACTCTCTCGCCCAGGCTGGAGTGCAGCTGGAGTACAGTGGCATGATCTCAGCTCACTGCAACCTCCACCTCCCGGGTTCAAGTGATTATCTTGCCTTAGCCTCCCAGCCGAGATTGTGCCACTGCACTCTAGTCTAGGTGACATAGCGAGACTCCATCTCAAAAAAAAAAAAAAAAAAAAAAAAAAAAAAAAAAAAAAAAAACTTGCAAACATTTATGATTCTTGGGAGAACAAATTCAAGAGATAGGGAAGACTTCTAAGATGAAGAGGTTCTGTAAAGAACAGGGCAATGGGAAGGAGACCCCCTTCCCATGGGCTACAGATTCCTCTCCCCAATCCAAGGTAACACTGTATAACTGTCTTTCCTCTCAAACCACTGCCTTTCTTCCTGACAGCATGGCAGTAAAGAGAGAAGATACACATTTCATTGGTAACAAACTTTGTTATACTTCCTAAAATAATTCCTGCAATGCAGCCAAAAAAACAAGGTTCTGCTTCAGATGTACCTCATTTAATGAACAAATCGTAGAAACTCGGATTTTCAAGCTAGAAAGGACCTTTGAGATCATCTAGGCCAATCCCCTCATTTACAAATGAAAACAAGGAAACATATTCCTGAGAAGTTTAGCTGTCAAGCAATTTTGCGAAATAAAATTTATTATCCAATTAAAAAAATCAGAGACGCATCCCCATGGGAGAAAACTGTAAGAGCCAATTAATGCAATAAACCTGAAACCTTTATACACTGATGGTGGGAGTGTAAGTTAGTACTATTTTGCACAGTGATTTGACAATATCTCCCAAAGGTGACAATGCACATACCCTGTAAGGGACAATTCCACCCAGATATTTACCCAGTACAAACTGTCACCTAAGAATAGCTACACAAGAAAGATCACAGTACCTCTGTGATTGCTCAAAACTAGAAATAGCCTAAATGTTCATCAACAGCAGAATAAAGTGTGATATAGTCATTAGAGGAGTATACAATAGTGAAAAAAATGAGTAAACTAGAGCCCCGTGTTATACAACATGGATGCTTTTCACAAATATAACATTGAATAGAAAAAATAAGTTTCAAGCCAGTTGCATTGGCTCATGGCTGCAATCCCAACACCTTGGGAGGCTGAGGCAGGAGGACTACATGAGGCCAGGAGTTTGAGATCAGCCTGGACAACAGAGCAGGACCCTGTCTCTATGAAGGAAAAAAAAATTAGCTGGGCATGGTGGTGCCACCTGGGGGGTGGTGAGGTTGGAGGATTGCTCCAGCCCAGGAGCTCGAGACTGCAGTGAGCTATGATTACACCAATTCACTCCAGCCTGGATAACAGTACAAGATCTTGTCTCTTAGGAGGAAAAGAAAAGAAAAGAAAAATCACATTGCAGAAGAATACATATAATACACCACTGATATAAACTTTTAAAACATATAAAGCAGTAGTATATGTTGTTTAAAAATACATACATGTATAGTAAAAGTATATACATCAATGCATGGGAATAATAAACACCAAATCCAGGATAGTGGCTACTTTGGAAGGAAAGAGAGAACTTTAATCATGGAGAATAGACAGAAGGTTTCAACTCTACTGGTAATGTTTCTTTACTAAGCTGTGCAGTGAATAACCTGATTTTCACCATATTATTTTTATACCTTTTTGAATGTACGAAGATATTTCATAACACATTGTTTAAAAGAATGCAACAAAGCCCATGCTGAAAAGAAAGTTGACAATTTTTGCATATAACAAAATACTAGAAGAAATGTATTAAATGTAAATGTTGCACTCAAAATTTAAGGATTATTCCTTAAATCTGCTTCATTTTCCTGGGACTAGTTTCACAGGAGGGGACCTGCTAGAGAAGCAGCAGTTGGGTACAGTGGGCTGGGGAATCAGGAGATAATCCCAGATTCTCATCAGCTATGGGAAGGAAAACAATATGATTAACCTCTTGGGTTTTTCATGTTTAGAAATGCATTGTTGAACTAGATTATTTTACAAGTGTTATCCATGTGACAATTTCTTCCAGTTTGCTTGTTTGTTTTTGAGCAGCAATTCCCCAAACTGTATCTGCAAGAGGCAAAAAGTGTTTTTCATAAAGAAAAGTGTTCCCTGGTCAAACTAGTCTGGGATGTACTGGGTTAAACAAAATTAAACAGATTCATTTACAGCAGTGCTTCTCAGAGTCTTTAATATGCGTTATATATACTGTGACTCTCCAAAATGAGAATTCGGTTAAGAAGCATTTCCAAAAAAGTATTGAACTGCAGAATACACACACATGCATGCACACACACACCCAACACTTATTTTAAAACAGAATTTATTAACATTCTCTCAGGATGGGGCTCTATAGAACATTGGTTTGGTAAATGCTATCCTAGAAGGATTTATCTCACTTGCTATTTTTGTTGCTGATGCACGTTTAGAATCCTTCGTAAGGGAGGAATGTCATTTCATCGTATAATTTCCACTGAATGGGTTTCCTCTTAGTGTGTATCCCTGAGAAGTTTAGAAGGCTATCTTCTCGGCCTTCATTAGTGAGATCCCATCCTAGCTGGCATGGTGGCAGATCCAACATCAGAAACTTCTGAGCATCTACAGTTAGAAGGGCTGAATCCCAGATGTGCTCTCCACATCTGGCTCGGGGCCTTTGCTAAATTCATTGCTTCAAGCTATGCTCCCCTCCTTTATGGCAGACTTGAAGGGTAATCTGAACTGGAGCACAGAGCTACTTAGCTGAGGCTGAATGCCTAGAAGTACAAATCTCACAAGAAGAGGAGCTCTTTCCGTGTGCCTTCATCTCCCAGCAATGGTTTACAGAAAGCAAGACTACAGGGCAGAGGCCTGCCCACCCAGAGACAGAGGGGCTTGGTCTTCTTTCAGAAACAGGACACAACACTGCCACTTCCAACACTGCCTTTTCACGGAGGTTTCCTTAGAAGGCCCTGAGATTCTCTGGGATCATCTCCCCACGCAAACCTTAGAAGGAAAATCTCCTGAGGCTTGTGGTTCCCATAGGCCTTTTAAAAGGTGATTTACCTGAGGGCCTTTCATCTAGAAACAAGGATTCCTTTGGAAAAGTCAGGAATTAAGATGAACTAGACATAGAGCTTTTTTAAGGCTTTTGTTCTTTTGACAATCAAAATGAAAATATTTTTTAAAAGTATGTTCTTTTCCAGACAGCATGCACCATGCTTTCAACGGAAGCAGGCGGCAGCTGCTGCTGACGTCCTCCTCTACCCCACTCCACCCCACCCCATCCCAGCCTTGCCACCTGCTTAGACCCAACACCTGTGAGGCCTGGCTCGACCTGCCTACCAAAGGAAGGATAAACATTAACTACCCATACAGTCTCAGGCCCACTTACTAGGCTGGGGCACTTGGCCTAATGCTGGGAAAGGTGGTGAGAGCAGGTGATGGGGTGTTAGACTCCAAGAGAAGCAAGCCCTATTTGAAACCACTCCAAGCTAGGCTTTCAAGAGTGGAAAGATGCCTCCTGATTACAGGGTGTAGAAAGGAAACCAGGGGAGAAGATAAGGGGGAAAAAATGTCACAGGAAAAACAACAGAGCCAGGAAGTAAATGCAGAGATGAGATGAGCCCTTCAGCTCCAGGCTCTTAGGTCAGAGCCTGGTTTACTTCAGCAAAGAACTCCTGTGTCCTGTCTACTGGCCAGAATACTCATTTGTTCAGGGAACCTGCTCCAAGGTCCCATGTTTCCTCTCTCCTCCCTTGTTAGCCAATGCTTTCCACACACCTTTCCTTCCCTCCTGCCAAGAAATATACCCTTGGACAAAAAGCATGCTATTGAGAACCTAAAATAAATAAATAAATGCCCCTCTCTTCTCAGAGAAGCAAACTGTGTACCTCCTTCTTATTCATTTTTAGACCTTAGTTGCTCAAATTGGCTTGAGTTTCTATTCTTGGGCATCTTTTTTTTTCTTTATGAATCTAAATGATGACTACTTTATTATGGACATTTTTTAATGCAAGTTTTCCCCTAAAAGCACATGCAAACAGACCACAGGCAGGCACATGTACACACACACACACACACACACACACACACACACACTCATTTTCTCTCTCTCTTCCCCCACCCCCTGCCCGCCACACAGTACCTCTGGAGCTTCCCCTCCCTCAGTCATTTCCCCTCAGCCAGCTGAACAAGGGCAAGGCTTGGAAATAATTTTTCTGTGGCCTACCTTCTGATTCCGTCAGGTCTGAGAAGCAGGCGGCAGCTGTAAGCTGGGAGGCCGGGGCTGGGCTGCCTCTGTGAATCAGCAAAGAAGTCCCTGAGACAGGGATGCCGACAGCTGCTGTATGCACACTCTCCCTCTGTTTCTCCCACCACCCTGTCTTCCTTCTCCTCCTCCTCCCCTCTCAGAGCTGCTCTGTGTTGCTATGCAATCCTATCACCAGGACTAACAGCATCATTCCGACCTCAGGCAAAAATACCCTTGACTGGGCAAACACAAGAAGAGCAAGGACAGTTTTGTAAAACTACCAGAGATGTGGCGGCTTTTGGAGATTTCAATTCATTAGAAGCAGAGGAGGAAAGCGGAAGAGCCTGAGAAGCAGAGGGGGAGAGAAGGAGACAGGGATTGGGGGAAGACGGGGAGAGGGGGAGAGGAGGAGAGGCTTCCACTGGGGAGGAGGAGACAAAAAAGCCCCGGAGATCAATCAGGCTGCTGAGCGAGCAGCCTGGACCCCAACTTACACTGATCTAGCCCACAGACAAAACCAACTTCGGAGCCAGCAGCTGGCAGGGGCCCCTCGTAGCCAGTCCAGGATTCTGTTTCAGTGTTGACGGTTGAAACGCTATGATCTAGAATCATCACTGGTACTCAAGGTACAGTTTTGGGCTCAGGACAGTCTGCCAGTCACCCCTAAATCTCATCTTCATACCCTCTTAGATCTCACATATAGAAAAAGCCTCAACAAATTGGGGAAACAAAATGGATCTTGAATAATTCGGGAAAATACAGCTCCTCCATGACTCCCCTCAATGACTACCCCAGGCACCTTCCTGCTTTTGTCCGTACCAGCCCTTAGGAGAAGAGGGTATGAACTCCAAACACCCTGAGAGACCTGGGAGAAGCCACTAGCAGGATAGATAAGATTATATGCCTTTACCAAGTGCCCAGCACACAGTAGGTTACTTAATAAATATATGTTGAATGAGTAAATTGAATGAATGAATAGGTGGATGAATAGCAGTCAGAAAGTCCCCATCCTCATCCTCCTACACAAACATACAAAGATTTAAAGCCCCAGCAGTCCCAGGTCACCACAAAGGATAAAAGCAGCTTTCTTCTTTCCTCCCTCCATCTCTGGAAACAGGGTGTATATGGAGAGAGAGAAAGACTGGTTGGGAGTGGGTTGCTTAACTTCACTGATTTGCCTCTAAAAACTTTATAAGCTCTGATGGCACTGGAACTTAGAAAATACTTCCTAGGGCCGGGCGTGGTGGCTCACACCTATAATCCCACATTTTGGGAGGCTGAGGCAGGCGGATCACAAGGTTAGGAGTTCGAGACCAGCCTGACCAACATGGTGAAATGCCGTCTCTACTAAAAAAATACAAAAATTCGCTGGACATGGTGGTGTGCACCTGTAATCCTAGCTATTCAGGAGGCTGAGGCAGGAGAATCGCTTGAACCTGGGAGGTGGAGGTTGCAGTGAGCCAAGATCGCACCACTGCACTCCAGCCTGGGTGACAGAGCGAGACTCCGTCTCAAAAAAAAAAAAAAAAAAGAAAGAAAATACTTCCTAGGACTAGTATTTACATAGAATCTAGGACTAGTGTTTACAAAGTGTCTAAAGGACCCAGAATTATGGTTTTTTTAAGTTCCATTTTAAAATTATTATGTGATTTTTATGAAGTATTTTTATTATTTATTTTTGACAAATAAGAATTCTATATATTTATGGGCTCCAGTGTGATGTTTTGATCTATGTATACTATGTAGAAAAATTCAGCCCAGCTAATTAACATATTCATCATCCCACCAACTTATCATTTTTTTTGTAGTGAGAACATTACAAATCTATTCTTTTAGCAATTTTGATACATACAATACATCATTAATAACTGTGGTCATCATGATGATCATTACTATTATTGAAAACCTTCAGCTAGAAAATAGTGTGTATATATGTGTATGTTTTCTTTTGAGGTGAAATTTTAAAAACTTAAGTTGCTAGCTTCCGTAAAAGGCTAGAAATATGGCCTGATTTCCTCTTCAAAATAAGCAACATAGAAACCAATAGCCCCTGTCATCAAGCTTTCAGAGCTGTGTAAGTAGCCCTTCCTATCTGGTCCAAATAGCAGAAGGCAGGCTCCCATGCAGGTGCAGAAAAGGCCTTTGATTTCTGAAGGGGCTTTTGAAAACACGTCCGGCTTCTCAACCTACACATCCACAACAGAACATTTCTCAGCTACCTAGCCTAGCCCAGGCCTGACCCTGTCTCGCCCTCCATCCTAGCCCTGGAAGCTTACAGGGTTTGTCAACACCATCCAGAACCAGGGCCCTCAGAGTCCTTTACAACTGACTTGGAATGAGTTGGAGTGGGGAGCTGGCTAGAAGAAAGACCAGAGGGAACATTCTGAGAAATAGTTTGGGATGGCACACACAGAACAACTGTGATGGACTTATACAAAACACATGGGAACCTGACTCACTGCTCACCTTCGGCACCAGCTCACCACATGCCCAACAAGCACATAGTCTAGGCTCAACTATTTTCAGCGGAGGGCAAAGAAAGATAAAAGTAGGTCGGGTCACAAGCTTTGACTTTAGTTTCACCTTGGTAACTGGCAGAAGGATGTTCAAGGCTCACCCTGGTATCACTGCACAGGACTTTGCTAGGGTATTTCAGATAGGGAGAAAGTATGTGTAAAAGCACAAAGGTTAGAGCACACAGCCTGCTGAGGAACTGCACGTCCTAGTTAAGTATGGTTAAGACAGGGATATGGGTAGGAAAGGGGAGAAGGTGGCAGGAGATGAAGCTATGGAAGCACATGGGATCAGCCCATGGGGATGCTGGAATACCATGCTAAGGATCATTTAAAATGTTTAAGCAGGCAAGTGGCATGATCAGGTTTATGTTTTAGAAATATCACTCCAGTGGTTTTCATTCAAAGAACCATTACTGAGTGTCTTCTACACTCCAGATTCTGTGCTAGACCCCAGGGGCACAGAGAAGACTGGAAGACTGCCTTCAAGTTGCTCATAGCCTAATGGGTGAGACAGTTAATTAAAAACAAATACAATAGAGTGGTAAGTGAAATGAAGAATGAATCTGAGGGGAGAAAGGCTGGAAGCCTGGGTGCCTGGTAGGAAGCAGTTGCAGTACTTATCTGATAAGGGCCTGACGTAGGGCAGTTGGTAGTAACGGTGGAAAAATGGACAACCTGGTTTTATATTGGAAGAGTGGGCCTCATCCCCAAATGGATCTTCTTCATACTGGCCTTTCCATGTATTGATTCTTCCTATTCTGCCTACTTGCTGCATTGCTAAAGGAGAAATAAACTGTATTTTTGTCCTTTGTGGGTGGGAGAGATGGTATAGCTTATTCTCATTGCTGTTTTGCCATTCCACAGCCTTATTTGCTAGTCCCTGACCATGTTTACCAAAACAACTACTTCGGTTCATTTCTACTCTTACCAGACACCCAACCCCAGCCACCTACCTCAGCAAATAACTTTCATTCTCTTGCTTTACTGAAAAAGTGGATGTTATCCCTGCAAACCTCTCTATCTTAGAATGTCTTCCAATCTTTCCCTCCGATGTCTCCAGACAAAATGAAATCGTTTATTACCTCCCTAAGGTCAATGCCTCTTCCCATAACCTCAGGCCATTTTCTTTGTATTCCCTCTGGGAACTTCTTATACATTATTTTCTTTCTTGCTTTCCTCTGCAATCTTCTGGTTGCCTCCCTTTTCCTGCTGTTGAAAAACATGTGAGGAGCAGGAAGTATGTTGACTCCAATGAGCTGGGAAGTGGGAAGAATGTTTCCCCACTATAGAAAGCCCCACCCCCTTGGGCCGGGCACAGTGGCTTACATCTGTAATCCCAGCACTTTGGTGGGCCGAGAGGCAGGAGGATTTCTTGAGCTCAGGAGTTTGAGACCAGCCCGGGCAATACAGTGAGACCTCGTCTCCAAATAAATAAAGTTTTTTAAAAAGGAAAGTCCTATCTCACGTACACACACACAACCAGTTTAAGACTATGTTATGGACAAACTGGAGAAAGTTTAGAGGGAAGCAGCATCATCAGGGCAAAGAATACCCAGGTTTCAGTAAGGTTGGGAAGTAAAAAGTGTCCCTCAGAAAATGCAGAATAATAATAAATCTTTGCCAGCTATTATTTGCAGAATATCTTCTGCCATATTATTTGATTTACATAGCAGAGATTGCTTCCAGTGAATTGATGTTCCATGCAGAAAAACCAAAAGGGTTAGTAGAAGAACAGATAGAGGCAAATGTCTCAGGACAAACAAGATTAATATGAATTGGGATGAGAGAATGAGTCAGAGAGTAGGAGGGAGGGATTTTCACCACATAGATGCAGGAGGCTGGGAGATAAGTTGAAGGAACATGTTAAGTTGGAGGAACAGGTTAAAAATGTAAGGGCACAATGTCAAAAAGGCTGAAATTCCTCATTGGAGTTGATAAGGAATAATGGAAAGCCATAACAGACTAAGGGTTGAAGAATCAGTATTGTCCCAGTCAATGGTCTGAGCACTCTCTGTTGCTTTTGTTGAACATCTGAAAATGCGGAACTCATTTTACACACTTGGTTACCTCCCACCCTCTTCTGCTGTTCTTCAAGCTTCTGCTAAACCAGACCCAGCAGCTGGGATGTTATATAACATAACTTCTATTTATGTTTTCAAATATATTCCATTTAGGCCAAAACCATTCAAGCTACGGTTAAAGTGGTACGGATGAAAGAATGTTGAATTAGGAGTCAAAAGACAAAGGTTCTAATCCCGATTTTGCTACTAAATTGTCACTGACCTTTTTAAGCTTTGATTTTTTCCTTCACCAGATAGGAGATAATAGCTGTCTGCCCTGTTTACTTCACTCATTTGGGTTGAGACTCAAATGGGATAATGGATGTGAATGTATATTGAAACTATAAAGTGTTATTCAAATGTAAGAGATTATTATTTCTATTGCTTCAAGGTCCTGGTGGTTTTCCTATATGCAGAGGACATACATCCTAGAGTAGACTATAGCAGCTAAGGATGTCGTGCCAGGAATTTAATTAGCTCCCTGTTTCCATGCTAGATCAGATACTATATTTCTTTAAGTAGACATACCAACCAGACAGTTCAAGTTTATTCACTATCTTTCACATTATCAACCTTCCTATCCTTCTTTCAGCCCAGACTGCTAGTCATATGCACATTCACTAGCAAACTTTCACATATGAGCTTCCAAGAAAACATATACAATTCAATAAGAACTACTGATTTTCAGCTGGGTGCGGTGGCTCACACCTGTAATCCCAGCACTTTGAGAGGCTGAGGCGGGTGGATCACCTGAGATTGGGAGTTCAAGACCAGCCTGGCCAACATGGTGAAACCCCATCTCTATTGAAGATACAAAAATTAGCTGGGCATGGTGGCAGGTGCTGGTAATCCCAGCTACTTGGGAAGCTGAGGCAGGAGAATCACTTGAACCCGGGAGGCAGGGGTTGCAGTGAGCCAAGACCACGCCATCGCACTCCAGCCTGGGCCACAAGGGCAAAATTCCGTCTCAAAAAACAAACAAACAAAACAAAAACAAAAACAAAACAAACAAACAAAAAAACCCTACTGCTTTTCTAGGCTAAAGAGAACTGCTATTGATTTGTACTTTCATTGTGTTTAGGATACTGAGGCAAGATGGTCACTCACTTCTTGCTTGTAACTTGGATTGAGGGGGAAGGGAATTAACATTTTTGAGACTGTATTCTGTGCCAGGTAGTGTAAGGCACTTGACATCTGTTACCTCCTGCAATGCTCACAATGATTCAGTGAGGTAAGGGTTATTATTTCCAACTTTACAGACAAGGAGACTACAGCTCAGAGATGTTAAAAGTAACTTGTCCAAATTCATAAAACTAATAAAAAAATTCAGGCTGGGATTCAATCCCAAATCCACCTGACTCCAAAGCTGATACTCTTCCCACTTCTCTCCTACTTTTAGGCAGGGCCACAGTGTTACAAATAGGACACATCCTAGAACTTACCACTTCATAATTCTAGGTGCACTTGAAAGCACATACTGGCATATATGGGTGGCAAGCACCTTGACCACCAACTAGTAGAGACCCCTTTCAGGGATGCCTTTAAATCCTGAAGTTGCTTCAGAATCTAAAGCAACCCTGGGCCTAAACAATGAGAGCTGTCTGTTTTATATCTAGTAGCAAGCTCTATCTGTCTCACAAAAGAAAGGCAAGGTATTTATTTGCTTGGTAGAGGCAAAGTGACAATTTCAAGGTGAGATTCTGTCAGTGATAAAAGGATGCCTCATACAGGGCGATAACCAGTCAAACTCGGAGCTACCATATTGGCCCCTCCTTAGATCCAATCTTAAATTCAATCTCACGGGAGTCAGTGGATTTAGTAGGTACCTACTTGGTATAATTTGAGGAGGACTGAAATGCTATCACTAATAAAAATGACTTCCCCCACTGGCCCCACCATGGTGCCTGCAATTCCCTATTAATCATTTCCTTCAGGTTAAAGCATCTGTCAAAATGAAAGTGCTATCTTCAGTTACTATAACTTATACTCATTAGTTCGTCTCTTTCATTCTAATCACCAGACAGGCATGGGATAGAGGGCAAATGATTTTGAAGGGGAAGGCAAAGAAGGAAAGATTCAATGTGTTGTATGATGCACAGCTAGAGTCCAACAAGGCTAGGTTAAGACATTTTAAAACCCCAAGAACGATGGCTGGGCATGGTGGCTCACGCCTGTAATCCCAGCACTTTGGGAGGCCGAGGTGAGCAGATCACGAGGTTAGTAGTTCGAGACCAGCCTGGCCAACATAGTGAAATCCCGTCTGTATTAAAAATACAAAAAGTAGCTGGGCATGGTGGTGCACACCTGTAGTCCCAGTTACTCGGGAGGCTGAGGCAGGAGAATAGCTTGAACCCGGGAGGTGGAGGTTGTGGTGAGCCGAGATCGCACCACTGCACTCCATCCTGGGCAACAGAGCGAGACTCCGTCTAAAAAAAAAAAAAAGCAAAAACAAACAAACAAATAAAACAAGAATGAAAGAGATAGATAATGGTACAAACCCTAAATGCCCATAAATAATTTAGGATACAAATAATACTAACCTATAAAATAAGCACGAGAGAATTTTAACAAAATCTGAACTTTTTCGTAATTACAACTGCAATTCTTTCTTATTGTCATACAGTTCACTTTTTAAAAGTGCACAATTCAGCCAGGTGTGGTATAGTCTGAGCACCTTGGGAAGCTAAGGCAGGAGGATTGCTTGAGCCTGGGAGTTCAAGACCAGCCTGGGTAGCACAGTGAGACTTTGTCTCTACTGAAAAATATTTAAAAGTTAGCCAGGTATGGTGGCTCGTGCCTTTAGTCCCAGTGACTCGGGAGGCTGTGTGAGGAGGACCATTTGGGTTCAGGAGTTCCAGGTTGCAGTGAGCTGTGATTGCACCACTGCACTCCAGCCTGGGCGATAGAGTGAAACTCTGTCTCAAACTAAAAACTCCACACTCATTATCAGTTGCCCCTCATTTCCCCCCCAGTCCCTTCTCAGGTCTAGGCAGCCACTAATCTACTTTCTGTCTCTATAGAGTTTCCTATTCTGGCCATCCTACACAAATGACATCAAACAACATGTGGTCTTTTGTGTCTAGATTCTTTCACGTAGCATATTATCATCAAGCTTCACTATATCATTCCTATGTATGGCTGAATAATATTCCATTGTATAAATATACCACATTTTTTTTTTTTTTTTTTTTTTTTTTGAGACGGAGTCTCACGCTGTTGCCCAGGCTAGAGTGCAGTGGCGCGATCTCGGCTCACTGCAAGCTCCGCCTCCTGGGTTCACGCCATTCTCCTGCCTCAGCCTCCTGAGTAGCTAGGACTACAGGCGCCCGCCACCGCGCCCAGCTAATTTTTTGTATTTTTAGTAGAGACGGGGTTTCACTGTGGTCTCGATCTCCTGACCTTGTGATCCGCCCGCCTCGGCCTCCCAAAGTGCTGGGATTACAGGCTTGAGCCACCGCGCCCGGCCCAATATACCACATTTTATTTATCCATCCACCAATTGATGGACATTTGGGTGTTTCCACCCTTTGGCTATTATGAATATTATTGCTATGAACATTTGTGTACAAGTTTATTGTATGAATATATGTTTTCAATTCTTTTAAGTACATACCTAGGAATGGAACTGCTGTGTTACATGGTAACTCTATATTTAACTTTTTGAGGAACTGCCAGACTGTTCTTCAAAGTGGCATCTCCACCAGCAATGTACAAGGGTTCCCATTTCTGCATATTCTTGCCAATACTTGTCTTTTTTAGTATAGCCATCCCAGAGGGTATAAAGTAGTATCTCACTGTGTTACCACACAACTGATCCTTTTTAAAAAATATATCCAATACTCAAATCTTTAAAAAAAAATCTTTAATGCCTCTATTTAGCTGGTTTCCTAAGCATGTGCTTAACCTACCTATTATTAGGCCATCGAGGACTGGTATCAGTCAAATTAATTAGGTTCCTGGGGTTGGAAAGCAGATAAGGGAGGGCCTGCTCGGCATAAAACATTTCCGACACCAAAGCAAGATTCAAAAATGACTAAGTCACAATCTCTGTCTAATAGGGGAGGCAGACACCTACTCAAACAACTATTAAACAAAGTAGAATGAGAAAAGTGCTATAATAAGGCAGTGGAAGTGCAGAGGGGTGTTAAGGCAAACTAGATGCAATTCTTCCAAAGTACAGTACTAAGCAGCCTCAAACATCACCAAAGCAGCCTAGATCCTTTCCCCTATGCAGCTACCCCATTAAGCCAGAGTCTTCTTGGAAACAGCTATAAGAGCAGGGAATAAGGCTCTTGGAGATATACTGTGCTGGAACTGAGAGGTATATTTGTCATTTTCTCATTTCAATGACTATTCATACTTACTACCCACTGGGTAACCTTTCAGGCCTAGCCTCATTATTTTTAGTCTTATATCAATTTGTAAGACTGTACTGAAGAATAGCTGTAAAGTGCTTTGTAATTCTATGGTGTGTTATAAATAATAATCTCTCATTGCAACCACCTTACCAATAATAAGCAAATCCTGCTCCAGCAGTTCCACATTGTCCCCTCTCCAATCTACTATTTTACCTGAATCATTCCCATTACACTTCTTTGTATCAGAACACTCCAACTTCTGCAGATAATGGTTACAATCAGCTAACTCTTCGGAGAGCCTTTGTAGTCTTAGAACCAGTTTGATTCAGTATTTTGCTTCGGAAATAGAAAGCAAGCCAGGGAGATTGCTCCCACTTCATAAATGGAGACAGTGAGGTACACAGAGATTAAATGACCCAAAAATTAAAAAGGAAATATTACCAGACTGAAGTTCTGTGTGTCGTCCCCATCTTACCCTCATTCTACCCACAAGAAAACTGTAGCTATTAAGGTTGTAGGTTTGGGGTGCCTACTCCCCAGGTCCCAAGCCTTTCTCCTAAGAGTAGCTAAGAGTAAGCAGACTGCCAGAGCACAGCTAACTCATATTCAACAGACCAGAGAAGGCAATTTCACTTTTGAACTGTTCTCTACTTTCCTGAAGTGGGACTCAATTGTGCTTGAAAATGCAAGCACAACCTAATTGCCCTCAACCATCTGTCTAAACTTCCTCAGAGCAATGGGCCAAAAACACGTGACCCTGCCTAAGGGAGGCCTTGGGGAAGCCCTTTGGAAATTAGAGCCCTCTAATCATTTATTTATTCAAATATTTATTGAGTACATATTCATTTTAATATTTCAGAGTGGTACTAGCATAGTGGTTACCAGCATGGGATCTGAAGGCTGACTGCCTGGGCTCAAATCCTGATGCTACTATCTGCTTATTGATTTTAGTTTCCCTCTTGGTAAAATGAAAAGACTAAAATTGCCAGAGGGTAGGTATGAGGATGAAATGAGATGCATATATGAAGTGCCTAGCACATTGCCTGGCACATGGTAAGTATTAAATAAATGTTAGCTAGTATTGTTATTCATGCTGAATCAGAGCAAACCTGTCAGGGATCAATGAACAAATACATAATAGATAATGGAGTACAATTTTAGGGACGTTCCACCAGTTTCATGGGCCCATTGCTGAAAGCGTTCTGGGGAAGAAAAATGTGCTAAGAAGAGCAGTAGAGAAAGTGTTGTGATTCAAGGAGGTAAAGTAGAAATTACACTTGGATGCCAGAGAATGACTTGTTGCATTACTGAAGTTTCAGAAGAATATAAATGCTAAAGAGGACATTATTGCATATCAATGCATTCCATTCTAGAGGAAAAGATTCCTGCTAACAAGCCCAGTCCTTAGCACCAATGTTTTCCATCACACTATAAAGCACAGAATTAAGGCAGTGATTCTTAGGTGCAAAGCCCAGAACCTAACAAATTATCCCCAATTTCTCCCAGCAACACTTTCTGGAATTAGTTCTGTGAGTTGGGGTACCTCAACTGACCCCAAGAAAAGGAAATAGTGGCTGGGCACAGTGGCTCACGCCTATAATCTCAGCACTTTGGGAGGCTGAGGCAGGTGGATCACCTGAGGTCAGAAGTTCAAGACCAGCCTGGCCAACATGGTGAAACCCCATCTCTACTAAAAGTACAAAAAATTAGCCGGACGTGGTGGTGCGCGCCTGTGATCCCAGCTACTCGGGAGGCTTAGGCAGGAGAATCGCTTGAACCTGGGAGGCAGAGGTGGAGGTTGCAGTGAGCTGAGATCGTGCCACTGCACTCCAGCCTGGGTGACAGAGCAAGACTTCGTCTCAAAAAAAAAAAAAAAAAAAAAAAAAAAGAGAAAAAGGAAATGGTGTCAGAGAGAAAAGCCTATTGATGAGCCTATTGAGAGGATTAATTTAGGACTACCTTGAGGGGCTTGGGGGCCTCCTGCTGGGGCAAGGCTCAAAAGAAATGTAGGGAGGGTGGGGAGTGACAGTGAGAACTCTGTTTTGACTATACTAATGACTGTCAAGCAGGGATCTTTAACCTCATTCCTGACTTTCATGTTTATTTAGTGTCTATTCTGTGTACAGCAGTGCCAAATATTGTAAGGGATACAAAAGAAGCTACAAATAAGCTTCCAAACTGTGATTAAATTGAAGTGGGAAAAATATTCTGCATTTTCTGCCCATAATTTAATTCCAGATTGCAGAATACAAGGTAACAGCTGCACTAATTGATTTTATTTTACATACAGCACTTAGATTTAGGGCCTCTTGAACTCAATTCACAAACTGACATAAAACCATGTGTGAGTACTTCTGTTTGTTATAGCATTGCAGCCAGAACTGTATAAAATTCTATGTTTATATTCTTTGTTGCACTGGTCTCTCATTGGACTGGTATTCCACAGTCTTTAAACAATAACTAACCCACTGAAATATTTCTGGTCTTTCCAGGGATCCCAAGGACATAGACACAGTGGATTAACAACATCAGCCATTCATGTATCAGCTCTACTGTTTTGTCTCAAGTCCCTTTGCCATTTCAAGGTCCTGTTTTTGTTTTCTGCTCTCAATGGGCTGAACCTCAGAAACAGTGGGCTGGTGAACAACCATTTGTGAACAATCTAATTGTGAGAGAAGCAGGACAATGGCAGACTGAGCAGAATGAACCCTAAGCATCAACAAGCTATGAACCTATGCATCGGTACACTCTACAGATTCCTCAGAGTTCCACACACCTCCCACTTAGGGTAAGAAGGCTCACAATGAGGGGGAGGTATGAGGCAGAGGCAAGTACTTTTCTATGATTATTTTTCTTTTCTGCAAGACATGCTCAAAGAGTTCTCCTTTGATAGTGTGGGATGGGTTAGGTGTAGTTCGTCTTGAAAGCAAAGAGACAGCCTCTTTCACCCATGTGAATCTGATTATACTTCCTGACTCCCACAGAGATGAGCCAAGCACCCACGCTGTCTAGTCTTTTCTTCTGTCCAAGCTAGCCAAAAGATCTCCTCTTATTGAAAGCTTGCAGCTACTGCTATTACTATTACTACTGCTTTTTATCACTGTTTCCTGCTCTTGGAAAAGCTCAGTCTGATAGCGCAGGAACTGAGAAATTAATTCTGACCTCAAAAGGGGATAGCGTCTGTGAGACTTGCGAGAGGGGCTGATATTTAAACCAGTCACTAGGCAGAGAAGAGCATTCCAGTCTGAGCAAACAGCATGAGCAAGTGTACAGAGATATGCAAGGGCATTGTTCTCATATTCAAGTTCAGGAAAGTGAATAATCTAGTGGGGCGACAGGGAAGGCCATCAGAGCAGTGAGAGTGATGCCAAAGAAACTGGAACAAGGTAGAGTGGGGCAGATTTGTGAAGCACATTGAATGCCATTAGCAATGAGGCATTCTAAGCAGATGAAACACAATCCAATTCACTCTGGCAGGAGTATGGAAGTTTGATTGGCAGAGATAAGGAGACCATTTAGGAGGCTCTAGCAAGGGTCTAGATAAGAAATTAGAACCACATCTAGGGTAGTGGTACTAAAAGGTGGCAGGTTTGAAAAACACTAAGAAATAGTAGTATGTTGCTTAAAAAAAAACCAAAAAAACAAAACAAACAAACAAAAAAACTAGCTCTCTGGAAAAGCCAGGAAACGAGACTTCACTAAGAACAAAATTGGCCAGCACCCTAATTTTGGACTTTTCAGCCTCCAGAACTGTGTGGAAATAAATTTTGTTGCTTAAGCCACGCAGTCTGTGGTATTTTGTTATGGCAGCCTAAGCACACTAATACACATAGTATAAGATCATTAAATACTTGTTGAATGAATATTCAAGTGTTAGGACTGATCCTAACATTTGTATTGGAATTAGTATTTTTTAGAGATAAGATCTATTAAGACATAATGAGAAAATAGAATTAAGAAGAGGCACCACGTGACAGATCTTTGGTGATGGATTTTTCTCTGATGTAAGCTTTGCTCTGTGAGGCTAGTGAGGGGTTTCTTGCCAGGGTTTACAACAGTATCACTAGCCAACATATCTTTCCCTGAGGATCATCATATTCTTCCTCCTCCATTCTTGATTTACTTATGACATTAGAAATGCAATGGGAGGGCCAAGCATGGTGGCTCACACCTGTAATCCCAGCACTTTGGGAGGCCGAGGCAGGCGGATCACTTGAGGTCAGGAGTTCAAGACCAGCCTGGCCAATATGGTGAGACCACATCTCTACTAAAAATACAAAAATTAGCTGGGCGTGGTGGTGCACGCTTGTAGGCCCAGCTACTCAGGAGGCTGAGGCAGGAGAATCGCTTGAACCTGGAAGATGGAGGTTGCAGTGAGCCGAGATTGAGCTACTGCACTCCAGCCTGGGTGACAAAGCAAGACTCTGTCTCAAAAAAAAAGGGGGAAAAGAAAAGAAATGCAATGGGAAGCTGGGCGCAGTGGTTCACAACTGTAATTCTAGCACTTTGGGAAGCTGAGGTGGGGGAAACACTTGAGACCAGGAGTTCAAGATCAGCCTGGCCAACATGGTGAAACCCCATCTTTATAAATAGATAAATAAATAAATAAATAAATAAAATTAGCTGGGCATGGTGGCAGGCACCTGTAATCTCAGCCACTCGGGAGGCTGAGTCAAGAGAATCACTTGAACCTGGGAGGCGGAAGTTGCAGTGAGCCAAGATCACGCCACTGAAGTCCATCCTGGGCAACAGAGCGAGGCTCCATCTCAATTAAAAAAAAAAGAAATGCAATGAGAGAGTTAGAAAGGTATTTATTAACTAAACAAATATGTATTGAGTACTGTGCTATACAATATGCCAATTATCTTATCTATTTTTTACCACAAGGCTTAGAGGCACTTCATATTACTCCCATTTTCGAATAAATAAATTGAGACTGGTAGAGGCTAAGTAATTTGCTCAAGGTCATCTTATAAGTGGTATCCCAACTTTAAACTCATGTCTTTTTAAAAAAATGATCTTTTCCCCTTCCTTACTCCTACCAACCAGCAGGGGGCGTTCTCTACTCAATAGATCTCTTGGCTTCTGCTTATTTCCACACGAGGGGGTACCGTGCTCATTGCTCTACACGCATTCTCTTAATTCATTCTCATGACAACCCTAGGCATCTAGCGTAGTTTCTGGCAAATAGTAAGTATTCAATAAATACTTTCTAAAAGATCATCCGTGTAACAATAATAGTAACTAACATTTATTTTGTCTTCTGTGGGTCAGCATCCATTCTAAACATTTCACATGCATTAACTTAAATTTCAACACAAGGAGCTAGTGACCATTATTATCAATTTTAGAGATGTTTATCGATTATAACTTTTTAGTGATTTTGGCTCTAATGGGTGTCAGCTGCTGGCAGGAGTTGTAGTGATAGCAATAGTATTTTCAGTCCTTTCAGTATTTCAAGGTGGTAATACTTGGGCAGACCCAGACTGATTGTGATAATGTCTCTAACAGTGCAACAAAAGTTACAAGCTTGTGGGCTCTACCTCAGGACTATTAGTTTCTGATTTTTGGGTATCACTCTTCTTCCTTTTGTCCCACTCCCTTTCTCCCTTTTACTATGCCATGTATCCAAAATCTTTGTAACTAATTTTATTTCAATAGTTTTTGGTTACATGGATGAGTTATTTAATGGTGAATTCTGGGATTTCAGTGCACCCATCACCCAAGCAGTATATGCACTGTACCCAATACATAACCAATTATTTTAAGAGTTGGGGTCTCGTAATCCCAGCACTTTGGGAGGCCGAGGCGGGCGGATCACAAGGTCAGGAGATCGAGACCACGGTGAAACCCCGTCTCTACTAAAAATACAAAAAATTAGCCGGGCGCGGTTGTGGGCGCCTGTAGTCCCAGCTACTCGGGAGGCTGAGGCAGGAGAATGGCGTGAACCCGGGAGGCGGAGCTTGCAGTGAGCCGAGATCGCGCCACTGCACTCCAGCCTGGGCGACAAGAGCGAGACTCCGTCTCAAAAAAAAAAAAAAAAAAGAGTTGGGGTCTCCCTCTATCACCCAGGCTGGAGTGCAGTGGCATGATCACAGCTCACTGCAGCCTCAAACCCCTGGGCTCAAACTATCCTCCCACCTCAGCCTCCCAAGTAACTGGGACTACAGGCATGCACCACCACTCCTGGATAATTTTTAAAAATGTTTTTGTACAGACAGGGTCTCGCTATGTTGCCTAGGCTAGTGTCAAACTCCTGGCCTTAGGCAATCCTTCAGCCTCTGTCCCAAAACGCTGGGATTACAGGTAAACCATCGTGCCCAGCCAGTAACTTTTTTTTTTTTTTTTTTTTTTTTTTTTGAGACAGTGTCTCACTTTGTCTCCCGGGCTGGAGTGCAGTGGCGCAATCTTGGCTCACTGTAACCTCCGCCTCCCAGGTTCAAGCGATTCTCCTGCCCCAGCCTCCCGAGTAGCTGGAATTACAGGTGCATGCCACCATGCCCAGCTAGTTTTTGTATTTTTAGTAGAGATGGGGTTTCACCATGTTGGTCAGGCTGGTCTCGAACTCCTGATCTCAGGTGATCTGCCTGCCTCAGCCTCCCAGAATGCTGGGATTACAGTCGTGAGCCACTGCGCCCGGCCAACTAATTCTTTTTATTAAATTCCCTTTTTGAAACACCAAGAGTAATTTCTCTTTACCAGGCTGGACTTTGAATAAGACCTAAAAGAACTTAAAGATGAAACTACTGATTCTCTATTGACAATCTTTGAGAAACAGTGATGATTACAAGAATAGCAACAGAGGGTTGAAAACAACAAAGCACTGTACTTTTTTAAAGCTTTGGGTTTTTGGGGGTTTTTTGTTTGTTTGTTTGTTTGTTTTTGGAGACAGAGTCTCACTCTTGTCACTCAGGCTGGAGTGCAGTGGCATGATCTTGGCTCACTGCAACCTCCACTTCCCAGGTTCAAGCGATTCTTGTGCCTCAGCTTCCTGAGTAGCTGGGATTACACACATGTGCCACACACCGGGATAATTTTTTGTATTTTTAGTAGAGACGAGGTCTCACTATGTTTGCCAGGCTGGTCTCGAACTCCTGAGCTCAAGTGACCCCCCTGCCTCCGCCTCCCAAAGTGCTGGGATTACAGATGTGAGCCACTATGCCAGGCCTTTAAACCTTTTATATTGTAAAGAATAACACATACAGAAAAGTGAGCACACAAATATGTAACTCAACGGTTTACCAGGAATCAAACAGCCATGTAACCAGCACCCAGGTCATGAAAAAGAACATCTCCAGCAGCCCAGAATTCCCCTGCCAACTAGTAAGGCCTTTCTCTTCCACCTAAGTAATCATTAACCTGACTTTTAGGAGAATCATGCCCTTTTTTTTTTAATAGCTTTTCCACCTACACATGCATCCCTGAACATTAGTGGCTTAGTTTCACTGTTTTTTTTTTTGTTTGTTTGTTTTTGTTTTTAATTTGAGACACGGTCTTGCTCTGTTGCCCAGGCATGAACCAATATGCCCCGACTTAGTTTTGCTGTTTTTTGAACTTTTACATATATGTAATCAAGATCTATTATTCTGTGTCTGGCTTCTTTCACTCAACATTATATTGCTGAGATCCACCCATTCCTATGCAAGAAACTATTCATACATTTTATTGCCGTATAATATTTCATTGTTTGAACAAACATGGCTACTCAACAAGGTCTGATCTGAGACCGTATTTTAAAAGTAGATAACATCAGGCACAATACCAATTAGGTGGCTTGTTGAGGATGACCAAGATAATAAAGATCTAGTTGCTTACACTAGAAAGAGAAGGCTTGGGGCAAAGAAGAAAAGAAGTCACAGCTATCTTACAATTTTTAAAGAGCTATTATGTAGAAGAGGAATTGAAACTATTCTCTGCACTTTTAGAGGGCAGAATTAGAACCAATAGGGAGATAGCATAAATAGGTATATTTCAGCCATCTTGTTTACTATATTCTTGTCCTTACCATCCCATAAAGTTGGAGATAACTCTGGTCAGATAGGCATGCTGTAGCAGCCCTAAATATAGATAAACTAAAATGATCTGCATGACTAGCTGCCTGAGCCAAAGTTTCCAAACACAATAAAACGATACTAGAAATAATCCTTAGCATTCTCTGCATGCTTTCCTTCGAGAGAAACTTTTCAGTTGGAGCAAGCAGAGGCAAATCGGTAGGCTAGGAACTGTAGTAGATACTGACTAGTGTCAAGAGAACTAAAAATGTGGAGACCTCTGAATTGAAAAATTAGGATGCCATTTGAGTTTCACACTAATCTTAAAAATCATTCCCTATACCAGATCATGTTGTGAATATTTCTAACAAAAAGGTGACCTTGAATATATAAAGTCTGAGGAAAAAAGAGCAGAAATTTCTTAGAGCTTGTGTGTGTGTGCACACGTATGTGCGCATGTGCATGCTTTTTGCCTTAGGGAGTTATAAAGTTCAAACCAGATAAAGTAAATATAAACACTTTATAAACTCTTAGGTGCATTAAACTGGAAGATTAACTTAAAGAAAAAACAAAGTTTCAAAGAACTCTCAGAAGAATCAGCCTAAAGTTCGAAACCAGGGTTTAGGCTGAATGATTTTTCAGAAATGAAGTTCCTCAAAATTTCCTAATGAAATTCTTGGACAGAATTAAAGACATAAGAAGAATCCACCTCCAGAGAGGGAGTTAATTTTATGCATAATGAATAAACGCTAAAGGGTATACCATTATACTGAGAGCCTCAGGTCAAAATTTTGCTAAGAAAATAGCCTCTTCTAGTCTACCACCTCTTTAAATACACTGGAAGAGGTTTTCCTTTTATAGGCCCATCAAAGCACTAAATGGGTTGCCTGAGTGGTAATTGCAGAAATGGCTGATAACCAAAGTGGGTTTTGCTAACATTTCTTCACCTAATCTAAGTGTACTGAAGAAAAAGGTATGGAACCTAGTGTTAATAGTGAATGGTAGGATAAAAAAGCTCTCCTAGAGCTTTCAAATTCATGTTAATATTTGGTGGTGAATGGCCGGGCGCCGTGGCTCACGCCTGTAATCCCAGCACTTTGGGAGGCCGAGGAGGGCGGATCACGAGGTCAGGAGATCGAGACCATACTGGCTAAAACGGTGAAACCCCGTGTCTACTAAAACTACAAAATAATTAGCCGGGTGTGGTGGCGGGCGCCTGTAGTCCCAGCTGCTCCGATGGCTGAGGCAGGAGAATGGAGTGAATGTGGGAGGCGGAGCTTGCAGTGAGCGGAGATCGCGCCACTGCACTCCAGCCTGGGTGATAGAGCGAGTCTCAAAAAAAAAAAAAAAAAAAAAAAAAAGGCCGGGCGCAGTGGCTCACGCCTGTAATTCCAGCACTTTGGGAGGCCGAGGCGGGTGGATCACGAGGTCGGGAGATCGAGACCATCCTGGCTAACACAGTGAAACCCTGTCTCTACTAAAAATACAAAAAATTAGCCGGGTGTGGTGGTGGGCGCCTGTAGTCCCAGCTGCTGGGGAGGTTGAGGCAGGAGAATGGCGTGAACCCGGGAGGCGGAGCTTGCAGCCAGCAGAGATCGCGCCACTGCACTCCAGCCTGGGTGACAGAGCAAGACTCTGTCTCAAAAAAAAAAAAAAAAAAAAAGATTTGCTGGTGAATTTGTAATGAGTACACTGATTTTAATTATCCCTTTTTCAATTTACTATCAGCCATAATATGATGCTTCATTGTGCTTATGAGCTAGCGGGGAATGAAGACTTAAAAAGGACACAATAGACCATCCTGGCTAACATGGTGAAACCCCGTCTCTACTAAAATACAAAAAAAATTAGCCGGGCGGGGTGGCGGGCGCGTGTAGTCCCAGCTACTCGCGAGGCTGAGGCAGGAGAATGGCGTGAACCCGGGAGGCAGAGCTTGCAGTGAGCGGAGATCGCACCACTGCACTCCAGCCTGGGCGACAGAGCGAGACTCCGTCTCAAAAAAAAAGGACACAATAAGAAAAATTCATGTCTAACAGAAAAACAAAGTAGATGTGGTTGGGTGGGGTTTTTTTTCAAGGTTGGAGAAAACGAAAAGACCGTAAAAAATTTTAAATGTTACTAAATAGCTGCAAAAGACAGAAAATTACAAAATATTGCTTTAATTTTAAAAAATCTAAATAAATAGATTAATTTATTATGCTTATTGGTTAGAAAACTCATTATTTTAATGTTAATTTTACCCAAATTGATGTATAGGTTAAACACAATCTCAACAGAAATACCGGCAGACTCTTTTTGTGGAAATAACAACAAGATGATTGGCCTGATTTAATCATTCCACATTGTACACATATACCAAAACAACACATTATACCCCATAAATATATACATTATGATTTGTCAATTAAAAATAATATCAATAAAATTTAAATTTATATGGAAAAACAAAGGTCCTAGAAAAGCCAATCTTAAAACAACAACAGCCGGGCGCGGTGGCTCACGCCTGTAATCCCAGCACTTTGGGAGGCCGAGGCAGGTGGATCACGAGGTCAGGAAATCGAGACCATCCTGGCTAACACGGTGAAACCCCATCTCCACCCAAAATACAAAAAATTAGCCGGGTGTGGTGGTGGGCGCCTGTAGTCCCAGCTACGCGGGAGGCTGAGGCACGACAATGGCATGAACCTGGGGGGCGGAGCTTGCAGTGAGCTGAGATTGTGCCACTGCACTCCAGCCTGGGCGGCAGAGCGAAACTCCTTCTCGGGGAAAAAAAAAAAAAAAGCTGGAGGGCTTACACTATCAGGTATCAAGACTTGTTATAATGCTACAGTGATTAAGACCATATGGTATTTATGCAATGATAGTCAAATAGATCAATGGAGCACTATATAGAATATAGAAAGAGAACCACCCATATCCAGTCATCAGATGTATGGTGAAGGCACCATTACAATTCAGTGGGAAAGGGTGAGAGCACTTTTTATTAATAGTGATGGGTTAACTGGTTATCTATACAGAAAAGAAATGAACTCTCTCAAACCACACACAAAAATTAATTTGAGATGGATACTAGACCTAAATGATCTAGAACAACAGAGATTGGCAAACATTTTCTATAAAGGGCCAAATAGTAAATATATTAGGCTTTGTGGCTCGTATGGTCTTTGTTACACTGACTTTGATGCTGAAGTGTGAAAGCAACCATAGACAATACATAAATGAATGGATGTAGCTATGATTCAGTAAAACATTATCTGGGCCACATGTGACCTTTGGGTTGTAGTTTGTCGACTCCTGTTCTAGCAAAACACATAGAAGAGTATCTTCTTGATCTTAGGGATAGGCAAGGATTTTTTAAGTAGGGCATCAAAAGTACTAACTAAATAAAAAATGATAAATTGGACTTAATTAAAATTAAGAACTTCTGGTCAAATGATCCCATTAAGAATACGAAAATTCAAGCCATAGACTGGGAGATTTCCGTAATATATATGACTAAGGACTTGTAGTTAGAATATGTAAAGAACTGGGCCAGGTGTGGTGGCTCTTGCCTGCAGCCCCAGCACTTTGGGAAGCTGAGATGGAAGGATCGCTTGAGGCCAGGAGTTCAAGACCAACCTAGGAAACACAGCAAGACCCCAATCTCTACAAAAAAAAAGTAAAAAAAAAAAAAAAAAGTAGCCAAGTGTGGTGGCACACGCCTGTAGTCCCAGCTACTCAAGAGGCTGAGGCAGGAAGATCACTTGAGCTCAGGAGTTTGAGGCTGCAGTGAGCTAGGTTTGCGCCATTACACTCCAGGTTGGGCAACAGAGTGATACTTTGTCTCTAAAAAAATAAATAAAAAATATAGAAATCTTACAAAACAATAGAAAGACAAAAATTCAGTAATAAAATAGGTAAAATACCTGAACAGGCACTTTACAAAAGAAGACACCCAGGTAGTCTCCGCTGCCCGCCAGCGGAGACGAAGCTCCTGAGTCGCGGGGCAGCTTTTGTTGGGTCGGCGGCGTCAGGTATCCGCCGCGGGATGTGGTAGGAGTCGTCCTGCCCCTGGTGCGCCCCCGCGGCAGGCAGAGCTCACGCTCCTGCCCCCCGGTTGGTCCGGGGTCTGGGCACCGCGTCGACGGCGGCTCCGCAGGACGCTCAGACCCGGCCGCAGCCCATTCCCTGAGCGGACTGCATTATGAGGCATCTGCCTTACTTCTACCCGGGCCAAGCGATGCGGGGCTTCGGCCGCGGCTCCAAGCAGCTGGGCATGCCCACAGCTAATTTTCCTGAGCAAGTGATAGATAATCTTCTAGCTGACATATCCACTGGCATTTACTATGGTTGGGCCAGTGTTGGAAGTGGAGATGTCCATAAGATGGTGGTGGGCATAGGATGGAACCCATATTACAAGAATACCAAGAAGTCTATGGAAACACATATCATGCATACCTTCAAAGAGGACTTCTATGGGGAAATCCTCAATGTTGCCATTGTTGACTACCTGAGACCAGAAAAGAACTATGATTCTTTAGAGTCACTTATTTCAGCAATTCAAGGTGATACTGAAGAAGCTAAGAAATGACTAGATTTACCAGAACACTTGAAAATCAAAGAAGACAATTTCTTCCAGGTTTCTAAAAGCAAAATAATGAATGGCTACTGATGAAAAATCGTATTATTTATTCATTCACTGTTTTCTAGTGTTTCTGTGTTTATTACTGTCCAGCCTCATCTTGGTTATATACTAAAAATCAAACACTTTGCTACAGTTGTGAATTAGTTTAAAAAGTACAATGTAGTTACCATACCATGCTTCAACTGTTAAATTAAGCCCATTATGTCATAGCACTAAAAAGATTCAGTTAAAAATCAAGATTTAAAATATATATATTGATTAAAATGTACCACTAGAAAGGTATTACATGTGTATAAGTATGGGTAAAAAGGCAAGTCACTAGTTTGAGATAAAAACTAAAATTATCATGGTAAAATACCAGCATGTATGTTCTTGTATAGTGTGTACTTCTAAACAGAGGCTTATAAAAGTAAATGCATTAAGGCCAAGTGCAGTGGCTCACACTTGTAATCCCAGCACTTTGGGAGGCCGAGGTGGGAGGATTGCTTGAGCTGATGAGTTCAAGACCAGTCTGGGCAACATAGTAAGACCCCATTTCTATAAATTAAAAAAAAAAGGAAATGCATTAAATAGAAGGTTGATAGTTTATCATAAACCTGAGGGGAAGAAACTCAGGCTTCGTATTTTTGATATTTTGTGCATTAATACATTACAAACATGAAGATGTTTCTAAAATTTTGTTGTAGTCATTTTCTTTGCAGTCACATCATTGTACCACCTTCATTATTGTATAGAGCTGCTTCAGTTCTGAGTCCTCTGGACTTCCCTTGCCTATCTGCTTTTTGTTGTTATTGAAGACAGCAAAATAAGTATTTTCAAATCTATATGTCTCCTTTTTGTTGGATAATGTTTCTTCTTTTTAAAGGTAAATATTCTTGTTATTCAACATTTTTCTTTGGTTCTTTTTTCCTTTTTGAGGAAAAACAAAACAACAGACTTTATCCTTAGGTTTTCTCAAGACTTAAGTGAACACATTTACACATATCAATTGCTTAAAGAACACAAAATGTTTCTCCTCCCAGCAAAACTATTTAAGAGCCAATTAAACTATGAAATAGTTAGAGAATTATTTTTAATATTTAAGGTCTTGGAAATTAATTATATTCCAAGGCAAATCTAAACGGGTGTAGTTGTATATGCACAATGTAATTTAATGCTAGTCTAAAGAGTACTTACAGCTTGAGGGAAAAGCATAAAGTTTTAGTTAAACAGCCTTCATACTGTGGATTTTTCCTCCTACTAACTAATATGTAGGAAATTAAGATTACAGATTGCTAGATCACACCACTGCACTCCAGCCTGGGCGACAGAGCAAGACTCCATCTCAAACAAACAAAAAAAAAATTACAGATTGCTTTGGTGTCCGGAGCTGCACGCCCCGGCCATAGCGAATAATAATTGAGGATTAAACGCCTGAGCTATATTCATTTCCACCCCACACCTTCTCCTTATCTTTGCCTTTTTTCCCCTGTACTAATACCTCATTAAAGATGGCGCTCTTCCTGCTGCTTCTTCACTCACTTTTCCCGCGCCCGGGGAAAATTGTTACTTAATAGCGCAAGCGCAACATGACGTCCGACCGGAGAAACCGAAACTAACCTGGCCACGCCCTTGGCAATGAGATCATTTCCGCCTTAGCCCAACCCCTTCCCTTCCAAGTGTATATAAGGCAGTGCATTACCGCCATTAAACCGAGACTTGATCAGAGCACTGTCTTGTCTCCATTTCTCCTGTCTCTTGTTCCCCAAATTCCCACCCCCTCCTCCAGGGCCTGCTCTGACTATCCCGCGGGCCGGGATACTTTGGGTCCCCTCAAACAGTACATTGCATCATTGTTCACTGTAGCAACAGATTTGGTGGTGATGGGGGGATAGAGGTAGAAGCAGATAGAAGGTAATTTTAAAGTTAATTTATTATGAATCACTTTCCCCTAATCTGCATAAATGAATTAGAACTGATTTTAATAAAAATGCTTTGTTTTGCATAAAAAGTATTCAGAAAAACATCTAAAGCTGTTGGAGAAGAGGGACTGATATAAATACAGTTGGATTTTGTTTTGCTTACTTTTTAGAAATCTTATACTTGAAAGAAGCCTCAATTATCAGTGGTTTTACGAAGTAAAGTTAAAAACAAACATGGGAAATATAAAAATATTTGTGTTTTGTCTGGCTAGCTTGCTGTTAAATGCTCTCTTTAGGTGTGTGAATATGTTATTTTCCCTTTACATCTTGTGAAATAGCCATTGCTTTTGAGAATCAAATAGTGTGTTGTTTAGGGGTTGTGTCTATATTTTTCAAAAACTTTTATATTATGTATTATAAGAAGTTACAGTAGTACCATTTTGATTAGTTTGAATGTTTTCAGGCCTTGAAATAAATTTTGACAAAGTGATAAAAAAAAAAAAGATATCCATATGGTCAATAAGCCTATGAAGAGATGCTCACCATCATTAATCATCAGGAAAATGCAAACAAAAATGACATTGTGATACTACTATACATCCAACATAACGGTTAAATTAGACAGACAAAATTAAGTGCCGATGAAGATATAGAGCTATTGAGACTGTCAAACATTGCTGGTGGTGATGTAAATAAACATATAATCACTTTGGCAGTTTTTACAAAAGCCAAACATACATCTCATTCTATGACCAAGAAATTCCACTCCTGCATATGAACTCAACCAAAATGAGTGCTTATGTTCTATGAAAGATATGTATAAGACTGTTCATATCCATTTGGTTCATAATTCAAAAACTAGAAACTCAAATGTTTTTATACTCTAGAATGAATAAACCAATTGTAGTAAATTGACACAATGGAATTAGTACATAGCAGCTAAAAAAAAAAAAAAAAAGAAACTACTAGAATGTGCAATGACATGGACAAATCTCAAGAAAATAATGATGGCTGGGTGCGGTAACTCACGCCTGTAATTCCAGCACTTTGGGAGGCCAAGGCAGGCGGATCACCTGAGGTCAGGAGTTCGAGACCAGCCTGCCCAACATGGCGAAACCCCATCTCTACTAAAAATACAAAAAATTAGCCAGGCGTGGTGGTACATGCCTGTAATCCCAGCTACTCGAGAGGCTGAGGCAGGAGAATCGCTTGAACCTGGGAGGCAGAGGTTGCAGTGAGCCAAGATCGCACCACTGCACTCCAGTCTGGGAAACAGTTGAGTGAGACTGTCTCAAAAAAAAGAAAAAAAGAAAATAAAGTTGAGCAAAAGTCAAATACATAAATACATAGTTTGATTTCATTTAAATGAAGTTTTAAAACAGGCAATAAACCTATGGTGATAGAGGTTAAAACGGTGGTTACCTTCGAGGGTATCAAGTGGGAAGGGGCATGAAGTCTTCTGAGGTACTGGAAATGGTTCTACATCTTGATCTGTGTGGTAGTAGCTAAATGATTGTGTGTGTGTATGTGTGTGAGAGAGAAAGAGATGGGTGTGTGTGAGGGAGACAGAGAGAGAGAGAATTAAGTGAGCTACGCTTGAGATCTGTGAACTTTTACTGTAGAAAAGAAAAAAATATTTATTAGCTAAGCACAGTGGCACATGCCTGTAGTCCCAGTTACTTGGGAGGCTGAGGCAGGAGGATTGCTTAAGCCCAAGAGTGCAAGACCAGCCTGGACAATATAACAAGACCTCATCTCAAAAAAAGAATAAGAAAAATATTTAAAAAGACAATATCAATTTAAAAAGAAAAAAAAAAAGGTCAATGGTCCCATTGAACACTTCAAGAAAAATGTATGTTATCCCAGCATTCAAATTAGATAAGTAAAATAACTGCTTCTCTCTCAAATTGATAGTTGCAGGAAAGACTGCTATTGCCCATTAAATCTTCCTCTAAAAAGATTATTTTGCTTTTGTTTTGCTTAGATGTTTTTGCTTTGGATGTGGTATCCAAGTATAATAAAGCAGAAGAGAGAACTTTCTTCCTACTCCCAGATATTAGTTTATGCCATACAGACATCATATATTTTTCAGAAGATTTGCTCTGACTCAATTCAGGATACTCTGTTTTTGGCAAATAATCTGAGTAAAAATGCCATTCCTCACTCTGTGAGTGTGTGTATATTTATACAGTTTTTAATTTCCCTGGGAGTACTCATACTCAGTTTGAACAGCATGCCTTTGAATAGCCAATCTAGTCACGATGGCTAATTGACAGGAAAAGCCTTGAAGTACTCAAAGGGATCACTGATCCTTTTATTTCGCGATGAGCAAAGAGATCCTTAGAGCTAATTAAATTGTGATCCTAATATTCTTCCCTTTCATTATTAGCAGTATTTGGCCTTGATTTTTTTCCTGGAGCATGTGTACTCAATTAGGGGTGAGGGAAACACATGTTTTTTGGGGTTTTTTTTTTTTTTTTTTTTTTTTTTTGAGATGGAGTCTCGCTCTGTCACCCAGGCTGGAGTGCAGTGGCCAGATCTCAGCTCACTGCAAGCTCCGCCTCCTGGGTTTATGCCATTCTCCTGCCTCAGCCTCCGGAGTAGCTGGGACTACAGGCGTCCGCCACCTCGCCCCGCTAGTTTTTTGTATTTTTTAGTAGAGACGGGGTTTCACCGTGTTAGCCAGGATGGTCTCGATCTCCTGACCTCGTGATCCGCCCATCTAGGCCTCCCAAAGTGCTGGGATTACAGGCTTGAGCCACCGCGCCCGGCCTGGAAACACGTTTTACAAAACAAAAGTGGTCATTATTCTCTGCTTCAATGAGAGTGTATTTTATCTTTTATCATTAAAAGAAGAATCAGTATTTTTACCAGGAGTTTTCAAATACATTTTTCTTTGAAGAAAGTTCTGGTGTGTTTCAATTGTTCTAAACTAAGATTAAGCTCAGGGCAATAATTCAAAACGTTTAAATTATATATAGTGATTAGTTTTAATTTTCACTGTGGGAAAGTGGTCATTGGAGACAACATTAATTTGGTAATGTTAAAGCATTAAGTGGAGAGTAACATTTCAATTTTCCTCACCCTGGTGTGATTTATTACATTATAGCCCATACTTGCAGTATCTATATTATCTCCTTCAAGGTATTAGATCTTATGATACTACTAATCTTAAAAAGGAGGTATTTTTCTTAAGAGAGTACCAGGCACTGGGCGTGGTGCTCACATCTGTAATCCCAGCAGTGGGGGCGGGGGGGTGGGGTGGATCACCTGAGGTCAGGAGTTCGAGACCAGCCTGGCTAACATAGGGAAACCCTGTCTCTACTAAAAATACAAACATTAGCTGAGTATGATGGCACGTGCCTGTGATCCCACCTACTTGGGAGGCTGAGGCAGGAGAATCACTCAAGCCTAGGAGGTGGAAATTGCAGTGACCCAAGATTGCACCACTGCACTCCAGCCTGGGAGACAGAGTGAGACTCCATCTCAAAAAATAAAATAAAGAGGCCGGGTGCGGTGGCTCATGCCTGTAATCCCAGCACTTTGGGAGGCCGAGGCGGGCGGATCAGGAGGTCAAGAGTTTGAGACGAGCCTGGCCAACATGGTGAAACCCCGTCTCTACTAAAATACAAAAATTAGCCGGGTGTGGTGGGGGGGGCACCTGTAATCCTACTCAGGAGGTTGAGGCAGAAGAATCACTTGAACCCGGGAGGCGGAGGTTGCAGTGAGCCGAGATCGCACCACTGCACTCCAGCCTGGGTGACGGAGCAAGACTCCGTCTCAAAAAAAAAAAAAAAAAAAAAAAAAGTACAAGGAGCAGCTTGCAATACCATATGATTTTATTCTCAAAATGGTATAATGAAAAAAACCCATAGAATCTGGTGTTAGTAGATCTGAAAGGTAGACCTGACTCCATTATGAATGACTTTGTGTGAATTATTCAATCTTTCAGAGCTTATAGTTTCTTCAACTGTAAAATAAGACTATTATAATAATGCCTGCCACACTGAAGAATCTGGATGAAAAGCATCCACACAGTATCTTAGAATGTGAACTGGATATAATGTATGACAATATTTTTTTTAGACAGGGTCTCACTCTGTCACCCAGGCTGGAGTGCAGTGGTGTGATCATGGCTCCCTGTAGCCTCAACTTCCCAGGCTCAAGCAATCCTCCCTCGTCAGTCTTCTGAGTAGCTGGGACTATAGGTGTGTGCCACCATACCCTGGTAATTTTTAAATTTTTTGTACAGATGAGGTTTCGCTATGTTGCCTAGGCTGGTTTTGAACTCCTGGGCTCAAGTGATCCTCTCACCTCGGGCCCCCCCAAAGTGTTGGGATTACAGGCAAGAGCCACTACACCCAGCCTGATACTGTTTTTAAAATTCCAGTATAATTAGGCTGACAAAGGTTTAGGTTTGGGGTTTAAAAATCTAAAAATACTAAATAGTAAAAAATGCAGTATAAAGATTTTAATGATGGTCGTGGTAATCTAAGACTGACAGAACCAGTATTTTAATGGAAGAAAAGGTTACTTTTCAATTCCTAGAAATAAATATTTCGTTACTGAGAGAATAAGTGTGTATCTGTTTGGGAAGGAGGGAGTGCACAGAAGGAAGAGATTATAGGTAAGCCTCTATATTCTATTTTTTATTTTTTATTGCTTTTTTTTTTTTTTTTTTTTTTGAGACGGAGTCTTGCTCTGTCACCCAGGCTGGAGTACAGTGGCGCAATCTCGGCTCACTGCAACCTCTACCTCCCAGGTTCAATTGATTCTCCTGCCTCAGCCTCCCAAGTAGCTGGGATTACAGGCGTACAACACCACACCCGGCTAATTTTTGTATTTTTAGTAGAGACGGGGTTTCACCATGCCGGCCAGGCTGGTCTTGAACTCCTGACCTCAGGTGATCCGCCCACCTTGGCCTCCCAACATGCTGGAATTACAGGCGTGAGCCACTGCGCCCAGCCTGAGCCTCTATATTCTAATCCACTTGTTGTAGGGCCCTGATATGGGCACCCAAATATAGCTTTAAAATATAAGGAGAATGACAGACAATAGTATATATGAAATATTCTTATCAAAAGATAAAATCTACTCTAATTAAACCTGTAGGGAAAAAAGGGACAAAGGGGCATGTTAAACAATATCATGAGAATAGAATGAGCAAACTCTAGAATGTAGGAAACTTAGGAAGACAAACACCCAGTTTCTTCAACAAATAAATTGCAAAAATAAAAAGGAACAAGGAGAACCTATAGATTAAATGAAGCATTAAAGACATATCAACCAAATGTAATCTGAGGACCATTTAAAATATCTGAATCAAACAAATGGTTATAAAAATACTTTGAGACAATCAGGGAAACATAAAATAGACATATATTAAAGCAGTATTGTTAATATTTTTAGACATAATTATATTAACAAGCTTTTTAAAAGAATTCTTCAGGCAATATCAGTGAAAACGGAAGAGTAACGGTCCCCCAAATTCAGTCCTCCGTAAAATTATTTTGAAGCCCAAACTCGTCAAAGTCAACATTTTCAGAACTCTGGGAATTAACCAAAGACTTGCAGCAAATGGGGAATGTATTTTAAAGAAAAACACCTGAATCTCTGTAAGAAAAGTGAGCTTTATGTCATTTTAACTTGTCCTAGTTCCATCTCCCACTCTCTAGCTCTGCAGTAGCCTTAAAAAATTACAGTCCACATTTATGAAGAAAACCAGCAGCCTGTCTGACACGTGAGGGAGCAGAAACAGGTGGGAGCTTATTCAAAGCCTCATTCCTAAACAACTGTCATTATTATATATGTCTGGTGGTTCCCTGGAAAATACCACTTGCTCTGAGATAACACAGTGCAAAAACCTTCTCCAGGGGGAGTATTTGCCAAAAACAAATACAGGGAAGTGATTTAGCTTTGCAGCTGCCTTAGGCTGTGAATAACAGTTAAGGTACACAATAGACTAATAAAAAAATCTTAAACAGAAAATTTGGGGAAGAATATATCTATAAGCACTTTGAAAACCTCCTACATTTTTCAGAAAATCTAGAAGGGCATCAGCATGCATAGAACTGCACACATGCTCTGGAAAGACTCAAGAAGGCCACACTGTCATGTCTGGCTGACCTTGAGCCTTTACACAATCAGGAAGTGAAAGCTAAGGCAGAGTTGTTAATGGCCTGGTTGATTGTTGAAAGTACACCCCAACATGCACATGGAGTTCTTTGACAAGGACTAGGAGATTTGCTGGTTCTGGGCATTTAAGAAGCTCTCTGTCCAATCATGAACTAATCTCTAAAATAGCTGAGTAGAGAATTTAGTGGTCCCATATGACAAAGAATACAGACTAGTTCAGAGAAGTCACTAAAACAACCACCCACCCACATTAGTAAAAGCAAGTCAAAACAACAATAAACCTTGGTAAAGGGAGAGCATCTGATTTCCAAAGTTGCCACATTAGATTATTCAAAAGTCCAGTTTTCAACAAAAAATGATGAGTGATACAAATAAATAAGAAAGTATGGCTGGGCACGGTGACTCATGACTGTAATCTC
Organism: Macaca mulatta; assembly: GCF_049350105.2. NCBI lineage: Eukaryota > Metazoa > Chordata > Mammalia > Primates > Cercopithecidae > Macaca > Macaca mulatta. The sequence continues at coordinate 108,077,422 of NC_133426.1, read as the reverse complement.
AGCACTTTGGGAGGCAAAGGTGGGTAAATCACTTGAGGCCAGGAGTTTGTTAACAGCCAGCTCAACATGGTGAAACCCCACCTCTACTAAAAATATAAAAGTCAGGTGTGGTGGTGCATGCCTGTGGTCCCAGCTACTTGGGAGGCTGAAGTGGAAGGATCGTTTAAACCCAGGAGATTGAGGCTGTAGTGAGCCGAGATTGCACCACTGCACTCCAGCCTGGATAACAGAGTAAGACTCTGTCTCAAAAATTAATAATAAAATAAAATACAGTATAAATGTATTTTTTGTTTATAACACGTTTTCTCTCCTTATTTAAAAGACAACTGCATAAAACAAGAATTATAAATCTGTGTTAAAAGACACTCAATGTATATACATGTAATTTGTGGTAACAACAGCATAAAGGAGGGTTAGGATGGAGCTACTAAAGAACAAAATCTTCATATACTATTGAAATCAAGCTACTGTTCATCCAAATTAGATTGTTATAAGTTAAAAATGCTAATTGTAATACTCAGGGAAATCACTAAAAAATTTTTAAAAACACAGTAAGTGAAATGACAAGGGAATTAGGATGCTACACTAGAAAATATCTATGTTCTATATGAGTTTTGTTTTTGTTTTTGTTTTGTTTTGGTTTTGAGACGGAGTCTCACTCTGTCACCCAGGCTGGAGTGCAGTGGTGCGATCTCAGCTCACTGCAACCTCAGCCTCCCAGGTCCTGGTTCAAGCAATTCTCGTGCCTCAGTCTTCTGAGCAGCTGGGATTACAGGCACCACCACCACGCCCAGCTAATTTTTGTATTTTTAGTAGAGACAGGGGTTTCACCATGTTGGCCAGGCTGGTTTTCAACTCCTGACCTCAGGTGATCCACCCGCCTTAGCCTCCCAAAATGCTGGGATAACAGGTGTGAGCCACCGCGGCTGGCACTATATGAGATTTTAAAAGCATTATCCAACTATGTGTTGTCTATAACAAAAAAACTTTAGATCCAAAGATACAAATAGGTAGAAAGTAAGAGAATCATATATATATCGAGAGAGACTCTGTTGCCCAGGCTGGAGTGCAGTGGTGCAATCTTAGCTTACTGCAACCTCCGCCTCCCAGCTTCAAGTGATTCTCTGGCCTCAGCCTCCTGAGTAGCTGGGATTACAGGCACACACCACCATGCCTAGCTAATTTTTGCAATGTTAGTAAAGACGGGGTTTCACCATGTTGGCCAGGCTGGTCTCAAACTCCTGATCTCAAGTGATCTGCCCACCTCAGCCTCCCAAAGTGCTGGGATTACAGGCGTGAGCCACAGCCCCTGGCCAAAACAAAGATTTTTTATGCAAACTAACCAAAAGAGAGTTGGAGTGGCTATACTAATATCAGAGAAAACAAACTTTATGACAAAAGTTGTTACTAGAGACAACAAAAAAAAGGAGTGTGTGTATGGGTGAATCCATCAAGAAGATATAACATTTACAAATACATATGCATCTAACAATAGAGGTCCAAAATACAGGAAAAAATCCTGATAAAATGGAAGAGAGAATTATGATTCAACCACAAGAGTTGGATACTTCAATACCCCACTTCAAATAATGTGGGACTTGAACAACAAAATAAACCAGACAGAAATAACAAATATTTATGGAACACTCTATCCAACAGCAAAATACAAATTCTTCTCAAGTGCACATAAAACATTCTTCAAAATAGACAACATATTGTGACATAAAACAAGATGCAATAAATTTTAAAGGATTGAAGTCATACAAAGTATGTTTTTGGACAAGAATGGAATGAAATTAGATATAAAAGAAGAAAATTTGGAAAAGTTACAAATACGTGGAAATTAAACAACACACTCCTAAATAATCAATGAATCAAAGAATAAAAATAAAATTACAACAAATAAGAAAATGTTATGAGTTATATCAAAACTAAAACATAATAAAACTTTTGCAATGCATAATTTTTATAGCTACAAAATCCTATATTAAAAAAGAAATATCTTAAATCAATAATATAGCCTTATACCCTAAGATACTAGAACAAGAAGAGCAAATTAAACCCAAAGCAAAAGAGAAAGCAAATAATAGAGATTAAAGCAGAAATAAATGGAATAGAGAATGAAAAATGATGGAGGAAAAAAACCAAAGGCTGGTTCTTTGAAAACGTCAACAACATTGATAAACATTTAGCTAGACTAAACAAGAAGAACAAAAAACACAAATAACTAAATTCAGGAATAAAACAGGGTACATTACTACCAACATTACAGAAATAAAAATGATTACTTAGGCATACTATGAACAATTATATGTCAGTAAATTAGATAACATAGCTAAAATGGAAAAATTCTGACTTACATCAGCAAGACAGCCACTAGAGTCAACCTGGCACTCATTCCCCTCACAAAAGGAAACAAAACAACTAATAAACAACTATATTTCAACAGGAGTGACTGAGAAAGTACACTGGAAAGCAACAGGGGAGAGCAAAATCCCAGTGGAGCATGGAAGCACAGAACAGCACCATAGAGAGGGAAGCAAGGCCCTCTCTACACTGTCTCCTCCACCAGAATTGCATCAAATACAGGGAGACAACTTCTTACAGGGAAAAAGTAAACTAGAGGCTCCCACCTGTCCCCATTGTCACCACAGATGCCAGCAGTCCTTGCTATACATCTGACAAGGGATTAATATCTAGAATACTAAGAAACTTAACTCAAGAGCAAAAAAAATCAACAACCCAATTGAAAAATAGGCAAAAGACCTTAACAGGCATTTTTCAAAAGAAGACATGCAAATGGCCAACTTTGCTCAACATCACTAATTATCAAAGAAATGCAAATGAAAACCCCAACAAAATACCACTTCACTCCATTAGAATAGCTATTATCAAAAGACAAAACAAAATGATTGTTGGCAAGGATGTAGAGAAAGGAAAACACTTATATACTGTTGGTGGGATTGTAAATCAGTACAGCCATTATAGAAAATAGTATAGTGGTTCCTCAAAATATTAAAAATAGAACTGCCATATGATCCAGAAGTCCCACTACCGGGTATTATTCAAAAGAAATAAAAACAATATGTTGAAGAGATCTCTGCACTCCCATGTTTGTTTATATTAGCCAAGAAATGGAGTCAACCTAACGTCCAGCAATGGATAAAGAAATGTGGTATATATATACAGTGTGTGAATATAAATATATACACACACACACACACACAAATGTGGTGTATGTCTATATGTAATACACACACACAATGGAATACTATCCAGCCATAAAAAAGAATGAAATCGTGTCATGTGCAGCAACATGGATGAGCCTTGAGGACATCATGTTAAGTGAAATAAGCCAGACACAGAAAGACGAATAACACCTGATCTCCCTCATATGTGGAATCCATTTATTTATTTATTTATTTATTTATTTATTTATTTTTTTTTTTTTTTTGAGACGGAGTCTTGCTCTGCCGCCCAGGCTGGGGTGCAGTGGCCGGATCTCAGCTCACTGCAAGCTCCGCCTCCCAGGTTTACGCCATTCTCCTGCCTCAGCCTCCCGAGTAGCTGCGACTACAGGCGCCCGCCACCTCACCCGGCTACTTTTTTGTATTTTTAGTAGAGAGGGGTTTCACCGTGTTAGCCAGGATGGTCTCGATCTCCTGACCTCGTGATCCGCCCGTCTCTGCCTCCCAAAGTGCTGGGATTACAGCTGTGGAATCCATTTTTTTAAAAGGCTGATATCAAACGGTGGCTTCTATCTTGGGCCTGTCGGGCGGGGGTGGCGGGAACGGCCGCAGCTTGGGTTCCCAGCGCGCTGGGCCTCTGCGCCGCCCCCGCCTCCTCCCGCCGCGGGCAGCTGCCTCCCGGGGCGCACTGCAGCGGTGGGGTCGGGGGATAGGGAAATTCAACCCGGCAGCCTTGTGCCAGAGACAAAAGCTGGCTGCCGGCCGCATTGTCTGACGGCGCTGCCTCCCGGCTTTTTGTTCTCGCCTCGCGCCTCGCCGCCACGCCCCTCCGCAGCTGTCGAGGCTCCTCTCGCTCCGGGTCGGCGCTCGCCCTCGCTTTCCTCGCCCTCCGCCCCGGCCAGGCTCCGCGCCCGCCATGGAGAAGACGGAGCTGATCCAGAAGGCCAAACTGGCCGAGCGCTACGACGACATGGCCACCAGCATGAAGGCCGTGACCCAGCAGGGCGCCGAGCTGTCCAAGGAGGAGCACGACCTGCTCTCCCTGGCCTACAAGAACGTGGTCGGGGCCGCAGGTCCGCCTGGAGAGTCATCTCAAGCACCCAGCAGAAGACCTACACCTCCGACAAGAACTTGCAGCTGATTAAGGACTATCGGGAGAAAGCGGAGTCCGAGCTGAGATCCATCTGCACGACGGTCCTGGAATTGTTGGATAAATATTTAATAGCCAATGCAACTAATCCAGAGAATAAGGTCTTCTATCTGAAAATGAAGGGTAATTACTTCCGGTACTTTGCTGAAGTTGCATATGGTGATGATCCAAAACGATAATTCCCAAGGAGCTTACCAAGAGGCATTTGATATAAGCAAGAAAGATGCAACCCACACAACCCAATCCGCCTAGGGCTTGCTCTTAACCTTTCTGTATTTTACTATGAGATTCTTAATAACCCAGAGCTTGCCTGCACGCTGGTTAAAACGGCTTTTGATGAGGCCATAACTGAACTTGATACACTGAATGAACACTCATACAAAGCACCCTCATCATGCAGTTGCTTAGAGACAGCCTAACACTTTGGACATCAGACAGTGCAGGAGAAGAATGTGATGTTGCAGAAGGGGCTGAAATCTAAATCCATGCAGGGTGTCATCCTTCTTTCCTTAAAGAAACCTTTTTAGACATCTCCATTCCTTATTCCACTTGGATTTCCTATAGCAAAGAAACCCATTCATGTGTATGGAATCAACTGTTTATAGTCTTTTCATACTGCAGCTTTGGGAAAACTTCATTCCTTGATCAGTGTTTGTCTTGGCCTTCCTGGTGTGCAGTTACTGCTGTAGAAAAGTATTAATAGCTTCATTTTATATAAACGTAAGTAACTTCCAAACACTTATAGAGGACTAAAAATGTATCTGGTATTTAATCTGAACCAGTTCTGCAAGTGACTGTGTTTTGTATTACTGTGAAGATACGAAAATGTAGTTAATTACAGTTTAAAGAGTGTCCCACATAACTTAATTTCTAGATTCCCTCCCTTAGGTTTCCTTTCAATAAGCAACTTTTCCATGCTCTTAATGTATTCCTTTTTAGTAGGAATCTAGAAATATTAGATTGAATGGAGTCACAAATTGAAATGCCTCCTGTATCAGGTAAGGAGGTCATGTGTATCTGTGGCAACAGGGAGTTTCCTTATTCACTCTTTATTTGTTGCTGTTTAAGTTGACAACCTCCCTTCCCAATAAAAATTCACTTACACCTCCAAAAAAAAAAACATCTGATACCAGAGAAGCATAAAGTAGAATGATGGTTACCAGAGATTGAGAAGGGGAGGGAAGAGGAGAAGGGAGGATAAGGAGAGATTGGTCAATTGATATAAAGTTACAATTAGGAGGAATAATTTCCAGTGTTCTATTGTATAGTAGGGTGACAATGGTTAACAATAAGGTATTGCATATTACAAAATAGCTAGAAGAGAGGCTTTTGAATGTTCTCACCACAGAAAATGATTGAATGTATGAGGTGATGGATATGTTAAACACCCTGATTTGATCAGTATACTGTATATATATGCATATATATAAACATCAAATTGTACCCTGTAAATATGTACAGTTACAAACTGTCAAAACTACAAAATCACCAAATTACCAAAAAAAAAAAAAAAAAAGAAAAGAAAAAAAAAATCAGCCAAGCGCTGTAATCGCAGCACTTTGGGAGGCTAAAGCACGCAGATCACGAGGTCAGGAGTTGGAGACCAGCCTGGCCAACATGGTGAACTACCCCCCCCCCTTCTCTACTAACAATACAAAAATCAGCTGGGCGTGGCGGCACACACCCGTAGTGCCAGTTACTTGGGAGACTGTTGGGAGAAAAGCTGAGTGTTGGGAGAGAAGCTGAGGCAGGGCTTGCATGTCTGCTAGACTTGCTGGCTCATTGCTTCTAGCATTCCCATTATCTCAAGTAGCCATATGCTTCTCATTCACTTGATACACTGTTTCCTTTTAACCCCCACATCCTCACCACCTGTTTCTTTGTTTGAGCACCAATAAATAGTATGGGTTCCCAGAGCTTGGGGCCTTCACAGCCTCCATACTCTTGATGGCCCTCTGGTGCCACTTTCTCTCTCAAACTTTTTCTCATTCCTTTGACTCCACCAGACTTCGTCACCCTCATGACCTGGTGTTGGGTCTGATCACCCCAACATTCCTAGCTGCCCAATGTGGGGCGACAAAGACCCCAGTGAAGGAATGCTAGAGCGTGTGAAAGCAGAGGACACATCGTCAGAGGACACCCGAGGATGTCTAAAAGACGTCCTAAAAGAAGCTCGGTGGGAAAGCTGAGTGCTCGGAAGAAACAGGGTAACAATGGGAAAAAGTGAAAGCAGACATTCTGCTTATTTAAATTTCTTAAGGCATTTATTACAAAGAGGGGGAGTGAAAGTTAGTACTCAGAATTTGTTATCACTCTTTAGTACAGTAAAGCAGTTTTGCCCATCGTTTCCTGAACAACAGACTGTGGAGTTGGATGAATGGGAGATAATTGGAAGAGATTTTAAAAAGGCGCACAAAGAGGGAGCAGAAATTCCCGTTTCCATTTGGTCAGTGTGGGCACTAATAAAGGCAGCTCTTGAGCCATTTCAAACAGATGATGAGGCAGATTCAGATGAGGAAGAGGAGGGCAGGTGTTAAAAACTAACTTCAGATTCTGAGTGTGAGGAACAGCTACCGAAAGAGATTAAAGAAAAGAAAGGAAAACTAAAAAATGTATGTTTTACTAGCCCATTGGCTCCACCTGCTGAATTAACTGAATGGCCACCTCCTCTCTCTCCCCTTAATGGGTGAGAAAATAAATGAGCTGAAAAACTTACTGCTCCTGTAGTTGCACCATTGAAACCTGGAGCAATTGGCAGTGCTGTACAAAATTCTATTCAAAAAGCTAGAACCAAGGGAGACCTTGAAGCATGGCAATTTCCCATTACTATAATCCAGCAGGGAGGACAGAATATAGCTAATTCGGCCACTTTTCCTTTTAAGTTACTAAAGGAATTTAAGCAAGGCATTAGTCAATACGGACCGAACTCTCCTTTTGTGCAAACTTTGTTAAAAAAATATGGCTCTTGATAATAGATTAATATCATACGATTCAGATACTTTGACAAAATCCGTTTTCACTCCATCTCAGTACTTGCAGTTTAAAACCTGGTGGCCTGATGAAGCTCAAACTCAGGCAAGGGAAAACACACAAGCACAGCCACCTGTGCCTGTTTCCTTTGAACAGTTAATGGGAGTTGGTCCTAATTGGGGTCAATTAGAGAATAAAGCAGTAATGGAAGATGTTGCCATTGTTCAGCTGCGCTTTGTGTGCTTACCCTCATGGGAAAGGATACATGTTACAGGGGAAAAATGTCCTTTCAGTTCTGTCCGGCAAGGACATAAAGAACCATATATTGATTTTATTGCTTGACTCCAGGAGGCTATGTATGATGCCGTAACTGATAAAATGGCTTGGGATGTTGTAATACAGCTTCTTGCATACAATAATGCTAATGTAGAGTGTCAAACTGCTATTAGACCCCTGAGAGGGAAGGCTCATTTAGCTGAATATATTAAGGCTTGTGATGGCATTGGAGGTAATTTACATAAGGCTACTCCTTTATTTTTTATTTATTTTTTTATTTTTTTTTTGAGACGGAGTCTCACTCTGTCACCCAGGCTGGAGTGCGGTGGCCGGATCTCAGCTCACTGCAAGCTCCGCCTCCCGGGTTCACGCCATTCTCCTGCCTCAGCCTCCCGAGTAGCTGGGACTATAGGCGCCCGCCACCTCGCCCGGCTAGTTTTTTGTATTTTTTAGTGGAGATGGGGTTTCACCGTGTTAGCCAGGATGGTCTCGATCTCCTGACCTCGTGATCCGCCCGTCTCGGCCTCCCAAAGTGCTGGGATTACAGGCGTGAGCCACCGCGCCCGGCCCAAGGCTACTCCTTTAGCTCAGGCTATGGCTGGATTAAGAATAGGAAAGAATGTGCCCTGTTTCTCAGGCTCTTGCTTTAATTGTGGGGAATTTGGACACACAAGAAAGGAATGTAGAAAAGGAAATCAAAAGGCAAAAACTGCTACCATCAATCAACAGAAAAGTCCTGGTGTACGTCCCCGGTGTAAGAAAGGCAATCACTGGGCAAGTGAGTGTCATTCTAAATTTAGTAAAGATGGACAACCTCTTTCAGGAAACGGGAAGAGAGCCCCACCTCGAGCCCCTCAACAAACCGAGGCATACCCGGCACAGCCAGTGCCCTTACAAATGTACAAGAATTGTCCCCCACCTCAGCAGGCAGTGCTGCTGTAGACCTCTACAGCACAATTCCCATCTCCTTACTTCCTGGGGAGCCACCAAAGAAGGTCCCCACCGGAGTTAGGGGACCCTTACCCTCAGGAACAGTCAGTGTATTACTTGGAAGGTCTAGTCTAAATTTAAAAGGTGTTACTGTACATACGGGAATAATTGACTCTGATTATACCAAAGAAATTCAATTAGTTGTTAGTTCCTCGACTCCATGGTCTGCCTCCCCAGGAGAAAGAATTGCTATTACCTTACACAAAACTAGGAAGCAGCACAGTGAAAAGAACAGGAGGCTTTGGTAATACTAATCCAGAAGGAAAGGCTGTGTATTGGGTTAATCAAGTGTCTGACAAAAGACCTATTTGCACAGTAACTATTCAGGGAAAAGATTTTGAAGAACTAGTAGATACTAGAGCTGATGTATCTATTATTGCTATAAATCAATGACCCCGGCACTGGCCTAAGCAAAAGGCATCCATTGGTATTGTTGGAGTAGGAGCTGCCTCAGAAGTTTTTCAAAGTTCTTTGATTTTACCACATCAAGGGCCGGATGGTTAGGAAGGGATAATCCAACCTATCATTACACCTATTCCTGTTAATTTATGGGGTAGAGACTTATTGCAACAATGGGATGCTGAAATATCTATTCCTACAGATCAATATAGCAATAATAGTAAACAAATGATGAAAAATATGGGATATCGCCTGGGAAAAGAACTAGAAAAAAAAAATTGGCCAATCAGAACCTTTAGAATTAAAAGGGCAAACAGATCGGACCGGATTGGGTGTCATTTTTAGGAGTGGCCATTGTTGAGCCTCTGGCTCCCATTCCTCTTGTTAGGCTGTCAAACCAGTTTGGGTGCAGTAATGGCCACTGAAACAGGAAAAACTGGAGGCTTTAAAAGAACTGGTGCAGGAACCATTGCAAAAGGGACACATAGAGCCTACTTTCTCCCCTTGGAATTCTCCTGTATTTGTCATTAAGAAAAAATCAGGGAAATGGAGAATGTTAACAGACTTAAGGGCTGTTAATGCTGTGATTCAACCCATGGGTGTGCTGCAACCAGGGCTTCCCTCCCCAACAAAGATCCCCAAATACTGGCCTCTCCTCATGATAGATCTAAAGGATTGCTTTTTTACCATTCCTTTAGCTGCCCAAGATTATGAAAATTTTGCTTTTACTGTTCCTGCCATAAATAATAAAGAACCAGCAGACAAATACCATTGGAAAGTACTACCACAAGGCATGCTAAATAGCCCAACTGTTTGTCAAACTTATGTCAGGAAAGCTATTAAGCCAGTTAGATAACAGTTTAAAAAATGTTATATCATCCATTACATGGATGATATTCTGTGTGCAGCTGAAACTAGGGAAGAATTGATGTACTACAGGCAGTTAGAAAAGTCTGTAAATGCGGCAGGGTTGGTTATAGCCCCCGATAAAATCCAAACTTCTACTCCCTTTCAATATCTGGTAATGAAGGTAGAGCAAAGGGCTGTGAAGCCTCAAAAGGTTCAAATTCGAAGAGATAATTTAGAAACCTTAAATGATTTCCAGAAATTATTAGGAGACATTAATTGGATTCGTCCAACTTTAGGCATTCCTACCTATGCTATGTCTCACCTCTTTTCTGCTTTATGAGGTGATTCTAACCTTAACAGTAAACGCTCCATGTCCAAAGAAGCATTGGAGGAACTTCAATTAATTGAGGAAAAAATTCAGCAAGCATGAGTAGAACAGATTAATCCAATACAGCCATTACAGTTTTTAGTTTTTCCTCCTAAGCATTCGCCTACAGGAGTTCTAGTTCAACAGGATGATCTGGTTGAGTGGCTTTTTCTACCTCACAATACAACCAAAACACTCACTCTGTACTTAGATCAAATTGTTGTGCTAGTAGGACAAGCAGGGCTGTGTACAACAAAGTTAATGGGATATGATCCAAATAAGATTATAGTTCCATTAACAAAACAACAAATTCAACAAGCCTATATTAATTCCCAAGAATGGCAAGTTAATTTGGCTGGTTTTGTTGGCATTCTTGATAATCATTATCCTAAGTCTAAAATCTTCCAGTTTCTAAAATTAACATCCTGGATATTGCCTTCTATTACTCAATAAGCCCCTATTTATGGGGCCATTACTGTTTTCACTGATGGATCTAGTAATGGAAAAGCCTCATTTGCAGGACCTCAACAGCAAGTTTTTCAAACTGACTTTGCTTCTTCTCAAAGGGCTGAACTTATGGCTGTGATAACAGTGTTAAAAACTTTTAAGCAGCCAGTAAACATTGTTTCTGATTCAGCCTATGTAGTATAAGCCACACAAAAGATTGAATGTGCCTTAATTCAAAATATGACTGATGAACAACTTAATTTTTTCATTCTTTACAGTAAGCAGTACAACAAAGGCATTCACCTTTCTGTATCACTCATATGAGAGCACATACTAACCTCCCTGGCCCTTTAACTAAACTTAATCAAAGGGCGGATGCACTGGTGTCTGCAGCCTTTGCTGATGCACAAACATTTATTCTTTAATCCATCTTAATGCCACGGACCTTAGAAAAAGATATGGTCTATCATGGAAACAATCTAAAGAAATTGTGCAACATTGTTCTGCCTGCCCGTCCTGCATCTGCCACATCAAGGAACAGGAGTTAACCCTAGAGGTTTATCTCCAAATTCCATCTGGCAGATGGATGTAACACATATTCCTGCTTTTGGAAAATTGTCCTTTGTTCATGTTTCATTAGATAACTATTCTCATTTTATTTGGGCCACATGTCAAACAGGGGAAGCCATAGCTCATGTTAAAAGACATCTTTTATCTTGCTTTTCAGTTATGGGAATCCCAGAAAAAATCAAAACTGATAACGGCCCAGGATACTGTAGTAAAGCCATGGCTACATTTTTTCAACAATGGAATATTACCCATACTGCGGGTATTCCATATAACTCACAAAGACAAGCAATACTGGAAAGAACTAATTGTACTTTAAAAACTCAAATACAAAAGCAAAAGGGAGGAGACTAGGAATATAAGACACGGCATATGCAATTGCATTTAGCTTTGTTAACATTTAATTTTTTAAATTTACAAAAAGATCAACCCATGACTGCAGCTGAACAACACCTGACAGGACAAAAGGAAAATTAAAAGGCTGGACAAGATATATGGTGGAGGGATGCACATACAAAGAGCTGGGAAAAAGGAAAGATAATTTTATGGGGAAGAGGGTTTGCTTGTGTTTCTCCAAGTGACAATCAGGTGCCTGTGTGGGTGCCCACAAAACATCTGAAGATCTATCATGAGCCACAGCATCTAGTGGACCCACCTGTACAGTGCAAATTGAAGGTTTAAGGATTGCTTTTAAGCCTCAATTTGCTTTCTCTGTGCCTTCTGTTAGAAGGGGCCTGCTTCTTGTTATCAACGGTAAGTTTTACCCCGTGGTAATTAACCAAAGAGGCAGAAGCTGAGTTACAAATGCTTCAGCAATGGCATGCCTCCCGGCTACAGCCACAAAAGGTTTTGCTTGTTTCAGTAGATTTACTAACGTGGGGGTGAGGGTATGCTTGTGTTTTTGCAGGAGATGAACAAACCGTGTAGGTGCCCTCAAGATGTGTATGACCATGAAACAGACTGCAAGGACCCATGGATCCCAACCATGGACTGGGTTCCCCGAGTACGAGCCATGCGGAGAAACTGCTGGAGTGCCAGGGTTTTACCTATAGATGCTTAACGGACCAATGCTTTCTGACTGAACTCCTCTCTACCCTGAATACAAAGAGACCCCCATCTCAACAAAAAAAATTTTTAAATTAGCCAGGCCTAGTGGCACATGTCTGTAATCCCAGCTACCTGGGTGGGTAGCTGAGGTGGGAGGATCACTTGAGCTCATGAGGTCAAGGCTGCAGTGAGCCATGATGATGACACTGCACTCCAGCCTAGGTAACAAAGTGAGACGCTGTATAATAGGCAGGAGTATCATCACCCCTATTCAGCATGAAGAAGTTGTAGAAGACAGACCTTCATCCTTCTGCAGCCCCTAGAATTAAGAGTCCTCTTGTAAAACGGAAAGGGGAGATATGTAGGAAGCATTCAAACCAGAGGGACTCCATTTTGAATAAGGGCTAAAAAAAAAATGAAGCTGGATCACCAACCGGCAATTAAGGGCTGCACAGCCTGCAATTGCCTTACTCAATTAACTTTCTTTTAAAAAAGTCACCTTATGCTACTAATGATAGCTGTGGTGGTTTTTACAAAAAAGAGGAAGGGAGCATGTTGGGAGAAAAGCTGAGTGTTGGGAGAGAAGCTAAGGCAGGGCTTGCATGTCTGCTAGACTTACTGACTCCTTGCTTCTAGCATTCCCAGTATCTCAAGCAGCCATATGCTTCTCGTTCACTTGATACACTGTTTCCTTTTAACCCCCACATCCTCACCACCTGTTTCTTTGTTTGAGCACCAATAAATAGGGTGGGCTTCCAGAGCTCAGGGGCCTTTGCAGCCTCCACACTTGCGATGGCCTTCCAGTCACACTTTCTCAAACTGTCTTTTTCTCATTCCTTGGACTCCGCCAGACTTTGTCGCCCCTACGACCTGGTGTTGGGTCTGATCACCCCAAGGAGACTGAGGCAAGAGAATAGCTTGAACCTGGGAGGCAGAGGTTGCAGTGAGCCGATATCGCACCACTGCACTCCAGCCTAGGGGACAGAGCGAAACATTGTCTCAAAAAAAAAAAAAAAAAAAAAAAAACCTAGAAAGACACAAACTACAAAAACTGACTCAAGAAAAACGAGAAAATGTGAATAAATATATAACAACTAAAGATATTGAATTAGTTATTTTTAAAAAACCTTCCCACAATTAAAAGTCTAGAACCAGATGGCTTCACTGATGAATTCTACAAAATATTTAAAGAACTGATGCCAGCCTTCACAAACAGCTTTCCAAAAACAGAAGAGGGAGCACTTCCTAACTAATTCTCTGAGGCCAACATTATCTCAATACTAAAACCAGACAAAATAATCACAAGCAAAGAAAACTACAGATTAATATCACTTATGAATATAGACATAGTAAATTCTCAACAAAAAACTAGCAAATCAAATCCAGTCACATATAAACAGTACTACATGCCATGACCAAGTGGCATTTATCCCGGAAATGTAATGTTGAGTCAACATACAATAATCAATGTAATACATCATATTAATAAAGGATAAAATCAAATCATCACATGTCAATAGACACAGAAAAACCATTTCACAAAATTCAATATCCTTTCACAACAAAAGCACTCAGCAAACAATAAAAGGAAACTAGGACCGGGTGCCATGGCTCACACCCATAATCCCAGCACTTTGGGAGGCCGAGGTGGGCAGATCACTTGAGGTCAGGAGTTTGAGACCAGCCTGGTAAACATGGTGAAACTTCGGTTCCACTAAAAATACAAAAATTAGCTGGGCGTGGCAGCCCACGCTTGTAATCTCAGCTACTTGGTAGGCTGAGGTGGGAGGATCACTTGAACCTGGGTGGTGGAGGTTGCAGTGAGCTGAGACTGCATCACTGCACAGTGAGACTCCATCTCAAAAAAAGAAAAAAAAAAGGGCCGGGACAGCACTCCTAGCACTTTGGGAGGCCAAGGCAGGAGGATTACTTGAGTTCAAGACCAGCCTGGGCAATATAATGAGACCCCCATCTCAACAAAAAAATTTTTTAAATTAGCCAGGCCTAGTGGCACATGCCTGTAATCCCAGCTACCTGGGTGGGTAGCTGAGGTGGGAGGATCACTTGAGCCCATGAGGTCAAGGCTGCAGTGAGCCATGATGGTGACACTGCACTCCAGCCTAGGTAACAAAGTGAGACGCTGTATCAAAAATAAACAAATAAATAGAAGAACTTTCTTAAACCTATAAACAGCATCTACCAAAACCCAACAGCTGATATCATACTCACTATTAAAAGACTGAAAGCTTTCTCCCTGAGTTCAGGAACAATAAAGGGATGTTCACTCTCCTCATTTCCATTCACCATTGTACTGGAGGTTCCAGCCAGGATAATTAGTCAGGAAAATGAAATAAAACACATTCAGATTAAAAAGGAAGCAAAAACATCTCTATTCACAGATGACATGATCTTGTATATAGATAATTCAAATAAATCCACTCAAAAACTATTAAGGCCATCAAATGAGCCAGCAAGGTTGTAAGAATCAAGATCAAATTACTAAAATTAGTTGTGTTTCTATATGCTTTAATAAAAAATGCAGACATAAAAATATTTCATCTGTAATAGCATCAAAAATAATAAAACACTGAGGAATAAATTCAATAAAGTAAGTATAAGACTTGTACACTAGAACTACAAAACGTTGTTGAAAACCATACCTAAATAAATGGAAAGACATCTGGTATTCATGTATTAGAAAACTTAAAATTTTTTAAGTCAGTACTTTCCAAAGTGATCTACAGTTTCAATGTAATTCCTATCAAAATTCCAACTGCCTTTCTTTGCAGAAATTGACAAGCTAATCCTAAACTTCATATGGAAATGTAAGGGACCCAGAAACGTCAAAAGCAATATTGAAGAAGAATAAAATTTGAAAGTCTCATTCTTCCCTATTTCAAAATTTATCACAAAGGTACAACAACAAAGACACTGTGGTACTGACCTAAGAAGAGACATATAGATCACTGCAGTAGAATTGAAAGTCCAGAAGGCCGGGCGCGGTGGCTCAAGCCTGTAATCCCAGCACTTTGGGAGGCCGAGACAGGCGGATCACGAGGTCAGGAGATCGAGACCATCCTGGCGAACATGGTGAAACCCTGTCTCTACTAAAAAATACAAAAAACTAGCCGGGTGAGGTGGCGGGCGCCTGTAGTCCCAGCTACTCGGGAGGCTGAGGCAGGAGAATGGCGTAAACCCGGGAGGCGGAGCTTGCAGTGAGCTGAGATCCGGCCACTGCACTCCAGCCTGGGTGACAGAGCGAGACTCCGTCTCAAAAAAAAAAAAAAAAAAAAAAAGAAAGTCCAGAAAAAAAATAGCTTCATACTTCTATAGTCAATTGATTTTTGACAAAGATCCTAAGAAAATTCAATAGAAGGTAAGAATAGCCTTTTCAACAAATTGTGTTGCAACAAATTGATATCACCATTAAAAAGAAATAAATTTAGACCACCTCATACCATATTAAAAATTAGCTTGATCCCATCTTACAAAAAAATAAAAATTAGCTATGTGTGGTGGCATACCCCCATAGTCCAAGCTACTTGGGGAGATGCGGTGGGAGGATTGCTTAAGCCCAGGAGGGCAAGGCTGCAGTGAGCCATGATCACATCACTGCACTCCAGTTTGGGCAGCAGAGCAAGACCCTCTCTCTAAAACAAAAAACAAAACCATTAACATGGATAAAATACCTAAATATAAGAGCTAAAACTAGAAAATTCTCAGAAGAAAACAATGATGTAAATCTTCATGACCCTGGACTAGGCAACAGTTTTTCAGACATTACACCTAAAGTACAAACAGTCAACAAAAAAATTAGTTGGACTTCATCAAAATCTAAATATTTTGTGCATTAAAGGGCACTATGAATAAAGTATACAGATAACCTGCTATTTGCAAATCATATATCTGAGAAGTGTCTTATATTCGGAATATATAAAGATGTCTTACAACTCGACAACCAAAAGACAAATAACCCAATTTAAAAATGGGCAAAGGCCGGCTGTGGTTGCTCATGCCTGTAATCCCAGCACTTTGGGAGGCAGAGGTGAGAGGATCACTTGAGCCCAGGAGTTCAAGAACAGCCTGGGCAACACAGTGAGACCTCAGATCTACAAAAAATAAAAAAATTAGCTAGGTGCAGTGGTGCACAGCTGTGGTCCCAGCTACTCAGGAGGCTGAGGCAGAAGGATCACTTTAGCCCAGAAGGTTGAGGTTACAGTGAGCCACAATCACGCCACTGCACTCCAGCCTGGGTGGTGGAGCAAGACCCTGTCTCAAAAAAAAAAGGTCAAAAAATGTAATTAGGCATTTTTCCAGAAAAGATACACAATGGCCAACAAGACATGAAAATTATGTTCAACACCACCAGTTATTAGGTAAATGCAAATGAAGCTATAAGATATTACTTCCTACCTACTGGCATGACTACAATAAAAAATAACAATAGTTGGCAAAGATGTGGAGAAAATAGAAGCCTCAAACATTACTGATAGGAATGTAAAATGGTACAGCCATACTGAAAAAGTTTGGTGATTCCTCAATAATTTAAACATAGAATTACCATAAGGTCTAGTAAACCCACTCCAAACCCACAAGAATTGAAAAACAGGCATTCAGGCCGGGCGTGGTGGCTCATGCCTGTAATCCCAGCACTTTGGGAGGCCAAGATGGGCAGATCATGAGGTCAGGAGATCGAGACCATCCTGGCTAACATGGTGAAACCCTGTCTCTACTAAAAAATACAAAAAATTAGCTGGGCGTGGTGGCGGGCGCCTGTAGTAACAGCTATTTGGGAAGCTGAGGCAGGAGAATGGTGTGAACCCAGGAGGTGGAGCTTGCAGTGAGCCGAGATCGTGCCACTGCACTCCAGCCTGGGCGACAGAGTGAGACTCCGTCTCAAAAAAAAAAAAAAAAAAAAGAAAAAGAAAAACAGGCGTTCAAATAAACATTTGTATATGTGAATATTCACAGCAGCACTATTCACATCAGTCAAAAATGGAAACAATTCAAATGTCCATCATTGATGAAGGACTAACAAAATATGCTATATTAATACAAAAGAATATTATTCAGTCATAAAAAGGAATGAAGTTCTGATACAAGTTATAACATGCATGAACTTTGGAAACATCATGCTAAGTGAAATAAGCCAGACACAAAAGGCCACATATTGCATGATTCCATTTATATGAAATATCCGGCACAGGTGAATTCATAGAGACCAGAATGCATATTGGTGGTTGCCTGAGGCTGGGAAAAGGGAAGGAATGAGGAGAAAATACTTAATGGGTACAAGGTTTCCTTTTTGGGTGATGAAAAAGTTCTGAAACTAATACTGGTGGTACTTGCACAACATTATGAATATACTTAATGCCACTGAATTGGACTTTAACATGGTTCAAATGGTAAATATTATGCAATGCGTATTTTACTAGAATAAGAAAAAGTAGTAAAATGCAAATCAGTTATCTTATCAAAACTAGCCTTTAAAATGCTTAAAGAAATCTAATAATTCTAAAACATGAATTATGAAATGTTTAAGAAATCAAAGTTAAATCTGTTGGTGACAGAATAAAACAAAATGCTAAGAAGAAAAAATGTAATGCTGACTGATGGCAAGGAAATTCTGAAATTTAGGGTAAGAAGAGCTACTGTAGTTATTAACCAATGTGAGTATTCTTATGTGAAGTGGCTTATAGGGTGAAAGTTCTTTAAGCAGCATAGATCTGACCGGGTGCGGTGGCTCATGCCTGTAATCCCAGCACTTTGGGAGGCTGAAGCAGGTGGATCACCTGAGGTCAGAAGTTCGAGACCAGCCTGGCCAACATGGAAACCCGATTTCTACTAAAAATACAAAAATTAGCTGGGCGTGGTGGCAGGCACCTGTAATCCCAGGTACAGGTACTTGGGAGGCTGAGGCAAGAGAATCGCTTGAACCCGGGAGGTGGAGGTTGCAGTGAGCCGAGATCATGCCATTGCACTCCAGCCTGGGCAACAAGAGCAAAACTCTGTCTCAAAAAAAAAAAAAAAAGAAGAAGAAGAAGTAGAAGCATAGATCCTAAGGGAGGGGCTTTGAGACAGCTGACTAGAGGCATCTGGTACTCACCTCCACAAAGAACCAAAGTAGCAAGTAGATAATCATATTTCAAACAGATCATTTAACAGAGAACACTGGAATTAGAGAAGTGACAGGAAACACCTAAAGAGAGGAAGGAGAGGGAAGCGAAGCAGCCTGCTACCTGGGATCAGCTGGGAACCTGGAGAGGCTCCAGGGGAGCCCCTATCCAGGGGAAAGGATATGTGAGTGGCCCCCAGTGTCCACATTTCCATTGCAGACTCCTTCCAGGCCACAGGAAAGCCCCTAGACCCTTTCAGGCCCTGAGAATAAGCTGCCTGAAGAATGCATAATGACATGGCTCCAGAGAGGGGGCTCACACTGGGTCCCACACATACTCCAAGCCCTAAGCAGCTACAGCAAGGCACCATATTGGTTGCTAAGACTCACCAGACTGCATCCTGCCTGGGGGCCCAATAGCCCCTGCATCTCCATATCTTTGGAGCCCCATTGACATTTCACACCCACAGCCACCATTGCAGCTGACTGTGCCACCAGGGCTAAAGCGCAAGAGAAGGCATTGGCAAGGATCCTGCTGCCCCCAGCAGTGAAGCTGCAGCACACCTTCACATGGCCTGAGGACAAACTCCCTTACCAGCAGTAGCTACCACATCAGATTGCCTCCACCAGGCCCAAAGTGTGAGCACCCACTTGCATATAACTGCTACCAACGGAAAGCAACCCTGTCCTCTATAGTAGCAGGGCTGTTGCACAGTTGCTGCTGTCCCCACTCAAACATTCTGCCTTGAGCTTGAGGAGCGCCCTGCCTCTACCTAACACAGCCAATGCCTAAATGCACCACCTGGGGAACTGAGAACAGGTCCACCCAGCCTGGCTCAACCCTCGCTGTGACCTACCATGCCATCCAAGGGCCTAGAGGCTGCCCAGCAAAGACCACCACTGGTGGCACATGGGCATTCATCTTGAAGGCCTGAGGTTGGGCCCACCCAACCTGCCACTGCAGGTACCCACCTGCAGCTGGTACTCACCCGCACATGCCACTTGCAGGCCTCAGGACTATCTTGCATAACCCATTACAGCCATCAGAAATACCAGTGTGGATAGCTTGGGAGCAAAAGGCTTGTACCACCACTGCAACTATCATTGCCCACACCATACCTGCATCCAGGTGCCCAAAAACCTACCCACCTTCCCAGCTTGCCACTGCCACTATTGGCACCCAAGCAAGCCACCTAGGAGCCCAAAAGACAGCCACCCCCCAGATCTAAAATAACACTGGTATCAACATACACCACACTGAGACCCAAGGACAGGTACATTCAGCCCGCCACTGGAATCAAGGGACCAAGGACAGGCCCATGTGGTGTCCCTGTCCCCAGGAAAACTTCACCACAGCCTCCACCAATAATAGCATCCTAAGCCACTGAGGAAATCACAAACATCACCATATACTAAATCAGCTCAGCATGGTAACGACTGAAACATAAGACCTGAAATTATAAAACATTGGTCTATGCAAATCACTTATGGCTAAGACCTGGAAAGCACAGAAACAAAAACAGACAAATGGGACTATATAAATAAAAACCTTTTGCACAGCAAAGGAAACAACCAACAGAGTAACATCATTGAACTGAAGAAAATACGTGCAAATGAATCATCCTACAAAGAACTAATATCCCCAATATACAAGGAACTCAAGCAACTTAACAAGATAAAACAAACAAACCCATTAAAAAGTGGCCAAAGGACATGAATAGACAGTTCTTAAAAGAATACACACAATTTCCCAATAGGTATATGAATAAAAATGCAGAACATCACTAATCATCAGGGAATGCAAATCAAAACTATAGTAAGATATCATCTCACCCCAGTTAGAATGGCTATTAAAAAGAAAAAATAACATGCTGGCAAGGGTGTGAAGGGAATGCTTATACTCTGTTGGTAGGATTGTAAATTAGTATAGCCACCACGGAGAACAGTATGGGAGGTTCAAAAAACTAAAAATAGAACTACCATATGTTCCAGGAATCCCACTACTCTGTATTTATCCAAAGGAAAATAGATCAGTATATCAAAGGGACACCTGTGAGCTTACTGCAGCACTATTCACAATAGAAAGACGTGGAATAAACCTCAGTGCCTATCCATGGACTAATGGATTAAAAATGCACATACATACACACATACAATGAAATACTATAATCTATAAACGAATAAAATCTTGTCATTTGAAGCAACATGGATGGAACTGGAGGTCATTATGTTAAGTGAAATAAGCCAGGCACACAAAAACAAATATCACATATTCTCACTCATATGTGAGAGCTAATAAAGCTGACCTTATGGAGGTAGAGAATAGAATGATAGATACCAAAGGCTGGAAAGGGTGTGGGTTTGGTGGGGGTTGGGGGAGGATAAAGAGTGATTAGTTAATGAGTACATTCAGTTAGATAGAAGGAGTAAGCTCTAATGCTTGACAGCACAAGAGGGTAACTATAGTTAACAATGTATTGTATATTTCGATAGCTAGAATAGAGGACTTGAAATGTTTCCAACACAGAAATAATAAATACTCAAGGTGTTAGACATCCCAAGTACCCTGACTTGATCATTATACAGTCTATACATGTAATAATGTATCCCATGCACCCCATAAATTTGTACAAATATTACACATCAATTAAAAATAGAAGTATAGATACTAGAAAGACTCAATTACTGTCTAACCTCTAGGAGCTAAGTTATAGTCCAAGAAGCCTTCAGCTCTTTCCTTCAGCTCAATTCATTTCCAAACACAAGGGGAATAGTATTTGAAGTTAGGACAAGAAACTACAATTTTATTCTAACTCCCCATTCAGCATAACATGCCCATTTTCTTATTTTCTTTCTTCCCATCCATGGAAGTAGTAGGATCATTTTCTTTACTTTAGCTTTCCCTGCAACTGTAGAGGCTAAGTTGCAGAGGTAGAATTCTTACTTCCTTATAGTGGGGTAAATATCCAGCTGGGTTAGGTGGTAGATCTATGTAAACTAAAAAGCTGTTGCACAGCAAAGGAAACAATCAACAGTAAAGCAATAACATGGGATTCTAAACATTGCTAAGATTTTTTCACACAGAGTATCTTAAAAATGGGGTAACAAACCTGCACGTTATGCACATGTACCCTAGAACTTAATGTATAATAATAAAAAAATGGGGTTATTGAAATAGCCTAATTGTTACAATCCTCGCCTGAAATTAAATAGATGAATAAATTTTTTAAAATATTTCAACTTTTTTTTTTTTTTTGAGACAGAGTTTTGCTCCTGTTGCCCAGGCTGGAGTGCAATGGCTGATCTTGGCTCACCGCAACCTCCACCTCCCGGGTTCAAGTGATTCGCCTGCCTGAGCCTCCCCAGTAGCTGGGATTACAGGCATGTGCCACCACGCCCGGCTAATTTTGTATTTTTAGTAAAGATGGGGTTTCTCCATGTTGGTCAGGCTGGTCTCAAACTCCTTACCTCAGGTGATCCGCCTGCCTTGGCCTCCCAAAGTGCTGGGATTACAGGCGCGAGCCACTGCACCCGGCCTAAAATTTCAACTTTTATTTTACATTCAGGTGGCAAGTTTGTTACCTGGGTATATTGTGTGATGCTGAGGTTTGGGGTATGATTGACCCCATCACCCAGGTACTGAGCATAGTAACCAATAGTTTTTCAACTCTTGCTCCCCTCCCTCCTTCCTCTAGTAGTCCCCAGTCGCCATCTTTATGTCCACGAGTACAGAATGTTTAGCTCCCACTTATAAGGGCGAACACGTGGTATTTGGTTTTCTGTTCCTGCATTAATTTGCTAAGAATAATGGTCTCCAGCTGTATCTATGTTGCTGCAAAGGATATAAAGTTGTCTTTTATGGCTATGTAGTATTCCATGGTATGTATGTGCCATATTTTCTTTATCCAATCCACCACTGATGGTCACCTAGGTTGATTTCATATTTTGCCATTGTGAATAGTGCTGCAATGAACACACGAGTGCATGTGTTTTTTTGGTAGAATAATTTATTTTCTTTTGGATATATACCCAGTCATGGGATTGCTAGGTCAAATGGTATCTCATGGGAGATAGAGATATGAATATAGATATAGATACACCCAGTCATGGGATTGATAGGTCAAATGAATTGCTAGGTCAAATGGTTTTAAGTTCCTTGAGAAATCTCTAAACTAATTTCCACAGTGGGTGAACTAATTTATATTCCCACCAACAGTGTATAAGCATTCCCTTTTCTCTGCAGTCTCAGTAACATCTAGTTTTTTTGACTTTTTTTTTTTTTTTTTTTGAGACGGAGTCTCACGCTGTTGCCCAGGCTGGAGTGCAGTGGCGCGATCACTGCAAGCTCCGCCTCCCGGGTTCCCGCCATTCTCCTGCCTCAGCCTCCTGAGTAGCTGGGACTACAGGCGCCCGCCACCGCGCCCGGCTAATTTTTTTTGTATTTTTAGTAGAGATGGGGTTTCACTGTGGTCTCGATCTCCTGACCTTGTGATCCGCCCGCCTCGGCCTCCCAAAGCGCTGGGATTACAGGCTTGAGCCACCGCGCCCGGCCTGACTTTTTTATAATAGTCATTCCAACTGGTGTGACATGGTATCTCTTTGTAGTTTTGATCTGCACTTCTCTGATGACTAGTGATGTTGAGCATTTTTTCATATGTTTTCTGGCCACTTGTATGTCTTCATTTGAGAAGCATCTGTTCATATTTTTTTTGCCCATTTTTAATGGGGTTATTTGTTTTTTGCTTAAGTTCCTTATAGATTCTGGATATTAGACGTTTGTCTGATAGAATTTGGCTGTGAATCTATCTGGTCCAGGATTTTTTTTGGTTGGTAGATTTTTTATAACAGATTCAGTTTTGGAACTTGATATTGGTCTGTTCAGGGTTTTAATTTCTTTCTGGATTCAATCTTGGGAGGTTGTGTTTTCAGTAATTTATCCATTTCGTCTAGCTTTTCTTGTTTGTGTGCATAGAGGTGTTCGTAATGGTCCCTGAGGATCTTTTGTATTTCTATGGGATTCGTTGTAATGTCATCTTTGTCATTTCTGATTGTGCTTAGATTAATACATTTATCTACATAAATTACCATTTAAACACATGAGAAAGCTTCCCAATTCTATTTAAAACATCATCACTCTAGTTGCATCCTCATTCAGAACTGTGGAAATTCTGTATGCCTTTAGTCTCAGCTACCTGAGAGGCTGAGGTGGAAGTATCACTTGAGCCCAGGAGATAGAGGCTGCAGTGAGTTGAGATCACACCACTGCACTCCAGCCTGGGTGACAGAGTGAGACCCTGCCTTAAAAAAAAAAAAAAAAAAAAAAAAAAAAGAGGCCAGGCGCGGTGGCTCACGCTGTAATCCCAGCACTTTGGGAGGCCTAGGTGGGCAGATCACGAGGTCAGGAGATCAAGACCATCCTGGCCAACATGGTGAAACCCCATCTCTACTAAAAATACAAAAATTAGCTGGGCGTGGTGGAGCATGCCTGTAGTCCCAGCTACTTGGGAGGCTAAGGCAGGAGAATCGCTTGAACCCGGGAGGTGGAGGTTGCAGTGAGCGGAGGTCACACCACTGCCAGGTCTAGCCTGGCAACAAAGCGAGACTCCATCCCCCCCCCAAAAAAAAAAAAATTCCTACAACTACTTAATAGGTGCACAATGATCATATACAATTGTCTTTGCATATTCCTAACTTCCTGGACTGGAAGTGGTCAGGGACAGCAGATAAGCAAATAATGATTTTATGAGTATAATTTTTCTAAATGTATTATTATACAATTAAGATGATCACTATGCAAATGTAAGATCTTTAAGATTACTCATCCATTTCCAAAGGACTTAAAATAGTCCTTATACATTTTTAAACATTGATATAATTTACATCACAATTTATCCATTTAAAATGTACAATTCAGTGGTTTTTATATTTACATAGTTTAAAACTTTTTTTTTTTTTTTTGATACGGAGTCTCACTCTGTCGCCCAGGCTCTAGTGCAGTGGTGCGATCTTGGCTGACTGCAAGCTCTGCCTCCCAGGTTCACGCCATTTTCCTGCCTCAGCCTCCCGAGTAGCTGGGACTACAGGCGCCCGCCACCACGCCTGGCTAAGTTTTTGTATTTTTAGTAGAGACAGGGTTTCACCGTGTTAGATAGGATGGTCTCGATCTCCTGACCCTCGTGATCTGCCCGCCTCGGCCTCCCAAAGTGCTGGGATTAAAGGCGTGAGCCACCGCACCCGGCAAAACACTTTCATTACCTCAAAAAGAAACGTCTTGCCGGGCGCGGTGGCTCAAGCCTGTAATCCCAGCACTTTGGGAGGCCGAGGCGGGCGGATCACGAGGTCAGGAGATCGAGACCATCCTGGCTAACACGGTGAAACCCCGTCTCTACTAAAAATACAAAAAACTAGCCGGGCGCGGTGGCGGGCGCCTGTAGTCCCAGCTACTCGGGAGGCTGAGGCAGGAGAATGGCGTAAACCCGGGAGGCGGAGCTTGCAGTGAGCTGAGATCCGGCCACTTCACTCCAGCCTGGGTGACAGAGCAAGACTCCGTCTCAAAAAAAAAAAAAAAAAAAAAAAAAAAAAAAAAAAAAAAAGAAACGTCTTATCCGTTAAGAGTCACTCCCCATTACCGGCCAACTATCCCAATCAGCCCTAGGCAACTACTTATGTCTTTATACATTTACATATTGTGGACATTTTCATATAAATAGAACCATAAAATATGTGTTTTGTGATTGGATTATTTCATATAGCATAGTGTCTTTGAGCTTTGTCCATGTCATATGTTTTTTTTTTCCTGCCAAATAGTATTCTGTTAAATGGGTATAGCATACTTTACTCATTCATCAGTTGGACATTTGCATTATTTCACCTTTTGGCTATTAAAAATAATGCTGCATGAACAATCTGTGTTCGAGCTTTTGTGGGGACATAGTTTCATTTCTCTTGGGGATACACCCCGTGGAACTGCAGGCTCATATGACTACTCTATGTTTGAAATTTTGAGTAACTACCAAACTCTATTCCAAACTGGCTGCAACATTTACATTCCAACCAGCAATGTATGACTATTTCAATTCCTCTGCATCCCCCCAACACTAGTTATTATCTGTCTTATTATGCCTGTGTATCCTACAGGGTATGACGGTGTAGACCATTGTGGTTTTGATTTGAATTTACCTAATGACTCATAATGTTCAGCGTTGTTCCATGTTCTCATTATCCATTCGCATATCTTTCTGGGGAGAAATATTCAGATCTTTGGGCCATTTTTTAATTGGGTCATCATTATTTATTAATATATTCAGAATAAAAGTTTTATCAGGTATATGATTTGCAAATATTTCCTCTCATTTTGTTTCCATCTCACTTAATGGTGTCATTTGAAGCACGAATGTTTTTAGCTACAATCAAGTTCATTTTTTTCTGTTATGTATGCCTTTGCTGTCATAGCTATCACTGCCCAACCCCATGTCACCCCATGTCACAAAGATATACTCCTATGTTTTATCTAAAAGTTTTATAAGGCCAGGCATAGTGGCACACACCTGTAATCCCAGCACTTTGAGAAGCTGAGGTGGGAGGACTGTTTGAGCCCAGGAGTTTAAGACCAGTCTGAGCCACAGACTCGGTTTCTACAAAAACTCAAAAATTTAGCCAGGCATGGTGGTGCATGCCTGTGGTCCCAGCTGCTCAGGAGGCTGAAGCAGGATTGAGTGAGCCTGGAAGGTCAAGGCTGCAATGAGCCGTGTTTGCGCCACTGCCCTCCAGCCTGGGTGAGAGTGTCACTCTGTCTCCAAAAATAAAAAATAAAAAAGTTTTCTGGTTTGGGGCTTTATATTTAGGTTTTTAAATCCATTTTAATTTTTACATATGGTGTGACACAGAGGCCCAACTGGATTCTTCTGCATGGAGATACTCAGTTGTCACAGTACCATAATGAAATACTATAATCTTTTCAAGTATTGTATTGTTCCAGTACAATGGGGGACTATTCTTCCCATTGAACTGTGTTGGCTCCTTGTGGAAAATCACATTGGCCCTAAAATGTATGCGTTTATTCCTCAACTCTCAATTTCATCCCATTGACCTATGTCTACCCTTATGCCAGTATCACACTGTCTTGATTAATACACCGTTGTGGTCTTTGAAATCGAGAAATGTGAGTTTTCCGAGTTTTTTCAATATTGTTTTGATTATTGAAATAATATTGAAAAAGATATTGTTCTGGGGTCGGTCCCTCAGTTCCATTTGAATTTTTGGTTCACCTTGTCAACTTCTGTAAAATGCCAGATGAGATATCAAGAGACTGCATTGGAGGCCAGGTGCAGTGGCTCACATCTGTAATCCCAGAACTTTGGGAGTCTGAGGCACGCAGACTGCTTGAGCCCAGGAGTTCAAGACCAGCCTGGGCAACACGGCAAAACCCTGTCTTTACAAAAAATACAAAAATAAGCTGGGCATGATGGCACATGCCTGTAGTCCCAGCTACTTGGGAGGCTGAGGTGGGAGGCTTGTTTGTGCCCAGGCTGAGGATACAGTGAGGCATGACTGCACCACTGCACTCCACCCTGGGCAACGGAGCAAGACCCTATCTCCAAAAAAAAAAAAAAAGACCACATTGGAAATGTAGATCAGTTTGGGGTGTATTGCTATCTTAACAATATTGTCTTATAATCTATGAACATAGGATATATTTGCATTTATTAGATTGTCTACTTTTTAAAAACAATGTTTTGATATGGTGTATGATATTAACTACCTTTTGGATGTTAAATCAACCTTGCATTCCTGGGATAAATCCCAGTTTGTCATGAAGTATAATCCTTTTTATGTAGTCCTGCATCTCTGAACAACAGTGCCATGTCCTGAGAAATGTGTTAAGTGATTTTATTGTATGAACATCATAGAGTATACTTACACAAGTCTATGGCATAGCCTATTACTCCTTGGCTACAAATCTGAACAGCATGTTACTGTACTGAATAGAATACTGTAGGCAACTGAATGTATTTGTATATCTAAACACATCTAAACACAGAAAAAGTACAGTAAAAATACAATATAAAAGGTACAAAGCAGTACACCTCTATAGAGCACTTAACATGAATGAAATTTACAAGACTAGAAGTTGCTCTGGGTGAATCAGTGAGTGACTGTGAATGCCTAGCACATTACTGAACAATACTGTAGACCTTATAAACACTGTACACTTAGGCTAACTGTATAAAAAGCTTTTCTTCAATAAATTAGCCTTAGCTTACTGTAACTTTTTACTTTATATACTTAAAATTTTTAACTTTACTTTTTGTAATAACACTTAGAACACACATTGCACAGCTGTACAAAATATTTTCTTTATATCTTTATTTTATAAGCTTTTTTCTAATTTTTCACTTTTTTTGTTAAAAATTAAGTCACAGAAGCACACATTAGGCTAGGCCAACACCAGGGCAGGATCATCAATATCACTGTCTTCCACCTCCACATCTCATTCTACTGGAAGGTCTTCAGGGGCACTAACAAGCATGGAGCTGTCATCTCTGATGATAACAATGCTTTCTTGTAGAATACCTCCTGAAGGACCTGCCTGAGGTTGTTTTACAGTTACCTTTTTAAAAGTAAGTAT
This sequence comes from Macaca mulatta, assembly GCF_049350105.2. NCBI lineage: Eukaryota > Metazoa > Chordata > Mammalia > Primates > Cercopithecidae > Macaca > Macaca mulatta. The sequence goes on along the minus strand of NC_133426.1, from coordinate 108,049,429 downwards.
GAGTAGATGCTCCAAAATAATGATAAAAAGTACAGTAAATACATAAACCAGTGACACATTTATTCTCATCAAGTATTATCTACTGTATATAACTGTATATGCTGTTTTTATGTGAGTGGCAACACAGGTTTGTTTACACCAGCATCGCCACAAACATGTAACACGTTGCACTATGACATCACTAGGTGATGGGAACTTTTCAGCTGCACTATAATCTTATGGGACCACCATCATATATGCTGTCAATCATCGATCAAAATGTTATGTGGTGGTACATGACTGTATATTGCCGGATTTGATTTGCTTATATTTCCTTGGGCTTGTTGGATGTGTAGATTGTTTTTCATCAAGTTTGGGGCATTATTAGCCATTATTTGCTTAAATATTTTTTCTGTCCCCTTCTCTCCTCTTCTGGTATTCCCATTATGAGCGTATCTGTGTCCCACATTTCTCTAAGGCTCCATTTATTTTTCTTCACTTTTTTCCAAGTCCAGAATTTCCATTTCTGTGTATAGAAATGGTGTATGTGTGTATTCTATACTTTATTGATATAGTCATTGTCATATCTCCCTTTAATTATTTAAACACAGTTTCTTTAATTTCTTTGAAGCTACTTATAATAGCTGCTTTGAAGTCATTGTTCACTAAGTTCAATATCTGGTCCTCATCAAGGTAATTTCTAGTCTTTTTTCCTGTGTATGAATCACATGTTCTTATTTCTTTGCACGTCTCATTTTTATTGCACTGAACACTTTAGGTACTACATTGTTGTAGCTCTGGATAACGATACTCTCTACTTGAGGATTTGTCGCTGTTGTTTGTTCACTTATTTGGTGATGTGGCTAGACTAATCCTGTGAAGTCCATTCCCCCAGTGTATAGCCTCTAATTACCCCATTTAGATTTTTTGTTAATTTGTTTTTATCCTTAAATCTGGCTCCCTAAGGGTCATCCTTAGGTCAGTACAGTTTAGCAGTCAGTCACTGATAGATCAGAAGTTGTGCTTAAGCCCCTTGAGTCAATAAGATTTTTTTTGTTATGTTTTGTTTCTGAGACAGTCTTGCTCTGTTGCCCAGGCTGGACTGCAGTGGGCAATCTTGGCTCACTGCAACTTCCGCCTCCTGGGTTCAAGCAATTCTCCTGCCTCAGCCTCCCTAGTAGCTGGGATTACAGGCACACACCACCACGCTCAGCTAATTTTTGCATTTTTAGTAGAGATGGGGTTTCGCCATGTTAGCTAGGCTGGTCTCGAACTCCTGCCCTAAGGGATCCACCTGCCTCAGCCTCCCAAAGTGCTGGGATTACAGGCGTGAGCCACCATGCCCGGCCCCAATAAGGTTTCCATTCTTTACTGTTTGCTCTGTAGCTTGGAGACTGCTTTTACACTTCAGGGAGTTTATAATTTTGTCTCACATTTAGTCAGGAACTAATAGCAAAGCAATGCCTTCTTCAGTTGCTTCTGAGAGAATGCAGATTTATGTATGTGTACACTTTTCCATATCACCAAATATGACCATGATTTTAGCAAGGCCTCCTTTGCTCTTTTTCTGATCTCCCTTTTAAACTTCTGGCTTGTCTTCCTCTACAGGTATTGTACCATGCTGTTAGTCTCCACATATTGCTAACTGGTTATCCTATTCTTTTGGGCAATTCTTAGCCGTAAGTTGCTCCACAGGCCAAATAAAGTCAGGCCTCTCAGGAAGGGCCAGGGTCTTGCCAGTTTTTAAGGCTTGCACTGACCCCCTCCCTTGGCAGAGCCTCTCTATTATGGAGCAGTATCTGGAGGAGATGGGAGTTCTACCTTGGACCATGCCCACTGGAATACTTCTTGCATAACAATAGCTCTTCTGCAACATGAATTTGGGTGGGAAAATGAGTGCAGTCTCTAGTTCAGTTGTTATGACTTCCACTATTATTGAGTTCTGTTAATTTTGAATAAGTTGAGTTTCAATTTTGTGAATCTTCTGATCACTCTCCAGATACTTTGAATGATTGCCTTTGCTAATTTTAACCAATGAAACAGGTATTTCCCTGAGAAGAAGTTCCACTGAATTATTCGCAGTGCCACCCAGAGGTCCCTCACATTCCAATTTTCAATTGATTATGCAGAAAGTGGTAATCAAGTTTGGGAATTTAACTTAGTCCATGAAGCTGATTATAAATGCAAAAATGATTCATTTCTAATTTTTAAAAGCTGGAATTAATGGTTAATTTAAAAAAATTATATACTATGTTTAACCTTATTACCCCAGGTAACAGTAAGTTGCATACAAACGGATGCAAGGGCAACATACAACACAAAAATATCAGTCCTGTTCAATTTCACAGGTGTCATTATATCCAAAGCTGGAGTACTCATAAATGGCCAGGATGTCAGTCTATTAAATACGTGCTCATTCATTCATACTTTTTGCATTTTGTCCAAAAAGGCTCAAGCAATCTGTTTGCCCATGAAGTTAAATTATAATAAATGCAAATTATCTCAGTAAGAATTACAGAGAATAACTTTTCTAGTAAACAATTCTACTATGCTAATAAAAGTTATATGTGACACCATAGCCTTACTTTTCTTTCCAGATCAACCCCAAGATCAAAAGGAAGGAGGAAGTATAATAAAAAGGAAAAAACTGGGCTGGGTGCGGTGGCTCACGCCTGTAATCCCAGCACTTTGGGAGGCCATGGCGGGCGGATCACAAGGTCATGAGATTGAGACCATCCTGGCCAACATGGTGGAACCCCGTCTCTACCAAAAACACAAAAATTAGCTGGGTGTGGTGGCATGTGCCTGTAATCCCAGCTTTAGGAGGCTGAGGCAGGAGAATCACTTGAACCAGGATCAGAGGTTGCAGTTAGCCGAGATCGCGCCACTGCACTCCAGCCTGGTGACAGAGTAAGACTCCGTTTCAAAAAAAGGAAAAAAAAGGAAAAAAATGTTAGATCTCTAATAGCAACTTTAGTATTCTTTAATATTGAACATTAGGTCAATAATAATGTCACCAATTCTACACAAACACTGGGTAAAGAAAATACTTTTTTACAACTGCAATAATAAACCAAATTTTCCATTTCTTTTATCTTCTCGACATGTTTTGTACCAAAGCAAAATAGCTATTCTTTATTTAACTATTACGGTTTTTGCCATGAAGAATCTTCAAAAAATATTTTTTCAGATAACTATATTTGGCTTATTTGCACTGCCATATAATCTTAAGTGAGTTAAAAAATTAAAAGAGGGCTGGGAGCGGTGGCTCATGCCTGTAATCCCAGCACTTCAGGAGGCCGAGACGGGCGGATCCCAAGGTCAAGAGATCAAGACCATCCTGGCCAACATGATGAAACCCCATCTCTACCAAAAATACAAAAATTAGCTGGGCATGGTGGCACGTGCCTGTAGTCCCAGCTACTCGGGAGGCTGAGGCAGGAGAATCGCTTGAACCCGGGAGGCAGAGGTTGCAGTAAGCTGAGATAGCACCGCTGCACTCCAGCCTGGTGACAGAGTGAGACTCCATCTCAACAACAACAAAAACAAACAAACAAACAAAAGTTAAAAGAGAAATATGCACAAAAAGAGGTATCCAGGGAATCATTATTGAACAAAAAGACAAACCTAAGGGAAAAATTATTTTTCATAAATTTAAGTTTATAAAAGTTTCTTTAATGATAAAATAATCAAATTCCTTCTCACAATGGAAAGTTCTACATGATTTTAAGGACCAAAATATCATGATTGAAAAGCAATATGGAAAGTTATTTGCAGTACAAGCTATCACATTTACTTAAAAAAGCAGCCAAAGTTGCTTTTTTCCAGGTATACAGGCAACATTCCACACCATTCAATACTACCTTCCTTTTGTGAAACATTTTCTTCTGGTGGCTTCCAGAATACCAGCCTCCTGATTTTTCTTCTAGGTCACTGGTGGGTCCTTCTCAGTCTTTTGCTGGTTCCTCTTCTTCTCTGCTTCTCAATGCTGGCATAGCTTAGGTCTCTGTCTTTTGCCACCTTCTCTTCTCTAGATGTACTAGGTGATCTCATCCAAAGTCATGGTTATTCCCTAATGACTCTCAAATTAATTTTCCAGTCCCAAATAGTACTCTGAAGTCCAGACTTGGATATCCAATTGCCTACACGGCATTTCCAACCTAACACAGCCAAAACAGAATTTGATTCCACATTCCTCCAAACCTGTCCCTTCTCCAGTACACTTCTCAGAATTTCAGAGTTCACCCAATTGACAGGTCAAAAATCTGAGTCATCCTTTACTCCTCTCCTTCTTCCTCCTCATATCCAAGCTATCAGCAGACATTATCTTCTCTATTTACAAAACAGAGTCTGAATCCAACCTCTAACCCCTCCCACCTCAACATTTATCACACTAGTCCAAAACTGTTACCTAGAACACTATAATAACCTAAACAGTCTCTGCTTTTCTCTTTAATCTTCTTCACTCTAACCTTAGCATTGTAGCTCCATATTTCATAAAGGTAAATCAAATTACGTCACTCCTCTTCTCAATCTAATTGCTTCCCATTTACATATCCACGCCAGGCTATAAGGACCTGGCTTTCTTCCTTATGTCACTTCTTACCATTCTTCTCTCTTAATCACTATGCTGTAACCTTACTGGCCTCTTTGTTGTTCCTCAAACATGCCAAGTAAGTTAACATTTTAGGGCCTTTCCACTTGTTTTTTACCTTTGTCCAGAATGCTCTTTCACCAAATATTTATATGGCTCATAAACTTCCTTCATTGGGGCCTCTGCATATGTCATCTCTTCAAACAGGCTTTCCCAAACCATCTTATCTAAAGTTTCAACCCTCTCCACATTCTGTCCCAATGGGATTCATCCCGGGATACAAAGATGATTCAATATACACAAATCAGTAAACATGATATATCATGTTAACAGAATGAAGGGCAAAAGCCATATGATAATCTCAAAAGATACAAAAAAAGCATTTGACAAAATTCAACACATTCTATCCCTATTCCCTGCCCTTTCTTTATAGCATTTGATATATGTTATTGTCTGTCTTCTCCATTGGAATGTAAACTACATAAAAACAGGTACTTTGGGCTGGGTGCAATGGTTCACACCTCTAATCCCAACACTTTGGGAGGCCAAGGCCGGTGGATCACTTGAGATCAAGAGTTCGAGACCAGCCTGATCAACATGACGGAACCCTGTCTCTACTAAAAATACAAAACTTAGCTGGGCGTGGTGGCTGGCACCTGTAATCCCAGCTACTCGTGAGGCTGAGGCAGGAGAATCGCTTGAACCAGAAAGTAGAGGTTGCAGTGAGCCAAGATCATGCCACTGCACTCCAGACTGGGCAACAGAATGAGACTCCATCTCAAAAAACAAAAACAAAAAAAGCCCCAAGTACTTTGTATTGGTCACAACTGCGTAACCAGCACACAGAAGAGTACCTGGCACAGAGTAAGGAGCTCAATAAATATTTATTGAATCAATAAATGAGTCAATGGATGAATGGGATTTCTAGTCTGAACACCATCCAATAATATAGTTTAGGTTTTTTTTTTTTTTTAATGAGGAAAAAAAGGAACCCAAGTATGCATCCTTAAAGACAAAAATTAATTCAGCTTGATTCTTCTCAAATTGAGGTAAATTTTTTTTTTTTTTGAGACAGAGTCTCGCACTGTCGCCCAGGCCGGAGTGCAGTGGCACGATCTTGGCTCACTGCAACCTCCGCCTCCCAGGTTCAAGCAATTCTCCTGCCTCAGCCTCCTGAGTAGCTGGGGCTACGGGCACATGCCACCATGCCCGGCCAATTTTTTGTATTTTTAGTAGAGACGGGGTTTTACCATATTGGTCAGCCTCATCTCAAACTCCTGACCTCATGATCCACCCAACTTGGCCTCCCAAAGTGCTGGGATTATAGGCGTAAGCCACCACGCCCAGCAGGCAAAATTTTATAGTACATTTTCAGCAAGATATTCTAGCTATTATTTTTTTTAAACTTCAGAATTCCTTCTAAAAGTAAAATTTCAGTTAGTTTATTTAGTCCTTAACACTTAAAAACTGAAGCTACAGACACACACATACACATATACATATACAATACACACAAACAAAATAGACCAGTTCCATGAAATCAGACATATACAGGAACGTCTTGATTACCCAACAAATCCTCTTCCCTTCCTTCCCTCATCAAATTGCTATGATTGAAGGCCCAGGAAGTTACCAACTACTTAGGGCTTTTAGAGTCATACATGTTGCATCCTGTTAACTTGGTGCTAGTGCTGTTGTTCACAGTAAGAGAAATGACAATATCCCCAGAGGCAGCAAAGTATTTTGCATGTTTATGCCTGTGAATTAACTGTCACCACATATTGCCTGCTGTCTTCCATCAATGCAGCTCATAGTACCCCAAAATGTGAAAAAATCCTACCACAAAACAGATGTGTCTTTTCATGTATAATTTGGTAGAAGGCAGAGCCTGATGATGAAGGGGTCCATTTTTCACTGGTATGCTAAAAAAAATCTAAATCTTTAAAAATCAGTTAGCCACACCAAGGCTCTCCTAAGCCATGAACAGAAGGCCAGTCTGAGTACTCCTTGAGGATGGCAATCTGTTAGTAAAATGAAAATGGGAACTCAAGGTGAGCCATTTTGCTCTAGCAATGAGGAGGGAGTTTTGTCCAGTATGCTCAGTTTATGTCGACATTCATTTAATATTGATTGTTGTAGTTTATGCCCTCTGCTCTGGGAACGGAAGAATGATGAACACTACTTCTTATAAAAAGTTTCAAGCCTTGTAACCCCTGTGAAAATAAATAGTCCAAATACCAGCTCCATTTCTTTCCCTGCAGGCACAGAAAAAGGAAAATTACTTATCAAATATTTTACTATGCTTTTTCTCTATTTCCTTCTCTTTCCCTAGGAAGAGTTTGCAGCATCCTGCATGCACATATCAAAATTAGTTCCGGGGGAAAATGAGCTCAGTCACTAAGTAACATTTAAACCAGAAAGTACCCAATTCCAAGGGCTAAACATCCATTTTATTATGTTGGCAAAAAAATTTAAGTACTACGCAATGGAAATGTGTCATCATTCTCACACTCTAGGAGATAACATAGGAGCCGATATTATTACATTACTGCCTATATTAAATATGTAAATAGCAGTTTTTGATAATGAGATAATTATATATGGTTTGTTTGTTTATTTTTTGAGATAGGATTTTGCTCTGTTTGTTGCCCAAGCTGGAATGCAGCAGTGATCACAGCTCGCTGTAGCCCCGACTTCCCAGCCTCAAGCAATCCTCCTGCCTCAGCCTCCCGAGTAGCTGGGACCACAGGCATAAGCCACTATGGCTGGCTAATTTTTTAAAATTTTAGTACAGGCATGGTCTTGCTACATTGCCCAGGATGATCTCAAATTCCAGGACTCCGGGTGCGGGGGCTCATGTCCATAATCCCAGCACTTTGGGAGGCCAAGGCGGGTAGATCACCTGAGGTCAGGAGTTCGAGACCAGCTGGCCAACAGGGAGAAACATCTTCTCTACTGAAAAAACAAAAATTAGCCAGGCATGGTGGTACACACCTGTAATCCCAGCTTCTCGGGAGGCTGAGGCAGGAGAATCACTTGAACCCGGGAGGCAGTGGTTGCAGTGAGCTGAGATTACACCACCGCACTCCAGCCTGGGGGACAGAGGAAGACTCCTTCTCAACAAAAAAAAAAAAAAAAAAAAAAAAAAATCCAGGCCTCAAGGGATCCTCCTGCCTCGACCTCCCCAAGTGCTGGGATTGCAGGCATGAGCCACAATGCCCGGCCTATGTACGGTTTTGTTACACCAGTCTCATTACAGTCACACTTTATATATATGCAACTGTAACTATCAAGAGTTATATCCTAGATAAGACTAGAAAGAATAAGTGCCAATAAATTCACATTAAAGTCATTGGAATGAATTTGGAAGGCAAACACTTCATTTTGACTTTGTGGAGGCAGCAGGCTTAAGGTTTGGCAAAAAGGAAAGGCATAAATTCTCTTGATGAAATTAAGCTGTATGAAATCCCTCAACATGATGAAAGTAAATTTATTTACCTGAATAGAGCTCACGTTTACTGTCCTTTCTTCTGGGCTTTCCTTAAAAACAAACAAACAAAAAACAAAACAAAACAAAAAAGAAGTGGGGAGATATGGGGATAGAAATACTTGGTTAGTACAAATCATCAGAAAATTAAGATGGCACTTCACTTGCTCATTTGCAAAGTTCTATTCCTACCATCACTTTTGGATTCCTTTCAAATATCCATCAGCTTTAAGAAATAACATTTTAAAAATTATTGCTAAGTTAAAACTCCTAAACTATGTATAACAGGCCGGGTACTAACCCAAACACCCATCAATCAATGAGTGGGTAAATAAACTGTGGCATATATATGATGAAATACTACTCAGCCATAAAAATGAATGAATTAATGGCATTTGCAGCAATCTAGATGGGATTGGAGACCATTATTCTAAGTGAAGTAACTCAGGAATGGAAAAAAAAACATCGTATGTTCTCACTCATAAGTGGGAGCTAAGCTCAGGATGCAAGGGCATAAGAATGACACAATGGACTCTGGGGACTCGGGGAAAGGGTGGGAAGGGAGTGAGGGATAAAAGACTACAAATTGGGTTCAGTGTATACTACTCGGGTGATGTGTGCACCAAAATCTCACAAATCACCACTAAATAACTTACTCATGTAACCAAATACCATCTGTCCCCCAAAAACCTATGGAAATAAAACATTGAAAAATAATAAATAAATAAACAAATAAATAATTGTTAATTATTTTTCCCTTTTAGCAATAAATCAATCTTCCTGAGGCTATTCCTTCCCCTTTCAGATGGGAATAATGGTGCCTAAACTTACAACCTTACAGGACTGCTTTGATAATCAAAGAGTCAATGTATATTGTGGTACTTAAAAAAAGAGGATAAGGCAGGAGCGGTGGCTCACACCTGTAATCCCAGCACTTAGGGAGGCCGAGGAGGGAGGACTACCTGAGGTCAAGAGTTCGAGACCAGCCTAACCAACATGGTGAAACCCATCTCTACTAAAAACACAAAAATTGGCTGGGTGTGGTGGCGGGTACCTATAATCCCAGCTACTCAGGAGGCTGAGACAGGAGAATTACTTGAACCCAGGAGGCAGAGGTTGCAGTAAGCCAAGATCGTGCCATTCCACTCCAGCCTGGGTGACAAGAGTGAAACTCTGTCTCAAAAAAAAAAAAAAAAAAGAGGGTAAGTTATTAAACAAAGGCAAGGCAAAACATTAGTACCATCATAATAATTATTATCATTACAATCATTTACGGCTGCACTTGACTCACTTGTCTTTATGAAGTTCAACATTACCTCATAAAAGTCTTACATGACAATCTAGCCTGAGCTATTTTCCAAACTAAACTGGTCACTTATATGCTTTAACATTTTTTATTCAATAGTCAAATCTGTTTGTTTCCAAGAATCTATAAGACTTGTAAAAAGAGTTTTTGGTCGCCCTTCCTGAATTTAGTAAGCCTGTGTGCTATAGAGGGTTACAAAAAAAAAAGTACCCAGTAATGTGTAAAAGGGAATTGTTATCCATCACCAAACAGGATTTATTCTAAGAATGCAAGGTTGGTTAAACATCTGAACCTCAATTAATATAATATACCATATCAGTAGAATAGAGGACAAAAACCACAAAACCATGTTTATAGATGCAGAAAAATCGTTTCACAACATCTAACACCCATTCATAAAAAAAAAAAAAAAAAAAAAAAAAACATTTGGCCAGGCGTGGTGGCTCACGTCTGTAATCCCAGCACTTTGGGAGGCCGAGGTGGGCAGATCACCTGAGGTCAGGAGTTCAAGACCAGCCTGGCCAACATGGTAAAACCCCATCTCTACTAAAAATACAAAAATTAGCCGGGCATGGTGGCAGGTGCCTATAATCCCAGCTACTTGGGACACTGAGGCAAGAGAATTGCTTGAACCCAGGAGGTGGAGGTTGCAGTGAGCCAAGACTGCACCACTGCACTCCAGCCTGGGCAAGAAGAACGAGATTCCACCAAAAAACACCATTCAACAAACTAGAAATAGAAGGGCAGTTCCCCAACCTGACAAACGACAAAGTGAAATGTTTCTCCCTACGATTAAGTGGCCGTTCTTGCCATTTTATTCGACATAGTACCTGAGGTTCTAGGCAGTACAATTAGGCAAGACAAAGAAAAGGCATTCAAATTTAAAAGGAAAAAACAAAACTATCTCTATTTGCAGAAGACATAATCTTGTATGTGGAAAATCCTAAGGAATATACCAAAAAGCTATAAAAACTAATAAATGAGTTCAACAACATTATGAGATATAAGATCAATATATGGATGCAGATCAATTGCATTTCTATATAATAGCAATAAGCAATCCAAAACTGAAATCAAGAAAAATATTCCATTTATGATAACATCAAAAAACACAATACTTAGGAATAAATTTAACCAAAGAAGTATAAAATTTATAATCTGAAAACTGCAAAATATTGTTGAAAAAAACTGAAGACCTACATAAATGGAACAACATATGATGTTCATGCATTGGAAGAATATTATTAGGATGGCAATACTACCCAAATTTCTACAGATTACAAGCTATTATCTATCAGAATAGCAGCTGGATTCTTTTTTTTTTTTTTTTTTGAGACAGAGTTTTGCTCTTTCACCCAGGCTGGAGTGAAGTGGCGCAATCTCAGCTCACTGCAACCTCCGCTCCCCGGGTTCAAGCGATTCTCCCACCTCAGCCTCTCGAGTAGCTGGCAGCTGGGATTACAGGCATGTGCCACTACGCCTGGCTAATTTTTGTACTTTTAGTAGAGAAATGGCCAGCATTTCACCATGTTGGCCAGTCTGGTCCCAAACTCTTGACCTCAGGTGGTCCACCCATCTCAGTCTCCCAAAGTGCTAGGATTACAGGTGTGAGCCACTGTGCCTGGCCTGGATTCTTTATAGAAATTAATAAGCTGGTTCTAAAATTCATATGGAATTTCAAGGAACCAAGAATAGCCAAAACAATCTTGAAAAAGAAGAACAAGTTGGGGAACTCATATTTCCTGATTTCAAATCTTACTACAAAGCTATACTAATCAAGACAGCATTTACTGGCATAAGGATAGACATATAGATCCATAAAATAGAATTAAGAGTCCATACATCTATGGTCCATTGATTTTAGACAAGGGTGCCAAGACATTTTAATGGGAAAGAGTAGCCTTTTCAACAAATGGTGTGGGTACATTTGTGTACTCACACACACAAAAATGAAGTTGTATACTTAAATCATAACATATACAAGAGATAAAACCGATTTTAAAAACCCAAATATGAGAGTTAAAACTATAAAATTCTCAGACAAAACAGAGGAGTAAATCTTTATAACCTTGGGTTAGGCAGTGATTTCTTAAGCTCTGACAACAAAAGCATAAGCAATAGGAAAAAAAAGTGAAATTTCATTTCATCAAAATTAAAAACTTTTGTAAATCAAAAGACATTAACAAAAAAGTAAAGACAACCCACAAAATTGGAGACAACTTTTGCAAATTACATATTTGATAAAGGAACTATTATAACTTGATAATAAAATCACAAATAAACTCATTAAAAAATGAGCAAAGGGCCAGGTGTGGTGGCTCACACCTGTAATCCCAGCACTCTGGGAGGCCAACCCGGATGGACCATTTGAGCCCAGGAGTTCCAGACCAGCCTGGGCAATATGGTGAAACCCTGTCTACAAAAAATGAGTCAGGAGTGGTGGTGTGCACTTGTAGTCCCAGCTACTCAGGAGGCTGAAGTGGGAGGATCAATTGAGCTCTGGAGTTCAAGGCTGCAGTAAGTTGTGATTGTGCCACTACCCTCCATCCTGAGCTACCGAACGACCATCTCAAAAAAAAAAAAAAAAAGTAAGAAACTAAAAAACTTAAAAAAAAAAAATTTAAACATTTCTATTCTGAATAGAACTTCTCCAAAGAAAATATATAAATGATCAATAAGCACATGAAAAGATGTTAAACATCAATAGCTACCATGGAAATGCAAATCAATACCACAATGAAATACCACTTCACACATCCAGGATGGCTAGAACCAAAAAAAAAAAAAAAAAAAAAGATAAAAAGTGTTAGGAAAGAGGTGGAGAAAATGGAACTCTCACATACTGCTGATGGGAATGTGAAATGGTGCTGCCACTTTGGAAAACAGTCTGGAAGTTCTTGCAGTGGTTAAACATAGAGTTACCATATGATCTAGTATTCCCACTCTTAAGTATATATACCCAAGGTATATACACCCAAGAGAAATGAAAACATATGTCCACACAAAACCTTTTACAAGAATACTTATTCACAATCACCAAAAAGTGAAAACAACAAAAATGTCCATCAATTGATAAATGAATACAATGTGTCATATCTATCAAATGAATATTATTTATCAGTAAAAACAAAGTACTGATACATGCCATAAGACAGCTGAATGCTGAAAACATTATGCTAAGTGAAAGAAGCCAGGCAGGGCACTGTGGCTCATGCCTGTAATCCCAGCACTATGGGAGGCTGAGCAGATTACCTGAGGTCAGGAGTTAAGAGACCAGCCTGGCCAACATGGTGAAACCCTGTCTCTACTAAAAATACAAAAAATTAGCTGGGCATGGTGGCAAGTGCCTCAGGAGGCTAAGGCAGGAGAATCGCTTGAACCGAGGAGGCAGAGGTTGCAGTGAGCCGGAATGGTACAACTGCACTCCAGCCCAGGCGACAGAGCAAGACTCTGTCTCAAAAAAGAAAAAGAAAGAAGCCAGTCACAGAAGACCACATATTGTATGATTTCATTGATTTGAAACTTCTAGAGGCCAGGCCGGGTGGGTCACGCCTGTAATCCCAGCACTTTGGGAGGCCGAGGTGGGCGGATCACAAGGTCAGGAGTTCGAGACCAGCCTGACCAACATGGTGAAACCCCGTCTCTACTAAAAATACAAAAAAGTTAGCCAGGCATGGTGGCACACGCCTGTCATCCCAGCTATTGGGGGGCTGAGGCAGGAGAATAGCTTGAACCCAGGAGGCAGAGGTTGCAGTGAGCCGAGATTGCGTCATTGCACTCCAGCCTGGGCAGCAGAGCGAGACTCCGTCTCAAAAAAAAAAGGAACTTCTAGAACAGGCAAATACATAGATATATAAAGTAGATTAGTGTTTGCTTAAGACTGGGAGGTGGGAGGCCATGGGGAATGATAGCTAAGGGGTGTGATGTTTCTTTTGGGAATAATGAAAATGTTCTAAAATTGATGATAGTGATGGATGCACAGTTCTATGACTAAACTAAAAGCCATTGAACTGCGTATTTGTTTTTTGTTGTTCTTGTGTTTTGTTTTTTGTTTTTTTTGAGATGGAGTCTTGCTGTCACCTGGGCTGGAGTGCAGTGATGCCATCTCGGCTCACTGCAACCTCTGCCTCCTGGGTTCAAGTGATTCTCCTGTCTCAGCTTCCTGAGTAGCTGGGACTACAGGCACGTGCCACAACGCCTGGCTAATTTTTTGTACTTTTAGTAGAGATGGGGTTTTGCCATGTTGGCCAGGCTGGTCTCAAACTACTGACCTCAAGTGATCTGCCTGCCTTGGCCTCCCAAACTGCTACAATTACAGGCGTGAGCCACCCCGTGCCTGGCCTCATCATGCTATTCTACCTTTGTTATGTTTGACACTTTTCCATAACAAAAGGTAGATTTTTTTTTTTTTAAGTAACAAGGTGCTAATGCTACGGTAAGGAGTTACAAGGCCAAAATATAGAAGATGATAACCCAAAGAAGTCAGTCTAATACTCAAAATCACTTTTGGCCTGAGGGAATTTGCCAATCCAGAGGAATTTGCTACCAAAGTGAACTGTACTTCCACGGCCTCAAAGAACTAAGGTAATTAAATTCAGAGCACAGGGTTTTCCAAAATTGGGAACTCTTATAAATCATGCCCCACTTTAAACTTGGAAACCCAATGGGCTATACTTTCAAGGTAAGACATAACCAGAAGTAAATTAGTCCTCTTACAAGCTTGCAGTCTGACCTCCTATAGTTCAGGGAATCTCAGACACAGAACTTGGATTAGGGTAGTGCCAGACAAAGAGCACCACTGGGTACCAGTAAGAAGCAAAGGCAAGTCCTCTGTGCAGAAAGATATCATTTCAGTGTTCAAATTATTTCTACAAAATAATAGTCCAAGTATCCAGCACATGGTCAAAGATAACCGGGCACACAAAGAAACAAAGCAGTATGAGGAAGAAGCACAAAAGAGGTAAAAAAAAAAAAAAAAAAAAAAAAAAGCGGGGAACAGAAACAGACATTCAAAAACTTCAGACGATGGAATTATCAAATACAGATTATAAAACAATGCTTACTAAGTTTAAAGAAAGGAAACACTGGATGGAAAAAACAAAAAGCAATAGAAATGGTTATCTCAAGGCAGAAGATGGTAAAAGATGGAAGAGGAAAGGACAGAAGAGAGATTTTCATAGTATAGAATTATGTACATTTTTACATATTTCAAAATAAAATCTAAAAACAAAAAGTAGCCAGGCACAGTGGTGCACACCTTTAATTCCAGCACTTTGGGAGACTGAGGCAGGCATCTCGCTTGAACTCAGGAGTTTGAGACCAGCCTGGGCAACATGGCGAAACTCCATCCCTACAAATATGAAAAAACTAGCCAGGAGCGTTGGCACACGCCTGTAGTCCCAGCTACTCAGGTGGCAGAGATGGGAGGATCACTTGAGCTCCCGAAGTCAAGGCTGTAGTGAGCCAAGATTGTGACAGTGCACTCCATCCTGGGGGACAGAGAGTGAGAATGACACCTTGTCTTAAAAAGAAAAATAAGGCAATCTGTAAAACACGAAAACAAACAGAAATAACAAATATACCTAACTGCATGTAAAATACAGTATGTGCACCTTACATTTGCAGAAGGATTTAGTCCAGCAGGAAAAAGACCTGCAAACATTTAAAATTTCATCTAGTAGCCTCATGTTAGTAGTAATATGAATATTATTAATTTGACACAGGTTTTTGTATATTGTATGATAAGTTATTATGAAGGCAAGAAAAGAGAAAAAGACAAGAAGAAATATCAGAAAATCACTATACTATAGTCTCTGAAATTCTTCTATGTAGTTAAAAAATATAATTCTTACTCAAATATTCAAATCAATCAATATGGTTTCAGAGGCTTATGTATTATTTTCCTCAGCATCTAGTCCTTGACTACATTTCAAAACCTCATCTCCTACCATGTTATAGTCTAGCCCAGTGGCTCTCAACTCTTGTTGTATATCAGAACTATTTAAAAGGTGGGTCCTGAATGTCACCCTAGAGTTATTAAATCAGAGTCTCAGCATGGGAGCAGCTAAGGATGTACACTTTGAAAAAGCACCACTGGCTGGGCGCGGTGGCTCATGCCTATAATCTCAGCACTTTGGGAGACCGAGGCAGGCAGATCACCTGAAGTCAGGAGTTCAAGACCACCCTGGCTAACATGGTGAAACCCTGTCTCTACTAAAAATATAAAAATTAGCCGGGCATGGTGGCGGGCACTTGTAATCCCAGCTATTCGGAAGGCTGAGGCAGGAGAATCGCTTGATCGTGGGAGGCAGAGGTTGCAGTGAGCCAAGATCGCACCACTGTACTCTAGCCTGGGCGAAAGAGCGAGACTCCATCTCAAAAAAAAAAAAGCAAAAAAAAAAAAAAAAAGCACCACTGACAACTCTGCTGCTCAGTCAGTGTAGAATCACCGCTCTAGCCCTACAATTCTACCTCATGTTCCTCAAACATGACAGGCTCTAACATAGGGGTCATCCAACCACAGCCCAAGACCAAAACTCTAGCTCAACACCTGGCTTTGTAAATAAATTTTTTACTGGAATACAACTATAACCATTTGTTTATGCTTTGTCTACAGTTGCTTTCATGCTACAATGATAAAGTTGAGTACTCTTGACACAGACCATGTGGCCTGTAAAATCTAAAATATTTACAATCTGGCCCTCTACAAGAAAAGTTTGCTGACTTCTGTTCTATATTTGCTCTGCATCTTTGCACTTTTCCTCAAACTCTGTTCCTATCTTGACAAGCTCATGTTCACGCTTCAAAATTTCAATCAGCATCATTTCTGCAAATCCTGAACTTAGCACCCCTTTATATTTTTTCATCTCTGTACTTTCTCCTATTATATCACTCATTATTGTTTTTTCTAAGATGTCTGTTTAATGACTGCTTCCCTGACTAGATGTTAAGCTCTCTGACGACAACACTCAGAGGGTCTTACTCACTATAGTGCCTGGTTCATTGTATACATATATTAAAATTTATTCAATGAATATCTCCCACACCCTGCACACTTTTTTTCATTTTGTTAGATTTCTCAATGTTTCAGTCTGTTAAGGGAATCCTGAGTCCAACTTCTTTCAGGTTATTTGTAATTCCACCCTGTTGTCTCATCCATGCATTTCAGATACTACCATTTGAGTTCTTCTCCATGTCACACACACATAATGTTGAAAGTGACAGGGCTGAGAATTAAGTCCTAAAAGGACACACACAAACATAAACCCTCCTCCATTGATATCAATCCATTAAATCAGCAGTCTTTGACTAAGATTCTAACTCTAATTGTACTATTATCTAGCCTATATTTTCTATCTTGTCTAGAAGGATTTTATGAGAGCTTCCACATCTATGAAGCCTTTCCTTACATAGCACCACCTCTACCCAGGCAGGACTGGACTAATCACTCCCCCATCCTTCTTACAACTGAACCTTTTCTCATTTTGCCACACTGTATTAGAGTAATTTGTTTACAAGCCTATCTCTGCTACAAGCCCAAGCTCTCTTAGAGGACAGAAACTTACTTAAATTAACTGGAATCTCAGAGCCTAGCACAATGCCCAAAATTTAGTTGTTACTTAAAAAAAAATTACTAAACACGTGTCTTACAATTCAGACACATTAAATTTATGGCATTTCCTATATACGCCATCACAGTATTACAATACAAAATCTAAAAATTCTTTCAATACCCTTACCTGCAGCAAAAAGGAAACAGCATAACTCAAGAAAGAAGGATGATGGATTACATTTAAACTGTTTTTATATTCAGTCACTCCAGTTTTTTCTAGGATTTCAGGGTCAATATATATTCCTTTCCCAAAGGGTTTAGACGTCCACAGGCAACCAACCATTGATGTCAAATAGTGATTAAATTCTTGATAAGTCTTGCTGCTGAAATTGAACTCTGATTTTGTCTAACGGGAAAGAAATAAAAAATTGTCACTATCACCTATTTTCCCTTTCCTTCTTATTCCCATCAGGTCATAAATATCTAGACTTAATTTTTAAACAAAAGTGATTTAACACAGAGCTTTCTTATTCATACCTTTTGTACCAACTCATTTTTCTTTGCAGCAGTCAAATTTTTACGATACCTAACAGAAAAAACAAACAGAATGAAACATTTAACATGACTTTGAATATAATGCCTTTGAAATGGTAAAATTTAAAAAAAAATACATTTTAAATGTAAATATATGCAAATGTGCATATACACAAATATCCAGTGGTCTAGTTAAGGATTTTATCCTTTTGTGGTACATTCTCCTCAAGTGAAAATTAACAGAGGCTCAATAAATTGTATACTTAAGTTGTATACTTGACTAAATAAAAAATAAGCAATGAAAAATGCTTTCAATGTTTCACTATTAAAAATTTAATAGAATTCTCACTCATAAATGGGAGTTGAATGATGAGAACACATGGACACAGGGAGGAGAACATCACACACTGGGGCCTGCCAGGGGGTGGGGGGCAAGGGGAGGAAGAGCATTAAGACAAATACCTAATGCATGCAGGTCTTAAAACCTAGATGATGGGTTCATAGGTGCAGCAAACCACCATGGCACATGTATACCTACGTAACAAACCTGCACATTCTGCACATGTATCCCAGAATTTAAAGTAAAATAATAAAAAAAAAATTAATAGAGGCTCAAAAGCAGTCACTGATATAGAATATATTTTCCTAATGTAAAAAAAAAAAGGTGCAGCGGAAAGGATAAAGGGGAAATTCTTGTCTGAGAACTATTAACAACTAATTAGTTTTTTTTTTTTTTTTTTTTTTTTTTTTGAGATGGAGTCTCGCTCTGTCACCCAGGCTGGAGTGCGGTGGCCTGATCTCAGCTCACTGCAAGCTCCGCCTCCCGGGTTCACGCCATTCTCCTGCCTCAGCCTCCTGAGTAGCTGGGACTACAGGCGCCCGCCACCACGCCCGGCTAATTTTTTGTATTTTTAGTAGAGACGGGGTTTCACTGCGGTCTCGATCTCCTGACCTTGTGATCCGCCTGCCTCGGCCTCCCAAAGTTTTTAAACATTTTAACCTTGACACATTCCTACAAGTTATGCCAACAAGGTCTACACTAAGCTGAGCATGGTGGCTCATGCCTGTAACCCCAGCACTTTGGGAGGCCAAGGTGGGTGGATCACCTGAGGTCAGGAGTTCGAGACGAGCCTGGCCAACATGGTGAAACCCTGCTCTATGAAAAATACAAAAAATTAGCCAGGCGTGGTGGCAGTCGCCTGTAATCCTAGCTACTCAGGAGGCTGAGGGGGAGAATCGCTTGAACCCGGGAAGCAGAGGTTGCAGTGAGCCAAGATTATGTCACTGCACTCGAGTGATAAGAGCGAAACTCCGTCTCAAAAAAAAAAGTCTACACTTATGGACTGAAGAAACTAATTTCAGTCCACAAGTGAAAGAATTAGAGGAGACCAGAAATAATACTTACAGTTTCACATAATTGGCAATAGCTCCCCTTATCTCCCAGAAAATGTTATTTTTACCAGAGAAGCTACAAACACTCAAAGCAATTATCACCAAATGACTAATTTTTCCTGAAGACACAACAACTAGAATGAACAACGCTGAGTGCAACAGTACCATTGCACAACAAGTCCTTAACTATGAATTTTTTTTTTATTCCGTAGCCACAGCAGTGGAGGAGTTAAAAACAACACGGCTACCATGGCCTCATATCGGAAGGTCATGTCCAAAAGCAAGCCACATTTCCGATTTCCAGAGGCCCTGGCAGAAGACGAGTAGGAATATTTATTGTATTATAGCTGAAAGAGGAAGAGAGAATTATAATACATTGTTTCATAAAATGGTAAAAAGGCTTTGTACCTGTGCATAATAAAACACAGCTGGTTCAGGATGCTGGTATCCAGGCTGAGGAGTGCAGAATAGAAGATCCCAGGAGGAAACAACACCACTAACGGAAGGTTATAATTTATATATATGTCACACACCTTGGAGGAAGAATGATAACATCAGTATATAGAGTATTCCCCAGAACTCCTCAACTAAGTTCACCCAAAGAATCATCAGTATAAGATAAGCAATAATATAACATTAGCTTTGGACATGCCTAACTCCTAAATAAACAAGTAACTACAAGCTTGCTTAAAATATACTTCACCAAACATCAACTACACTATACAGGATTATTTCCAGAAGGCCATTACTCAAATCTTTCATTCTTTGGCGGGGAAAGGTCTTAAAGTTAGGGGACAGGGTAGATTAAGGAAGTATTTCTTTCTCCTTAAGTCCCATAATACTTACTTATCATATGAGTTAGCTGTCAACCTAGAAAACAAAGGAGCATGCTTCTAAGCAAATGCATAACACAAGACAACTAGGTATTAGTAAAGAGAGGAAGCTGGGAAAAGTGAGACTATAATGGATACTTCATGGATAATATTAAATTGGTGCAAAAGTAATTGTGGTTATTGCTATTGTTTTCAATGGCAAAAACTGCAATTACTTTTGCACCAACCTATAGTTCTGTCCAGGTCATATACTATAAAACAATAAAAGGGTACTAGGTAGCAAGAGAAGTAAGGCAGTTGAAAGGTAGAAATTGAGATCTGAAGAAACAACAAGATATTTTTGGTTTCTGCCAGGGTTGGGAACGGGATGAACAAAAAATAATGCTAACAATAGACTTCTCTCTAGGGCCAGTATTAACACAGGTCAATGTAGTGGTACCTGGCCCTAAATAAAGGCATTTGTCTTTCCACTTTGTTTATGAAAGTGAGTTATTCTGGGGAGAAAATAATCATGAACTTCAAAATGTGAGGTTATTTTAATGATGCTAATAAGATCATAGCCCACCTTAATGGTTGTACATAAAATTTAAACAATAAGCCAGTAAAGTGGACAGCCTTCACAAAAATCCAAATGGGGAAAATGTAATGTGTACTACCTTCTCATAGAAATCCAAAATAAAGTGCAGCAAGAAAGTACTGTTGCTCTCCAAGCGCATTGCAGTAGTGGATAACCACCCTACATAGTGGATCAGTTTAGACACAGAGTTCATGGATCCACCCAAAGTTGTCTCTCTGCAATAAGAAACCATAACATTCAGATACAGAGTAAGAATAGTGTTCACAATTTCCAAGCTAAAGCTAAATAATATAAAGCAAAAAGTTGGTGAAGATTTTAAAAACTATCAGTGCTCCAATGTATAATTCACTTTTTAAAAAAATCACAGTGATTACTCACAAAACTACACTTAGCCCTCCAGGGAACCATTAAGATGAATTCATAGAACATTCTAAGCAATCAGACTCTACTAGTAAATACCAGAGAAATAAAGTATTAAGCTCCAAGCAGATATGAAAATTCTCAAGTGAGATATATAAAAACCATTAGAAAAATAGGTATTCCATTAAAAGTTAAGTGGGGAAAAAAAGTTCACATAAAAGTGACATGAAAAATTCAGGGCCGGGCACAGTGGCTCACGCCTATAATTCCAGCACTTAGGGAGGTGAAGGTGGGGGGCTCTCTTGAATACAGGGGTTTGAGACCATCCTGGGCAACATGGCAAAAACCCCATCTTTACAAAAAATACAAAAATTAAGTGAGGTGGTGGCGCATGCCTCTAGTTCCAACTACTCAAGAGGCTGAGGTGGGAGGATCACTTGAGCCTGGGAAGCAAAGGTTGCAGTAAGCGAGATTGCACCACCGCACTCTAGCCTGAGCAACAGAGCAAGGCTCTGTTTAAAAAAAAAAAAAAAAAAAATTCAAGCCAGGTGCAGTGGCTCACACCTGTAATCCCAGCACTTTGGGAAGCCAAGGCAGTTGGATTACTTGAGGTCAGGAGTTTGAGACCAGCCTAGCCAACATGGTGAAACCCTGTCTCTACTAAAAATACAAAAATTAGCCAGGTGTAATGGTGGGTGCCTATAATCCCAGTTACTTGGGAAGTTGGGCCAGGAGAATCGCTT
The DNA here is from genome assembly GCF_049350105.2 of Macaca mulatta. Lineage (NCBI taxonomy): Eukaryota > Metazoa > Chordata > Mammalia > Primates > Cercopithecidae > Macaca > Macaca mulatta. The sequence continues at coordinate 108,028,072 of NC_133426.1, read as the reverse complement.
CGGGAGGTGGAGGTTGCAGTAAGCCAAGATCATGCCACTGCACTCCAGCCTGAGCAACGGAGCAAGACTCTGTCTCAAAAAAAAAATTCAGGATAAAATGTGAAAATGAACAAAATGATACAGTAAACTAGAAAAAATGAGAACTAATTTATCCCAACCAAATCAAAAGTGATTTAAAGGAATAAACATTAAAATGACTTTAGGAATCATTTCCTATACTGTCAGTAACACTGCAACACAGATCGAAGGAAAACTACAGTACACAAATCAAAACTCAGTTTTGCCTTAATTCCTGAGCTAAAATGCTATTAAACATATTTTCACTTGAATTTGGCTGGGGTCAGTGGCCCACGCCTGTAATCCCAGCACTTTGGGAGGCCGAGGCAGGCGGATCACCTGAGGTCGAGAGTTTAAGACCAGCCTGGCCAACATGGTGAAACGCCACCTCTACTAAAAATACAAAAATTAGCCAGGTATGGTGGTGCACACCTATAATCCCAGTTACTAGGGAGGCTGAGGCAGGAGAATCCCTTGAACCCAGGAGGTGGAGGTTGCAGTGAGCCAAGATCATGCCATTGCACTCCAGCCTGGCCTGGGCGACAGAGTGAGACTCCATCTCAAAAAAAAAAAAAAAAAATATATTATATATATATATATATATTTTCACTTGAATTCAATTCAACCCTAAAAGGGAATTAGCAAAATTTCTGGCATCTTTTATTCTTCTAGTAAAAAAGCAGATCTGGCTATTTTATATTATCCCCGGATCAATGAATGGAGTCTCTTACAGCACATATGGGTATTACTTCAATCCATCCATCTACTCACCACTGTCCTTCAATCTTTGACAATGTTAAATGGATTAGGAAAAGACTTACAAATTTGAATTCATAGCTTTGCCCTCCTATCTAGGTAGTTAACAATGGTTATGCATAAGGAAAAGAACATGTATAATCTTAGAGTTTCAGAGATGATGATAACTCTACTACTGCCCACCACGATAATTCAGTGCCGAGGCAATCAAGGAAGGATCAGGAGACCATTCAAATAGGTGAGCAACTACACATAGCCAGCTGGCTATTTGCAAAACTATATCCTTTTTTTTTTTTTTTTTGAGATGGAGTCTCACTCTGTCGCCCAGGCTGGAGTGCAGTGGCGCAATCTCAGCTCACTGCAACCTCCTTCTCCCAGGTTCAAGCAATTCTCGTGCCTCAGTCTGAGTAGCTGGGATTACAGGCATGCACCACCACACCCAGCTAACTTTTGTATTTTTACTAGAGACAAGGTTTCACCACATTGGCCAGACTGGTCTGGAACTCCTGACCTCAAGTGATCCGCTGGCTTCAGTCTTTCAAAGTGCTAGGATTACAGGCATAACTGTATCTTAACTATGATTTTTGGTAGCACTTGGCAACTGTGTCTGAAATAATTTGAAACAATGACAATTGCTCAGCACAGCCTCTTTTGAAGTGTTTCTCCACAAGACACTATTGGCATTTTGGATGAAACAATTCACTGTTCAGGACTGCCTCCTACTTCCCACCCACTGGAGCACATTGAGCATCCCCATCTTCCACATACTAAATGATGGTTGCAACCTCTTCCCAGTCACTGTGACAACCAGAAATGGCCCCCTTTGAGAACCACTGTTGAGAAGTTTTCTACCCTTCTCTTTTTATGATATATAACTACAATTTACTCCCTTTTTGACAGTGATATGGCATATGGTTACATGACAAAAATAGGGCATTATACCTATATTTACTAAATAAAAAGAATTATTGAAAACTTGAGCTATACTATATAATGCCAAATATTGATATGGCAAGCAAAATTATCCACATGTATCTCCATTTATATAAGAATTTTAGAAAACAGAATTCCTTTTTAAATTGTCTACCTTAACTTATGACACTAATAAAAGAGGAATCCTAAGATTTTTGAAAAGATAATACAGAAATTGTAAGGCAGCTATTTCAGGGGTACCAGAGACTTACATTGCAAGTCGGCCAAAGATTATAGATGCAAACATACTATTTTGTCAAATCTCTTGCCCATCTGGGGGAATAGAGAATGAATAAATATGGGTCCAGGCTCAGCAGCCCACAGAGGGGAATGCAGGTTAGGCAGAACCACAAGTAAAAGAGAGGAATTTCGGACTGGATGTGGTAGCTCACTCCTGTGATCCCAATACTTTGGGAGGCCAAGGCAGGAGGATAGCTTGAGCCTAGAAGTTCAAGACCAACCTGGACAACACAGTGAGACCTTGTCTCTACAAAAAAAAAAAAAAATTAGCCAGACGTGGTGGTGCATGCTTGTGGTCAGAGCTCAGGGGCTGAGGTGGGAGGATCGCTTGAGCCTGGGAGGTCGAGGCTGCAGTGAGCTAAGACTGCGTCACTGTACTCCTGGGAGACAGAGCAAAACCCTGTGTCAAAAAAAATAGTGGGGAGGGGGGAAGGTGGAGGCAATTTCAAACATACTATTCTTTTTTTTTTTTTTTTTTTTGAGACGGAGTCTCGCTCTGTCGCCCAAGCTGGAGTGCAGTGGCGCGATCTCGGCTCACTGCAAGCTCCGCCTCCCGGGTTCACGCCATTCTCCTGCCTCAGCCTCCCGAGTAGCTGGGACTACAGGCGCCCACAACCGCGCCCGGCTAATTTTTTGTATTTTTAGTAGAGACGGGGTTTCACCGTGGTCTCGATCTCCTGACCTTGTGATCCGCCCGCCTCGGCCTCCCAAAGTGCTGGGATTACAGGCGTGAGCCACCGCGCCCGGCCTCAAACATACTATTCTTAATGTAATTTAGATAGAAGAGATTAAAAGTTTAAGTGGAATTTCTTTATAATAGTGGTTCTTGGCCAGGCACAGTGGCTCACACCTGTAATCCCAGCACTTTGGAAAGCTGAGGCAGGTAGATCACGAGGTCAAGAGATCGAGACCATCCTGGTCAGCATGGTGGAACCCCATCTCTGCTAAAAATGCAAAAATTAGCTAGGCGTGGTAGAGAGCACCTGTACTCCCAGCTACTCGGGAGGCTGGGGCAGAAGAGCTCGAACCCGGGAAGCGGAGGTTGCAGTGAGCCAAGATTGCGCCACTGCACTTCAGCCTGGAAACACAGACCCCGCCACAAACATAAGATAAGATAAGATAAGATAAGATAAGATAGTGGTTCTCAAGCTTCAGCTTGCACCAGAATTATGGTAGCGTTAAAACAGATTACTGGGCCCCAACTCCAGGATTTAATTCAGTAGATCTAGGGCAAGACCTGAGATTTGCATCTCTAACAAGTTTCCAGGTTATGCTGATGATCCAAGGACCATATTTTGAGAAGCACAGCTTTACAAGATGTTTACTACCCACTAATGCTCCATTTCCTTCTAAAAGTGATCAGGTGTATATGGAAACAATGTAATAATGAATATGAAGAATTAAAAACAATTTTCCAGGTCTTAAGAAGCTTCTATTCTCTATTCTCCTACCAAAATAGGAAACTACTATGGGGATAAGAACATACAGAAAAATTAGTCTGGGCTCATCTTTTAGCCAAGCTAACCACCAGCTATTTATAACTGAAGCTAAGGGGAATTTGAACATTGGTTAGATATTTAAAGATACTAAGAACTACTGGCCAGGCACAGTGACTCACGCTTGTAATCCCAGCACTTTGGGAGGCCAAGGTGGGTGGATCACTTGAGGTCACGAGTTCAAGACCAGCCTGGCCAACATGGTGAAACCCCATCTCTACTAAAAACACAAAAATTAGCCAGGCATGGTGGCATGCGCCTGCAGTCCCAGCTACTCGGGAGGCTAAAACAGGAGAATTGTTTGAACCCAGGAGGCGGAAGTTGCAGTGAACTATCATCACCCCACTGCACTCCAGCCTGGGCAACAGTGAGACTCTATCTTAAAGGGGGAAAAAAAAAGAACTGCTAATTTTTTAGGTGTCATACTAGTACCATTTTTTACAGTTGAAATGGGAGCTGAGTTTTGCTTAAAAATAATCGAAGAGAAAGGTGAAAGGTATTATAGATGAAAAAAGGTTAACCAAGAGTTGATAACTGTTGAAGATGGGTAATGGACACAGAAGGGTAACACTGCAGTGTTTTCTCTACTTCTGATTATATTTGCAATTTTCTATAATGTAGTTTGTCAAATGTCAAAAAATAATGTGACTGATAATAGAATTTAGAAGAAGCGGCCGGGCGCAGTGGCTCACACCTGTAATCCCAGCACTTTGGGAGGCCGAGGCAGGCGGATTACCTGAGGTCAGGAGTTCGAGACCAGCCTGGTCAACATGGCAAAACCCCATCTCTACTAAATATAGAAAAAAAACGTAGCTGGATATGGTGGCACATGCCTGTAATCCCAGCTACTTGGGAGGCTGAGGCAGAAGAATCATTTGAAGCTGGGAGGTGGAGGTTGAGGTGAGCCGATATTGCGCCTCTGCACTCCAGCCTGGGTGACAGAGCAAGACTCTATCTCAAAAAAAAAAAAAAAAAAAGAATATAAGAGAAGGCAAAGATTTTAAGTAGAAAGAGTCAAAACAACCTGATTATGCCGTTCCTTGAAATTTAGTCTTTTTTACTTTGAAGGTAAAGCACACATTTAACAAAAACTTAGGGCTCTTATTTTAAATGCCAAAGTTAAGATAAATTAACACACATAACCAAAATACAGCACAGAAACATAAAAACAAAGTTGTACGCAAAATTACGTTACAGATTTTTCTAGCTGTCATGTAAATTGGCTTTAAATGTAAGAATATATTTTATAAAATGAGTTAAACTGAATGAAAGTCAAAGTTGCAAATTCTAATCTCAGCTCTCTAGTGTTTTCTTGTATTAACTCTTGAAAGAAGTCACTTAGCAGATAAGGGGTTGCTTTCTGATTTATATAATAGGAACTTAGAGAATTAGTCTTCCTTTCAGGATTGTGGGGGAAGAAGAGTGAAAAGTCACAAAAAAAGTCTTCCAGAAAAGTACTACTAAGCATTTACATGAAAAAATTAGGTTTCATGCCACACTATTAAACATATGCAAACATTTGTATACAGATCGTCTCTTGTGGAAGACCGTTAGATAACTCACAGAGGACTGTTTGTAACAGGTTTCATGTGAATGTCCATAGAAAGCCACAACAGCCAATTCTGCAATAGCTCTTTCAGACTCTGAAGAACACTACACTGAGGGGGACAAAACGAAAAAAGATTCATGAAATCATTCAGACATAACAGTGTTCAGAACTAACAGAGGCTTAGAGATGAAAAGGACCATGGAGATGACCGCATCCAATTTTGAACCCAACAGCTGCTTCTACAACATGATTAGTCTCCAGAAGACAGACGAATGCCACGTACAAGTTTATTTTGCTATTTTCTCTACAAGAAACATACCTCAACAGGACTGCCTAACTTATCAGCCTAGAACAGACTTTTCTCTAAATTACTTCCATTTATAACAACTATTACATCATCAAATAAAAACAGCATCTATATCATCCCCCCTCAGAGAACTTTTGAAGTTGCTACAGATATGAATTCCTCTCCCTTTTTACCTTGTGGTCTACATTTACAATTTGCCACCTTTTTGACGGTCATAAAAATTTATCATACCTTCTGTGACTTTGAAAAAAAAACAATTCTAGTCTTTCTTTTCTCAGGCCTTGCCTCGATTTCCCAAGCCTCAATCACATACAAAAACATACAATGATGACATAAATTTGTCCAGGGCATTTATGATGATAAACCATAATATCTATAAATTTGAAAGCAATCCATACCATCCCAAAATCTAATACAGCAAACCTTTCTTAAAAATTCTTACTAAATAATGGTCTACACTAATCATTTGAGTGTTTCCAGTAACAGAGTGCTCACTGCTACCTCAGAGTACAGTTCAATTAATATTCTTTTTGACAACTCACATTCAGGTTAGAAGTATGTTCTAGTTGAAAGTAACTCTGGAATCATCTAAGACAATAGTCTACTTCAGTGTCAACCAAGGAATTTTATCATTTGAAGATATTCAAAATTACAACGTATATGATCATTTTAAAAATATTTTATTTTTAATTTTTGTGGGTACACGGTAGGTATGTATATACAATGTTATATTTAGAAAACAAAAATCTTGACCGGGCGTGGTGGCTCACGCCTGTAATACCAGCACTTTGGGAGGCTGAGGCGGGCAGATTACCTGAGGTCAGGAGTTCGAGATCAGCCTGGCCAACATGGTGAAACCCCGTCTCTACTAAAAATACAAAAATTAGCTGGGCGTGGTGGCACATGCTTGTAATCCCAGCTACTCAGAATGTTGAGGCAGGAGAATTGCTTGAGCCTGGGAGGCAGAGTTTGCAGTGAGCTGAGACCATGGCACTGCGTTACAGCTTGGCCGACACAGCGAGATGCTGTCTCAAAAAGAAAACAAAAATCTTGGCCGTGCACAGTGGCTCACGCCTGTAATCCTAGCACTTTGGGAGGCTGAGGTGGGCAGATCCCTTGAGTCAAGGAGTTTGAAATCAGCCTGGGCAACATGGTGAAACCCTGTCTCTACTAAAAATATAAAAATTAGCCAAGCATGGTGGCACGTGCCTGTAGTCCCAACTACTTAGGAGGCGGAGCCAGGAGGATCACTTGAGCTCAAGGAAGCAGAGGTTGCAGTGAGCCAAGATTGCACCACTGCACACCAGCCTGAGCAACAGAATGAGATCCCATCTCAGGAAAAGAAAAAAAAAATCTTGGCCGGGTGTGGTGGCTCACACCTGTAATCCCAGCACTTCGTGAGGCTGAGGCGGGCAGATCACAAGGTCAGGAGATCAAGACTATCCTGGCTAACATGGAGAAACCCCGTCTCTAATAAAAATACAAAAATTAGGTGGATGTGGTGGTATGTGCCTGTAATCCCAGCTACTCGGGAGGCTGAGGCTACTCACTTGAACCAGGGAGTCAAAGGTTGCAGTGAGCCGAGATCACGCCACTGCACTCCATCCTGGTGACAGAGTGTGACTCCATCTCAAAAAAAAAAAAAAATCTTTAATTCCCCACCTACCCTACCCCTGTCACCACATTAAAGAAAGGCATGAGGGGCCAGTTGCAGTGGCCACACTTGTAATCCCAGAACTTTGGGAGGCCGAGGCGGGAGGATCACTTGAGGCCAGGAGTTCGAGACCAGCCTGGCCAACATGGCAAAATCCCATCTCTACTAAAAATACAAAAAGTAGCCAGGCGTGGTGGCAGGCACCTGTAATCCCAGCTACTCGGGAGGCTGAGGCAGGAGAATTACTTGAACCTGGGAGGCAGAGGTTGCAGTGAGTGGAGATCCTGCCATTGCACTCCAGCCTGGGCAACAAGGGCAAAACTCCATCTTAATAAAAAAAAAATATATATATATGAGGTTTTTATGTTCATGACGATAAGGGGACACAGGTTTTGTCTTTTGTTTTTGAGACAGGATCTCACTCCATCGCCCAAACTGGAGTACCGTGGCATGATCTCAGCTCACTGCAACCTCTGCCTCCCAGGCTCAAGCAATTCTCTGGCCTCACCCTCTTGAGTAGCTGGGATTACAGGCATGTGCCACCACGCCCAGCTAATTTTTGTATTTTTAGTAGAGACGGGGTTTCACCATGTTGGCCAGGCTGGTCTCGAATTCCTGACCTCAAATGATCCACCCGCCTCAGTCTCCCAAAGTACTGGGATTACAGGCATGAGCCACCGCCCTACGGCCGGTTTTCTTTTTAAAAACAAGGTTGAGCCAGGCGCGGTGGCTCATGCTTATAATCCCAGCACTTCAGAAGGCCAAGGCGGGCTGATCATGTCAGGAGATTGAGACATGGGTTTCCTGGCTAACACGGTGAAACCCCGTCTCTACTAAAAATACCAAAAAAATTAGCTGGGCGTGGTGGCACGTGCCTGTACTCCCAGCTACTTGGGAGGCTGAGGCAGAATTGCTACAACCAGGGAGGCGGAGGTTGCAATTAGCCGAGATTGTGCCACTGCACTCCAGCCTGGCAACACAGCAAGACTCCATCTAAAAACACACACACACACATACACACAAACGAACAAACAAACAAGGTTGAGAAACACAGCTCTACCCTACATGTGAACCTTTTCTACATAAATATCCTGAATAGACAGCCATTAAACCTCTGCCTGACCTACTTCACTGTCAAGAAATATATCACCTCTGAAAGTCCTTTATTCCATCATAAGTCTGCTCTAACTGTTACAAGATACTGCCATATATCTACCTCTGTTTCTTGAAGCCACAGAGATCTCCTTTCATGTGACAATCCTTCAAATATTGTAAGGGAACCAGAAAATCTTAGCCTTTTCTCCTCCAGGCAAAATATCCCTAGTTCATTTACTATCTCAAGTTGGAAAGTTTCAAGTCATCGTGCATCCTTTACACTTTATCTTCAGTCACCATATTCTATCAATTTTTTTTTCTTCAAAATGTCCTACTTGTTCATTTCCTTCCCAATCCCACTGTAACTGTGAAGACCAGGCCTTCACACCTTTGAGGTCACTTTATCCTCCTAGCTAGTCTACCTTATTCTAGTATCATCTCCCAAACCCCAATTCTTTCCCCATGGCTGCTAGACTCTTGTTATTTAAGCACTCCATTCACTGCATCCTCCTCCTTTTCAAGAACTTGCAGTGTACATCCCATTAGCTAAGGAACGGCACCTTACTTTTCATCCAGTAATCTCACTTCTATAAATGTATGCCAAGGGAAGAGTTTAAGAAAAAAACCTATATTATGAAGATGCTCAAGACTGTTATCTATTCTGACAAAAGAAACAAATTAGAAATAATAATAGAGGCCAGGTATGGTGGCTCACACCTGTAATCCCAACACTTTGGGAGGCTGAGATGAAAGGATCATTTGAAGCCAGAAGTTCGAGACCAGCCTGGGCAACACAGTGAGACCGTGTCTCTACAAAAACTTTAAACATTAGCCAGGTTTGGTGGCACATGCCTGTAGTCTCAGCTACTTGGGAGGCTGAGGTGGGAGAATCCCTTGAGCCCAGGAGTTCAAGGTTACAGTGATACCACTGCCCTCCAGCCTGGGCAACAGAACAAGATCCTGTCTCTAAAAAGAGAGAAATAATAATAAATTACTAAATAAATTATGGTACTAAGGACTACAGTGCCACTATTAACAACATTATGACGACTATGTGGAAACATGAAAATTATTATGCAATGTTAATTATGTATTCCGATTTTTAAATTTATGTCCACTGTTTGCAACTCTATGGAAAATGATAAATCAATAAGGACAGATATTGAAAAATTAACACTCTAAACAAATATAACAACATTAGTGTGGATTTGTGGGGCCTTTCCCATGCAAAATTCTTCGGTGAAAATAAGTTATTTGCTGATAGGCATAACTGACTAGACCCAAACAAAACACACTGAAAATGTGAAAATATTTTAATAGGTTTTAAAAATACTATTCATTTATTAGACTAAGCTGGGTAATCAAGTTATACAATAACAAGGCAATAACTAGTTACTACAGGCCTCAGAAACTACTGTTTAGCTAATTCTACCATATTTCACATTCCTGTTACTCTTAGTCACCTCCCAATATGTAAGCCCCTTTAGTCACTTATTCTTCCTTGTCTCTATGCTTCTTGTCCTCTTTCATTGATCCCATCCTTTCCAAATCTCTCAACTGCAGTATCCAGAACCTCTGTTCTGTGGTAACCTAAACATACTCCTTCATATTCTACAAAGTATGCTTTTTCTGTCTTCTTACCTTAATCATATCCTAGCTCTCCTTCACCACCAAACCAGGACACTGTTTCCTCTGAATACATTTCCATATCTATCCCACTTTAACAACTAGAAGTAAGCAGTGCCCTATACTAAGCTTCCCAGTGCTAATGTGGAACAGAATATAAGCCCCCTCTTTGAGAAGGTAAATATAAAATCAGAAATAAATCCTACTTTAAGAAGGAAATTAGAAAAAGATAATATACAGGCTGGGCACGGTGGCTCACGCCTATAATCCCAGCACTCTGGGAGGCCAAGGCAGGTGGATCACTTGAGGTCAGGAGTTCGTGACCAGCCTGGCCAACATGGTGAAACCCCGTCTCTACTAAAAAATACAAAACAGGCCGGGCGTAGTGGCTCAAGCCTGTAATCCCAGCACCTTGGGAGGCCGAGATGGGCGGATCACGAGGTCAGGAGATCGAGACCATCCTGGCTAACACGGTGAAACCCCGTCTCTACTAAAAAATACAAAAAACTAGCCGGGCGAGGTGGCGGGCACCTGTAGTCCCAGCTACTCTGGAGGCTGAGGGAGGAGAATGGCGTAAATCCAGGAGGCGGAGCTTGCAGTGAGCTGACATCCGGCCACTGCACTCCAGCCTGGGTGACAGAGCGAGACTCCGTCTTAAAAAAAAAAAAAAAATACAAAACATTAGCTGGGTGTGGTGGAGGGCACCTACAATCCCAGCTACTGGGGAGGCTGAGGCAAGAGAATCACTTGAACCCACTAGGCGGAGGTTGCAGTAAGCCAAGATCACGCCACTGCACTCCAGCCTGGGCAACAGAGTGAGACTCTATCTAAGAAATGGATCCATTTGATTTTTGTATATTATGGTTTTTTTTTTCCATTGCCTTAAGATTGTTTACAAATAATTTGTGAGCTACAGAAAGAATCTTATTAGTCAAACTACTACTAAAAGCTGAATTTGTTAGGCTAAATATTTGATTGCATTTTGCTACAGTCAGTTTTTCTCATGAGTCTGCTATCCCTTGCTTTTCTGAACACAATACAAAAGGTTATCTTCAACCCTATTTCCAAACCATTATTCCTCCTTCCTTGTGTAAAAAACCCTTTCTCCTTTGTTCATATTATCCAGCTACACTACTCTCTATTTTTTTATCTTCTCATATCTCTGCTGTCTATCACTTGGAATCTTATCCAGATTCATTGAGGACCTTAGAACTCTGCATTGTGTCCTGCCATCAATACCTCAGTTACACCAGTGACCATGCAAATGATCCCCCTAACATTTCAGCTTCACAGTTCCTTGACTTTGAATCAAATAACCTTCACCTTCACTCCACCTTAGTTACCCACTCCCACAGCCACACACTAGATTCTGTCATAACCTGAACTGAACCACACCAAAATCTATTATTTTTTTCTTTGTTATAACTTCCTATTTCAGCTTTCTCACACACTCAACTCCAACTATAGCTACTCTTGTTTCTCAACATCAGAGATATTCAGCCCCTTAATTCCTTTTTTTTTTTTTTTTTTTTTTTGAGACGGAGTCTTGTTCTGTTGCCCAGACTGGAGTGCAGTGGTGCACTCTCAGCTCACTGCAACCTCCACCTCCCGGGTTCAAGCGATTCTCCTGCCTCAGCCTCCTGAGTAGTTGGGATTACAGACACGCACCACCACGCCCGGCTAATTTTTATATTTTTAGTAGAGATGGGTTTCACCACGTTGGCCAGGTTGGTCTCAAACTCCTGACCTCAAGTGATCCGCCCACCTCAGCCTCCCAAAGTGCTGGGATTACAGGCGCAAGCCACCGCACCCAGCCAATTCCTTAATTTTTAACCTCTTTTTTCAGGTTTATCAGCCTTCTCCTGGCCTTACTTTCCTATCTAGACCAGACCACACAGCTGATCACAACTCTCTTGTACTCCATTCAACCAGCAAAACCCAAACTGATTCAATCTCATAATTTGCTTTCTCTTCTCCAATATCTAAGTGGAAGAAAACACACAACTGCAAAGATTGGCGCCATTCCAAATTTATGATCACCAACTTCTGCTGGGCTCTTAATGACGCTCAATAATCCTTTTACTTGTCTTTAACCAGCTCTTTTTTCTTCCTGGCTGTCCTAAGCAGCTAACGCCCTCCTGGAGTGTCCTACTTAATTCTATTCTGTAAATCATGCTTCTTATTTTGAGAAATTTAACATTCTTAGCCACAAAGTACTTTAATTGTCTTGCCCTTTCTTCTAACTTTACAAATATATCTATATATACACCTATCCATGCATCCTCGCTCCCGTCCTAGAGGATAAATGGTGCCTCCCAATTCCTAACCACCCATTCAAGTAAATCTCACTACCTAGTTTTAACCCAATACCTTCATATTTCTTCTGGAACCTTGTACCATCAATTATCCCCAATCTTTTCTCCATTTTCAACCTCTCCCTCTTCTCCACTGGCTCCTTCGACTCCATCTATAAACACACTCACGTTTCTCTCATTTTAGAGGCAAAACAAACAAACGAACAAACAAACAACTTCCCCTGGTTCATAGTCCCCCTATTGCTCTCTCTACAACTTTTTTTTTGGTCAAACATTTTGAAATATATTCTATACTCATTGTCTTGACTTGACTTTTCACTCACTCCTCAACCCACACAATCTGACTTCTACCTCCTCTGAATACATTTCCATATCCCACCTTAACAACTAGAAGTTGTTCCATTGGAACTACTCACTAAGGAAGCCAAAACCTCTGTATTGTCAATTCTAAAAGAAACTTTTTTTGTCCGTATCCTTCTGAACCTTCCTGGGATACTTAGCAACATCATTCCTTCATTCTTTTTTGATATCCTATATTCCCTTTGTTTCCTTGGAACTATTATTCTCCTGGTTATTTTTATACCTCTGGCAATTTCTTAAGATTCCTTCAGACTGTCCTCCTTCTTGGCCTGAGAATTAAATACTGTGCATTCCCCTGAGTTCTTTTAGCCTGCTGTCTGTTCCCTCCCTTCCTTCCTTCCTCTCCCCACTCCTCTCACTCTCAAATATATGTGTATGAATGTGTATATGCATATTAGGTTGAACCACAGCAAACTGCCAATCATTAACCACCTCTGACGTACAAGAAGTGGCAATTTCCTAAGGTCCAGCCTAATGTTTAAACAGTTCTTTAGCGTGGAAGAATAAGAGAAGAAACAAAGAATAACCCGATTAGAAGATTGAGAGAGAATTGCAAAAAAAAAAAAAAAAAAAAATTTCAAACTGAAGTCTCTGAAAATTTATTAGCTGGGAGAATTGGTGTGGATATCATGTGAATGATGATATTGGTCAGGATGTAAAAGTTACAATTAACATAAATAGACCTCAAATCCAACTTAATGTGATAGGTAATTAAGCAAGTGCCATTCATTTATGACAAACACTAACCAGGACAACATGTTTCCTGTCAATGTGGCCAACAGTAAGTGATTTAAGGTAAAAAAAAAAAAAAAAAAAAATTTATAAAAGAAACATTACTTAATTGCCCCTCTTTTAGAATAGGAATAACCATTCTATAAGAAAGTGGCTCTCAAACTCATTCAGGTAGAACTTCTGGAAGCCATACTGGTCTTCTTGGAGGCCACCCCAAAATAGTAACATATTATATATAAGGTTGGAACAATTTTATTAGCAGAAAATGATGATTACTATAAATATAAAATATGAATGTCAAGGGGAGTTTTGTTTGCTTTGGTCACTACTATATTCCCAGTGTCAAGAAGGGTATATAGTAGGTGCTCAAAAAATATTTGTGAAATGAATAAATGTATCTACAAAAATATAAACTACAACAATCAAACTAAGTATTTCTCAGTTCATTTGTTTTTATTAATATGCGTCTGCCACTTGTTCGTTCACTATGTCATTTGCTACAAGTGGAAACAGGTCAGGAAAACTGTATGCAACACAGCCTTAAAAAAGGAACATTCTATGCATTAACTTTGAGTTGAGTGATGCAGCACCTCAAAGCCCAGGTCCAAGAAAATCCTATTATAAAACCATTGCTGTAATGTCAGTTTGGAATTGTGTACCACTAGCAATAGAATAATACATCCTATTGAATTTAAGCAAGGCAAGTTTTTGTTACCTTGAAATAAATGGTTGATGTAAAGAAGAGCTGTGCTAGATGGTCAAAAAGAAGTGGTTTCACCTCTAGGAATAAAAAAAAAAAAGATTATTCAAAATCCTTTCAATCTTAGTACATTGAATTAAATGACTCCAAATTTTCATAATACATACCAGAGAAGCTACTAAAAGGAATCCAGCTCACAAGCTGAAGGAACTGTGACCGACAACAAAGGCCATCCCAGAGAGGAAGGCTCTTATACAGGAATGCTTCACAGGAATAAAACCCCTCCTGTAACACAAGTGAATAGTAAATCCTTATATGGAACTCTTCAGTCATAAAATTACGCTCTAAACAACCAGTTTATTTTGTGCTATAGTTGCTTCACTCTTAGACTAATTTTTTTGTCATGAATATAATAAAAGCCTTAGGTTAGGTGCCAGACTTCCTCAGAAAAAGGATGAGATGATTAGTATTTGCATACATTACCATCTTTATCAATATAGTTATCAAATACCATAAAAGTTCATCAATTGGAAAGAAGGTTAAAAGTTATAGAATTTTTTTTAAAAAATAAAATGTACTATCTTGGGATACATGCAGTAATTTGAACAGTCAATAAAATGTATACAATATTATGTAATAGGGCTAGAATTTCATTAGAGGCCATAGACCAAATCCTAACTCTGGGCAGCTCCATCTTTAGAGGCTCAAATGTCTAGGTTGCTTATATTTCCACCAGAATGAGGATCTGGGACTTCCCTTTTTCCCTTTGTCACCTAAGCTTTTCACAGTGACATGCACCAGGACTCTATCCTCAGACCTTCTTTTCATGACATGAATTCTCTGTACAATCTCATCCATATCATAGCTAAAGCCACTTTTAACATGAGGGTTCCTAAATCTGTATCTCTAGCCCAAATCTCATTCCTGAGCTCTAGACTCATCATTTTACTACGTACTGGATATGACCGCTTTGATGTCCCATTAGGACTCTCTTAAGTGAAACATCTTTCCTTCCAAGCCTGCTCCTCCTATATTTCTTTTCTCAGTGAATGCCATCCATCTTCCCAAGTAGGAAACGTAAACATCAACCTAATGTTCCTCACTACCATCATCTGCACCCAGCTTCCAATTAAATGGTTTCACACCAAATCCCTAAAACTTGGGTTGGGTGTGATGGCTCACACCTGTAATCTCAGCACTTTGGGACGCCAAGGCAGAAGAAACGCTTAAGCCCAGGAGTTTGAGACCAGCCTGGGCAACGTGGTAAATCCCCGTTTTTATAAAAAAAAAAAAAAAAAACAAACAAACAAACAAACAAAATATAGCCAGGAGTGGTGGTGCACACCTGTAGTCCTAACTACTAACTAGACTGAGCGGGGAGGATCAATTGAGCCCAGGAGGTCAAGGCTGCAGTAAGCCATGATTGTGCCAGTACACTCCAGCCTGGGCAACAGAACAAGACCCTGTCTCAAAAAAAAACAAAAAAACAAAAAAACAAAGAATTATTCCACAAACATTTATCAATCAAGCTGAACATCTATACATGAAGAAAAGTTAGACATGGTTTCTGCCTGCTGGGAGCTCATAATGAGTGGAAAAAATGGATGCTAAAAGTGTCACGATAGAGGCAAGCACAGGGAGCCATGGGAGCACATAGAACGAGGAGCTAACCCACACTGGGCAATAAGTGAAGGTTTCTTGATGGTGCTGATACCTAAGCTGCAGCTTAAAATACAACTCAGGGTTACCCAGACCAAATAGTCCATTGGCTGGAACATATTTGGTGCTCAAAAAATGTTTGTTGATTATAAGGATATAAGTAGTGACCCTATGAAATTTACATTACTGGCTAATTCAATTAACTGAATACATTTAATTACATCTTCAGTTTGTTCTCTTAAATTACAGGCTTTCCCCTTTTATTTGCATAATACAACATATTCTTTCTTTAAATCTAACAGTGCAAAGATAAAAGTCCAACTCAGCTTTATCTATAATGAGCTTCAAACTGAACAAATATTATTTACAAAAGATGTCAGATACTAAAAAAAAAAGGTTTTTTGTTGTTGTTTTTGAGACACGATCTCACTCTGTGATCCAGGCTGCAGTGCAGTGGCACAATTATGGCTCACTGCAGCCTTGACCTCCTGAGCTCAAGTGATCCTCCTACCTAATCCTCCTGAGTAGCTGGGACTACAGATGCATGCCACCATGCCTGGCTAATTTTTGTATTCTTTGTAGAGATGGGGTTTTGCTGTGTTGCCCAAGCTGCTCTTGAACTCTTGGGCTCAAGTGATCCACCTGCCTTGGCCTCCAAAGTGCTGAGATTACAGGTGTGAGCCACTGCAGCCAGGCAAGAAAAAGTTTTCAATGGATATCTAAATAAATTTTAGTAAAGAGTGGTGGAGAGTGGAAGAAGCAAGTGAAATCTTACTTGTAAGAAGCACTCTGCCCTGATGATAGTATCCAGGAAGTTGGTAAATTCTTTTCCATGTTCATAATTATTCACCTTATACCAAATACATTCTAGAGCAGAAACAGTAAATATAAGCATCTAGTTGTACCACAATAAAAAAGTGCACAAAACATAATTATCACTAAAGTGACAAGTGACAAAGTAAAAAAGCCATAAGTCTCATACATCCTAGCTAACTCATGATGCAGACTGGAACAGATACATGGAGATGATAGTGAGATATTCCTCAACAACTTAGTAATATAGGGAAAAGTTTATAGTGTAAATATAGGGAAAAGGTTATAGAAATGGAGAGAATTCACATATAATGAATATGATAAGCTTTATATCACATAGCAATCAATCGAAGAAAGTATAAACATCTGAATTAAAAGTTTTAGAATACCCTAAACTTCAATTAGAGTAGGCTGGGTATAATGTAAGAGTGACAGAAATATAGTAGGTGGAAATCTAATAACCTATATCATATTCTTCAGAGCAGAAGAAGGAGAATTGGACTGGAACCAACTAAAAGCAACTTTAACCACCAGAAGAATCAGGAGTTGCTTATCCAGTATCCAGTAAAGAAACACTCAAATTTGGTCAAAAGAAATACTATCTCTAGAGAAATATACCTGCCCCTCCCCACCGCCCCCCACCATTGGAGGAATGAAATGCTCAGGCTTTACTATGGCCTGGATGAAAGACTTCTCACTGCCCTTTCCTTTAATTCTATAATTAAGAAATCTTCTAATGACAAATTTGACTCCCATATATGCTGACAGCAGAGAGGGGATATTCTGGTTGGCAGATATGAGCATTTTGTTTACCAGAAATAATTAATTTTATAATAAGCTGACATTCTGGCTTATACATTTGTCTCTTTTGAGTTTCGTTACCATTAACGGGATGACTCTGGGGCCCTAACAGCAAGTTTCTGAATATACAAAAATGAAGAATCCTTGGATTGTGATAGTCATCAAAGTGGAGCCACCCAGTGAGTTTTGGTGGCCATCCAGCAGTGTTTCCTTAACAAAATCCCTCCACCTTCTTACTGCCTTAAAATTACAACAACAGAAACATTCATGCTCTAAATATAAGATTACCA
Source organism: Macaca mulatta (assembly GCF_049350105.2). Taxonomy (NCBI): domain Eukaryota; kingdom Metazoa; phylum Chordata; class Mammalia; order Primates; family Cercopithecidae; genus Macaca; species Macaca mulatta. The sequence continues at coordinate 108,010,650 of NC_133426.1, read as the reverse complement.
CAGACATAATTACAGCATATGAAGACTCCTGTTGTCTAGAATTTGGCACCCTTATAAAAGAAACCCATTTGTTAACTGTCTTGGTCCATCCTCACTCAATTCTTACCTTCTTGTAATGTTTGACTCAACCAGTAATAAAATCTCAGCAAGACTGGCTCATCTCTGACACAGTTAATATAGTGAAGCAGCAGAGAGTTGTTTAGCACTGAGCCCATCTGAGAAGGCAGCTGCAATGACAGAACAACCAATCAACAGTTAAGTATCTGAAAAGTGGATAAGGGAATCGTCATATAGAAAATATATAACAAAAATAGGCTGGGCATGGTGGCTCATGTCTATAATCCCAAAATTTTGGGAGGCTGAGGCAGGAGGGTCACTTGGGCCCAGGAGTTTGAGGTCAGATTGAGCAACATATTTTTTAAATAATTTTTTTGTTTGTTTGTTCTGAGATGGAGTCTCACTCTGTCACCCAGGCTGGAGAGCAGTTGCGCCATCTCAGCTCACTGCAACCTCTGCCTCCCAGGTTCAAGCGATTCTCGTGCCTCAGCCTCCTGAGTAGCTGGAACCACAGGCATGCACCACCAAGCCAGGCTAATTTTTTTTTTTTTTTGAGATGGACTTTCGCTCTTGTTGCCCAGGCTGGAGTGTAATGGCGTGATCTCGGCTCACTGCAACCTCCGCCTCCCGGGTTCAAGTGATTCTCCTGCTCAGCCTCCGAAATGGCTGGGATTACAGGCATGCGCCACCACGCCCAGCTAAATTTGTATTTTTAGTACAGGTGGGGTTTCTCCAGGTTGGTCAGACTGGTCTCGAACTCCTGACCTCAGGTGATCTGCCTGCCTCAGTCTCCCAAAGTGCTGGGATTACAGGTATGAGCCACCGCACCCAGCCCAATTTTTGTATTTTTAATAGAGATGGGGTTTCACCATTTTGGCCAGGCTAGTCTCGAACTCCTGACCTCAAGTGATCTGCCCACCTCGGCCTCCCAAAGTGCTAAGATTACTGGCGTGAGCCACCATGCCCAGCCTGATATAAATTGTTTTAAAAATTAGCCAGGCATGGTGATGCACATCTATAGTCCTAGCTACTTGGAAGGTTGAGGTGGGAGGATCACATAAGCCCAGGAGTTCAAGGTAACAGTGAGCCAAGATCACGCCACTGCCTGGGTGACAGAGTAAGACCCTATCTCAAAAAAAAAAAAAAAAAAAGGCTATGAAATTCAAATAGAAAATGCAAAGAAGCACATGGTCCAGTCACATACCTCTAAGCAATGGATATTCTGTAAAAGTTGGGGGAAGCTTTTAAGTTGTTCTAGTGGAAATGATCCACTTCTATTCAGACAATCAGAAAGACTCATCTCTTTTTTTCCACATTCTTTAGTGCAGCTACTGGAATTGAGCACTGGTATAATTGAGAGAGAATTCCACTTCTGAAGAAAGATAATAAAACAATCTATCAATGGACTAAACAGACTACAAACCATAAATATAAAAGCAGTTGTTAAGGTGTTTCAATTAAAGGAATCTGAATATGGCTTACACAGAATCCTGGGTAACTGACATGTACTTAAATATCTATAATCTCCTCTTAGATCTGAATGGTTATTACTTGGATTTAATAAAAGAAAGTAATGCAAGTTGTTTCAGCTTTAGATATTTACTCTTTTTAGAGGACGAACATTAGCTGGACCCAATATCAACTTCAGAGGTTCTGGAGAAGGTCCCTGGTTTCTTTGCTTCACGGCAAGCAGAGCCATCTTCCACAGATTCTCTGAATTCTTAAAATATATCTATAAATTTGGATATAAAGTACAAGAGAGTAGGTACCCATAAATTGGAGCAACATAAAGTCTAAAACTCCTCATTATTGAAAACATATTATGAAATCCTTTACACTCATACAAATGCACTTATTTTTTTTTCTGATTAGTAATCTATTAAATACACCAAATGGGATCAACACGAAGTGCCAATCCCTAAAAAAAACTTTCCCCAAACAGTATTTTAGTTGAAATCGGTAAGTTAACTTTACCAAAAATAACATATTTCAATCTCAATATGATTTCTCTCTCCTTAATCCCTTACCTTCTTCCTTACAGGCAAAGATACAGAAATCAGAGCAGGAGCAAAGAACTTATACAGCGACAACAAAGCCTGGAGATGAGGCTGCATTCCCTGAAATAAAATAAGTTTTCCATTTTCAATTCTGTGACTATTAAGAAACTGAGGAAACAAATGCCAATAAGAAGGAAAAAAGTATATTCAGACCCTAATTTCACTATGAGATATAGCTATAGGAAGATGCTATCAAAAATCAAGGAATGAGTAACCAGACATTTAAGTCAACCACCATAAAACAACTCTCTCCAAACTGTGATCTTCTCTCTTACGACCTTTTCCAACTTTACTTCTTCCTTGTATTTTCTCTCTTCTCTTCCTATACCTTAGGCTGACCAGTCATGCTTACTAGCATAGCATAGCTTATTCTCACTGGTAGCATACTCAGGACTCAAAGTTTACTCATCTTTGATTTAGACCTCAAGGAGACAGGACCAAAAGATAAGCTAATACCTGATTATTATAATTATTGGAAAATTATCTAGGAAACTACAATTGGTATGCCATAATCAAGCAGCTTTGATATAACTGAAACAAATTTTAACAAAAGCACTAATTTCACAATGAAAGAAGTGATTACTGCTAGATACCTGTTTTATGCATCTAGCTATCCAGAGAAAGCATACCACTAAAATGAATTCTAAGGAAGTAACCAAATTGTTTTATTATGCTAAAATGTTATTGAATCGAGTACTGTACAAAGTAAGGCAGCAAACGAGGCTTAGAAATACAATATTTCCATTTTATAACAGCTTCTTGAAATTAAATGTATTAAAAAACCAAAATGACCCAGTTTATCTATGTTGAAAATATCTCCTAACCTCTGTACACCCATTAGTAATGAGTATCAGAGTGTTTGTTTTGAGCTAGAATGCTTTTTAGAGAATACTTAGTTGTGCTGAGGCCTTTAGAACTTATAGTCTAGTTAATTAAAACTATCTTTTTTGTTAAAAAGTTAATACTAAAAGAGGGAAGGGGGAGATTTCCAGTTAAAAACGGCATATTGAACATATGATTAACTCTGGGCTCTCCCAAAGCCCCATTTAAAAGACAGTGAAAGAATGAAAAAGGTGGCTGGGCGCAGTAGCTCATGCCTGTAATCCCAGCACTTTGGAAGGCCGAAGTGGGTGTATCACTTAAGGTCAGAAGTTTGAGACCAGTCTGGCCAACATGGTGAAACCCCATCTCTACTAAAAATACAAAAATTAGGCCGGGTGTGATGGTGCACACCTGTAGTGCTAGCTAGTCGGGAAGCTAAGGCAGGAGAATGGCTTGAACCTGGGAGGCAGAGGTAGCAGGGAGCTGAGATCGCGTCACTGCACTCCAGCCTAGTGACGGAGTGAGACTCCATCTCCAAAAAAATAAATAAATAAATTAAATAAGAATGAAAAAGGATAAAGCAAACTACAAGTTCAAAGAGAACAAGAGAGGAGACAACAGCATATAAGAAATCTAAATAAGATTTTGGAATCTAGAATGAAGATGGCCAAATAGAAACCAAGTTAGCAGAATAGATAAAATGAAATCTAAGGTGTAAACAGAAAAAGCCTCAAAAAAATCAGATTCTTGCTTGACAACTCCCAGAAAGGATCATGAGTTGAGGGACCAGATATCTCTAAAAAGTGGGGATGCAAGAGGGTCAGAAAACAGGAGTATTGCATGAAAGGCTATATAAGAAGCAGTTAGAATCCCAAATTCCTTCACAATACTGGCAAAACATTAGGGCTTTACTCTCTGAAAATGAAGCTGGACTTGGATACCAGGCACAGCCAAGGGAGGATACCAAGACCATTTCTCACTGCTTTCTAGTGCTCAGGTCTCAGAGTACCAGTAGCCAGGTTTATACCCTGTGATGATGTATTACCCCATTCTAACACTGCTATAAAGAACTGCCCGAGACTGGGTCATTTATAAAGGAAAGAGATTTAACTGACTCACAGTTCCGCATGGCTAGGGTGGCCTCAGGAAACTTACAATCATGGCGGAAGGAGAAGCAAACACATCCTTCTTCACATGATGGCAGGAAGGAAAAGAATTAGAGCTGGGCAAAGGGGGAAGCCCCTCATAAAACCATCAGATCTTGTGAGAACTCACTATCACAAGAATAGCATGGGGGAAACCGCCCTCATGATTCAATTACCTCCCATCGGGTCCCTCCCATGACATGTGGGGACTATGGGAATTATAATTCAAGATGAGATTTGGGTGGAGACACAGCCAAACCATATCAGATGGTTAATTTTAAGTTTTGATTTGGCTGGTCCACAGGCTGCCTAGATATTTGGAGAAGCATTATTTTGGGTGTTTCCGTGAGGGTTTTTTGGATATGATTAACATTTAAATCAGTAGACTTTGAGTAAAGCAAATTGACTGCCCTCTGCAATGTGGATAGGTGTCATCCAATCAGTTGATGGCCTGAATAGAAGAGGTCCTAAAAGAAGAAGAAAATGTTCAACAGACTGCCTTCAGACTTCATCTGCAACAGCAGTTCTTCCTGGTTCTATAGTAGACTGCCACTTAACTCAAACTGGAACATCAGCTCTCCTAGGTCTCCAGCCTGCTGGCCCATCCTGTAGATTTTGGACTTACCAGCCACCATAATCAAATGAGCCAATTCCCTATAATATTATAAATACACACACACACACACACACACACACACACATATACACTTGATTTTGTACGTACAACTATGCAACCCCATAAGACAGGAAACAGGAGAATTCTGCTTTGAGAATATTAACATAGTCATCTGGGAGGATCCTCAACAAAACATCAAGATCCTACAATGAACAAGTCCTGCTCATACACACAAGTTTCCAATCATCATGTTACTGTTTTACTTTTAAATATGAACAATTAAGCTTTACCAAGCATTGGTGAGCAGTGGTTCACACCTGTAATCCCAGCACTTTGGGAGGCCAAGGCGGGAGAATTGCTTGAGCCCAAGAGTTTGAGACCAGCATGGGTGACACAGAAAGACCCTGTCTCTACAAAAAATTTAAAAATCAGTCAGGTCTGGTGGTGCATGCCTGTAGTCCCAGGTACTCTAGAGGCTGAGGAGGGAGGATCACTTGAGCCCAGGAATTCGCGGTGTCAGTGAGCCATGATCATGCCACTGCACTTCAGCCTGGGTGCAAAGTGAGACCCCCATCTCTAAAAAAAAATTAAAATAAAATTTAAATGTAAAAAGTACCATGAAAGACCAAACAATCTAAAAACAGAAACTATGAGGAAACAGAGACAAAGCTTGAAACAGAAAAAAATCACAGCCCAAAGTGTATACACACAGGCTCATGCCTGGTAGAAGGAGAACCAACCCTGAGGATGAGACCTAATTCCCCCTTCTTGTTCTAAAGATTGCTCTGGACAGGGCCTAGTGTATATAGGAAAATGCCCCACTTCCTACCATTCATGCCTGCCACCAGAAAGACAACTTTTGTGGTTTTGTTTCCTTCATAGATGGGAGTTATGGAGCATGGATGGGGATAGACGTTATGGAGCATGGATGGGGATAGCATAGGATGGGGATATGCCTTGGCAGGTATCAGAAATTCACACATCCGATGTATTTCCTCACATATGTTGACTATGCCTGTTACTATCATGCATGTTAGGTTACATATGAACATGGTTAGGCCTTCTTGGTTTGATATTGTTGGACTTACCCAAATTCATCAAAATTCAGCTAACCAAAACAATGTTATGTATGCATCTTTATAAATGGGTACTTATTGATAATGGAATAACTTAGTGATGTACTGTATAGAGTGGTAGTAATGAAACCACACATTTAGTGTCTCTGTTATAAATTTTTAGACAATCATCTCATAAATCATTTTTTAACTTGAACATACACTGTGTTTCAGCTCATACAAATCAGCGAGATCTTTTTTTTTGGAGATAGAGTCTCGCCCCGTTGCCCAGGCTGGCATGATCTCAGCTCACTGCAACCTCCACCTCCCGGGTTCAAACAATTCTCCTGCCTCAGCCTCCCAAGTAGCTGGGATTACAGGTGCCCACCATCACGCCCAGCTATTTTTTGTATTTTTAGTGGAGACGGGGTTTCACCATGTTGGCCAAGATGATCTCGAACTCTTGACCTTGTGATCTGCCTGCCTAGCCTCCCAAAGTGCTGAGATTACAGGTGTGAGCCACCGCACCCAGGTACTAAGATCTTTTATTATGGTAAGAATTGTCTTATTCCATTGAAACGTTTTGCTGTAACATAGGAAAAGGTATATCTTTTTCATAATTTCTATTAATGTAAAATAAAATTCAAAATGGACAAAAATATTACCAATAATATCATCAGAGAACTGAGAAAAAATAATTGTACCCATGGAACTAAAACAGAAGGCTATAAAAAAAGAATAATCATTGAACTGCACTAAGAGGAGACCTCACATTGCAGAAGCACAAATGTGTTCTGTGTTTGTGTCTTTCATTCAATAAATGCCTATAGGTAGGCCATGAAGGCTCCAGTTAGGCATGGCCACTATTACTTCCTATTGTTTCATATCCAAAGCTTCACAGACTTCTGCGACCTGGCAGGTAAAGTGGAAATAACAATGCAAGAGAGCTGTAAGGACCAGAGATAACAGTCAGAGAATATACTGAAGTTTAAGCTTCCAGAAGATAATGTCTTAAAATGCTTTCCTAGGCCAGACTCAGCAGCTCACACCTGTAATCCCAGCACTTTGGGAGGCCAAGGCAGATGGATAACCTGAGATCAGGAGTTTGAGACCAGCCTGGCCAACATGATGAGACCACCGTCTCTACTAAAAATACACAAATTAGCCTGGCATGGTGGTGTGCGCCTGTAGTCCCAGCTACTCAGGAGGCTGAGGCAGGAGAACTGCTTGAACCCAGGAGGCAGAGGTTGCAGTGAGCTGAGATCGCACCACTGCACTCCAGCCTGGGCAACAGAGCAAGACTCCATCTCAAAAAAAAAAAAAAAAAAAAAAAAAAAAAAAGCTTTCCTAGATCACATCCATACAAAATATAAATTCATTTATGACCACTCCCTAACACTTACTGTTACAGCCATACCAACCCAGCTCCCTAAACAATGTTTGCTGTTTGACATCTCCATGTCTTTGCTCATGCTGTTCCCTCTGGGAGGAATGCCCTTCTCTCCCTTCTTTGCCTACTTAAATCCTATTCATCCCTTAAAAATTATCTCAAGCAGGGCGGGTGCAGTGGTTCATGCCTGTAATCCCTGCACTTTGGGAGGCTGAGACAGGTGGGTCACCTGAGGTCAAGAGTTCGAGACCAGCCTGGCCAACATGATGAAACCCTGTCTCTACTAAAAATACAAAAAATTAGCTGGGCATGGTGGCGGGCACCTGTAATCCCAGCTACTCAGGAGGCTTAGGCAGGAGAATTGCTTGAACCCAGGAGGTGGAGGTTGTAGTGAGCTTACGCCCGACTGCAGTCCAGCCTGGGCAACAAGAGTGAAACTCCATCTATAAAATAAAAATAAAATAAAATAATTCTCTCAAGCATCACCACTCCTCCTTGACCCCAAGTCTGATTCCGATTTTTCATTTTGTTGACTGAGCTCCCCAGAAAATAAGTTCCTTAAAGATACTGAGTTATAGGCCAGGTGCGGTGGCTTACGCCTGTAATCCCAGCACCTTGGGAGGCTGAGGCGGATGGATCACCGAGGCCAGGAGTTCCAGACCAGCCTGGCCAACATGCGGAAACCCTGTCTCTACCAAAAAATACAAAAGTTAGCCGGGTGTGGTGACGCGTGCCTATAATCCCAGCTACTCGGGAGGGTGAGGCAGGAGAATCGCTTGAACCTGGGAGGCGGAGGTTGCAATGAGCCGAGATCGTGCCACTGCACTCTAGTCTGGGCAACAGAGTGAGACCCTGTCTTAAAAAAAAAAAAAAAAAAAAAAAAAGATCCAGTTATTTGATTTTGTATTCCCAATGCCTGGCTCAGTACCTGGTACATAGTACATTGGCAGGTCTTAGGTCTTTTCAGTACTCACCATTTTGGCCTGAAGATCAAGCAGTTTTCTCACACGAAATGGTTTGACTAGAAAACATAAAGGAAAGAGGTACCATGCATTTGGATTCAGAATAAAAAGAAATCGGTTATATTTAACCACCATGCAGTTCATACAGTTTCTTCTTATAACATATCAAGAAAATAAATACCCTGTTCAGTTACACCATTGAGCAGATGCTCTTAAAGTACTAAAAAGCAATTTCCACAAAATGACTTCTGTCATATAACTAATGCTAATAGTTATTTTAACTTTATAAAGGCCAATACAAATGCTAATTCCACAATGTGCAATACAACTGTAATGAAAATACTCACCATTCTCTTTTTTGGTAAGTAAATATAACAAATGGCAAACATAAGGGCACTGTTAAAACATAAAAAAAAAAATTAAGAGAAATGATAATATGTCTTGAACAGAGGGGCAACACATTTTCCTCAAATGTCAATCTTACACTGATTAAGTAAAAAACCTTCAGGACTTCACTGAACAATAGTTTTACAAAGAGTCTCTTTTTCCTACTATATAGTGATAAAAAAACAATAGTTTTAATCAGCATCTCATTAGGTCATTTTTTAGGTATTTTTGGAATGTAAAGATATTGCAGACAATTTGAAAAACAGAATTACCTATCATCCTTCTACCATCTATCCTATCCATCTATTTGTATAAATTCATACAAATATTGAAAGGAATGCATGAATTTTTGTTATTTCTTTCAATATTTTTATGTATGTATGTATTGTTAGTTGGTGGAGACAAGGTCTCACTATGTTGCCCAGGCTGGTCTCTAATTCCTGGTCTCAAGTGATCCTCCTGATTCAGCCTCCTAAAGTACTAGGATTATAGGCATGAGCCACTGTACCTGGCCCATACTTATTAAGACATAAACTTGAAACTTTTATCCTGATTTCCTATTTCAAACCATTTTCCCATGTTGTTTATTCTTCAAAATTATCATTTTCAATGATGCTTCATATTCCAGTCAGTATATATACAAGAATTTAGTTAACAGCTTAGTCTTCAGTTTGGCAAATAGCATGCACTCAATTTGCTAATTAAATTATTGAATGACTGATTCCCTTCTACCATTTCATTTTCAGTGTCCATCTGTTGAGGTCTTACTCTAGATCAGGGGTCAGGAAACCATGGTCTACCTGTTTTTGTAAATAAAGTTTTACTGGGACACAGCCACATTCATTAATTTATTATTGTCCACAGTTGCTTGCACACCACACCAGCAGACTTGAATAGTTGCAACAGAGACAATATGGCCTTCATGCTCAGAATATGTATTATCTATCCCTTTAAGAAAAGGTTTGCCAACACCTTCTCTAAATAACAGGAAAGTGAAAAAATAAAGTATTTAATAGTACTAGAGAAAGCAACAAGAGCAAAGACTTTCTTTAAACAAAAATTTGTATTTTTGTAGTCATGACTCTAAACTTTAAAGTCTAAACTACAGCATATTCCATATTGCCTCTTCTGTACTTAGAAATGGTTTGAGAAAGAATCTAAACATATTTTTAATAAGCATGAATTTAGATATGGATTTTTTTTTTTTTTTTTGAGACGGAGTTTCACTCTTGTTGCCCAGGTTGGAGCACAATGGCATGATCTCGGCTCACTGCAACCTCCGCCTCCCGGGTTCAAGCGATTCTCCTACCTCAGCCTCCCGAGTAGCTGGGATTACAGGCATGCACCACCACGCCCGGCTAAGTTGGTATTTTTAGTTGAGACAGGGTTTCTCCACGTTGTTCAGGATGGTTTCGAACTCCCGACCTCAGGTGATCTGCCCGCCTTGGCCTCCCAAAGTGCTGGGATTACAGGTGTGAGCTACCATGCCTGGCTGGACTCTTTTTTTAAAAGAAAGAATACATGTTATGACCATGTCTGCCATATGCTACCCAGAGAATAGCAATTTTCAGTATAAAAAATGTGTTACCTCATACGCTTAAGGATATGAACTATTAGCAACACTATCATGTTGAATATGAAATGAGTGTTACACAATCACTTGCCCTAGACTCCAGCATTATAGGAAATCTGACATTCTCTTTTAATCACATGTAGAAAGGAAAAACTCATATATATTAATTATTTTAAAATTGCCTGTCAAATATTTAGGTTGGTGCAAAAGTAATTGCAGTTTTTGCTATTTCAATGGCAAGTACTTTAATAAGTACTTGGGTTATAAAAGGCTTAGTCCCTGCCTGGAAGAACTCAGTCCATTGAGCTATTAGAGGAAAGGAGAAAGCATATCTTCTTATTTCCTATTCTTTACAAAGTATGTTTAAATACAGAATTCATTTGTATTGCAATTTGGTCAGTTTATGAACAGAAACAATATGAGGTTAAGAGAGATGTCAAAGGTTAAGAGAGAGACAATGACGTACCACTTGTCATTCAACCACACCTGTGCACCACAAGACATGCAGCAGGGATAAGCATCCTGCATCCTTACTTTCTATCGACACTTCCAATGTTACCACTCCTTCACCCTTGTATAGAAAAAGACCTCCTCTGAGACTTACTTCACCCAACTTTACTACCTCTACCTTACCTATACCTTGTCAGCTCACTACTAACCTAGTACCTTCCCCAAAATTCCATGAGGATTTGGGCATCTCACTCAGTTTTCAGCTCTAACTCTAATTCCAATATCATGCCAGACGACTTTAATGTCCCTATCAACAAATCACCGTAGTCTTAGAGTTTACTGACCTCAATTCCAATGACCTGATAACCATCTATAGAAATACTGTGTATTAGATTCGCCGAATGACCCTGACTGCTTTCCTGCCAACTTAGCAATGTTTTTGACATCATATCCAGCGGTTGAAGCATGTTTCAGAGCTGGCATGAAAGCAAGAATCTGCAGTTCCCAAAAACAAAGTGAAAGTAGAAACACTAAATATTAAACAAGGTTTCTCACCAATATTTCTTGCCAAACCTTAAAAACTTTGAACTTACGACTTTAATAGCTACAACGGGAGGCAGGGGTAGGGTGGGCAGAGGATAAAGCTTAGGACCCACCCAATGTGTAGATTATGCAGAGGATCTATTATAATAAAAAACTGGAATCCCCAAGAGCTACACACTAAGTGTATGGTTGTGAAATTAAAACCCCACTGTGTTGAACAGAACAGCAAGTAAACTTGCTTGTCTTGACCTTGGGAATGGGTGAAAGGAAAATAAAACCTTTCCCAAGAATTTGTAACCACAAGCCAGCTCAAAAAATGTCTGCAGTTTGGCCAGGCATGGTGGCTCATGCCTGTAATCCCAACACTTTGGGAGACCAAGGCAGGCAGATTACCTGAGGTCAAGAGTTCGAGACCAGCCTGACCAACATGGATAAATCCCGTCTCTACTAAAAATACAAAATTAGCCGGGCATGGGGGTGCATGCCTGTAATCCTAGCTACTCAGGAGGCTGAGGCAGGAGAATCGCTTAAACCCAGGAGGCAGAGGTTGCAGTGAGCCAAGATCGCGCCATCGCACTCCAGCCTGGGCAACAAGAGCAAAACTCTGTCTCAAAAAAAAAAAAAAAAATTATATATCTATATCTATATCTATATATATCTGCAGTTTGAATTTACACAAATGGGATGGCCTGGAAAACCTAAAGAGAATAACTTAAAGTGGCTCTAGCTTAGTTGTAACTCCCAGGTAAATCATATATCTTGTATCCAGGGACTTGTATCTAGAATACAGAAAGAACTCTTACAACTCTATAGGATAATGAACAACCCAATTTAAAAGTGGGCAAAGGATCCTAACAGACATTTCTCCAGGGAGGGTATACAAATGGTCAATAAGCACATGAAAAGATGCTCAATATCATTAGTTATCAGGGAAATGCAAATCAAAACCACAATGAAAGACTACTTTACACCTACTAGCATAGCTATAATCAAGTCAGATAAAATAGCCAGTATTGGTGAGGATGCGATGAAATTTGAACCCTGTTATAGATTGCTGGAGGGAATGAAAAATGGTACAGCCACTGTGGAAAAGAGTTTGGCGATTCCTCAAAAAGCTAAACATAGAATTGCCATATCATACAGTAATTTTTTTCCTAGGTATACACTCAAAGGAACTGAAAAAGCAGGAACCTGAACAGATATTTATATACCAATATTCAACACAGCATCATTCACAATAGCCAAAAGGTGGGAACAACTCAAATGTCCAACAACAGATGAATGGATAAACAAAATGAGATATAATCATCCCTTGTTATCAGCAGGGGATTGGTTCCAGGACTTCCCCTCTCCGCCACCGTATCAAACTCTACAGATTCTCAAGTTTGTTATATAAAATTGTGTAGTACTTGCATATAACCTATGCACATCCTCCTGTATACTTTAATCAGGGGGTGCCCAGTCTTTTGTTTTCCGGGCCACACTGAAAGAAGAACTGTCTTGAGCCACACATAAAATACACTAATGATAGCTGATGAGCTTAAAAAAAATCCCCCGGGCCGGGCGCGGTGGCTCACGCCTGTAATCCCAGCACTTTGGGAGGCCGAGACGGGCGGATCACGAGGTCAGGAGATCGAGACCATCCTGGCTAACACGGTGAAACCCCGTCTCTACCAAAAAATACAAAAAACTAGCCGGGCGAGGTGGCGGGCGCCTATAGTCCCAGCTACTCGGGAGGCTGAGGCAGGAGAATGGCGTGAACCCGGGAGGTGGAGCTTGCAGTGAGCTGAGATCCGGCCACCGCACTCCAGCCTGGGTGACAGAGCGAGACTCCGTCTCAAAAAAAAAAAAAAAAAAAAAAAAATCCCCCCAAAACTCTCATAATGTTTTAAGAAAGCTTACGAATTTCCGTTGGGCCTCATTCAGAGCAATCCTGGGTTGTGGGTTGGACAAGCTTGCTTTAAATCATCTCTGGATTAGTTATAATACTTAATATAATGTAAATGCTATGTAAATAGTTATTACACTGCATTTTTTATTTGTATTTTTTATTGTTATCTATATCTTTTAATATTTTCAATCAGTAATTGGATGAATCCATGGATGCAGAACCCTCAGACACAGAGGGCTGACTGCATATATATGAAGTAGAATATTATTCATCCATAAAAAGGAATGAGGTTCTGATACATGGTACAAATGAATGAACCTTAAAGACATTATGATAAATGAAAGCAGCCAGACACAAAAGGATAAATACTGTATGATTCCACTTATATGAGGTGACTAGAATAGGCAAATTCATAGAGACAGATAGTAGATTAGAGGCTACTAGGAACAGGGGAAAGAGGGAATAGGGAGTTACTGTGTAATGGTTAGAAAATTTCAGTTTAGAGTAATGAAAAAGTTTTGGAAATAGATAGTGGTGATGCTTGCACGACACTGTGAATGTAATACATGTCACTGATATATACACCAAAAAAGTTTTAAAATGGTGAGGGTCAGGCACAGTGCCTCACATCTATAATCCCAGCACTTTGGGAGGCCGAGGCAGGAGGATTGCTTAAGGCCAGAAGTTCAAGGCCAGCCTGGGCAACATAGTGAGACTCTGTCTCTAGAAAAACTTTAAAAATTAGTTGGGCATGGTAGTGCATGCCTGTGGTCCCAGCTACTTTGAATGATGAAGTGAATGACTCATTGTATGGTATGCGAAATAAATCTCAATAAAGCTGTGTTTGTCTTTGGGGTTTTTTTTTTTTTTTGAGACAGAGTCTCGCTCGTCACCCAGGCTGATCAATCGAGGTTGCAGAGAGCCATGATAGTGCCACTGCACTCCAGCCTGCACAAGAGTGAGACCCCATCCCAAATTAAAAAAAAAAAAAAATATATAGAAATAATGAAAAAAAATAAATGGCCGGGCTCGGTGGCTCAAGCCTGTAATAATAACACCTTGGGAGGCCAAGGAAGGCAGATCACCTGAGGTCAGGGATTTGAGACCAGCCTGGCCGACATGGTGAAACCCCGTCTCTACTAAAAATACAAAAATTAGCCAGGCATGGTGGCGCATGCCTATAATCCCAGCTACTCGGGAGGATGAGGCAGGAGAATCACTTGAACCTGGGAGGCGGAGGTTGCAGTAAGCTGAGATCGCACCATTGCACTCCAGCCTGGGCAACAAGAGTGAAACTCTGTCTCAAAAAATAAATTAAAAAAAAAAAAATTTAAGTACTAATACACCAGGCACGGTGGCTCATGCCTGTAACCCCAGCACTTTGGGAGGCCAAGGCAGGCAAATCACCTGAGGTCGGGAGTTCAAGACCAGTCTGACCAACATGGAGAAACCTCATCTCTACTAAAAATACCAAAAATTAGCCAGGCGTGGCGGCACATGTCTGTAATCCCAGCTACTCAGGAGGCTGAGGCAGGAGAATAGCTTGAACTCGGGAGACGGAGGTTGCACTGAGCCAAGATGGCGCCACTGCACTCCAGCCTGGGCAACAAGAGTGAAACTCCATCTCGGGAGGGGGAAAAAAAAAAGTACTAATACATGCTATAACACAGATGAAACTTGAAAACATTTTGCTAAGAGGCAAGTCATAAAAGACCACATTATTACATTAGTTCATTTATATAAAATGTCCAAAATAGGCAAACTTATAAAGACAGAAAATTAGATTAGGGGTTGCTTAGAGCTAGGGGGTTAATAGAGAGATGGGAGTGATAGCAAAGGGTATGGGGTTTCTTTTTTTTCTTTTTGAAATGATGAAAATGTTCTAAAATTGACTATGCTGAAATGGTTGTACATACCTGTGACTATACTTAAAATCAGTAAATTGAATACTTTAAATGGGTGAATTGTGGAGTATGTGAATTAAATCTCAATAAAGCTGTGTTTGTCTTTTTTTTTTTTTTGAGACAGAGTCTCGCTTGTCACCCAGGCTGGAGGGTGCAGTGGTGCAATCTCGGCTCACTGCAATCTCCGCCTCTCCGGTTCACACGATTCTCCTGCCTCAGCCTCCCAAGTAGCTGGGATTAGAGGTGCCTGCCACCATGCCTGGCTAATTTTTGTATTTTTAGTAGAGACGGGGTTTCGCCATGTTGGCCAGGCTGTTCTCAAACTCCTGACCTCAAGTGATCCGCCCCCCTCAGCCTCCCAAAGTACTGGGATTACAGGTGTTAGCCACCACGCCTGGCCTAAAGCTGCTTTTTAAAAGTAGCTAGAGAGAAAAGAAAAAAAAGGATTACAATTAGACTGATTCAATAACATGATGGAAGCAAGGAGCCAGTGGAATAATATTGTCAGTATCCTGAAAAAATTTAACTGTCATTCTAGAATTCTACATACACCAATACCAGTTTTCAAGAACAAGGGCAAAGTAGAGACATTTTCAGACAAAGAGTTTGCCATCAAAAGATTTTCAATGAAAGAATAAAAAATACACTTTTAGCCAAAGGAAAATAATCTCATCTTGAAGGTGTGAGATGCAAAAACAAATGATGAGCAAAGATACTGGGAGATATGTGGGCAAATCTAAACAATTATCAACTGTAAAAATAATATTGGTCAGGCGCAGTGGCTCACGCCTGTAATCCCAACACTTTGGGAGGCTGAGGCAGGTGGATCACCTGAGTTTGAGACCAGCCTGACCAACATGGAGAAACCCTGTCTCTACTAAAAATACAAAAAATCGCACCATTGCACTCCAGCCTGGGCAACAAGCGTGAAACTCTGTCTCAAAAGGAAAAAAAACCACCTACTCTGTGTGTGTGTGTGTGTGTGTGTGTGTGTGTGTGTAAAGGGATGGAGAAAAACAAGGTAAAACTAAAACCAGACAACAACAGCATATAAGCCAGGAGCAGTGTGATGAGAGCTAAAGCATTCTTCTGCACCATATGACACGAAGAGAAAAAAAAGAACAAGAAAAAGAGAGTTAAAGCATCCTGAGGTTTTTGTATCCTGTAAGATAAAGGTACAGATGCCAGTTACCTTTAGACTTAAAGTATGCATGTTAAGTAGGTACAAAAACACTTAGGTGACTTCCAAACAAGAATAGGAAAAAAACTAGGGTCAAAAAAAAAAAAAAGCTCATTTAGAATATCTCAAAATAAGATATCTGAATTTATTTCTACTATAATCACTACACCGAGGTAAATAAACTAATTATCAGCCGGGCACGGCAACAGAGTGAGACTCCGTCTCAAAAAAAAAAAAAAAAATTAGAAGACCCCTTGGCTGGTGTGGTAGCTCACACCTGTAATCCCAGCACTTTGAGAGCCCGAGGCCGGTGGATCACCTGAGGTCAGGAGTTAAAGACCAGCCTGGCCAACATGGTGAAACCCCATCTTTACTAAAAATACAAACAAATTAGCCGGGCGTGCTGACAGGTGCCTGTAATCCCAGCTACTTGGGAGGCTGAGGCAGGAGAATCTCTTGAACCCAGAAGGTGGAGGTTGCTGTGAGCTGAGATCACGCCATTGTACTCTAGCCTGGGCCAAAAGAGCAAAATTCTGTTTCAAAAAAAAAAAAAAATTAGAGGACCCCAAAATTGCTTTTTGTTTTTCTGGGTAATGTCTGTCAACACTCACCAGGTTAGAAATAATACTGAGAATATTTTTTTTTGAGACAGGTTCTTGCTCTGTCACCCATGCTGGAATACAATGGCACCATCACAGCTCACTGCTGCCTCCAACTCCCAGGCTCAAACGATCAAATGATTTCTGCCCCCCGCCCCAGCCTCCCAAGTAGTTGGTACTACAAGTGCACGCCACCACACCCAGCTTTTTTTTTTTTTCCCCCAGTAAAGATGAGGTCTCACTAGGCTGGAATGCAATGGCATGATCTCAACTCACTGCAACCTCTGCCTCCTGGACTCAAGCGATCCTCCTGCCTCAGCCTCCTAAGTAGCTGGGACGATAGGCACATACCACCACACCTAGCTAATTTTTGTATATTTTGTAGAGATGGGGTTTCACCATGTTGTCCAAGTTGGTCTCGAACTCCTGAGCTCAAGTGATCTGCCTGCCTCGGCCTCCTCAAAGTGCTGGAATTACAGGCATGAGCCACCACGCCCAGCCCATTTCTACAAATCTTTTTAATGTCTCTGGCTTAAGAGAATACAGTTGGAATCTGTGCTTCTATATTAATTCTATTATGTTTTGATTGAATTGCATGAAGAAAATCCAGCCTCACACAGATATATAGTTGGAAAAGGTAGGAACAGTTTAAAAGGCTTTTCAGAAAATTATGGATATTAGTCTTTGCTACTACACCAAAACTTGACAAGTGGTAGTTTCTTAAGGGGTAGCTGTAATGTGGAATCTGAAACACTCTCAATAAAAGCTCTGTACTCTGTTCCATTAAAATTCGTTGATGTATCTTGTATTTTAAAGGGTTCTTTTACCCATTTATGAATTTAGAACATCATACTTGTTCATCAGGAAAATATTGGCTGAGTTATACTGAGCTTCCAAATGCTGACACATTTCATTATATGGTAACTAAAAATCACAACATTAATACCATCACCAATTATTACAAAAGTCTTTCAGGTATCTGAAAGCTGTCAGGTTCATAGTGGCAGATACAAATTTTCTAAACTTTAATTTTTCACTTGAATGCTCAAATGTTATCACTGGCAACAGATACGGCCAGTTGTTTTCTTTGAATAACAGGCTTGTTTTGTTCATTTTCAAGAAAACATCTTCCAAGTACCCAAGTCTGTATAACTATGGTTCGTATGTCAGTCATTCTTTTTTTTTTTGAGACAGAGTCTCACTCTGTCGCCAGGCTGGAGTGCAGTGGCGTGATCTCGTCTCACTGCAACCTCTGCCTCCTGGGTTCAAGCAATTCTCCTGCCTCAGCCTCCCAAGTAGCTGGGACTACAGGTGTGCGCCAACATGCCCAGCTAATTTTCCTATTTTTAGTAGAGACGGGGTTTCACCATGTTGGCCAGGATGGTCTCAATCTCTTGACCTTGTGATCCGCCTGCCTCGGCCTTTCAAAGTGCTGGGATTACAGGTGTGAACCACTGCGCCTGGCCATCAGTCATTCTTTCAAATAAAAATGGAGCTAGTTTGGCTCACAACTCAATCACACAAATGCTTTTCCTCAGAATAACCATTGTACTTTAGTATGCAGGACTTTGTTTGTACTTGCCATTTCATTACACAGAATATTAAAGACGTAGAGATTTAATAAAACTATTGAGTTAATTTTTATGCTTCACTTGACATTCTTTTTTTTTTTTTTTTTTTTGAGACGGAGTCTCGCTCTGTCGCCCAGGCTGGAGTGCAGTGGCCGGATCTCAGCTCACTGCAAGCTCCACCTCCCGGGTTCATGCCATTCTCCTGCCTCAGCCTCCCGAGTAGCTGGGACTACAGGCGCCAGCCACCTTGCCCGGCTAGTTTTTTGTATTTTTTAGTAGAGACGGAGTTTCACCGTGTTAGCCAGGATGGTCTCGATCTCCTGACCTCGTGATCCGCCCGTCTCGGCCTCCCAAAGTGCTGGGATTACAGGCTTGAGCCACCGCGCCCGGCCTACACTTGACATTCTTAAGTGAAATTAGCATTTTTGTTTTTTTACCACAATGAAGAACATAATAAAGAACATGCTAGTACAGTTTGGTGCCACTGCCTTGATTCATGTTAAATGGCCAGTAGTTTTACCCAGAATTGCTTTAGCACCATCAGTGCTAAGGTCAACAAAGTGAAAATGGCAAATAATACCTTGGTTTTATTATGAAAATAATTTTGACCTCCTGGACTTCCCGAAAGGGTCTTAGGAAGCCCCAGGGGGTCCACAGACCATATTTGAGAATTTCTTGTCTACGACATCATGTTATACCTAGATTATCATGTCAGCTTCCTAACTAGTATTCCTGCCTTCGGCCTCTCTCTTAATTCACATTGTTGGGCACTACTAGATACAGCTTCCTACAGAGCTGCTTTCAACATATTCCAGCCAAAAATATTCAGTGATTTACCCACTGAATAAAGTTCAAATTCCTTAGCATCACATTGGAAGACCTCTACAATCTGTCTTCACCCAACTTTTTCAGCCTTACCACCTAACACCATCGCCAATTAAGTCAGGCTGGTCTATTTAAGGTCTCCTAAAACACAATTTACACACCTCACGACTTTGCTTGAAATATTCCCATCATATCAAATATCATTTTCTGTCACCAAATCCCAAATCCTATTCAACCTGTGAGGCCCAGCTCAACACCCACATACTTTATGGTGCTCTTAACTAATCATTTTGAGTTACAGTGCTTTCTTCCTTCCTGGAAATATTATAGCAATTATTATCTTCAAACTCTCATATGCTGTTTTTGATAATTTATGTTATTTCCTTAATTCCCCAACTAGATTTCAAGTTCCTGGAGTATAGAAACCCTATGCTAAACTTTGAATCTTCTACAGTGCCTAGAACAATGCAATGAACACACTGGAAACATCATTTTAAAAAATAAAATCAATAAATGAATTCCCTTCCCAAAGGCAAGAGAAATACAGTTAGACGAGTGATTCACACGGTCTGTGAACTACTGATGGTCCTTGAAAGTCTTCCAGGTGGACAGTAGATTGATTTCTTAAAGTTATTAATGTTTTTAAGGGAAATAATTATGCTATTTAATAAAAATCACTCCATTGGCACTCATGAAAAGTAATCCTCTCCTTCTCATTAATTTTGATGAGGCTTTTGCAGTGTTAATCAAGAAAATGTAGAGTAAATGACTCAAAGGACCCTGTTGAAGTGGTTTAAAAGGGAAAAGATGGCAATAAGTGCTCTAGATCAGCAAACAAGACTCCAATGTGAAATCAACTTTATCTGTAACATTTTTATTTCCTTAAAATAAGATATAAAGTAAATATGATAAAAACTTTCTATTTGTTAATCTGAGAGACAGGAGCAAAATAGAATGTTATTATTTGCCCTTTTCTGTATATTTGATATGTCTATGTTATCTTGGTACATTTCTGTATGTTTGATATATTTTTAAAATAAGGAAAAACACATTGTATAGCATGCTGAAGGATATATGGTGCATCAATATACACTCATGTACTATTTGATTGATGCCTAATGCTGTCCAATTTTTACTTACCAGTGCATCATCTTGCAATGAAGCAAAAAAGAAGCTGTAGAGCAAGTTAATTTGCTCCTTACGATCAATGAAGTCAAACATTGCAACCAGCCAACGATAAAAAAGTACCTATTGAAGAGACAAAATACTTATCTTTAAAGAAATACAACTGGTACAGAAGAGTTTAATTCCACCCCCCGTCCCCCGTCGCCAGGGCTATTTTAGAGGCTTCAGGCACAAAGTAGAATAATAGATTTTATTTCTCAGTAAAAATTTCTGTTTGAACATAGCCCTTGCATCAAGATATATTGTTCCAAAACTACAGGCTTTGCACAAAAGGCCAATGTCATTACTTGATAAGTGGCTCTTCCTTGTCAGTCCTTAAGTGGTTCTGAAGGACTTACAATCAAAGAGTTTAAAAAGATTACCTTGGTGCTACCAGAACACTTGTCAACACAAAGCCAGGAGACTGCCTTAACCACAGAATCTTGTGATATTACTGTTGCTGGGATCATGCACTTCAATATCCGTGTGTTTACAGCATTTCCTGGAAAGGAGACAAGCTAAATTAAACTACATTTTGATGTCTCAATTGTTCTTTTACTATTATTCACTCTCGGATCTAAAAATCTCACATTAGGCTGGGCATGATGGCTCATGCCTGTAATCCCAGCACTTTGGGAGGTCATGGTGGGTGGATCACCTGAGGTTGGGAGTTCGAGACCAGCCTGACCAATATGGAGAAACTCCATCTCTACTAAAAATACAAAAATTAGCCAGGCGTGATGGAGCATGCCTGTAAGCCCAGCTACTCGGGAGGCTAAGGCAGGAGAATCGCTTGAACCCAGGAGGCGGAGGTTATGGTGAGCTGAGATCGTGCCATTGCACTCCAGCCTGGGCAACAAGACCAAAACTCCATCTCAAAAAAAAAAAAAACCTCAGATTATATTGAAGGCAATAAAAACCAACAGTGTGTAAAATTCAGTATCTCTTATCATTATTAATAAATTGTTCAAAATAAAAATGTACCTTTAACTACTGATGTAAACTATAAGGCAATGGTGAGGCACAGTGGCTCATGCCTATAATCCTAACACTTTGGGAGGCCGAGGCAGGCGGATCACTTGAGCCCAGGAGGTCAAGACTAGCCTGGGCAACACGCCAAAACCCCATATCTACTAAAAATACAAAAATTAGTCAGGGGTGGTGGGGTAAGCCTTTAGTCCCGGCAACTTGGGAGGCTGATGTGGGGGAAACACCCGAGCCCAGGGAGGTCGAGGCTGCAGTGAGCTGTGATCATGTCACTGCACTCCAGCCTGGATGACAAAGTGAGACCCTCTCTAAAAAAAAAAAA
Source organism: Macaca mulatta (assembly GCF_049350105.2). Taxonomy (NCBI): domain Eukaryota; kingdom Metazoa; phylum Chordata; class Mammalia; order Primates; family Cercopithecidae; genus Macaca; species Macaca mulatta. The sequence goes on along the minus strand of NC_133426.1, from coordinate 107,989,150 downwards.
AAACTATAAGGCAAATTATTTGGCTCAAATATTTCTATTTAAAAAATATAAATGAGTACAGGGTTTCTTCTTGGGGTGATGAAAATGTTCAAGAATTAGATAGTGGTGATGATTACACAACTCTGACTATGCTTTAAAGAAATGCTGAATTTGGAGCTGAACGCGGTGACACATGCCTATAATCTAAGCACTTTGGGAGGCTGAGGTGGATGGATTGCTTGAGCCCAGGAGTTTGAGACCAGCCTGGACAACATAGCAGGACCCCGTCTCTATGTAAAAAAAAAAAAAAAGGCCGGGCGCGGTGGCTCAAGCCTGTAATCCCAGCACTTTGGGAGGCCGAGACGGGCGGATCACGAGGTCAGGAGATCGAGACCATCCTGGCGAACACGGTGAAACCCCGTCTCTACTAAAAAATACAAAAAACTAGCCGGGCGAGGCGGCGGGCGCCTGTAGTCCTAGCTACTCGGGAGGCTGAGGCAGGAGAATGGCGTAAACCCAGGGGGCGGAGCTTGCAGTGAGCTGAGATCCGGCCACTGCACTCTAGCCCGGGCGACAGAGCCAGACTCCGTCTCAAAAAAAAAAAAAAAAAAAAAAAATTAGCTGGGCATGGTGGCGCCTCCTGGGCGGCTGAGGCCGGAGGACTGCTTGAGCCTAGGAGTTTGAGATTAGCCTAGGCAATATAGTGAGACCCCAATCTCTACAAAAAATACAAAAATTAGCCAGATGTGGTAGCACATGCCTATAGTCCCAGCTACTTGGTAGGCTGAGGTAGGAGGATCACTTGAACCTAGAAGGTGGAGGTTGCAGTGAGCTGAGATCACACCACTAGACTCCAGCCTGGGTGACAGAGTTAGACTCTGTCTCCAAAAACAAAAATGCTGAATTTTTAAAACAGTGAATTTTGCCAGGAGCGGTAGCTCATGCCTGTAATTCCAGCACTTTGGGAGGCCGAGGCAGGCAGATCACCTGAGATCAGGAGTTCAAGACCAGCCTGGCCAAGGTGATGAAACTCCATCTCTAATTTAAAAAATACAAAATTAGGCCAGGCGTGGTGACTCACGCCTGTAATCCAGGCTGGGCGACAAGAGTGAAACTCCATCTCAAAAAAAAAAAAAAAAAAAAAATTAGCCGAGTGTCATGGTAGGCGCCTGTAATCCCAGTCACTCAGGAGGCTGAGGCAGGAGAATCACTTAAACATGGGAGGTGGAGGTTGCAGTGAGCCGAGATCACGCCATCGCACTGCACCCTGGGCTACCAGAGTGAAACTCCATCTCAAAAATAAAAAAGTAAAAAATAAAAAAATAATGAATGTTATGAGGGCACGGTGGCTCACAACTGTAATCCCAGCACTTTGGAAGGCCAAAGCAGGCAGATCATCTGAGGTCAGGAATTCAAGACCAGCCTGGGCAACATGGTGAAACCCCCATCTCTACTAAAAATACAAAAATTAGCTGGGCGTGGTGGTGGGCGCCTGTAATCCCAGCTACTTAGGAGGCTGAGGCAGGAGCATCGCTTGAAACCGGGAGGCAGAGGTTGCAGTGAGCCGAGATCACACCATTGCACTCCAGCCTGGGCAATAAGAGTGAAACTCCGTCTCAAAAAAAAAAAGAAAACAAAAGGAAAAAACAATGAATTTTATGGTATGTGAGTTATATCTCCAAAAAAGCTTTCAATCACAGGAAAATTTCAAAGATTTTTTTTTAATGGCCTCATAGACTGATTTATTTAAAGCTACTGATGGACACTTTGCATGAGGTGTTACATTTAAGAATGTATTTGTTCATGAGAGAATGTGAGCCAGAAATAAAAACATACATATAAAATTAAAATGTATATATTTGTATCATCCGCTCACCCCAAAAAAGCAGGAAGAGTAGCAGAATAGAACAGATATTCTTTTTTTTTTTGCGACAGGGTCTGACTCTGTCACCCAGGCTGGAGTGCAGTGGCGCAATCATAGCTCACAACAACCTCAAATTCCTGGGCTCAAGCAATCCTCCCACCTCAGCCTCCAGGGTAGCTGAGACTACAGGCATGTGTCACCATACCTGCTTACGTTTTTTATTTCTAGCAAAGACAAGGTCTCACTATGTTGCCCAGGCTGGTCTCGCACTCCTGGACTCAAGGGATCTGCCCACTTTGGCCTCCCAAAGTGCTGGGATTACAGGCATGAGCCACCATGACTGGCCTAGAACAAGATATTCTTGGAATTGACTAGCAGTAATACCATTCTACACTAGTCCAATCTTTCCACTTGATCTCAGGCCTCTATGGTGTTCTCCCATCTGGTAATAGAAATGATGTCACAGAGATCACCTGAGGGCAAGAGTTCGAGACCAGCCTGGCCAACGTGCTGAAACCCCATCTCTACTAAAAATACAAAACTTAGCCAGGCATGGTGGCGGGCGCCTGTAATCTCAGCTACTCAGGAGGGTGAGGCAGGAGAATCGCTTGAACCTGGGAGGCGGAGTTTGCAGTGAACCAAGATCGTCTCAAAAAAAAAAAAAAAAAAAGTCACAGAGGCTGGCTTTGAATACATCCTATCTCAACTTCTGTTAATTAAGGCTTCAAGAATTAGAATATATCTCATCACTTTGTACACTATCATTCTGTGGAGAAGAAAGGAAGCAGTGATGATAGGTAATGAATCACAAAAATAAAAATCTCTGCTTTCCACTCTTGTGGTTTCTTTTCTTGTTTTCTTTCTCACTCCCATCCACTAACTCTTCGAAATTTAAAATAGTCTCACCACTAACACATTACACGTGCACCAAATTCAAAGGGAGAATTCAATACTGATTCTATTTTTACTTCCAAGTGACTTAATTTTTAAAGAATCTAAAGTCCCTTTGTACCTAATTATGATGACATTTCTAGCATACCTGCCTCTGAATATGCATTGAAACTTACCAAAAGAGCTGCATGTAAAGATCTAGTAGGGATGGGGGACATCACAGAAATAACTATAATAAAAGGGAGAAAAGGAATTAAGGAGGCCACATTTGACCTCAGCAAATTCCAGCTTAGCAGAAAAAAAAAAAATGAAAAGTAACAATAGAAAGCCAGAGATTATTTTTTAAATTGCTATATAAGTTTCCCAAGTCTGAGGCATGCATTTTGAGACACCTCAAGTCCTGGCAGACATCAAGATAACCTAATCATTAATTTCTGAGATAAAGAAAGGAGGCTGGGTGCAGTGGCACGCACCTGTAGTCCCATCTACTTGGGAGTCTGAGATGGGAGGACTGCTTGAATCTAGAAGGTCGAGGCTGCAGTGAACCGTGATCATATCACTGCACTGCAGTCTGGACAACAAGTGAGACTCTGTCACGAAAAAAAAATTTCTAAAACAGAAAACATCTGTATACTCCACATGTTGTTTTTTTGTTTTGTTTTGTTTGAGATGGAGTCTCGCTCTGTCACCCAGGCTGGAGTGCAGTGGCATGATCTCCGCTCACTGCAAGCTCTGCCTCCTGGGTTCACGTCATTCTCCTGCCTCAGCCTCTCAAGTAGCTGGGACTACAGGCGCCCACCACCACGCCCGGCTAATTTTTTGTATTTTTAGTAGAGATGGGGTTTCACCATGTTAGCCAGGGTGGTCTTGATCTCCTGACCTCGTGATCCACCTACCTCAGCCTCCCAAAGTGTTGGGGTTACAGGCGTGAGCCATTGCGCCCAGCCCCTACTCCATATATGTTTTAAAGTGAGATGGGAGTGGGTGAATTGATCTTGACAGACATTGTTCAGTTAAACACGGATTCCTGGAAAGATATTAGAACCAAACAATCTAAAACCATCTACAAGAAAAAAAACAATTTTATTAGGTCTCATTTAACTTTCTAGGGAAACACAGAGAACTAATCAGATAAAAATGGAGAAATAAAATACCTGACAGTCATATGTTGAATTCGGTTAGTAATGTGTTGTTACTTTAAAATAAATACACATACCCCTGCAAATATGCTGCTAGGATATAAACAAAGGAATCTAACATGCGACAGCCAAGAAACACTTAGTATATAAAGCATTTGGTTTTGAGAGCTGTCTTAATCTTTCTTTTTTTTCCCCAGAGACAGAGTCTTGCTCTGTGGCCCACACTGGAGTACAGTGGCACCATCATAGCTCATTGCAGCCTCAAACTCCTGGGCTCAAGTGATTCTCTTGCCTCAGACTCCCAAGTAGCTGGGACTACACGCACATGCTACTGCACCTAGCTAATTTTTTTTTTTTTTTTTAACATTTTGTAGACAAGGTTTCGCTTTGTTGCCCAGGCTGGTCTCAAATCTGGCTTCAAGCAATCATCCTGCCTTGGCCCTCCAAAGTGCTGAGATTACAGGCATGAGCCACTATACCCAGCCTTAACTTTTTTTAAGTAGAAAAAAAAGCAGCAATGTGGTACAGTATAAGCACTAGAATGGGAGTTTGGTCATCTTATTTCCCCAGTTCTACCTCTGACATTAAGCAAGTCTCTTTAACTACTCTGAGCCTCTTTTTCCTCACCTTTAAATGAGAGTGTTTAGAGTCTAAAATACCTTCCAAGTCTGAATTTAAATGAGAAAAAGTTAAAAGGTTCAAGTAAATAAAATATTGACCAGGTATTATTTCTAAGAACCTCTTCCAACCATCCCAACCATCACCAATGAATTTAGAACAGGAAAAGATGCACTTGCACAAAAGAAAAAGCATCTTAGCTGGGCACGGTGGCTCATGCCTGTAATCCCAGCACTTTGGGAGGCTGAGGCAGGCGGATCATCTGAGGTCAGAAGTTTGAGACCAGCCTGGCCAACATGACGAAACCCCGTCTCTACTAAAAATACAAAAATCAGCCGGGTGTGGTGGCACATGTCCATAATCCCAGCTACTCAGGAAGCTGAGGCAGGAGAATTGCTTGAACCCGGGAAGCAGAGGTTGCAGTGAGCCGAGATCACGCCATTGCACTCCAGCCTGGGTGAAAGAGCGAAACTCCATCTCAAAAAATAAATAAATAAAATAAAGAAAATGAAGGTAATGAAGTAGACTAAGTGATCTTTTAAGATGCCTTCCAGCAACATTGTTGAAATTACTACGTATGCTTAAGATAAATACTAAAAAACGGTTCTCATGTATTTGGTGACAAAAGTATGTATTTTGCATTTTATTTGTAATGATATATGGTAACTGGTCATTTTCAGCATATGCACACAGAAACTTTTGGCCTAAACACACAAAAAAGCCCATTGTATAATCTTAACAGATTGGTCTTATGAAGAGAACAGTAAACATAAAAAACTGCAACTAATTCCAATGAACAATCTAATTCAAAGTCTAAAAGGAAGGTCGGGCACAATGGGTCACGCCTGTAATCCCAATGCTTTGGAAGGCCAAGGAGGGCGGATCACCTGAGGTCGGGAGTTCGAGACCAGCTTGACCAACATGGAGAAACCTCATCTCTACTAAAACTACAAAATTAGTCGGGCATGGTGACACGTGCCTGTAATCCCAGCTACTCGGGAGGCTGAGGCAGGAGAATTGCTTGAACCCAGGAGGTGGAGGTTGCAATGAGCCAAGATCGCACCATTGCACTCCAGCCTGGGCAACAAGTGCAAAACTCAATCTCAAAAAAATAAATAAACAAAGTCTAAAAGGAAAAACTAATAGCAAAGTGATGACAAAAACATCCAAGACCGGGCACAGTGGCTCACGCCTGTAATCCCAGCACTTTGGGAGGCCGAGGCAGGTGGATCACGAGGTCAGGAGTTCAAGACCAGTCTGCCCAAGATGGTGAAACTCCGTCTCTACTAAAAATACAAAAACATTAGCCAGGCGTGGTGGAAGGCACCTGTAATCCCAGCACTTTGGGAGGCCAATGTAATCCCAGCTACTCGGGAGGCTGAGGCAGAGAGGTGGAACCCGGGAGGTGGAGTTTGTAGTGAGCTGAGATTGCACCACTACACTCTAGCCCGGGCGATGGAGTGAGACCCAGTCTCCCAAAAAAAACAAAAAACAAAAAATGCCCTTGGCCAGGCATGGTGGCTCACACCTGTAATCCCAGCACTTTGGGAGGCCAATGCAGGAGGCTCACGAGGTCAGGAGATGGAGACCATCTTGGCTAACACAGCAAAATAAAATACAAAAATACAAAAAATTAGCCAGGTTACGTGGCACGTGCCTATAGTCCCAGGAACTCGGGAGGCTGAGGCAGGAGAATTGCTTGAACTCAGGAGACAGAGGTAGCAGCGAGCTGAGATCGTGCCACTGCACTCCAGCCTGGGTGACAGAGCGAGACTCCATCTCAAAACAAAAAACAAAACAACATCCCCCTCGAGCCAGGTGCGGTGGCTCAAGCCTGTAATCCCAGCAATTTGGGAGGCCAAGGCGGGAGGATCACTTGAGTCTAGGAGTTCCAGACCAGCCTGGGCAATATAGTCAGACACTGTCTCTATTATAAAAAATGTGTGTGTATACCTATCTATATATATATGTGTGTGTGTATATATATATGTGTATATATACATATTTTTAAAGCAAAAAAATATAGGTGCTAGGTGCGTTAAAAGAACAAAAAAAAGCATCTCCTCAACATACCAAATTTGCCACTGAGTGCAATATTTAATAGAACGTCAATTTCTTCTGAAGCTAACCCATTCTTCCAAGCCACATTTTCCACAGTTTTCAAGTGTTTTTCCAAAGTTTTATCTTTATTCTGTGAAGTTTTAACGGGACCTGAAAAAAGAAACAATATTAAATAGTGAGACCTTTAAAATTATTTCAGTCTTCAGCCTCAATAATAACAATTTGAAACTCTTTAAAGGAATAGCTTAATGACCAGGCGTGGTGACCCACATCTGTAATTCCAGCATTTTGGGAGGCCAAAGCAAGAGGATCACTTGAGGCCAGGAGTTTGACACCAGCCTGGGCAACATGACAAGACTCTATCTCTACAAAAGAATTAAAAACTAGCTGGGCATGCTGGCACGCGCCTGTGGTCCCAGCTCCTCAGGAGGCTGAGATGGGAGGCTCACTTGTGCCCGAAAGGTCAAACGTACAATGACCATGCCACTGCACTCCAGCCTGGGCAACAGAGCAAAACCCTGTCTCCAAAAATAAATAAAGGAGTTTATGTAAGACGTGTCTTCACAAAAACCGTTCAGAGATGTTTTTAACTAAAGAATATTTAACAGTGATAGCACCTTCAGTGAGGAAAGCTGGATTATGCCCTGACATTTCTATTCTAAACTAACTAAAAGCATTGAACTTAGACTACAACCTGTTTCAATACTAGGACAGTGGTTCCCAAACTTTGCCATACATTGGAACCACCCAAAGCCTTTAAAAAAATCCCTATGCCAGGTTGCATTCCATACCAATAAAATCAGAAAGTCTAAGAGTGGATGCCTGACGTCAGTTTGTTTGTTAAAGATTCTCAGAGCCAAAGGGGTAGAAAGGGAGGAAAAGAAAGAAAAGAAAAAAAGATTCTCAAGTGATCCCAATATGCAGCAGTTTGGGAACCACTCTACTAGTAAGTTTTGTTGTTGTGTCCCTAGTGCCCAGCATACTGATATGTAGTAACTGCTCAATGTCTATTAAATAAACAAAAGCATGAATGAGCAAAATTATGCTTTCCATAGGCCGGGCGCGGTGGCTCAAGCCTGTAATCCCAGCACTTTGGGAGGCCGAGATGGGCGGATCACGAGGTCAGGAGATCGAGACCATCCTGGCTAACACGGTGAAACCCCGTCTCTACTAAGAAATACAAAAAATAGCCGGGCGAGGTGGCAGCGCCTGTAGTCCCAGCTACTCGGGAGGCTGAGGCAGGAGAATGGCGTGAACCCGGGAGGCGGAGCTTGCAGTGAGCTGAGATCCGGCCACTGCACTCCAGCCTGGGCTACAGAGCGAGACTCCGTCTCAAAAAAAAAAAAAAAAAAAAATTATGCTTTCCTTTAAAAACTCTTCAGAAAAAAAGACTAGACTATTTTTACAGAAACAGGACTTTCATAAGGAAAACAATCCACCTTTACCTTTCTCAAAATATTCCACTGCCATTTGCAAAGCATCTTCAGCTTGATCATCAGCATGCTCATAATCTCCCACTGGATTGTTTTGTCCATGTTTTGAGATGTTCTTTGAGTTGCTTGGACCCTGTTTTACTTTCCAGGCTGAAAGCGTGGTCTGAAAACTATTACTACCTTGTGAAATCCTGTTTTGTGCCTTGACGTTCTTAACTCTCTTTTGAGGTGACATTACTGCATATGTTCTACACAGAAAACAAGTGTTATCATTAATCAGCCAAACAGTCCTTTTTTATCCACAGAGAGAGGGTGTGTTTCCAGTATTTAGTATACAATAGCTAGCATACAACAGGCATGCAATAAATAAGTTGACAACAATTCAGGAAACAAAATCTAGAGGTTGACTTTCTCAGAAAGTCCTTGCCCTAAATAGAAATAGAAACAACCTGCCAAGGAACATTCATCAGCTGAACTAGCTTTCTAGTGGAAAAAAACAGTAAGAGTACAGGCAACATATGCAAGTTCTCTCTTAGAATGGCTATGTCATATAAATGGGTCCAAAACTAATCCATCTCGGCCGGGCGTGGTGGCTCACACCTGTAATCCCAGCACTCTGGGAGGCTGAGGCGGGCCTGACTTGAGGTCAGGCATACAAGAGTTTGAGATCAGCCTGGCCAATATGAGGAAACCCTGTCCCTGCTAAAAATACAAAAACTAGTTGGGCATGGTGGCACACACCTGTAATCCCAGCTACTCAGGAGGCTGAGGCAGGAGAATCGCTTGAACCCAGGAGGTGAAGGTTGCAGTGAGCAGAGACTGCACTGCTGCACTCCAGCCTGAGTGACAGAGCGAGACCCTGTCTCAAAACAAACAAAAAAACTAATCCATCTCAATAACTCAATCTTACTTTCTCCACTCCTATTTTCCCCACTTCTCCTTGATTTTGCTTTTAAACTTTATGCTCCTAAATTTGTCAGTGCTAAGTCAAAGCTGCATAGTTCAAAAGCCAAACTGGTGGCCAAACTACGCACTTTCAGGAGACAAATATTCCCATTCATTCACTTAATAAATAATTACTAAATGTCATCTATCTGCCAAGCACAAGTCTAGTTACCAGGGATAAAATAATAAAACAATCAAGGTCCCTGCTCTCATGACACTTACACTGAAAGGCGAGGTGAGAGTCAATAAATAAGTATACAACTAAGACCGGGCATGGTAGTTCACACCTGTAATACCAGCACTTCGGGAGGCCGAGGCCGGAAGATTCCTTCAGCCTAGGAGTTCAAGACCAGTCTGGGCAACACAGTGAGACGTCTCTACTAAAGATTTAAAAAATTAGCTAGGCATAGTGGCACGCGCCTGTAGTCCTATCTACTCAGGAGGCTGAGGCAGGAGAATCGCTTGAGCCCGGGAGGTCGAGGCTGCAAAGAGCCGTGATTGCGCCACTGCACTCCAGCCTGGTTGACAGAGCAAGACTTTGTCTGAAAAAAATAAAAAGTAAAAGGAAGAAAAGTAAGCAATAATGAATATAATACACAGTGATGTGACAGAAATGAAGCGGGGATGGGAAGCTACATTGTAACTTTGTAATAAGTGTTCAGAGAAAACCTCTCTGAGGTGACCTTTGAACTGAGATTTGAATGCCAAGAAGGAACCAGCCATGAGAAGATCTGGTGGAACAGTATTTCATGGAAAAGAGGAAGACATGCTAAGACCTTTAAGACTTTAAAGCAAAAAGAGCTTTATGTGTCAAAGAAACAGCAGCTTGACAGGGCAAGGTGGGTCACACCTATAATCCCAGCACTTTGGGAAGCTGAGGGCAACATAGTGAGACATTGTTTCTTTTTTTTGAGACAGTCTCACTCTGTCACCCAGGCAGGAATGCAGTGGAATGATCTCTATCTTGGCTCACCACAACCTTCACCTCCTGGGTTCAAGCAATTCTCCTGTCTCAGCCTCCCGAGTAGCTGGAATTACAGGCGCACACCACCACACCTGACTAATTGTTGTATTTTAGTAGAGACTGGGTTTCACCATGTTAGCCAGGCTGGCCTCGAACTCTTGACCTCAAGTGATCCACACCCGCCTCGGCCTCCCAAAGTGCTGGGATTACAGGCGTGAGCCACCACGCCTGGCCCAACTCTGTCAAAAGAAAGAAGAAAAAAAGGAAAGGAAAGGAATGGAATGGAAAGGAAGAAAGGAAGGGAGGGAGAGACAGAGACAGACAGAAAGAAAGAAGGAAAGAAAGAAAGAAAAGAAAGAGTAGTAACATTAGTCTAGAGGGAGTGGAATGAAAGAGGTAAAAGGTAATGAGCGATGAAATCAGAACGTAGCCAGTGACTAAGATCATATTGGGATTTGCAGGCCAGAGTAAGGAGTTTGGATTTTAAGTGTCATGGGAAAACATTGGGGAAGGGGGAAAGGTTAGAGAGTGGAGCAATACCACCTGATTTGTGTTTGAAGATCATGTTAGTTGCAGTGCAGAGACGAAAACGTTAGAGGTCAAGGAGAGAAAAGAAACCAAATAAAAAGCTGTTGCAGAAGTCCAGAAGAAGGATGACTGTAGGCCTAGGGTGTAGAGGTGGAAAATGATTGGATTCGTGCAATGTTTTGGAGTTAGATAGAGCAGGCTGTGATAAAAGAATTGGATGTAGGGAAAAGGGAAGAGGAACCAAGAATGACTTCTAAGTTTCTGGCTGCAAATAGGAAAAACGAAAGGAATGGTCGGAATGACACTCAATCCCACCTCCCTGGAACAGATGAGGCCAGATCAGGAGAGGAATATGTCCAAACCAGTGGGAAGGTACAGGTTCCGAGTTATTTCCTAGGTTCCTAGGAAAGAAGGGCAAGGGAACAGCTTCTGACCCCACCCAGTTGAACCATCCCAGGGCTTCCCAAGGATCCCTGGAGGGAAACTGGCTACGGAAAACCCGACCGCAGTCACACCTTGCAGGATAGTCCCACCCTCAAAAGTTAAAAAATTCTCTTCGCCCCCATTTCGCGCGGTGCTTAACAGTACCTCCTCACCTGACACTCTACCTGTACCCGCACAGGCCTCTGACGACCGAATGCCGCCTCCGGAATTCAAAGAAGCTGACTCCACCCCACGCATGCGCTTCCGCGCAAACCCAGGCGGCGGCTGGGCGGAGTAACGCACTCAGCTGAAGCCTGATTGGCTAGAGGTGGCGGGTGGCTCGGTGGCGGGAGGTGGCGCGCGCGATGACGCTGACGTAGACCCAATTACGGAGAGCGGCTTGCCCCACCCACCTGAGCCTGTGGGGAGCGCAGCGAGTGGGCCGTTGCTGCTGGTGTCAGCTGATTGGCTGGCGTTCCCACTGAGCTAAGAATATTCATGTTCGTAATTTTGCGTATAGCGGAACAATTCGTGTCTGGGTTCTTGAATTTAACATGATCAATTATAGTGATTATTTTGCCTAGGCTGACCCAAGATGTCGGGACTTTGTAGGAAATGTGAAACCGTAAATATCACAATAAAGGTGGCTTCTCCCTGGCCGAGACTTAAGTTAAAGGGCCTGTCGCTTTCCCCATGTGAACCTAGGGCGTGGGAGGAAAGAAAGGCTGGATCTGCCCTCCTTTTACCGAGAATGGGTATGGATATCCTCCAAAGTTTTCTAGAAACCGGCTGTCAACATGTAACTATTCCTAACAATGAGGAGTTAATTGACCTTAAAGAAACTGGCTTTAAAACAGCAACAAGGGTTTAGTCTAAGCTCTCAGTTTAGTCCCTAATTTAATCTCTTAACTAGAGTAGGAATAAAAGAGAAAAGACAAATTTAATGACTCTCACTGAGTTGTTGAGACCAAAACATACCTATAAACTTTAGGCAAACTTGGCGGGGGGGATTGCAATCTTAGAGATGAATAATCAAAGTTTATGTATTTGGGAAAGGATACAGCAAAAATAACTTTACCACATCATATATGGTTTTCAGAATAGTTTCACCAACTCTTACTTAATCATGCATGACAACTGAGGCTCTTCAATTTTTTCTGATAGATGCTGTTCTTTAATAAAATTGAAAATTTCTTGAATAATTTTTCATGTTTTTAATCATGTTTCATAGGCTCAAAGAAATGCAAATTGGAAGGAAATTTAAGGTTTCAACAACCTTCTTTTTGTAGATGGTGAAGCTGGAGCCCTGAGTGGTGAACTATCTTGCCTAATGTGAAAAGTCCGTGGCAGTGCAACTTGTACCACTTTGTGGAGATATATGTGTACATGTGTGTGTATCTATATAGATATGTGTATATATATGTATATATGTGTGTGTATATAGATATGTGTATATGTGTGTGTGTGTGTATATATATATATAGTGAAAGATAGTGATTCACCTTTGATACACCTTCGATTTTCTCTGAAATCATTTTTCCAACTTCTCTTGGCATCACCTAATTAAGCAAAACTCCCAAACCTGGAAATTGTATTGAGATCCTAATTACGTGGCTTTCTGTCTTGTGTGCTAACATCACAAAAGTGTGGGGAAACGTAAATAAAATTGGAAAGTTGGGCCAGGCGAGGTGGCTCACACCTGTAACCCCAGCACTGTGGAAGACCGGGCCAAGCAGACTGCTTGAGCCCAGGGGTCCGAGGTCAGACTGGGCACCATGGCAAAATCCCGTCTCTACAAAAAAAAATTAGCCAGGCATGGTGGCGTATGCCTGTAGCCCCAGCTATTCGGGAGGCTGAGGTGGAAGGATCACTTGAACCTGGTAAATTGAGGCTGCAGTGAACTGTGATCACACCACTGCACTACAGCCTGGGCAACAGAGCAAGACCATGTCTCAAAAAAAATAAGAAAAAGAAAAAAAAGAAATTAGAAACTTGGCAACCTCATTAGCATATTAAGTGATTAAACTCCCTCTTCTCTTTCCTCTCCTCCTTCATCCAGACTCAGAAAAAGAGAGGCTAAATCCTTTGATATGATCCTTACTTTCCAGATTTTCAGTATTTGTCCAGACAGTTTCCTCCAAATTTCAAAAAGTTTTATTTTGAAAGAATGGGAGAAATAAAACAGAGAGGTATCAATTACCAAGAACAATTACACTGAAGAAAACACAATAATAAGTACTCTTCCCACACACACAACCCCCACCCATTTCCCCATCCCTGGCACAATATTAAAACCACCAAAGCACATCTAACAAGGAAAAACAACAGTACGTAATGAAAAAAGCAAATGTCCATACTGCTCAGTCCAACTAACCCTTATGAAATGTCCTTCCCTCAGCTAAACTCCACCCACTGGAATGATAAAGAAGTGTAGAGACAACCCCTAGGGGGGACTTGGAACTCTGCTTATACTAGCAAAGCTCAGTGAAGAATCAGTAAGAGTAGTGAATCTGTTTGGTAATGAAACACTGGATATAGCTTCCTTTTCAAATTTTGGATGATTGCAGAGAACAGGTAGAGTTTGAGACTCACAGACTTCTAATAGGACTGATCCCTGTTCCCTCAACCCTAACAGTGGAGCAGCTGCCAAATCGTGGTTGGCTGCTGAGAATAGTGGAAGTGAGGCAACTTTGGGCTTAAGACAATCTGAAAAAGATGTCTGGAAACAAGTTTACTGCTTCAGTTTCAAACTGTGAGTAAAGGGGTTTAATAGGTGGGGCTCGGACAAAGGCAAGGTGAAACTTCCTATATTATCACTTGAAGAATTAAATTATCAATTTGACTGCATGCATCCCTTGTTTTAATTAAACTCAATATGGACTATTTAAAATTTAAACAACTGTTGGAATAGAGCCTAATTAATTTCATATATAACTCAGTGTCTGAAATTGAATTTTTTTTTTTTTTTTCCTAAAGTAGTAAGTTTAAGTTTTCAGCATCTATGGAGAGATTCCCGGCCATGGGACTACATGACTTGTTTTATATCAGAATTCTCTTTATAGGAAATTTGTTTTATTCTGCCTTTGCTGGAATCAATCTATAAAGGGAAGGATGCCTGTGCAGGATTAGTTCAAGATCAGAGATTTCTCTGCTCGTGTGTGTATGCATGGGCGCGCACACACACACACAGTAGTTAAATACATTTTCCCACACACAATGCTTGTTGGAGTCCATCTCACAATTACACTTCAATAGTAGCCATATACATGTACATGCAGCAAGATGTGAGAGTTGCCCCAGAGTGATTAAAGGTGGTGCACAAATGTCAATGTGGGGAAGTCATTTTAGCATATAGATGTACACAAGCCAATAGGGTCATTAACTTGCAGATTACATTTTTCCCTTTCCCCAAGATAAATAAATCAAATGAAAAACACACACTGACATCTTCTTGGTGTCATGGACACAACTGCCTGGAAGGTCCACTCTTTGTACTTCCACTTTCCTATGACACCTTCACTTTGCCCTGAGGGGCCTTCTCATATAAGGAGGGTTGCTCCTCAGCATTCCCTGGCAAAGGCTTCTTCTCAGAAGACCGGTCTTCAGGCTTGCGGGCAATCAGCAGGCGGCAGGTGAGCAGGATTCCAAACACCAGAGCATGGGCGTAGCGTTTGAGAGGATCACCGACCAGCTGGTGGAAGAAGAGCACAGCCAACACCAGCAAGAGTAGGAAGAAGTTGGCTACATCTTTGGGACGCCCGGGCACAAGGGTCATGACGATGCCACAGGCCACCTCAAGGGCACCAATGCTTTTTCGGAGGAGAATGGAATTGATCCCCATTTTCTTCAGCAGAGGGAGGGCTCGAACATAGCTCTTGTAAGCACGTTTCTAGAGTGGAAAATATTGTAAGGAAATTACTGCATTAACCATGATTTTAACATTAGAATGAAGAAAACACAAGCAGAGTCCTCCTTCCCTACCTCCATTCCCCTTTCACACTAGCCACTGGTGTCCCATTATATATAATTTTTCATATCTTAATTATATGTAATTAAACTTAGAGACCAGGCACAGTGACTCACACCTGTAATCCCAGCACTTTGGGAGGCCGAGGCGGGCAGATCACCTGAGGCCGGGAATTGGAGACAGCCTGGCCAACATGGTGAAACCCCATCTCTACTAAAAATACAAAAATTAGCCAGGAGTGGTGGTGGACACCTGTAATCCCAGCTACTTGGGAGTCTGAGACACAAGAATGGTTTGAACTCAGGAGGTGGAGATTGCAGTGAGCCGAGATTGCACCACTGCACTCCAGCCTGGGTGACAGAGTGAGACTCCATCTAAAAAAAAAAAAAAGAAAGAAAGAAAGAAAAACACCAAGCAATCTGCTGGAATCCCTATAATTTAAACCTTAGTAGCATCTTTGCTATGGTCTGAATGTTTGTGTCCCCAACAAAAATCATATGTTGAAATCATAACCCCCAAGATGATGGTATTAGTAGGTGGGGCTTTGGGAAATGATTATGTCCATGAGGATGGAGTGTTCCTAAATGAGATTAATTCCTTTATAAAAGAGGCCTCAGAGAGCTGACTTGCCCCTTCTGCCATGTGAGGACACAGTTAGAAGGCACCATCTATGAAGAGAAAGTGGGTCCTCAATAGACGCCAAACTGCTGCTGCCTTGATCTTGGACTTCTCAGCCTACAGAACTGTGAGAAATAAATTTCTGTTGTTTATAAGCTACCCAGTTTATGCTATTTTATTATACCAGTCTGAATGGACTAAGACAAGCACCAAAGGTAATAGGGCGGATAATTTGATTTTATAGTTTAAAAACATTTATGATTATAAATCATAAATAGCATTAAGAATTTTTTTTAGCCAGGCACAGTGGCTCACGCCTGTAATCCCAACATTTTGGGAGGCCAAGGCGGGCGGATCACCTCAGGTCAGGAGGTCTAGAACAGCCTGGCCAACATGGTGAAACCTCATCTCTACTAAAAATACAAAAATTAGCCGGGTGTGATGGGGCATGCCTGTAATCCCAGCTACTCGGGAGGCTGAGGCAGGAGAATCACTTGAACCCATGAGGCAGAGGTTGCAGTGAGCCAAGATCATGCCACTGTGCTCCAGCCTGGGTGACAGAGCAAGACTCTATCTCTAAATAAATAAATAAATTAATTAATTAAATTAATTAAAAGAATTTTTTAAAAATTCACTAGGCCCATAAAAATTGGTACATGTTAGCCACATCCATATTTTCTAGTGCCTGCTTTGTCAACACCCAGGTGCATATGAATACTAAGCAAAATGAAACAAGGCAAGGCACAGTATGGTAAAGCTTCACTAATTTGAACTTCCCTAAATTGGAATCTGTGATATTTCAGAAAAGAGAGAATCTGGAGTTTATATTTGTAGAATCTATAAAAATGAAAGTGTTTGCTGAGAAAATAGAAAAATAAAAATGTATGCAAATGTCAGCCCTTTATATATCTTTAAAGTATAGTAAGACAAAATCAGTCTCATTTCATTGAGATAAATCCCCAAACCTTTATAAGAAGCTACTTTGGCTGGCTTCATTCCTTAATTTTTATTTTATTTTATTTTTCATTCTTTTGAGTCGGAGTCTCACTCTGTCGCCCAGGCTGGAGTGCAGTGGTGGAATCTTGGCTCACTGCAACCTCTGCCTCCCGGGTTCAAGCGATTCTCCTGCCGCAGCCTCCCGCATAGCTGGGTTTACAGGCGTGCACCACCACGCCTGGCTGATTTTTTTTTTCTTGTATTTTTAGTAGAGATGGGGTTTCGCCATATTGGCCAGGCTGGGCTCGAACTCCTGACTCAGGTGATCCGCCCACCTCGGCCTCCCAAAGTGCTGGAATTACAGGTGTGAGCCATTGTGCCTGGCCTCATTCCTTAATTTTGATTCAAGAACTATTTATTGCACACCTGTTATGGGTTTTGCATCAATGATGCAGAGATAAATAAGACAGGGTAATGAAGCTTTCAGACTAGTAGGGGGAAACAGATATGTAAACAACATAAAGCAGCACAGTTAGTGGTACATAAATAGAGATCTATATAAGATCACAAAGTAACAGAATTATATTGACCTTCGAGTTATAGATCATTCATATTTTTCACTCTCCATTTTAACGTGTTCCCCATTTTGGAGTAAATTGATGAGATTTTATCAAGTGTCTTATTGGGTTGGTCCACTGCTTTGTTTGCATTTAGTATCCATTCATCCATTCAATGTTTATTTTCTTTCTTTCTTTCTTTCTTTTTTTTTTTTTTTTTTTTTTTTTTTTTTTTTTTTTTTTTTTTTTGCTTTCCAGGAGGTGCTCTCATCTGAGTTCAATATTTATTAAGTGCCTCCTTGTGCTAGGCACTGTACTGGGTTCTCTGGATATAAGTGTCAATTATTCAAAGGTCCTGTCTTCCTGAAGTTTGAGGTTTATAAGGGGAAGAGCAGATATGTAAATACACAAGTGCAATAAAGTGTTATAAGTGCTGGATACAATTATGTAGCAGGAACAGTATAGGCACACCAGAGGGAGTGGTCAAATCTCCCTACATAGTGACAGAAAATTTGGAGTGGAATCTTAAAGTAGAGCAGGTGAGGCTGGGCGTGGTGGCTCATGCCTGTAATCTCAGCACTTTCGGAGGCCGAGGCGGGCAGATCACCTGAGGCCAGGAGTTCAAGACCAGCCTGGCCAATATGGCGAAACCCTGTTAATACTAAAAAAAAAAAAAATACAAAAACTAGCTGGGCATGGTGGCACATACCTGTAATCCCAGCTACCTGGGAGGCTGAGGCACGAGAATCACTTGAGCCCAGGAGGCAGAGGTTTCAGTGAGTCAAAATGACGCAAGCCTGGGCAACAGAGCAAGACTCTGTCTCTAAAAAAAAAAAACAAAAAAAAAAACAAGAAAGAAAGAAAAGAAATGGAAAGAGAGAGTCCATAAAACAGATAGAAGAAAGTATGGTCAGAAAAGCAGGAGGAAAACCAGGAGAGATCAGGTCATGAACACCAAGATAAGTTTTAAGAAGAGAATAGTCAAAAGTGCCAAATGCTAGACAAGTGTAAGAATGAGGCAGAAAGCCAACTTGACCTCTCAGAAGCATCTGGCACTTAAACTAGTGTTCACACACTCTAGATTTAGAACAAATATTAACAAGCAAATGCACCTTTACGTAATGGATTAATTATGAGTGGCCCCAGATAATTGCCTATGAGGACTCTTAAAAGACTAATGGTTTAGAAAAAAGCATGGTTTGGATGCAAACAGACTTGGCGTCAAATCCCAGCTCTGCCACTTTCTAGTCTTTTTTTTTTTTTTTAATATGGACTGTCACTCTGTCACTGAGGCTGGAGTGCAGTGGTGGGATCAGAGCTCACTGCAGCCTCTACCTCTGGTGCTCAAAAGCAATTCTCCCACCTTGCCTCAGCCTCCTGAGTTGCTGGGACTACAGGGTATGCACCATCATGCCCGGCTAATTCTTTTGCTTTGTTTTGTTTGTTGTTGTTGCTGTTTTTAGAGACAGCGCCTGGCTATGTAGCCTGCCTTAACTTTCCAAAGTGCTCCTGCCGCTTTCTAGTTGGGTGTCTCTGAGCAAATTATTTGAAGGGTCCTGAACAAGCCTGGACTAGGGTAAAGTCAGCAAGGCTACTTACTTTGGGTGGAAAATTTAAGGGGGCACCAAAAACACTCACTAATCAAGGTAAACAATATCCATGATGAACACAATATGAAACTTTTAAATAAAAATAGGCTCTGACGTTACACTTGCACGACCCTGCTTCACTCACTTCTCCCTAAACCTGCCTTGTCAGAGACTGTCCTTATTTAAAATTCTACCTCACCCTAGTCCCTACCCTGTTCCTGAGCCTATATGGAAATACAAAGTGTTAGTCATTCTTCCTCTGTCTTCCCATCTTAGATTAAATCAAAGATTTTTCATAGAGAAATTAGGAGAGAGGTTGACCAGTAGGCAGAGTAAAACCTTGGGCTGAAAGGAGCCAGACCCATGTGGGGCAGAGCTGAGCTGAGGTTTAGGGTACCTGGTGGTGGTGAGAAGCCCACCCCTTTCCTCTCATTAACCTAAATACATGCCACCTGCCTTATCCTTTGCCCTTTGCACTCTGGTGATGGTAGCAGGGGGACGTTACGGGGAAAAATGTAGACCCCAGAGGCTTCCATAATACTTTTTTTTTTTTTTTTTGAGGCAGAGTCCCACTCTGTCACCCAGACTGGAGTACAGTGGCTCAGCTCACTGCAAACTCTGCTTCCCAAGCTCAAGCGATTCTCCTGTCTCAGTCTCCTGAGTAGCTGTGATTACAGGCCTGCACCCCCACGTCCAGCTAATTTTTGTATTTTTAGTAGAGACGGGTTTTCACCATGTTGGCCAGGCTCTTCTCGAACTCCTGACTTCAGGTGTTAGGATTACAGGCGTCAGCCACCATGCCCGGCCTCTTAACACTTCTGAGGGTCTCGCTGTCACCCAGGTGGGAGTACAGTGGCACCATCAGGGCTCACTGCAGCCTCGACCTCCCAGGCTCAAGTGATCCTCCCGCCTCAGCCTCCTGAGTAGCTGGGCCTACAGGCTTGTGCCACCATGCCTGGCTAATCTCTTTTAAATTTTTTTATAGAGACTGGATCTCACTATGTTGTCTAGGCCTGTCTCAAACTCCAGCGCTCAAGTGATCCTCCTGCCTCAGCCTCCCAAAGTGTTGGGATTACAGGCATGAGCCACCACACTTGGCCAGTAAGGGCCATTTCTAATTAGCAACACAAAGGTTCTCAAGAGGCAATTCCTAAATCCTAAGTGTAAACTTCTGATGTGATAAACACAAAAGACAGGATGAGTTTTTTGTTTGTTTGTTTGTTTGTTTTTTGAGACGAGTCTCGCTCTGTCACCCAGGCTGGAGTGCAGTGGCATGATCTCAGCTCACTGCAACCTCTGCCTCCTGGGTTCAAGCGATTCTTCTGCCTCAACCTCCCAAGTAGCTGCGACTACAGGCGCACACCACCACGCCCGGCTAATTTTTGTATTTTTATTATTTATTTATTTATTTATTTATTTATTTATTTATTTATTTTGAGATGGAGTCTCACTCTGTCGCCCAGGCTGGAGTGCAGTGGCACGATCTCGGCTCACCACAACCTCCGCCTCCTAGGTTCAAGCGATTCTTCTACCTCAGGCTCCTAAGTAGCTGGGATTAGAGGTGCCTGCCACCATGCCTGGCTAATTTTTGTATTTTTAGTAGAGATGGGGTTTCACTATGTTGGCCAGGCTGGTCTTGAACTCCTGACCTCGTGATGTGCCCAGCCCAGGATGAGTTTCTTATAGTCAGTTAGGAGCCAAGACTTCCGGATGCTGGCTGAGTGGGTTCTGGAAACACTTCTTTTTTGACTAGGGCTTAACCACCCATCATTCAGGTATAAATTCTTATCTATACTATAGTGCAATCTGTAGCCTGGGGCCAAACTCCATGTTTTAAATCAAGTTCCTATAACTTCAGTAATCTTTTTTCTCTCCATTTAGTAGAACTGCATATTACTTTTTTAGTTTAGCTAACCTCTTAAACTGCAGCTGTGGATATTTTTATGTAACTGTTGCTTCTTTCTTTCCTCCGTTTCTCAAGAGGAAACTGCATGTGGATAAGCCATTTTATCAAATCTTTCATTGAAAGCTGAGTAGGTACAGATAGGATTTATTTTCTAGGACTCCAAAGAGGGAATGTTTAGTTTATTGGAGATGGGACTAAGCTTGGATGGGTCTTGACATTATAGGAAGCCATCAATCTTTCTCCTGTGGAATAGGATAGTGACATCAAAAGAATCCTATTGGCCGGGCGCAGTGGTTCACGCCTGTAATCCCAGCACTTTGGGAGGCTGAGGCGGGCAGATCACCTGAGGTTGGGAGTTCGAAACCAGCCTGACAAACATAGAGGAACCCCATCTCTACTAAAAGTACAACATAAGCTGGGCGTAGTGGCGCATGCCTGTAATCCCAGCTACTCAGGAGGCTGAGGCAGGAGAATTGCTTGAACCCGAGAGGCAGAGGTTGCAGTGAGCCGAGGCCATGCCATTGCACTCTAGCCTGTGCAACAAGAGCAAAACTCCTTCTCAAAAAAGAAAAAAAAAAAGAATCCTATTATTGCGAGCCCCCTCATTATGCTTGGTCCAGGCCACCTCAAGTTAAACAATAGAAGGGTCACATGTCTTGAGTCTATAGTAACTAGGTCTCTAAAGACTTTAATTGTACGGATAGTAATAATAAAGAGAGTTGACAGATTCACTTTCTTAAAAGGCTCTTGCAATTCAGTTTGTTAGGTCTGTATTCTTTCCATTGCAATAACCCAGGCTCTGAAACCATAGTTTCCATATAGGGGGAGGAAAAACAGGAAAAAGACGGGTTTAGTTAAATGTTTCAAGCCCCTGCAATCAAAGGCAATCATCTAGCAATATCCTTGGACTGGGATTCTTAAGCTGAATTCCAATTTTAGTTTTGCCACTAAATTGCTTGGAGAAAATTACTAAGTATTTTATTACCTTAGTTTCCCCTCAGATTCAGTAAATCAAATGAGCATTTTGGAGATTTAGGTAAATAATCAAAGTGTCATAGCATCAGCTGAGGACAACACACACACATTTGATCATTAACGAGCCACACAATTAGGCCGGGTGCAGTGGCTCACACCTATAACTCCAGTACTTTGGGAGGCCAAAACGGGTGGATCACCTGAAGTCAGGAGTTTGAGACCAGCCTGGCCAACATGGCAAAACCCCATCTCTACTAAAAATACAAAAATTAGCCAAGCGTGGTGTCACACATCTGTAGTCCCAACTACTTGGGAGGCTGAGGCAGGAGAATCATTTGAACCTGGGAGGTAGAGGTTACCGTGAGCCGAGACCACGCCACTTCACTCCAGCCTGGGTGATAGAGCCAGACGCTGTCAAAAAAAACAAAAAAACAAAAAACAAAAAAACCCCACACACAATTAGAAATCCATATGTTTGCAAGCCACAGTAATTTAATAACAAAATCATTGATGAATCAAGCAGGTCCATTCTTGTGGTATGAGGACATTCTGATTCAGACATGAGTCAAAAGCATATGGAACCTTTTATTTTTTGTTATTTTGTTATTTTATTTATTTTTATTTTTGAGACAGAGTCTCACTCTCGCCAGGCTGGAGTGCAGTTGTGCGATCTTGGCTCACTGCAACCTCTGCCTCCCGGGTTCAAGCGATTCTCCAGCCTCAGCCTCCTGAGTAGCTGAGATTACAGGCGTGTGCCACCATGCGCAGCTAATTTTTTTTTTTTTTTTTTTTGTATTTTTACTAGAGACAGGGTTTCACCATGTTGGCCAGGATGGTCTCGATCTCTTGACCTCGTGATCCACCCGCCTCAGCCTCCCAAAGTGCTGGGATTACAGGCGTGAGCCAACGTGCCTGGTCTGTAGAGCCTTTTAATTTTTTAAATTTATTATTTTTTTCTTTTTTTTTTGAGATGAATTCTTATTCTGTCACCCACGCTAGAGTGCAGCTGTGTGATCTCAGCTCACTGCAGCCTCCACCTCCCGGGTTCAAGCAATTCTCCTGCCTCAGCCTCCCAAACAGCTGGGACTACAGGCGCCTGCTGACGTGCCCAGCTAATTTTTGTATTTTCAGTAGAGATGGAGTTTCACCATGTTGGCCAGGCTGGTCTAGAACTCCTGGCCTCAGGTGATCCACCCAACTCAGCTTCCCAAAGTGCTGAGATTACAGGCGTGAGCGACCGTGCCCAGCCAGAGCCTTTCTTTAGTCATACCTTTTTTTTTTTCCTTTTTGTCATTTATTCTTCACCACACAGCAAGATCCATGATCTCATATTAATGACATTAAATTTGAATAGCTCAAAACTGTCAAATAATATTAATCTTTGATTACAATTAATAACCAGCCCAAGCCAGCTAACAGGACAAAATACAAAATGAGAACACTGAGCAAGTAGTGTCCAGTTCAGTTCACTCATGCCAATTAGGTAAAAGGAAAAGATAAATTGGCTAATATACTGTAGAATTCCATTTATATAAAGTTCAAAATCAGGTACAATTGACTTACGTTGTTAGAAGTCAGGATAGTAATTACCCTTGAGGGGGGTAGTAACTGGAAGGGGCCATGAGGAAGGTTTCTGGGGTGCTGGTCATGTGGTTTTTTTGTGGCTTTTTTTTTTTTTTTTTTTTGAGATAGAGTCTCACTCTGTCACCCAGGCTATAGTGCAGTAGCACAATCTTGGCTCACTGCAACCTCTGCCTCCTGGGTTTAAGCAATTATCCTGCTTCAGTCTCCCAAGTAGCTGGGATTACAGGTGCCCACCACTAAGCCCAGCTAATTTTTGTATTTTTAGTAGAGACGGGGTTTTGCCGTGTTGCCCAGGCTGGTCTCGAACTCCTGACCTCAGGTGATCCACCTACCTCGGCCTCCCAAAGTGCTGAGATTACAGACATGAGCCACAGCACATGGCAATGTGCTTTTTCTTAAAATGAATGCTTGGTTACACGGGAATGTTCTGAAAATTCCTTGAGCTGCATACTTATGCTATGTGCATGTTTCAGTATATATGTTATACTTCAATAAGATTTACAAGGAAAAAAAAACTATATGAAAGCAGAAGAAAGCACTGATAAAAATATATTTTGGCAAAAAATCTCAGCCTGGTTGCTATCTTAAACCATAAAGCCTACATAAGTGCTGCAAAATGTACTGACTCATGTGTGATTTTTCTGAATCTCTGTAAGAAATAAAGCCCGTGTGAATCACAGATCATTGTTTAAATGTAATAAAAAGCCATTACATATTTAATTGCCAAATTGCCACATGAATGATAAACATCTTTTTTTTTTTTTTTTAGATGGAGTTTCACTCTTGTTGCCCAGTCTGGAGTGAAATGGTGCGATCTCGGCTCACCACACCCTCTGCCTCCCAGGTTCAAGCGATTCTCTTGCCTCAGCCACCAGAGTAGCTGGGATTACAGGCATGCACCACCACGCCCAGCTAATTTTGTATTTTTAGTAGAGATGGGGCTTCTCCATGTTAGTCAGGCTGGTCTTGAACTCCCGACCTATTCTACTTTCCATTGTCATATAATGCCTACCCAAAGAGGAAGCTGGCAAGCTTGATCCTACCAGTCAAAGTGGACGCTTCCCAGATTGCATCTTAAGGCAGAAGACTGACTCCTGCTGTCAGTCAAAGATCTCTCTGAAACAAACTCTGCTTTTGTCCATACTGAGAGGCTACAAGCTCCCCAACATAAACTCTAACACATAGTTTAGCTTGTGATGGCAGACTGTGTGAACTAAGCAAAGCTGCTTCGCATCTCAGGGTCTGTTTCCTCTCTGAAAATAAACGTACTGTACCACCTCAGAGAGTGGTCTAAGCATCAGTAAATTACTATCTTATTACCTAGTTGGAAAACAATAGCAGTGATTGGGAGCTTAAAAGATTACCTATGGACATTAAATAAACTGCCCAAACATATTGGGAGTGTTTCCTCAGGATTACATAAACAGAAGGGCATTTAACTACACATAAACAAATAAATCAAATCAACAAACCTTTACTATGAGGGGATGCAAAGAACCAGGGACTTGCCCAGTCATCCTCAGGACCAAAATCTCTTGGCTTTATTGTCACCAGGATTTTGGTGTTTTCTTACCTTTTCATATGTGGTCCCCTGTGCTTACAGGATGAAGCCACTACTACAAAAAGCTGAACACCAGATTTAAAGCAAGCCAACTATTTATATGTTCCCAGTCACTGCACAGGAAACTGCGTCCCAGCACTTTTAAGGGCTGTCTCCCATTTTCAAGTGAACTAATAAAGGCATTTAGTCAAGGGAATGGCCAGTCATGTTGAATTCACGTGGGATTTAGAGTACTCTATAATGATACTTGCTAAATCTGGAGGAGGTATGGGACAACACATGCCAAATGGGCTATTCAGAGATGCATCTGGAAGTTCTGCATGAGATCCACTGTACATTACACAGCGGCAAGTGTGGATTTTTCAATATTAACTGATTGCATAAAGGTCTGTCCACAAGGGCACATGAAAATAGCATCTTGTTCTTCTAAATGCTTGATTTCAGGCTGGGGGTGGTGGCTCATGCCTGTAATCCCGGCACTTTGAGAGGCCAAGATGGGTGGATCACCTGAGGTCAGGAGTTCACGACCAGACTGACCAACACAGTGAAACCCCATCTCTACTAAAAATACAAAAATTAGTCAGGCGTGGTGGCACACACCTATAATCCCATCTACTCCGGAGGCTGAGGCAGGAGAATCGCTTGAATCCAGGAGGCAGAGGTTGCAGTGAGCCGAGATCACACCATTGCACTGCAGCCTGGGCAACAAGAGCGAAACTCCGTCTCATAAATAAATAAATAAATAAATAAATAAATAAATAAATACTTGCTTGATTTCGGTCCCTTAAACTGGCTATTTAAATCAGTTAGGAAACCACTGCATAAAATAGAATCTCTTTTAATCACCTCACCCAAAGCATTTCTCAAACACACACTATAGCAAACACTGTACCAGACACTTTTATACATAATCTCAGTTAATATTTACAGCCTTCTGAGGTAGGCATTCCTTTTTTTTTTTTTTTCCTTAGGATGGTTTGTTTCTTAAGTGGTAGGCATTCTTATCCCCATTTTATGAACAAAGAAACTGAGACGCCAAGAGTAGCAGGACCTGAACCCAAGCCTGTGTGACTATAAAGCCTGAACTCTTTCCGCTAACCCTTGCTGGCTTCTCCAGCACAAACAGGAGAAAATTTCACAGTTATTTGTTTGTTTTTTAGCAATGATTCTCCCTGGAGAAGATAACACCTAAGAATTACACAAACGATTTTAAAGCAAAACAAACAAACAAAAAAATAGTTGGCAGAAAAGCAAAAAAAAAAAAAAAAAGAAAAAAGAAAAAAGAAAAAAAAAGAAAAAGAAAAAAAAAATAAAAAGAAATCAAATCAAATCAAAAATCTAAATTTTAAAAATTGATTTTGAAGTAAAACAAAATTGAAAATATGGATTGGGCAGTTAAACTGGTACAATAACAGGAGGAAGACTGTGCCGGGTATTCTCAAGAATCGGTTGTCAGTTCTGGCATCCATAAAAACCCAATAGTTTTAACCATTAATGATCCTTCTATTGGGAGTATTGAGTCATGGACTTGGTTTCTCATCTCTGCTCCAACAACAGCTTACCTTCCTTGCCTTGGATATGTCATTAAACTTGTTCTGCTTCAGTTTATCCATCAGTAAAGTAAAAATAATGAATACACTAAATCTACCTCACAGAGATGTTCTAAAGAACAAATAATCTTAAAACAACAACAGCAGCAACAACGCTTTGAGATCTTATAAGAAATGCCACTGCAGTCAATACATGACTAACCTCCTCGATGCAGAGGAATCACTCCTTAATGGAAAACAAAACATCCCGGATAATCATCCCAACTGATCTAGGGTTGGGGTTCTGAGAGACTCTCCTTCCGAGAGACAGGGGCTTCTTAGAGAGTCCCTCTAAGAGGCAAGAAATGGCTCCTGAACTGCATAATCAAGAACCAACCAGAGAAATCTGAAGGGTGGTAACAAGCCAAGGCAATGCTACAATGACTCATTCATTCACCCATCCACTCCACAAATACATATTGAGCACCTTCTCTGTACTAGAACTGAATTTCCCTCCCTTTCCTATGGGAACGAGAATAAAGCTGGGCCAAGCCTAGGCACTATGCAGTAAGCTTTATGCCAGAGAGCAATCTCCAGTCTATGGCACGATGCTCAATGCAGGAGAGGACCCCAGCAAAGGGCAGTCTGAAAATCCTCTTCAAACTATTGTGACGTCTACTTCTCAGTTAGATACAATCTTTCCATTCCCTCTAGATGCCCCTAGCACAGAAGCGCAGAAGTGTGCATACACACCCACACACAATGGTTCTATATTGCTGTGTTACGCTATATCTATTTAAATATGTTCCTATGTATGATATGAAATCTTCATATTTGTTTCTTCTGCCTTTCATTAGGCTGCGCTAGACAGCTCCATTTCTAGGAAGAAACATACTGTAAACCCATTTGTGGCTGGTCCTCCTTGTGAGCTCCTGCCAAGCTGGTAGGAAGCTTCCCGGTGACTCCATCTTAGTTGGATTGCCTGCAGAGCCTAACACTGTACTTAAGGTGCAGCTTGGGGGGCCTCTGAAGCAGCTGACTAGGGTCTGGAGGGCAGGGAGCATACTGAAAAAAGGTAGTGTGTCCCTAAGGCTAGGGAAAGCTTACAAATACCTATGATGCATACGCACAAATATATAAATATATGTACATATGAAAAGTAAAGCAAGAGCATGTTCATTTACTCATAATCTAACACCAAACTACTACCACCAAGACAGAAATATAGTGGCATTTCTCCTCCACCCTATCCCTCTGTCCCAACCTCTTCAAGTCATTTGGTGGCTTCTGCTACCCCACCCCATCCCTCTTCTCCCAGTGCAGGCTGCCTCGGGTACTCATTTTGACCTGATTTCAATTCCATCTGGTCAAACATGCTGGGAGGAAGGGAGGGGAGAAGGAGAAGCATGTAAGGATTTGCCACTGGGGCTAGACCTAAACCCTTGAGTCCTAGCCACCCTCCCCCACCCTAGGGTGATCCTGCGGTGAGGAAGAAATGGAAAGCTCCAGCTTAAACCCTGAGACAGAAGCCAGAGCTGCCTGCAAACATTTTCTGAGCATCTATTAATATAATTTGCCAGTCTCCATCCATTTGCAGCTCACGTTAAGGGGCCCTGGAAAGCTCTGCAGTGGGTTCAGGAGAGCTATTAATTCCTCGCAATGTGTGAGACTGTTCCTCCCTGCCTCAGCCCTAACAGGGCTTGCCTCTTTTCTCTTTCCCCTTCTGTTCCTCCCCTAAGCTCCTTTCTCTCTTGACCTTGAGAGCCCAGTAATGTGCTCCCTCCCATTACGGGCAGTCTGGCAAAGGCGACAAGAAGCAGGGTCCGTTTAGCTGGGGTGGGGAAAAGAAGAGGCAAAGTGACAGGGGAAGAGGGGAGAGATCCGAAAGTGCTGGAAACATTCCCTGCCATCTCCTAGTACTCCACAGCATAAGAGCAAGTCCTCATCACGCCCAACTGGGGAAAGCAGCCCAGCCCCCAGGTTGCAGAGGAGATGTTTTGGCCAGTCACCTTCCGTGATTCCAACTCTGCAGAGGGGAAAACCTGCAGAGGGCCAGGCTCTGGTCATCCACAGAAGGCAAGGTGGGGATTACGGACTGTTTTGCAGGAGAGAAAAAGCAGATTTTGCAGATTTTGTAGATTACCTCACACACAAAACAAAATAAAACAAAATATCTAGCTCTCCCTTGAGAGAAGGGGAAGAAACAAGAGCTTAGTGACCTTTATTTGGGCCAAGAATGCTTTGTCTCAAGGATCCAGATACATACCCAGGTGGCTGGAGGAATACTATCAGCTGTCTGCCTGGGATGAGGAATACCAGCCAGTCCCTAAAAATTGCTTGTTTTAGTAGCCCATTTTTCCCAGCTCTTTCCCTCTTTTCTCTTTGTTCTGCTCTAAAATAAATAAACTCTCTGCTTGCTAAACTCTTAGCTCACAGGGAGGGAATCAGACTTGTAGACTGGTTGCCCGGACTTTGGGTGTGTGCTGGAAGGAGGGAAGGGCTCCTGCCAATGACAGGTGCTATGCAGGTCTCAGCCTTCTGGTTTACTTGGGATGGGGGGTATTTGCTGGGCAACCCCTCCCCCAACTGGCATTCAGTGGCTCCAGTACAGCATAGCCCACAAAAGAAATCGCTCTTGCCCAGCTGCTCCTTCCTTCCGAGCTGCAAAGTTGTTGAGAAGGGAGGGTCCAGGTGGGGATAGGGGCTAAGGGAGTGGTACCAGAAACTGAGAAGGAAAAAAGGGGAGAGGTCCTCGCAATCCCATGGGAGTGCGCTCCTCATCACCCGTATGCTTCACTTACCATCTCACTGTAGGCATCCTTGCTGAGCCTGGGGGTCAACTTGATAGTCCCCATGAAAACAAAGAAGAGTCCCAGGGCCACTGAGAGGGCCACAATAGTTACGGTTCTGGGGGATGCCATGTGGTCGCCAAGGCAGGTCCCAACTAATCCTTCTGATTTGCGCACCCGCTCTGTCCAAGGCGCAGGCAGTTAGCACAGGGAGAGCTGGGGGGACGCTGCGGAGGCAGCAGGCAGCTAGAATGACAAAGGGAGAGGAGGGAGCTCGAGAGAAAAATTGAGAGATCGAGATTCAACCACTCTCACTACAACAATCTCTGGGTCCTAATGCCCTACGTGTGCTCACAGGCCAAAAGGACAGTCTCGAAGTTAAATGAAGCCCTAAACGAAAAACGGAAACTTCAAATCTTAAATGGGGAGAAGGGAGGTTATGTAAGAGTTCAGTCACCGGGTGACCCCAGGAATGAGGAATTAGGGAAGACAGGCTTTGCTGCCACCTTCCCACTGGGCTCACTTTTCATCTCCCCCTCCCACTTATCATCCTTCAGTTATTCACTCCCTTTTTCCATCTCTTCCTTTCTGTCCCCCTTTCCTTTCCCTAAATCAAAATGTTGGTCCTCAGAGAGTTGTTTCTGAAGTTGGTAACACTCAAGTTTAAAACTGCAAAGCTGTCAGTCTTCAATGCTGCCAAAGAAGGCTTTCTCTTGCTCAGAAACCTTTAATGACTCTCATAGCCAGTGGTTAACTCCAGTTTTAAATTTAGAATTCAAGGCCCTCCACATTTTAACCCCTGTCTCTCTTTGGAGATTTAGTTTTCAATGGCTCCCACTGCCACATGCCACCACTCACCTATCTACTCATGGCCTCATACAACCTAAGCCTTCCCACCTCCTCTACCTTTAACTCCCTATCTTTTGACCCCGCCCCCCGCCATCACTCTTCCATTAGCATTAAACCTTTTCTTCAATGTCACCCCCTCCATAAAGCCTTTCCTGATTCATTCTCAGTTAGATATGATTTCTCCCTCCTCCAATTTTCTATAACAATATCCAATAATTGTTAACTGTTTACTAGATGCTAGACGCTGCCCTCTACTTGTTTTAACTAATTTAATCTTTACAGCAACACTATGGACTAAGTATGAGTCCCCATGTTATTAATGGGCACATTGAGGGGCTGGGAAGGTAAGTAACTTGCCCAAGAGTATACAGCTAGTAAGTGGAGAGCCAGGCTTCAAACCTAGGCAGTCATTTCTAGAGCCCAGGCTCTTAACAATTGCTCTGCTGCCTCTCCTGTAATATTTTTCACTATTAGTGTGGCACTTAAAGTTGTTTAGCACTGTAAGTGTGCACGCACACACACGCACATACAGAGTTTTGTTTTGTTTAGAAACAAGGTCTCACTCAAGTGATCCTCCATCTCAGCCTCCAGAGTAGCTGGGATCACAAGCACATGCCACCATGCCCAGCTAATTTTTTTATTTTTTGGGAAGTCGGAGCCTTGTGATGTTGTCCAGGCTGATCTCTAACTCCTGGATTCAAGGGATCCTTCCGCCTCGGCCACCCAAAGTGTTGAGATTACAGGCATGAGCCACGGAGCCCAGCCCGACACATTTTTTTTTTTAAGGCAGTCTTGCTCTGTGGCCCAGGCTGGAGTGCAGTGGCATGATCTCGGCTCACTGCAAGCTCCGCCTCCCGGGTTCACGCCATTCTCCTGCCTCAGCCTCCCGAGTAGCTGGGACTACAGGCGCCCGCCACCTCCCCGGCTAATTTTTTGTATTTTTAGTAGAGACAGGTTTTCACCGTGTTAGCCAGGATGATCTCGATCTCCTGACCTCGTGATCCGCCCGCCTTGGCCTCCCAAAGTGCTGGGATTACAGACGTGAGCCACCGCGCCTGGCCTTTTTTTTTTTTTTTTTTTTTTGAGACGCAGAGGGTCTCCCTCTGCAGCTTCAAGTGGTCTTCACACCTCAGCCTCTCAAGTAGCTGGGACTACAGTCATGTGTCACCACGCCCAACTAATTTATTTTTTGTTTTCTGTGGATGTGGGGTTACCTTATGTCGACCAGGCTGGTCTTGAACTCCAGGGGTCCAGTGATCCTCCTGCATTGGCCTGCCAAAGCGTTGAGATTATAGGCATGAGCCACTATGCTCAGCCCTACAGAATCATTTTTAATGATTGTATAAAACTTTAGCATCACTTGAATGTACTATAGTTCGCATTCATTTAGCATCCTATTGCTAGATATTGATGTTGTTTCCATGGTTTTTACTTTTACAAATAAAAATGTGATGCATGGCCCGGCGTGGTGGCTCATACCTGTAATCTCAGCACTTTGGGAGGCTGAGGCAGGCGGATCACCTGAAGTCAGGAGTTCAAGACCAGCCTGACCAACATGGTGAAACTGTAACCTTCCAAGGGGTTCACCTTGCCCGCTGCCTAGACAGATCCCATTCACCAAGACAGGGGAATTGCAACAGAGAAAGAGTAATTCATGCAGAGCCCACTATGCGGGAGACCAGAGTTTTATTACTTAAATCAGTCTCCCTGAGCATTCGGGGAGCAGAGTTTTTTGCTTGTTTTGTTTGTGTTTTTTTGAGACAAAGTCTTGCTCTGTCACCCAGGCTGGAGTGCAGTGGTGCAATCTAGGCTCGCTGCAACCTCCACCTCCTGGGTTCAAGTGATTCTCCTGCCTCAGCCTCCCCAGTAGCTGGAATTACAGGCATGTGCCACCACACCTAGCTAATTTTTGTATTTATAGTAGAGACAGGGTTTCACCATATTGGCCAGGCTGGTCTCGAACTCCTGACCTCAGGTGATTTGCCTGCCTTGGCCTCCCAAAGTACTGGGATTACAGGTGTGAGCCACCACGCCTGGCCAGGGAGCAGAGTTTTTAAGGATAACTTGGTAGGTCAGGGAAAGCCAGTGAGCCAGGAGTGCTGATTGGTCAAGGATGAAATCATAGAGAGTCAACGCTGTTTTCTTGTGCTGGGTCAGTTCCTGGGTGGGGGCCACAAGGTCACATGAGCCAGTTTATTGATCTGGGTGGTCCCAGATGATTTATCAAGTGCAGGGTCTGCAAAATATCTCAAACACTGATCTTTGGAGCAGTTTAGAGAGGCTCAGAATCTTGTAGCCTCCAGCTGCATGACTCCTAAGCCATAATTTCTAATCTTGTGGCTAATGTTAGTCTGTCAAAGGCAATCTAGTCCCCAGGCGGGAAGGAGGTCTGCTTTGGTAAAGGGCTGCTACCATATTTTTTTAAACTATAAACTATAAACTAGGTTTCTCCTGAAGTTAGTTCAGCCTATGCCCAGGAATGAACAAGAACAGCTTGGAGGTTAGAAGCAAGATGGAGTCAGCTAAGTTAGATCTCTTTCACTGTCTCAGTCATAATTTTACAAAGGCGGTTTCAATCCCTCCCTTTGGGTTTTATAATACCTTAAACTTAAGGTATACGCTATAAAGATGGGAAAAGTCCATCAATCGCTCTGGCTTCTTCCTGCTGACAGGGGATGTAGTGGGAACAGGAGTGAACCCCAAGCTGAGAAGAGTGGAACTGCTTTGCAATTAACTGTCTGAGCATATTCATGCAGGCCTGGTTGAGCTTCCAAGGTTTGTATGGCAAAAACGTTAGTACTCTCATCTATAGTTTTACTACAGTGTTTAAGTGATGAGTCCTAGGATGAGGAGTACAATTCCCAATTTTAAAAGCAAAGATTTGAAAGCATTAGTTTGGGGACTTCTAACCCACAAAGAATTTAGAATTTAGTCTAAACTGCAGAAAAATCCTCAAGAACAGCTAACAACTGTGTACTATAGTTTTTCTTTTGAAGCATAATTTTTCTCTCTCCAGTTCCCATTTTTATTAAAAACAAATTATGATAGAACTGATTTGTTTACAAAATAAGCTTTAGTCTTACTGTCCATGGCCTGATTATTTGCATAAAGTGCAGCAAGAGTATTTTTCACTTAGGCTTTTTAAATTGGCTTTGCTACAACTCTGTTCCATGAAGAATCTCAGATAAGACGTTTTAAAAGCTGAGCCCAACCATGGGTTTGTATCCTCAAATACCTATGAGTTGGGCAAATTCCTTTCCTTTTGAGGTCCCAAGATAACTTGGGGTTCCTGGGCCTGTTAGAAAGTGACATTCTTTACTTACCACAGGACAGGAACCTTGCACAGGGACTCTGTGTGGACAAGGTATGAGGCCAGATGCCTCAATGGGCTTTAATTTGCTCTATAAGTCAACTTTGATTATTTAAAGGAAGCATGCCATTCCAGTCAAAGCCTTGGTAAAATAACCAATTTCTCCAATTGTGTTCTGTTACAAAAGAAAACAAATTCTTATTGAATTTATGCAATTAACTGTACTGCCAGAAATTGAGAATACTCACAGTTTCCAAATTCTGGAGAAATCAGGTAGAGAGGAATAAATATGCTCCAAATTTTGTTCACAGCACTATATTTTACTCACTTTAACAGTTGCAAATGGCTCTAAAGAAATAAGTTCTCTTGACTCTGAAAACAAAGGGTCTAGCAACGTTTAATACATTAGCTCTCCATGAGAGTCCTAGAAGATTGGATTTCCTCTATTGCAATAGCTCAATTTTTAAAGTTACCTGAGACCTGCACTCAGAGTCCTATATCTGATTATAAACTGCCTTTTGAAAAGGACCAAAGGAAGACAAAATGTCTGTGGATGACAAAATTCTATAACCACTATTAAAGCTACAATTGACTAGGAATTTTGGTTACTTCTGTGGCATACAACAATTTTATGTAACAATTATAATTATTGATAATGTACACTAAATTATATCAACATTATAGAAGTTTCCCATAATTTTGGAACACATACCAATAACATATTTATACAAATACAGTCCAAAGAAAACCAAACACCATTCACTCTTCTATTTGAAAGTATTTTTCAATTCTAATTTTACAATCTCCCAGAGTAATTAATCAGAAACTCACATTTAGGAGCACCTCTTAAATTTTATAGCTGATTATAAAATCATCTTTTAAAGAGGACCAAAGTGAGACAACAGTTGTCTGTGGATGACAAAAACATTTTAGGGCAGCCACAGTTAAAGGCACAATTGACAAAGAAATTTACCTCTGTGGCACACAGTCATTTAACATAATAATTATAATTATTACTGATAACATATACTAAGTCATTTTAGAATTATAGCAGTTTTTGGCTGGGTGCGGTGGCTCATGCCTATAATTCCAACACTTTGGGAGGCTGAGGTGGGCAGATCACAAGGTCAGGAGATTGAGACCATCCTGGCCAACATGGTGAAACCCTGTCTCTACTGAAAATACAAAAATTAGCTGGGCATGGCGGCATGTGCCTGTAATCCCAGCTACTTGGGAGGCTGAGGCAGGAGACTCGCTTGAACCCGAGAGGCAGAGGTTGCAGTGAGCCTAGATTGCGCCACTGCACTCCAGCCTGGTGACAGAGCTAGACTCTGTCTCAAAAAAAAAAAAAAAAAGAAAGAAAAAGAAAGAAGAAAGAAAGAAAAGAAAAGAAAGAAAGAAAGAAAGAAAGAAAAAGAAAGAAAGAAAGAAAGAAAGAAAGAAAGAAAGAAAGAAAGAAAGAAAGAAAGAAAGAAAGAAAGAGAGAAGGAAAGAAAGAAAGAAAGAATTGGCCGGGCTTAGTGGCTCAAGCCTGTAATCCCAGCACTTTGGGAGGCCGAGATGGGTGGATCACGAGTTCAGGAGATCGAGACCATCCTGGCTACACGGTGAAACCCCATCTCTACTAAAAAAATATACAAAAAACTAGCCGGGCGTGGTGGCGGGCACCTGTAGTCCCAGCTACTCCAGAGGCTGAGGCAGGAGAATGGCGTGAACCTGGAAGGCAGAGCCTGCAGTGAGCCGAGATCGCACCACTGCACTCCAGCCTGGGCGACAGAGCAAGACTCCGTCTCTAAGAAAAAAAAAAAAAAAAAAAAAAGAAAGAGAAAGAATTATAGCAGTTTTACATAATTTTGGAACATATACCAATGACACATTTACACAAATACAGACCAAAGAAAGCCAAACACCATTTCATATTTGACAATACTTCCTGTATGGTTTTTGTACCAAATAAGCCAAGTGTCATTTTTGGACTTTAGAGGACCTAATATCTAAAATATTAGGTTAGAAAGAGACATAATTTATAATTTGATTTTGGAAAGTTTGTCAAAGATTTAAAGCACTGGATATCACAAAATAGAATCCCAGGTCACTATAAGTCATTCATTTGACCAAAATGGTAACTCCAAAATATTTTTTAAAAAAGAAAACTTTGGCCAGGTGCGGTGGCTCACACCTGTAATCCCATTACTTTGGGTAGCCGAGGCAGGTGGATTACCTGAGGTCAGGAGTTTGAGACCAGCCTGGCTAACATGGCAAAACCCTGTCTCTACTAAAAATACAAAAAATTAGGCAAGCGTGGTGGTGCACGCCTGTGATCCCAGCTACTCAGGAGGATGAGGCAGGAGAATCGCTTGAACTAAGGAGGTGGAGGTTGCAGTGAGCTGAGATCGCACAACCACACTCCAGCCTGGGTGACAGAGGGAGACTCCATCTCAAAAAAAAAAAAAAGAAAGGAAAAGAAGACCTTTGCTCTGATGGAGGAGACTTAACTTTCCAAACAAGACCCAATAAAGATAGCATGAGGCTCACGAAATTAGTCTCTTCTCTCTCTTCCCTTTTTTCCCTACAGTTTACTCAAAGGAAGAAATAAAACACTTTCATCATCTTTTAACATTACATAAAAATCGTCTTCAAAGGAGAAAACCAAATTTAATGTTTGCATTAGTGCATCTCTAATGTTAAGGCTAGTTTTTTAAATAACATTTTATATCTCTATCCAGTTTTAATTAGTTTGACCATAAGGTAAGGTTTTCATAAACTATTTAGAATACTCTACAATTTTCCATCAGATAGATCCATTTTCTAAGAAAATCCTGCTCTAAGAAAATTAGAAAATTGATGGGCCTGGATTCTGGCCCCACAACAGTATCATTTCCATGCTTTAACCTATGGAAAAAAGCTAAATAATTTCTTTTAAATCTTAGCCATCTTGTTTATATCCACAGAATTTTTTTATAAGCCTGACCCTTTTCACTTTGCTTAAACTTTCAGTTGTGTTCTGTTACTCTTTTAGGTTAAAACAATCCTTAAGACCGGGCGCGGTGGCTCACGCCTGTAATCCCAGCACTTTGGGAGGCTGAGGTGGGTGGATCACGAGGTCAAGAGACCTAGACCATCCTGGCCAACATGGTGAAACCCCGTCTCTACTAAAAATACAAAACATTAGCTGGGCATGGCGGCACATGCCTGTAGTCCCAGCTACTCCGGAGGCTGAGGCAGAGGCAGAGGCAGAGGCAGAGGCAGAGGCAGAGGCAGAGGCAGAGGCAGAAGAATTGCTTGAACCCGGGAGGCGAAGGTTGCAGTGAGCCGAGATCTTGTCACTGCACTCCAGCCTGGAGACAGAGGGAGACTCTGTCTCAAAAAAAAAAAAAAAAAAAAAAAAAAAGACAATCTTTAAAACCCTCTGAACTAGACAAAACTACATTCCCTTTAACAAAAGCCATATTCCCAATGCCTTTCTTTACATGAATGTAAAACTGTTTCTCCAGTGTTTTCAATTACATGTTACAATGTTAACTCTTAGCAACTTTTATTTTTAGTGAAAAACCTGATAAGTAAGTAATTTTAATTAGATGCTAGGGGTGGAGCCTAGGACACACGGAAATGAAGATAAGGTCTGACTCTTTTTAGCGCAGCTAGCTGGCATAGCTCTCCATATGTCTCCAGGCCTTATCTATAATCCAATGCTCCAAAGTAGGTAAATCGAACAATTTTCAAAAGTTAAAGAAAGTTTGACCTTAAGGCATTTAGCACATCTGATATCTGACCTTAATTTAGAAAAATGTCTACATTTTCAAGACATTTGATTTTACCAATAATCTTTAAAACTGTTTTTATTTCCAAAAGATTACTAAAGTCATGTGAACAAAAAAGCATTAAAGTTCCTATTTTTCTGACAAAATATTTAAGTGCTTATTTTTCTAAGTCAATTAATCAGAAGGTTTTTGTTTGTTTGTTTTGTTGTTGTTCTTGGTTTTTTGTTTGTTTGTTTGTTTGTTTGAGACGAAGTTTCACTCATCACCCAGGCTGGAGTGCAGTGGCACGATCTTGGCTCACTGCAACCTCCACCTCCCTGGTTCAAGCGATTCTCCTGCCTCAGCCTCCTGAGTAGCTGGGATTACAAGCATGCGCCACCATGCCTGGCTAATTTTTATATTTTTCGTAGAGATGGGTTTCACCACGTTGGCCAGGCTGGTCTCAAACTCCTGACCTCAGGTGATTCCCCCCACCTCGGCCTCCCAAAGTGCAGGGATTACAGGCATGAGCCACAACACCCGGCAATCAGAGTTCTTTTATATGTAAAACATCACACACACACACACACACACACACACACACACACAATGCATATAAATACAGACAGAAGATTCGGCACTTGTAAGAGCCACCGCACCCAGTCTCTATGCATTTTTTAAAGAGTTATTCCTGGCTGGGTCTGGTGGCTCACGCCTGTAATTCCAACACTTCAGGAGGCCAAGGCAGAAGGACCACTTGAGCCCAGGAGTTCCAGACCAGCCTGGCAACATAGTGAGACCCCGTCTCTACAATGAAATTTTAAAAAATTAGCTGGGTGTGTGGGCATGTGCTCATAGTCCCAGCTACTTGGGAGGTGGAAGCGGGAGGATCCTTTGAGCCCAAGAGTTCAAACGAATCATTCTTAGGAGTGTTATGCTATTTTTGTCATCATTAATGCATTTTTATTCCATTATATCTTCTAGCTGGTTGTTGCTGGCTTACAGGAAAACTATTGATTGTTATTTGGCCACTTTTCTGAACTCTCTTCTTTAATTTATGAGTGTTTCAATTGATTCCCTTGGGTGTTCTCTTGATAAACAAATGAACTGGAAATAATGGTAATTTCTGTATCCCTTCCAATAGTTATTCCTAATTTCTTTTTCAAATCTTACGGTATTAACTACAAGCCAGCTTTTAACATTTACTTGGCCTGGGCCAAGAGTACGATTGGTGGCCTACTTACCACACATCAAGGAACCATGAATTGGAACACAAAGAGAAGCAAGAAAACCTATGCTTGTTACTATTGGGAAACAATCATTGTTATGGAAGAATCTATTGCTATTGAGACAGAAAGGATTTGACTAGTTAATTTGTCTTTTCTCTAACCAAGCACATCAGCTACTAAGATTTTCCTTGTACTTCTACTACAAGGCTACAGTAACCAAAACAACATGGTACTGGTACCAAAACAGAGATATAGACCAATGGAACAGAACAGAGCCCTCAGAAATAATACCGCACATCTACAACCATCTGGTCTTTGACAAACCTGACAAAAACAAGAAATGGGGAAAGGATTCCCTATTTAATAAATGGTGCTGGGAAAACTGGCTAGCCATATGTAGAAAGCTGAAACTGGATCCCTTCCTTACACCTTATACAAAAATTAATTCAAGATGGATTAAAGACTTAAATGTTAGACCTAAAACCATAAAAACCCTAGAAGAAAACCTAGGTAATACCATTCAGGACATAGGCATGGGCAAGGACTTAATGTCTAAAACACAAAAAGCAATGGCAACAAAAGCCAAAATAGACAAATGGAATCTAATTAAACTAAAGAGCTTCTGCACAGCAAAAGAAACTACCATCAGAGTGAACAGGCAGCCTACAGAATGGGAGAAAATTTTTATGATCTACTCATCTGACAAAGGGCTAATATCCAGAATCTACAAAGAACTTAAACAAATTTACAAGAAAAAACCAAACAACCCCATCAAAAAATGGGCAAAGGATATGAACAGACATTTCTCAAAAGAAGACATTTATGCAGCCAACAACACATGAAAAAATGCTCATCATCAGTGGTCATCAGAGAAATGCAAATCAAAACCACAATGAGATACCATCTCACACCAGTTAGATTGGCAATCATTAAAAAGTCAGGAAACAACAGGTGCTGGAGAGGATGTGGAGAAATAGGAACGCTTTTACACTGTTGGTGGGACTGTAAACTAGTTCAACCATTGTGGAAGACAGTGTGGTGATTCCTCAAGGATCTAGAACTAGAAATACCATTTGATCCAGCCATTCCATTACTGGGTATATACCCAAAGGATTATAAATCATGCTGCTATAAAGACACATGCACACGTATGTTTATTGCGGCACTATTCACAACAGCAAAGACTTGGAACCAACCCAAATGTCCATCAATGATAGATTGGATAAAGAAAATGTGGCATTGGCCGGGCGCGGTGGCTCACGCCTGTAATCCCAGCACTTTGGGAGGCCGAGGCGGGCGGATCACAAGGTCAGGAGATCGAGACCACGGTGAAACCCCATCTCTACTAAAAATACTAAAAATTAGCCGGGCACGGTTGCGGGCGCCTGTAGTCCCAGCTACTCGGGAGGCTGAGCCAGGAGAATGGCGGGAACCCGGGAGGCGGAGCTTGCAGTGAGCTGAGATCGCGCCACTGCCCTCCAGCCAGGGGGACAGAGCGAGACTCTGTCTCAAAAAAAAAAAAAAAAAAAAAAAAAATGTGGCACATAAACACCATGGAATACTATGCAGCCATAAAAAAGGATGAATTCGTGTCCCTTGTAGGGACATGGATGCAGCTGGAAACCATCATTCTCAGCAAACTATTGCAAGGACAAAAAACCAAACACCACATGTTCTCACTCATAGGTGGGAATTGAACAGTGAGATCACTTGGACACAGGAAGGAGAACATCACACACCAGGGCCTGTCGTGGGTAGGGGGAGGGGGGAGGGATAGCATTAGGAGATATACCTAATGTAAATGACGAGTTAATGGGTGCAGCACACCAACATGGCACATGTATACATATGTAACAAACCTGCATGCTGTGCACATGTACCCCAGAACTTAAAGTATAATAATAATAAAAAAAGATCTTCCTTGTACTTCTAAGCAGTGTCTGATATCAGCAGCAGCATAACTCACAAAACTTCATGGCTTATGGATGGATTTGCCTTTTGTTTCAAGTATATAGATTGAGAGATAGGAAGTATTCCCCTTGAGTTTGGATGATGTTAATCATGAGAGTGGAGGTTTAGGATTATGTGGTGAGCTGTACCAACACTAAGTACTAGATCCCAAGTGACACAAGTGCCTGTGTCTTTTTAAATAAATTTGAGTATTTACAATATGAGATATCCTTTAAAGCATGAGCCCCAGGGCAGAAGCCCCTTTTGTCCAGGTCTAAGGATGATACCGGTTATTCAAAACACTATTAAGCACTTGTAAATGGCAGCAGCCTAGCTTCGTCCTTGACTCCAGTGAGAATGCTTTTAGTTAGAAGGAAGCTATAATTTACAGAGGGTTTGGCCAGGTGCGGTGGCTCACGCCTTTAATCCCAGCACTTTGGGAGGCCGAGGCAGGCGGATCACCTGAGGTCAGGAGTTTGAGACCACACTTTCCAACATGGTAAAACTCCATCTCTACTAAAACTACAAAAAAAAAAAAAAAATTAACTGGGCATGGTGGTGGGCATCTGTAATCATAACTACATGGGAGGCTGAGGCAGAAGAATCGCTCGAACCCGGGAGGCGGAGGTTGCAGTGAGCCGAGATCACGCCAC
The DNA here is from genome assembly GCF_049350105.2 of Macaca mulatta. Classification (NCBI taxonomy): domain Eukaryota; kingdom Metazoa; phylum Chordata; class Mammalia; order Primates; family Cercopithecidae; genus Macaca; species Macaca mulatta. The sequence continues at coordinate 107,948,563 of NC_133426.1, read as the reverse complement.
CATACTCCAGCCTAGGCAACAGAGTGAGGCTCTGTCTCAAAAAAAAAAAAAAAAAAAAAAGCATTATTGAGAGTTTATCATGTATCAAGTGCTAAGTGTTTTGCCTACATAATCTCATTCATTCAATACAGCAACCCCCAAAAGTAGGAACTATTATTATTAGGTTTTGATTTATTATGTAACTTGCTCAAAGTCACATGCCTATGTATTCCTGAGCTGGGATTTTTATTTTTTTAAATAAAAATAGAGACAGGGTCTCACCATGTTGCCCAGGCTTGTCTTGAACTCCTGGGCTCGGAGGATCCTCCCACCTGGGTCTCCCAAAGTGCTGGGATTACAGGTGTGAGCCACCTCACACACACATAAACTGAGATTTTAAACCCAGGTTGGTCTGAAACCAAAAGCCCATTTTATTAACTACCACATTTTTCCTAACTTACTTTTTCTCATTTATCGTAATGTTGGTTATTGGTTTGAGATGGATATGCTTTATCTTTACTTGGCTCTAGAGGCAAAATAGAATACCAGATTTTTTTTTTTTTTTTTTATCACTTCTCGGCCTTTTGGTTAAGATCAAGTGTAGAATACTGGATTTTTTTTTTTTGAGATGGAGTCTTGCTCTGTTGCCCAGGCTGGAATGCAGTGGCACAATCTCGGCCCACTGCAACCTCCACCTCCCTGGTTCAACCAATTCTCCTGCCTCAGCCTCCCAAATAGCTGGGATTACAGGCACCCACCACCATTCCTGGCTAATTTTTGTATTTTTAGTAGAGATGGGGTTTCACCATGTTGGCCAGGCTGGTCTTGAACTCCTGACCTCAGGTGATCCACCCACCTTGGCCTCCCAAAGTGCTGAGATTACAGGCATGAGCCACCATGCCCTGCCGGAACTGGATTTTTTACTTTATCTTGGAACTGAAGTGAGATCCAATACTTGGTTCCCACAAAGGGGCGGCCTTCTTTGTTGCCTGTTAAGGCCTAAGAAATTCTGCTGTGTTCTATCTCATTCCTTACATCTTAATGCGTAGATTCTTGTAGTTTTTTGCTTGAACTGTAAAGGTCTCTGGGTGGTGAGTGCACCAGGGGTCACCAATTCACATGCCTACAAGGGGTGAGGAATAAATGCATAAATCTGGTGAGACATTGGGCAATAGATATTAAGTTTTTTGGATTGTGACTCCTGAATACTCTGGAAATTCTGGGTTGACCACTAATTAGGCCACCGGTTATAGTGCAGACCATCCTGTACTCTTCAGTGGTTCTCAGAATGTGGTCTGAGAACCCCAAGTGGTCTATTATTTCCTCAAGGTAATTAATAGGCTGGTCTCTAAGAATATTAGTGTTACTTTGTTTCTGTTTTGCTTTTACTTGGTGTTTTATCCAAAGAAGCATCATTCCCCCCAACCTTTTTTTTTTTTTTGAGACGGAGTTTTGCTCTTGTTGCCCAGGCTGGAGTGCAATGGCACAATCTCAGCTCACCGCAACCTCAGCCTCCCAGGTTCAAGCGATCTCCTGCCTCAGCCTTCCCGAGTAGCTGGGATTACAGGCTGGGATTAACCACCATGCCCGGCTAATTTTGTATTTTTAGTAGAGATGGAGTTTCTCCATGTTTGTCAGGCTGGTCTCAAACTCCCGACCTCAGGTGATCTGCCCGCCTTGGCCTCCCAAAGTGCTGCGATTACAGGTGTGAGCCATCGTGCCCAGTCTTCCCCTTTTGTTATGAAATAGGTTTCCTATGACATGTACCAGGTAGATGGTGTGCATAGCCTTTTACCTTCTCACAGGTGGTCCCTATTGAAAGACCATGTGATCCATAGCAGAATAACATACCCACATCTCCCATAGGGTCACTTCATGACTTGCTCTGCAGGATGAAAGGGGATGCCTTAATTTTTTTTTTTTTTTTCCTTTTTGAGGTGGAGTCTCTCTCTGTTGCCCAGGCTGGAGTGCAGTGGCGCCATCTCGGCTCACTGCAACCTCTGCCTCCCGTGTTCAAGCAATTCTCCTGCCTCAGCCTCCCAAGTAGCTGGGTTTACAGGTGCATGCCACCATGCCTGTTTAGTTTTTGTATTTTTAGTAGAGGCAGGGTTTCACCATGTTGGCCAGGGTAGTTTTGAACTCCTGATCTCAGGTGATCCACCTGCCTCGGCCTCCCAAAGTGTTGGGATTACAGGTGTGAGCCACTGTGCCTGGCCGGGATGCCTTAATTTTATCACTAGCTATCATCTAGGGAGTAATCACTCTGTGCTAGGCATTGTACAATTACAGTCCATTACATACACCAGTACATTCAATCCTTCATGATAGCCCATGAAACAAAGCCCAGTGGGTTCTATTAGTATGCCAATTTGTATAGATGGGAAAATTGGGGCTCAGGATGGTTTGACCATTTGCCCAAGGTCATCTTCTCATAAGTAGCAGAGCTAGAAATGAAATCTGCACAACAGCAGAGCCTATTTTTTTAAAATTACACTTTAAATTCTAGGGTACGTGTGCACAATGTGGAGGTTTGTTACATAGGTATACATGTGCCATGGTGGTTTGCTGCACCCATTAACTCGTCATTTACATTAGGTATTTCTCCTAATGCTATCCCTCCCCCTGCCCCCCACCCCACGACAGGCCCCGGTGTGTGATGTTCCCTGCCCTTTGTCCAAGTGATCTCATTGTTCAATTCCCACCTATGAGTCAGAACATGCAGTGTTTGGTTTTCTGTCCTTGTGATAATTTGCTGAAAATGATGGTTTCCAGCTGCATCCATGTCCCTGCAAAGGACATGAACTCATCCTTTTTTATGGAGCAGAGCCTATTTTCTTGACCACTATAGGTTCTTAACCTTTACTGGCATTAGCATCACCTGGAAATTTGTTTTTAATGCATATATCTGAGGCCTGCCCACAAAGATTTGTGTTTAATTGGTCTAAGGTAGGGTCCCTGGTACAGGTATTTTGAAAAAGCTTCCCGGCCGGGCGTGGTGGCTCTATAATCCCTGTACTTTGGGAGGCTGAGGCGGGTGGATCACCTGAGGTCAGGAGTTTGAGACCAACCTGGTCAACATGATGAAACCCCATGTCTTCTAAAAATACAAAAAATAGCCCAGCATGGTGGCAGGTTCCTATAATCCCAGCTACATGGGAGGCCTGAGGTAGGAGAATCACTTGAACCCGGAAGGCAGAGGTTGCAGTGAGCTGAGATTGTGCCACTGCACTCTATACTGGGCAACAAGAATGAAACTCCGTCTCCAAAAAAAAAAAAAAAAAAGCTTCCCAATGACCTGATGTGCAGTCACCCTAATGAACACTGATCTTTGCTTCATTGCCTAAAAAGTCAGTGACCTTAGCTGTACCTCAGGGAAATACAAGGCATAAGGTGGAAAAATTGAAATAAAAAGAGAAACAAGGTTATGGTAGTGTGAGTATTATCATCAACATGTGCCTCTCTCTGTCTACTGTAGGCAATATATGTTCTTTATAAGGTAGGTGTGAACAGCAGCTCTCAGGAGAGCTTGCACGGTAATGGATCTTTCCTCAGCTTCACAAGATAGTGCTAATCGAGACCCTCCACAGGATCAGGCTGAATGTGTCAGATATATCAAAAACCTCAACTGACAGGTAGCTATACTTGGCAAATACTGCTCTTCGATTTTAACTCTTTGAGTTTCTTCCAAAAGAGAACTAAGATTACATTGTACATGCATCAGCTTTTGGTAGCAGTCAAGACTAAGAAACTGAGCCAAACCCGGGATATGCCCAGCTTTTTGCAGAAATACTGTGTTCTGTGAGCACAGCCTTTGTACTGTGTTCTCCTCCAGAGTGGAATCTCTCGCCTATTGTCTGGTCTTCCTGGAGAGATAGAGACAGACCTGAACATCCCCCAGGATCCCTGAACATGGAGCCCTAAGAAAAGCGCAAGCTCCCTATTGCGCACAAGTTCCTTCTTAGCTTCATTACAGTGGTAGGCTCTTCTGTCCGTGATGGGAGGCACTGGAGTACAAAGCAGAGGTCCTCTGAGTGTACTCTCCAGTGCAGCAATATCAGCATCACTTGGGAATTTTTTAGAAATGCATATTCTCAGGTCTACTGAATCAGGAAACTCTGGAGATGGGACCCAGCAATCTGTGTTTTAACTATCCCTCCAGAGAATTCTGATGCACGCTAATGCTTGAGAATCACTGGTTAAAAGTTGAAAGATAAAAAGTGGAGACATGGGGCTGGGCATGGTGGCTCACGCCTGTAATCCCAGCACTTTGGGAGGCCGAAGCGGGCGGATCAAAAGATTAAGTGTTCGAGACCAGCTTGGCTAACATGGTGAAACCCCATCTCTACCAAGAATACAAAAATTAGCCAGGCCTGGTGGTGTGTGCCTGTAATCCCAGCTACTCGGGAGGCTGAGGCAGGAGAATCACTTGAACCTGGGAAGCGGAGGTTGCAGTGAGCTGAGATTGTACCACTGCACTCCAGCCTGGGCAACAGAGCAATACTCTGTCTTGAAGAAGAAAAAAAAAAAAGTGGAGATATGGACATCAGATAGCTGAATTCAAGTTTTGGTTCCACCACTTACTGTGTGGCCTTGAACAAGTTAGTTATCCCTCTCTAAGTCTCAGCTACCTCCTCTGTAAAATACAGGTAAAACTTTTCTCATGTGTAAAATAAGGACCCACATGAGATAATGCACGTTTTGCACTTAGCATGGTGTGAAGCACAGAGTAAGGATTCAATACATATTGAATATTCGTTATTATTACAAGTGTAGTTCTGGATAATCATTTTCATTTCCAACATAATTGTTTTTCTTTGGCAAATGTCCTAATTATAAGTTCAGAAACCAGCCAGACGCAGTGGCTCACGCCTTTAATCTAGCACTTTAGGAGGTCGAGAGGGGTGGGTCACTTGAGGTCAGGGGTTCAAGACCAACCGGGCCAACATGGCAAAACCCTGGCTCTTCTAAAAACAGAAAAATTAGCTGGGCATGCTAGCACATGCCTGTAATCTCAGCTACTCGGGAGGCTGAGGCAGGAGAATCGCTTGAACTCAGGAGTTGGAGGTTGCAGTGAGCTGAGATCACACCACTGCACTCCAGCCTGGCAACACAATGAGACTCTGTATCAAAGAAAAAAAAAAAAGTTCAGAAACCAAATAACACATCTTAATAATGCAATGGGGATGGGGCAGAAAGTATTTCATCTACCAGTTTCCTTCTTTCTTTCTTTCCTTTTTTTTTTTTCTTTCAGACGGAGTTTCGCTCTTGTTGCCTAGGCTGGAGTGCAATGGCACGGTCTCGGCTCACCGCAACCGCCACCTCCTGGGTTCAAGCAATTCTCCTGCCTCAGCCTCCTGAATAGCTGGGATTACAGGCATGTGCCACCACGCCCAGGTAATTTTGTATTTTTAGTAGAGACGGGATTTCTCCATGTTGGTCAGGCTGATCTAGAACTCCCGACCTCAGGTGAACCATCCACCTCGGCCTCCCAAAGTGTTGGGATTACAAGTGTGAGCCATTGAGCCCGGCCTCATCTACCAGTTTCTTTACAGAATTATGGAACATAAAAGTGAGGATAATAGCAAAGATATAGAGTAAACCTAAATACCCATCAACGATAGACTGGATCAAGAAAATGTGGTACATATACACCATGATATTCTATGCAGCCATAAAAAAGAACAAGATCATGTCCTAAGCGAATTAATGCAGGAAACCAAATACCACATGTTCTTACTTACAAGTGGGAGCTAAACATTGAGTACACATGGACACAAAGAGGGGAACAATAAACACCAGGGTCTGGTGGTAGAGGGTGGAGGGTGGGAGGAGGATTGAAAAACTACCTAGTGGGGCTGGGCGCGATGGCTCATGCCTGTAATCCCAGCACTCTGGGAGGCTGAGGCAGACAGATCACTTGAGGTCAGGAGTTCGAGACCAGCCTGGCCAACATAGTAAAACCCCATCTCCACCAAAAATAGAAAAATTATCCGGGCATGGTAGCATGTGCCTGTAGTCCCAGCTACTCAGGAGGCTGAGACAGGAGAATCTCTTGAACTTGGGAGGCAGAGGCTGTAGTGAGCCGAGATTGTGTGATTGCACTCCAGTTTGGGCAACAGAGGGCGATCCTATTTAAAAAAAGAAAAAAGAGGGCCGGGCGCAGTGGCTCAAGCCTGTAATCCCAGCACTTTGGGAGGCCGAGACGGGCGGATCACGAGGTCAGGAGATCGAGACCATCCTGGCTAACACGGTGAAACCCCGTCTCTACTAAAAAATACAAAAAACTAGCCAGGCGAGGTGGTGAGCATCTGTAGTCCCAGCTACTCAGGAGGCTGAGGCAGGAGAATGGCGTAAACCCAGGAGGCGGAGCTTGCAGTGAACTGAGATCCGGCCACTGCATTCCAGCCTGGGCAACAGAGAGAGACTCCGTCTCAAAAAAAAAAGAAAAGAAAAAAGGAAAACTACCTATCAGGGACTATGCTTACTACCTGGGGGATGAAATAATCTGTACGCCAAACCCCTGAGACATGCAATTTATCTATATAACAAACCTGCACATGTACCCCTGAACCTAAAATAAATGTTAAAAAAAAATGTAAAAAGGCCAGGTGAAGTGGTTCATGCCTGTAATCCCAGTACTTTGGGAGGCCGAGTTGGGAGAACCACTCGAGCCCTGGAGTTTGAGACCAGTCTGGGCAACATGGCAAATTTGGTGTCTCTACTAAAATTTTTTTAAAAATTAGCTGGGGCCGGGTGCAGTGGCTCACGCCTGTAATCCCAGCACTTTGTGGGGCTGAGGTGGGTGGATCACCTGAGATCAGGAGTTCAAGACCAGCTTGGCCAACATGGTGAAACCCCACCTCTACTAAAAATACAAAAATTAGCCAGGCATGGTGGTGCATGCCTATAAACCCAGCTACTCGGGAGGCTGAGCCAGGGAGAATTGCTTGATCCTTGGAGATGGAGGTTGCAGTGAGCCGAGATCATGCCACTGTACTCCAGCCTAGGTGACAGAGAGAGACTCTGTCTCAAAAAAAAAAAAAAAAAAAAAAAATTAGCTGGGTGTGGTGGTATGTGCCTGTGGTCTCAGCTACTTGGGAGGCTGAGGTGAGAGGACTACTTGAGTTCATGAGGTCGAGGCTACAATGAACTGTGATCACACCACTGCACTCCAGCCTGGGTGACAGAAGGAGATCCTGTTTCAAAAAAAAGAAAGTAAGTATACTTCTCTACTCCCACTTCTTCGCTTGACTTGTCTAAGGAGGGAGAAAACAAGGAAGAAAAGTAGAAAGTAGTGTCTTTATTAAGAGTTTACTGATGATGATTTGGAGAGGATGGAAATTATAGCCTCTGGGTAGTTGTAGAATTTGTGCCCGTGGTGTTGAGTCCCAGGCATGAAACCCAGGTTCATGTACTGATGACATTCCAGTGTGTGCAGGACCCAGGATAGTTTCCTACATCTAGCTTTGAGGAATAAGCCACCAGTACTGGAATGTTATTAATATTGAATTGCAAATTTCAACACTATAAAAATCAAAGGGTTGGGACTGTAAAAAGTGAGAAAATGAACATCAGCACCAGCCATTTAAATGTAAGGTAGTAAATATCTGTGTTACCCTAGAAACCAGAAGTATAAAGGTAGCTAGGTAGTTTGGTGACAGTTTCCAGGGTAATTCCTGCCACATACAACATAAGAGCTTTCCTGTTATGTTAACTTTTTCTCTGCATGCCCACTGGACCTTCACTCAATTCCACTATTTCCTCCCTCTCCCAAAAGACTCCCTCTCTGATTTCCCTGTTTTTGTTAGTGGCAGTGCCATTCTCCTAAATACTGTTGTCAGAAACCCTAGATGTTTATCAGTGAACTGAAGGGACCCCAAAGTAATGTGTATCTCCAAACTTAAGAGACACAGTTTAGAGAAAAATCAGACACATAATTTGGGAAATGATAAACTCTTCAACTGAAAAAATTAAAAAAGAAATAAAAGGCTCACAGTAGATGAAACTAGCCAGTTGTGACTCTTCCCAGAAGCGACTTCTGGTAAATACAATTTGTAGATATATGCAAATAAGATTAAGATGCTTCCCACTATCTCACCTGGGAGCTACCAACCTAGAGTGTAATTCATGTAAGACAGCTGTTACCTTGGAAACTGTGACATGTAATGAGAACAGGAGGCAGGTAATATTGTAATGACAGAAGATTCTGATAACTAATTACAGATGGTGAAATAAAGAACATTGGAGAGTAAGTGTTTATGCACTACTATTCAAGTGACAGGAACACTGGTCTGGTACACATGTTATAAATAACCCAGTCAAAGACCTCCCTTAAAACCATTCGGCCGGCCAGGCACCGTGGCTCACGCCTATAATCCCAGCACTTTGGGAGGCAGAGACGGGTGGATTACATGAGGTCAGGAGCTAGAGGCCAGCTTGGCCAACATGGCAAAACCCCATCTCTACTAAAAATACAAAAATTAGCCAGGCATGGTGGCACAAGCCTGTAATCCCAGCTACTTGGGAGGCTGAGGCAGAAGACTCGCTTGAACCCAGGGGGTGGAGGTTGCAGTGAGACTAGATTGCACCATTGCACTATAGCCTAGGCAACAAGAGTGAAACAAAACAAAACAAAAAAAACAAAAAACCTTCAGCTCCATTTGTTCAAGTTACAAGTGACCATCTGATTACTAGTTTGGTTTCTCAGGTATATTAATAGCTGGTAGGTATGACCCTAAATAATAGAGAAGACAATTCCTGCCACTGGAAACTATATTTGTCACTGGCGTTTATTTGACTTGTAAGCCAATATCTTATTTTTATTATCATCATCATCATCATTATTATTATTTTGAGACAGAGTTTCACTCTTGTTGCCCAGGCTGGAGTGCAATGGCGCTATCTCGGCTCACCACAACCTCTGCCTCCTAGGTTCAACTGATTCTCCTGTCTCAGCCTCCCGAGTAGCTGGGATTACAGGCATGCGCCACCAAGCCCAGCTAACTTTGTGTTTTTGGTAGAGACAGGGTTTCACCATGTTGGTCAGGCTGGTCTTGAACTCCCAACTTCAGGTGATCCACCTGCCTTGGCCTCCCAAAGTGCTGGGATTATAGGCATGAGACACTGTGCCTGGGCCTTTTATTATTATTTTTTTTATTCAGATGGAGTCACTCAGTCACCCAGGCTGGAGTGCAGTGGTGTGATCTCGGCTCATTGTAACCTCTACTTCCGGGGTTCAAGCAATTCTCCCACCTCAGTCTCCCGAGTAGCTGGGATTACAGGTGTGTGCCATCACCCCCGGCTAATTTTTAAAAAAATGTTTAGTAGAGAAGAGATTTCGCCATGTTGGCCAAGCTGGTGTGGAACTACTGACCTTGAGTGATCCACCCTCCTCAGCCTCCCAAAGTGTAAGGATTACAGGCATGAGCCACTGCACCTGGCCCATATCTCTATTTTCGTAGAACAGATTCCTGGAGGGAGAATTTCGGGGGCAAATGCTATGGAATTTTTTAAGACTCGTGATTCTATTTGCTTTCTAGGAAGCATCAATTTACAATCCCACTGGCAGTGTATGAAGGTTTCTGCCTCACTGCTCATGGTCTACTTTGAGAAATATGTGTTCCTTTTTTTTTTTTGGTGACAGAGTCTCGCTGTCTGTCACCCAGGCTAGAGTGCACTAGCACTGTCACGGCTCACTGTAGCCTTGACCTCCTGGGCTCAAGCAATCCTCCCACCTCAGTCTCCTGCTAGCTGGGACCACATGCGTACACCACCATGCCTGGCTAATTTTTTAACTTTTTGTAGAGTTGTGGTCTCTTGATATTGCCTAAGCTGGTCTCAAACTCCTGGGCTCAAGTGATCCTCTTGCCTCGGCCTCCCAAAGTGCTGGGATTACAGGCGTGAGCCATTGTGCCTGGCACAGTTCTTTGTAAATCTTTATTAACTTCACAGGTAAAATAGTATTATCTAGTTTGTATACTTTGCATGTTCTGTGATTACTAGTGAGTTAGAACAAAACACCCTACTGAGCAATCAGATTTCTTTTCCTGGAAATTCTCTCTCCATGCCTTTGTCAAAGTCTTTATTGAGGACATCGTGTTCTTGTAAGTTTATGTAAGCTTTTTATCAAGAAAGATAATGACTCTTTGCTATACTTGTATATATTTTTCTGCTTCTTTTTTATGATTTCATTTTGTTAATTATATTTTTGTCATGTCAAGTTCTTAAGGTTAAGTAGTAAAATCTACCTACTTAGTGTTTTTTTTTTTCTGCTGCTTTTAAGTTTATGATGTCCTCTCCCATCCACAGTTCAGATGCATAATCATCTGCGTCTTATTCTAGGGCTTTTAGGGTTTGATTTGATGGTTGCCCAGGCTGGAGCGCAGTGGTGCCATCTCGGCTCACTGCAACCTCTGCCTCCTAGGTTTAAGCGATTCTCGTGCCTCAACCTCCTGAGTAGCTGGGATTACAGGCACGTGCCACCACTCCTGGCTGGTCTTGAACTCCTGACCTCAGATGATCTGCCTGCCTTGGCCTCCCAGAGTGCTGGGATTACAGGCGTGAGCCATTGCACCTGGCCTATGGTTTGATTTTTTTGATCTCCAACTAATTCATCTGAAATTTCAGTTGGTGTGTGGTAGTCGGAGCTCAGATTTTAATGGACATCACCTGGTATGCTTGTTACAAACCTAGATATTCCTGAGCCCTATAACTGCCCCATGGGTTCTTCCTGCCCACTGCACAAACAAAATAGACCATGGCATTGCAGTAGAGAAAGAGTTTAATTGACACAAGGCCGGCCAAACCATCTCCTCAAAGTATCAAAGTATCAAAGGTTAGGGGTTTTTCGAAGGTAGTTTGGGGGAAGGGACAGGGGTGGCTAAGCAATGGGTGCTGATTGCTTGGGTTGAAAATGAAATCATAGGGATTGGAAGCTCGCCTCTTGCACTGAGTCACTTCTGGGTGGGACCACAGGAGTGGTTGGTGGGTACAGGTGGAGCCATGGGTGTCAGACACCCAAAAGACCTGGAGACATCTCAAAAGGCCAATCTTAGGTTCTACAATAGTCATGTTACCTGCAAGAGTAATTGGAATAGTTGCATATTTTGTGACCTCTGGAATAGTGGCTGGCAATCATTTAACTATGCCTACATCTTAGTAGAATGCAGGCCCCCCTCATCCTCCTAACCTGGTTGGTGCCCTTTCATTAGTTTTACAAGGGTGGTTTAGTTTTTTGGAAAGGCTGTTATTTAAACTATAAACTAACTTTCTCCCAAAGTTAGCGTGGCCCATGCCCATGAACGGCCAAGGACAGCTTGGAAGTTAAAGGCAAGATGGAGTCAACAATGTCAGATTTCTCTTAATGTCATCATTTTGCAAAGGCAGTTTCAGTGACCTGGAAGCTGAGGGAGACTGCTGCATACATTCAGATGGGAGGTCATAAGATTCTGTGCTAAGGCAAGCTATACTGCATACTGCAAATGTTTCTCAAAATATGGTCAGGGGCACATCTGCAACATAATCCGCTTGGATGATTGTAACACATATGGATTCTGAGCCCCACTCCACACTTACTGAATTGTCCCACCCCACACCTACTGTGGTTCCGACCCAGGAGCAGACTCAGTCCAAGAGGACCATTTTCCATACCCCTATGATTGCATCCCCAACCAAAGGGGAAGAGGAGGTGATGAAAGGTATAGAGTTGTCTATACATATAACTATAACTACCAAACTATCTTTGAAAAATTCTAGCCTCCAAATTTTCAGGGAGATTGATGTGAGTAATAACTCCATCTCCCACATGTTGTGGCTGAGCTCTCATCAATTAAACTTTTTTTTTTTATTCGAAATGGAGTTTTGTTCTGTCACCCAGACTGGAGTACAGTGGCGTGATCTTGGCTCACTGCAACCTCCGCTTGCTGGATTCAAGTGATTCTCCTGCCTCAGCCTCCCAAGCAGCTGGGATTACAGGCACCTGCCACTATACCCACTTAATTTTTGTATTTTTAGTAGAGATGGGGTTTCCCCATGTTAGCCAGTTTAGTCTTGAACTCCTGACCTCAGGTGGTCCACCTGCCTCGGCCTCCCAAAGTGCTGGGATTACAGGTGTGAGCCACCTCGCCCAGCCTCAGGAAGTTTTTGATCAAGGGGAACTTTAGAATGGCGGTGCTTGTCCAAGAGGGTGATGCTCCTACTCGGTCAATTTTAATACATGTTATTTCTGAGAGCGAATGCTGTAACCTCTCAGCTATCTTTTCCTTGCACCAAAATGAGAATGTTTGACAAATTCCTAGGGATTTCACTTTGCTGTGATTTGGTTGGCTAATAACAAAATTAAGTAAAAGGTTATCTTGGTTCCAGCTCTTATTTGAGTTAACAATATTCCTTATCATCTATGACATATCCACTTACTGACTTTCTGGTTGAAGGGTCTAACCTTTCCTATAATATGGGGTATTTATTTTCCCCTTACAAATGTAATGATTTCACTTTTATAGAAGAACATGCTTTGCCAAATTAAATAAATATAAAGGAGTTAATGGCTAAATAATTACATTTTAGCTTCTGTAATCTCTTTTCTCTCTCTACCCATCAGGGTTTTGCCTCCTTGAATGACAGGCCTGCTTTAAATGAATTTGCCTGGATGCTCAAAATAGGTGGGGGTGAAGGAGGAAATGCCTTCTCTCTTTCAGCAGACAAGATGGAATTCAGTTTAATTAATCAAATATTAATATTTATTGAGCTCGTATTGGACACCTGACTCTGTGCTAGGCACAACACAGAAGGCCAAAATGAGAAGTGATAAAGGAGCAGAAGGGCTTGGGAAGGCAAAGAAAGGGGAAGAGGAGGTGATAAAAGGTATAGAGCTGTCTATCCATATAAGAGGGGATAATAGATGAGAAAGGGAAAATAGAGCCAAAGATAAATTCTCTGGCCTGGTCTCACTTTGTAGCCCTGTATGGGCCTAGAAAGCTGAAGCAGTGGTTTGAGCTCAAATTTTGTTTATGAGCCATGAGAGCAGTTAGGATAGTAGCAATTTGAGTCAAACATTTACATCCTCAAGGGTTTAGGATGGAAGTGAAATCTCTTTTTAAAAAACAAGAAATATATACGTGCGCGGGCGTGTATGTGTGTTGTGGGGGCCACAGCCATTGGCCCCCTGAAGGTTCACTAAAATATCACTGATACGAGGTTGATTCATAGGAGAAAAGGCATACAAATTCATTTAACATGTACACATGGGAGCCTTCATCATGGAGACCCAACTTCCCAATAATTAACAGAAGCTTATATATCATCTTGAAATTACAGAAGGAGGCTGGGCGGTTGCTCATGCCTGTAATCCCAACACTTTGGGAGGCCCAGGCAGGCAGATCACGAGGTCAAGAGATCGAGACCATCCTGGCCAACATGGTGAAACCCCGCCTCTACTAAAAATACAAAAATTAGCTGGGTGTGGTGGTGCATGCCTGTAGTACAGCTAGTAGGGAGGCTGAGGCAGAAGAATTGCTTGAACCCAGGAGGCAGAGGTTGCAGTGAGCTGAGATCGCGCCACTGCACTCCAGCCTGGGTGACAGAGCTAGACTCCGTCTCAAAAAAATAAAAAATAAAAAATAAAAAAGTAAGAAATTACAGAAAGAATGTGGATGGACTCAGAGTATATACAAAAACAGGTTTTAGTAGCAAGATAGGTTATGGAAGAAAGGAAGAGACTTGGTTTGTGAAGGTGGCCTTGTTATGTAGAGGAAGCCTCCTTCAGAAAGAATAGGTGGTAAATGCTTCTTTCCAAACTTTTAAAGATGTCAGACTCAATCTCTCCTGGATCCAGGTAAGGCATAGAAATGGGAAGCTTGGCTGCATTCAAGGAGGTTCTCTACAGACGCAAATTTCCCCCATCTCAGTCCTCTGGTCCTGAGGCAGCCATTTCAAAAATATGGCAAATACATTTATTTTGGGGTAAAATATTTTGATTTCCTTCAGAATGTATGAACACACAGTGTATCAACTTGTTTTGAATGATAATAGCTAACTTTTTTGTGTACTTACTGTATTCTAAGCACTTTGTGCGTATTAACTAATTTAATCGTTGTCACAACCCTATGAAATAGGTACAATTATTTGGACATTTTTTTCAGATGATGAAACTGAGGCACTGAGCAATTAAATAACTTGCTCAAGTGGACACAGCTTATAAGTGGCAGAGCTGCTGGGGACAGTGGCTTATGCCTGTAATCCTAGCACTTTGGGAGGCTGAGGCAGGCGGATCACCTGAGGTCAGGAGATCGAGACCAGCCTGACCAACATGGTGAAACCCCGTTTCTACTAAAAATACAAAAATTAGCTGGGCTTGGTGGTACACTCCTGTAATCCCAGCTACTCGGGAGGCTGAGGCAGGAGAATCGCTTGAACCCGGGAGATGGAGGTTGCGGTGAGCCGAGATCGCACCATTGCACTCTAGCCTTGGCAACAAGAGCAAAGCTCCGTCTCAAAAAAACAGAAAAATAAAAAATAAGTGGCAGATCTGGGCTTTTAATTCTATTCTGACTGACTCAATGTTTGCTACTATTTGAAGTATTGGGCCTTGTTTAATTTACTACTGTACTCACTAAGGCTAACGCATTGCCTTACACATAATAGGCATGTTATGCTTTGAATAAATATTAATAAATGAAATGTTGACTACAAAGTGTTTTCCACTTAAGCACAATTATTATGAAGCATAAAGTATCATTAAATGTACGTTCACTTTTTTTTTTTTTTTGAAACGGAGTTTCGCTCTTTTTGCCCATGCTGGAGTGCAGTGGTGTGATCGCTCACTGCAACCTCCACCTCCTGGGTTCAAGTGACTCTCCTGTCTCAGCCTCCCAAGTAGCTGGGATTACAGGTGTGCGCCACCATGCCCAGCTAATTTTTGTATTTTTAGTAGAGACGGGGTTTCACCATGTTAGTCAGGCTGGTCTCGAACTCCTGACCTCAGCTGATCCTTCCTCCTCAGCCTCCCAAAGTGCTGGGATTACAGGTGTGAGCCACTATGCCCAGCCTGGAACGTCCACTTTGCTGTAAATTTTACTCTGTTAAAGCAACAATATTTTACAGCACACAGATGTGTGTATACCTCAAGTTTTCTTACTTATGTGGCTGGGCTACCGAATGTAGTCCAGGAGGTAGTGAATCAACCAAAAAGAGACATGTCTTCTTTTTGAGTTCTGTAGTTGAAGAAAAAAATTATTTCTGAGGGCTTAGGATTTAATAGTCTTGAGTGGGATCCAGTGAAAAAACTATAAAGTATTTTTCTGATGCAGTGTAAAATAGAGAATGAATGCCTGAAAAACCCCACAGCTCAGAATAGGTCTGACTTTTACCAAAGGATGCCATTTCAGGAAACCACCCTGCTCCTCATTTCCCAATCTTCCAACCTATTATGGATCTGATGTCTGCAAGTCTACCAGAAAACTATTCCTTGAGTTGGCAGACTTAAACTGCAAGCACCCCTGGGATGGGTAACGCAGTTAACACTGTAGTCTGAGTTTCTTCGTGAGTCTCTTATGTAGATCCACCAATGGGACGGTGAGAAAAGAGCAGGTGGTGGGCGGGGCCGCGGGGTGGGGAGGAGAGGAGAACTTAGAGAAGGAAGGCGGCGGGTATCAGGGCTATGAGTGCTTTTAAGTAAGGTCTCCATAGAAGGTTCCCCCAGCAAAGTAGGGAGGGGCACTCCCCGAGAGGAGTCGAGGTGCCGGGGCCTGCTGCCTCGCCGACGCTGGGAGGAGCCCCGCGTCCCGCCGCGCTTGCCAAGGGTTGGCTGCGCTTGCGGCGGGAGTAGAGGCGCCTTGCGCACCAGGAAGTGACTGTTTCCCCGCCGCAGCAAACCAGGCCATCCGCTGGCCTTTTAGTTTGCCGCCTCGGGTTTGTAAGAGGATTTATTGGTTACGAAGGAAGGTAAGGTGGATAAATAGCCCGGAAAACCTGATTTAACCCTTGCGTTACAGAAAACTCCCTACTATGCCAAACTGTCCGCGGGGCGGGGAATGGAGGCGGCAGGCGGGGCTGGGGACGGGACCCGACGGTGACTGCGCAAGGTCGTGTACAGCCTAGCGTGGGCCTGTGCCCTAACTCCTCCCACTCCCTTACTTTCCGTCCTTCCGGGGCCCTGCAGTCCGGCCAAATTTAGTGGTATGCTTTCCTAGCGTCTCCTCTTTGTTAACCCTTCCTACAGACACAGTGGGCAGAACTTGCCTAAAGAAGAAAGGAATGGAAGGGCTAGTGGAGTCTTGTTGGGGACACAAGGACCTAACTGCCTGTGGACTGCAGTTGGGATACAGCAGAGAACCCATTTGCTCGTTTGGTTTAGCAAGGAATAGTGTTTGGGGCCGGTCCAACTGAAGGAAGGGTGAGCAGAGAGTGCAAGCAGGACCCTTGTCGGTGGGTGAACATTTTGCTCCAAAAGGGATCCTTGGCCCTGCGCGGTCAGACCTACCACATAGTCTCTCTGATTTGAACCTCTCTGAGCACAGGTGAGTTAGCCTGCCTTCCTATCTGGGCTACTCTGGACTCCATGGCTTTTCCTGATCAATTCCTGAGGCAGGTATAGAACAGTCGAGCACAACCGCTCACACACCTTTTTTTTTTCTTTTGCTAAGGAAAAAAACGCCCAAGCATTTATTGTTTTTATTTTTTATTTTTTTTGAGATGGAGTCTAGCTCTGTCGCCCAGGCTGGAGTGCAGTGGCGCGATCTCAGCTCACTGCAACCTCCGCCTCCCAGGTTCAAGTGATTCTCCTGCCTCAGCCTCCGGAGTTGCTGGGATTACGGCGCCCGCCACCACGCCCAGCTAATTTTTGTATTTTTAGTAGAGACTGGGTTTCACTGTGTTGGTCAGGCTGGTCTCGAACTCCTGACCTCGTGATCCACCGCCTCGGCCTCCCAAAGTGCTGGGATTACAAGCCTGAGCCACTGCACCTGGCCCCCAAGCGTTTATTTATTGTATTTTTTATTTTTTTGAGATGGAGTTTCACTCTTGTTGCCCAGGCTGGAGTGCAATGGTGGGATCTCGCCTCACTGCAACCTCTGCCTCCCAGGTTCAAGCAATTCTCCTGCCTCAGCCTCCCTAGTAGCTGGGATTACAGGCGTGCGCCACCACACCTGGCTAATTTTGTATTTTTAGTAGAGACAGGGTTTCTCCATGTTGGTCGGTCTGGTCTCGAACTCCTGAGCTCAGGTGATCCGTCCTCCTCGGCCTCCCAAAGTGCTGGGACTACAGGCGTGAGCCACCGCACCTGGCCCCAAGCATTTATTTAAAACAGGACAAGATATAAAAAGGAAATAGTATCTTCTGTGAACAAATGCCTCGCCTGACATTAAGAAACAAAGAAACAGAACTCACCTCCACTGGTATGAGTGTGCTGCCTTGAAAAAGAAATTTCACCACAGAAGTTACTAAATATGACAGGCTTTTACCTAGAATGATGGCTAGTTGGCACCTTGAAATAATAAGGTCCTGTTTTAGACCATACTTGATAATTTGGAAGAGACCTAGATGGACAAGGACCCTCCTGCTGGGGTACAGAGCAAATGAACTACAGTCATGGCGGAGTCACCAGTCAGAGGACCCACACATTCACAAAAAAGTCTAAATGTCGTTGGGGTGGGAATAACTGTCTTCAAATTCCTCAGCTCCCTTGTCCCTCGTCTGCCAATCCTCAAATGGGCCTGCAGTTTCCTTCCTCCTGACTTTCCTGCTGACTGGAGGGACAGGACCCCTCTCCTGGATCAGCTCTACTCCCTTCCCCTGTAGTCTGGGCTTCAAGGACCCTGGCCTCCTCAGACCCACCAAGTCATTCCTTATATCTCTTGCCTCTTCATTCATTTCCTTTGTCTGGCTTTTGCCATTCTCCATATCAAACACATACATTCTCTCATAGGCCACACACTTTTTTTTTTTGAGAAGGAGTCTCTGTTGCTCAGGCTGGAGTGCAGTGGCATGATCTTGGTTCACTTGAACCTCTGCCTCCCGGGTTCAAGCAATTCTCCTGCCTCAGCCATCTGAGTAGCTCGGATTACAGGCATGTGCCACCACACTCGGCTAATTTTGTATATTTTTGGTGGAGACGAGGTTTCACCATGTTGGCCAGGCTGGTCTCAAACTCTTAATCTCAAGTGATCTGCCCATCTCGGCCTCCCAAAGTGCTGGGATTACAGGCGTGAGCCACCCTGGCTTTTTTTTTTTAGACAAGGTCTCCCTCCCAGGCTGGAATGCAGTGGCACAGTCATAGCTCACTGCAGCCTTAAACTGCTGGACTTAAGTGATCCTTCTGCCTCAGCCTCCTAAGTAGCTAGGACCACAGGTGTGTGCCACCACACCTGGCTAATTTTTAAATTTTTTTGTAGAGACCGGATCTCGCTGTGTTGCCCAGACTGATCTCAAACTCCTGGCCTTAAGCAATCCTCCTGCCTTGGTCTCCCAAAGTACTGGGAGTTATGGTTGTAAGCCACTGCGCCCGGCTGCCACACACTTTTGATTGTATTAACAGGTAGTCCAGCATAGGCCATAACCTCACTACACTCCAGCAGGCACTCATGTAGAGGGTCAGAACACTTATGTGTGTATGTGTGTGTGGTGTTTTTTAAATTTCCCACATAACTGTACTCATCCTCACAGCACTTGCATGCATTATTACATCTTGTCAGTTTTGCAGGTTGGAGATGTTGAGGCATGAAGAAACCAAGTAATATGCTTTGAATCAGAGCCTAAGGAAGGGCAGTGACACATGTTGAGCACTGGCTGTCTTTTTTTTTTTTAAATTTATTTATTATTATTATACTTTAAGTTCTAGGGTACATGTGCATAACGTGCAGGTTTGTTACATATGTATACTTGTGCCATGTTGCTGTGCTGCACCCATCAACTCGTCAGCACCCATCAACTCGTCATTTACATCAGGTATAACTCCCAATGCAATCCCTCCCCCCTCCCCCCTCCCCATGATAGGCCCCGGTGTGTGATGTTCCCCTTCCCAAGACCAAGTGATCTCATTGTTCAGTTCCCACCTATGAGTGAGAACATACGGTGTTTGGTTTTGTGTTCTTGTGATAGTTTGCTAAGAATGATGGTTTCCAGCTGCATCCATGTCCCTACAAAGGACACAAACTCATCCTTTTTGATGGCTGCATAGTATTCCATGGTGTATATGTGCCACATTTTCTTGATCCAGTCTGTCACTGATGGACATTTGGGTTGATTCCAAGTCTTTGCTATTGTGAATAGTGCTGCAATCAACATACGTGTGCATGTGTCTTTATAGCAGCATGATTTATAATCCTTTGGGTATATACCCAGTAATGGGATGGCTGGGTCATATGGTACATCTAGTTCTAGATCCTTGAGGAATCGCCATACTGTTTTCCATAATGGTTGAACTAGGTTACAATCCCACCAACAGTGTAAAAGTGTACCTATTTCTCCACATCCTCTCCAGCACCTGTTGTTTCCTGACTTTTTAATGATCGCCATTCTAACTGGTGTGAGATGGTATCTCATTGTGGTTTTGATTTGCATTTCTCTGATGGCCAGTGATGATGAGCATTTTTTCATGTGTCTGTTGGCTGTATGAATGTCTTCTTTTGAGAAATGTCTGTTCATATCCTTTGCCCACTTTTTGATGGGGTTGTTTGTTCTTTTCTTGTAAATTTGTTTGAGTTCTTTGTAGGTTCTGGATATTAGCCCTTTGTCAGATAAGTAGATTGCAAAAATTTTCTCCCATTCTGTAGGTTGCCTGTTCACTCTGATGGTAGTTTCTTTTGCTGTGCAGAAGCTCTTTAGTTTAATGAGATCCCATTTGTCAATTTTGGCTTTTGCTGCCGTTGCTTTTGGTGTTTTAGACGTGAAGTCTTTGCCCATGCCTATGTCCTGAACGGTATTACCTAGGTTTTCCTCTAGCGTTTTTATGGTTATTAGGTCTAACATTTAAGTCTCTAATCCATCTTGAATTAATTTTCGTATAAGGAGTAAGGAAAGGATCCAGTTTCAGCTTTCTACTTATGGCTAGCCAATTTTCCCAGCACCATTTATTAAATAGGGAATCCTTTCCCCATTTCTTGTTTCTCTCAGGTTTGTCAAAGATCAGATGGCTGTAGATGTGTGGTATTATTTCTGAGGACTCTGTTCTGTTCCATTGGTCTATATCTCTGTTTTGGTACCAGTACCATGCTGTTTTGGTTACTGTAGCCTTGTAGTATAGTTTGAAGTCAGGTAGCGTGATGCCTCCAGCTTTGTTCTTTTGACTTAGGATTGTCTTGGAGATGCGGGCTCTTTTTTGGTTCCATAGGAACTTTAAAGCAGTTTTTTCCAATTCTGTGAAGAAACTCATTGGTAGCTTGATGGGGATGGCATTGAATCTATAAATTACCTTGGGCAGTATGGCCATTTTCACGATATTGATTCTTCCTATCCATGAGCATGGTATGTTCTTCCATTTGTTTGTGTCCTCTTTGATTTCACTGAGCAGTGGTTTGTAGTTCTCCTTGAAGAGGTCCTTTACATCCCTTGTCAGTTGGATTCCTAGGTATTTGATTCTCTTTGAAGCAATTGTGAATGGAAGTTCTTTCATGATTTGGCTCTCTGTTTGTCTGTTACTGGTGTATAAGAATGCTTGTGATTTTTGCACATTAATTTTGTATCCTGAGACTTTGCTGAAGTTGCTTATCAGCTTAAGGAGATTTTGGGCTGAGACAATGAGGTTTTCTAAATATACAATCATGTCATCTGCAAAGAGGGACAATTTGACTTCTTCTTTTCCTAACTGAATACCCTTGATTTCTTTCTCTTGCCTGATTGCCCTAGCCAGAACTTCCAACACTATGTTGAATAGGAGCGGTGAGAGAGGGCATCCCTGTCTTGGAGCACTGGCTGTCTTAAGCACAGTCCTGAACATGTCATATATATGAACGCTTTTAATTCTCACCAAAACCGTAAAGATAGGTGTTCTTAGTCCTATTTGTATAGACAGTGACACTGAGATTCATAGTGCTTAAGTAGTAATATCTTGCGTAAAACCGCATAGCCAGTGAGAAGTAGAGCTGAGATTGGAACGTGGCTTCAGCTGAATGCGGTGGCTCATGCCTGTAATGCCAGCACTTTGGGAGGCCGAGGCAGATGGATCACTTGAGGTCAGGAGTTTGAGACCAGGGTGGCCAACATGATGAAACCCCGTCTCTACTAAAAATACAAAAATTAGCTGGGTGCAGTGGGGGGTGCCTATAATCCCAGCTGCTTGGGAGGCTGAGGCAGGAGAATGGCTTGACACAGGAAGTGGAGGTTGCAGTGAGCCAAGAATGTGCCACTGCACTCCAGCCTGGGCGACAAAGTAAGACTCTTCCTTTTTTTTTTTTTTGAAAGAAAGAACATGGCTCCAAAGCCCGTGTTCTTAACTGTACTGTCTTGTTGCCTCTTGATGGGGGGGGTGTTGAGTGGAGGGTGCTATCATTAACACCTGAACTCTGGGCCAGCTTAAATATATTCTGTAAAAAGTTTGAAATCCCCCCAAATGTCACATGCTATGACAGTCACTTTCTTTAGTACTTTGTAATCATACAAAATGGTGTATGGGCTAAATATTGCAGCACCTATGTCATCATCCTCTAGGTTACTTACTGATCATGGAATGTTAATTTAGCAATAATTTGTATGTGTGTGTGTGTGTGTGTGTGTGTATGCATGTATGTATAAATATAAAATTCTGAATTAGGCTATGACTTAACATTGGGATGAAATCCAAGGTAGAGCTTAAGGGCAAAATACAAATTTCACAGCAGGTTAATAGGATGTCAGGCTAAGTCCATTCAAGTGTCCTAAGTACTTAAAATAGGTGTTTATGGCTGGGCATGGTGGCTCACGCCTATAATTCCAGCACTTTGGGAGGCCGAGACAGGAGGATTGGTTGAGTCCAGGAGTTTGAGACCAGCCTGGAAAACATAACGAGACCCCATCTCGTTTTTTTTTAAAGATGGAGTCTCGCTCTGTCGCCCAGTTTTGCTCTGTTGCAGTCTTGGCCCATTGCAATCTCTGCCTCCCAGGTTCAAGCAATTCTCTTGCCTCAGCCTCCTGAGTAGCTGGGATTACAGGTGCCTGCTACCACGCCTGGCTAGTTTTAGTATTTTTAGTAGAGATGGGGTTTCGCCATGTTGGCTAGTCTGGTCTCGAACTCCTGACCTCAGGTGATCCGCCTACCTTGGCCTCCCAAAGTGCTGGGATTACAGGTGTGAGCCACCATGCCCGGCCAACCCCATCTCATTTTTAAAACAAACAAAAACCAGGTGCTTTCACAGCAATGCAGATATACCATAGAGTCCTGTGTTGCAAAGGGAAGCCCCCTACTTGTGTTCTCAGTGTCACCCATGTTAACTCTTCCAGCTTTTGTCTCATAGTTACTCCCATTGTTCCTTCTCCCACTCCCCTCTTTCAGTGTTGCCACCTCTACTCAGTTAAATACTGTCTTTAAACACATCATGACAGTTACTATTAATGCTTACTGAAGAGATTTTGCCAGGTGTTGGACTCTGCTCAGAGTTTCACAAACATACCTATCTGATCTTCTGCTAAGTCCTTTTTTTTTTTCGTGAGACAGGGTCTTGCTTTGTCGCCCAGGCTGGAGCATGCATGATCATGGCTGCCTGGGCACAAGTGGTCCTACCACCTCAGCCTCCCGAGTAGCTGGGACTACAGGCGCATGCCACCATGCCTGGCTAATATTTTAATTTTTGTAGGGATGGGGTCTCCCTGTGTTGTCCAGGCTGGTCTCAAACTTCTGGGCTCAAGTAGTCCTCTTGTCTTGGCCTCCCAAAGTGCTGGGATTATAGGCGTGAGCAACACTGTACCTGGCCTAAGTACTTTTTTTTTTTTTCTGAGATGGAGTTTCACTCTTGTTGCCCAGGCTGGAGTGCAGTGGCTTGATCTCGGCTCACCGCAACCTCTGCCTCCCGGGTTCAAGCGATTCTCCTGCCTCAGCCTCCTGAGTAGCTGGGATTACAGGCAGGCGCCACCACATCTGGCTAATTTTGAATTTTTAGTAGAGACAGGGTTTCTCCATGTTGGTCAGGCTGGTCTCGAACTCCTGACCTCAGGTGATCCACTTGCCTTGGCCTCCCAAAGTGCTGGGATTATAGGTGTGAGCCACTGTGCCCAGCAGCCTAGGTACTTTTTATTAATTATCTTCTTGTAACTCCTACAACCACTATATAAGGTAGATACCATTGTCTCCATTTTACAAGTGAAAAAAAGGAATGTCAGAGAGAATGATTAACTTGGCAACCACCACCTAGGTAGTGAGTGGTGGGGCCGGTGGACCACCCAGGACAGGTCTGGCTGTCTGACTCTAGGATCTGCACTCCTAAAATGTCAAAGCCTTCATTTGTGCGCACTGCCTGCCACTTCCCATTGCCTTCTTTCCCTTCTTTCTTTTGTCCCAGACATAATGGATGTGATACTGCCTTCCTCAGAGGTATCTGCCTTGGCCTCCAGGCCTCCAGGCTCTCTTGACTCTCATTCTGACACCAGCATCTCTTCTTGCTCTCCAAATATTACCTTTCTCCCAGATATAGTCATTGGCCTTTTGCTCTTGCCTTTACACAAAGCACTTTTTAAAAAAAATTTTATTTTGGTTTATTTATTTATTTATTTATTTATTTATTTTTTTGAGACTGAGTCTCTCTATATTGCCTAGGCTGGACTGCAGTGGTATGATCGCAGCTCACTGCAACCTCCGCCTCCCGGGTTGAAGCGATTCTTGTGCCTCAGCCTCCCGAGTAGCTGGGACTACAGGTACACGCCACCATGCCCAGCTAAGTTTTGTATTTTTGGTGGAGACGGGGTTTCACCATATTGGCCAGGCTGGCCTCGAACTCCTGACCTCGTGATCCACCTGCCTTGGCCTCCCAAAGTGTTGGGATTACAGGCATGAGCCACTGCACTCAGTCCTAATTTTTGTATTTTTAGTGGAGACGGAGTTTCACCATGTTGGCTAGGCTGGTCTGGAACTCCTGACCTTGTGATCTGCCCGTCCTGGCCTCCCAAAGTGTTGGGATTATAGGCATGAGCCACTGTGTTTGGCCTCAAAGCCCTTTTTCATCTTACAGCTTGTATTATAGGCACTCAATGAAATCTGTAGCCTTGCCATCTCTCTCGATCTCTCTACTTGTCCTACTGCTTCTCTACTTACTTGTTAGACATTTCCATTTGGATATTTCCCTACCATTCTAAACACAATATGTCTCAAACGTGAATTTCCTTTTTTTTTTTGTTTTTGTTTTTGTTTTTGAGATGGAGTCTCGCTCTGTCACCCAGGCTGGAGTGCAGTGGCACGATCTTGGCTCACTGGAACCTCTGCCTCCTAGGTTCAAGCGACTCTCCTGCCTCAGCCTCCTGAGTAGCTGGGACAATAGGTGCCTGCTTCCATGCCCGGCTAATTATTGTATTTTTAGTAGAGACAGGGTTTCACCATATTGGCCAGGCTGGTCTCGAACTCCTGACTTTGTGATCTGCCCGTCTCGGCCTCCCAAAGTGTTGGGATTACAGGCGTGAGCTACTGCACCCGGCCGAACTTGCTTTTTATTAGCCTCCTTATTTCATCTTTAATTCTCTACACAAGGCCTCCATCATCTCACTATTACCTTCACAATAAAGTCGATGTTTTATTCAGGCATGAACATTCTTTCAAATCTCACTTTGACTTAACTTTTCAGCCTGTTGCCTCTATTCCTTAAAATGAACTACTATTTTAGTCAGACTGGTCTCCCTGCTGTCCTTCAAACATGTAATTCATCTCTCTGCCATCCTTTAAGACTCAGTTTCTGGCTGGACGTGGCATCTCACACCTGCAATCCCAGCACTTTAGGAGGCCTAGGTGGGAGGATCACTTAAGCCCAGGAGTTTGAGGCCAGTCTGGGCAACATAGCAAGACCTTGTCTCTACTATGTTTGTTTGTTTGTTGTTTGTTTGTTATTTATTTGAGGCGGAGTTTCACTCTGACGCCCAGGCTGGAGTGCAGTGGCATGATTTTGGCTCACTGCAACCTCTGCCTCCTGGGTTCAAGTGATTCTCCTGCCTCAGCCTCCTGAGTACCTGGGACTACAGGCGTGCACCACCATTCCCGGCTAATTTTTGTATTTTTAGTAGAGGCGGGGTTTTACCATGTTGGCCAGGCTGGTCTCGAACTCCTGAACTAGTGATCTGCCCGCCCTGGCCTCCCAAAGTGTTGGGATTACAGGAGTGACCCACTGTGCCCGGCCTTATTTATTTATTTTTTTGAGACAGAGTTTCTGCTTTTGTTGCCCAGGCTGGAGAGCAATGGTGCAATCTTGGGTTACTGCATCCTCTGCCTCCCAGGTTCAGGCAGTTCTTCTGCCTCAGCCTCCCAAGTAGCTAGGATCACAGGCATGCACCACCACACCCAGCTAATTTTGTATTTTTAGTGGAGACAGGGTTTTGCCATGTTAGCCTGGCTCGTCTTGAACTTCTGACCTCAGGTGATCCACCTGCCTCTGCCGCCCTAACTGCTGGGATTACAGGCATGAGCCACTGCTCCTGGCTGTCTCTACTATAAATTAAAAGAATGGTGTGGTAGTGCACACCTGTAGTCTCAGCTACTTGCGTGGCTCAGGTGGAAGGATTGCTTGGGCCTAGAAAGTCAAGGCTGCAGCAAGCCATGATCATGCCACTGCACCCCAGCCTGGGCGACAGAATGAGACTGTCTTAACAAAAAAAAAAAAAAAAAAAAAAAAAAAGACTCAGCACCATGCCTCCCTGCTCTGGGAAGCCTTTTCTGAGCACTCATCAGGAACCAAGCATACTGTGTTATTTCCTAATGTCTTTTCCTGTGTCAGCATTTAATCTCCTTAATTAGATTGTAACCTTTGTAACCCCTCTGGTGTCTAGTGTGGCATGATGTCTTGCACATAGTAAGCACTTACTAAATATTAGCTGCTTCATTGGCTGTTGGTTAGGAAGTTGGAATAGGGAAAGAGATTTGTCATAGAAATATATCCAGAGATTTGAACTCTTTCCTGGAGGACAGAGACTATATTTTCCCCATCTCTTTATTTTGGGAACCAAAACATACCTTGCATGCAGTAATTCAGTTCTGCTCAACAGGCTTGCTTTTACTGTCTGCTGTGTGCCAGCATTCTGCTAGGCGCTTGAGATCCATAAGGGTTTATAAATGGATGAATGGGTTTGGTAGTTGTGCTTCCATTTCCCAACCTCTGTATGTGTACCTTTCATGCAGGTGGATTTCAGTGTGTTCTTTGGATGGCAGGCCTTAAGAGAAGAGTCCCAATGCACAGCCTCAGATACTTCATCTCCATGGTGGGTCTCTTCTCCAAATCAGGACTGCTTCCCTGGTATGCCAGAAATCCACCAGGATGGTCACAGCTCTTTCTGGGCACAGTATGTAAGGGAGATTTCACCCATGTGGTAGCCACGAAGTGTCAGAAAGGACAAAAAAGTCAGAAGAAACCAAGTCATCTTGGACCACTAGATGGTTCCTGGCAGGAAAGGTAAAGGCCAGGCTGATGTCCTCTTTCCTTAGCAAGTCTCAATCTGTGCATCTACTGAAATTCTGTATTCCTAATGTAACTAATGTAGCATTACAAGGATTTGTGGGGCCACCTGAGGTAGGATACCCAGGGCAAATTTGAGGACGTCTGAAGAATATTGGTGGAAATGCTTTGGGGTTGCAGAAACCATTCTCTTTGTCTTTGAGTGTGTTTTTATCAGAAAGAAGATACTAATCTGGGACCTTGTCTTTAATAAGTCCAGGACAGGTTTGCTAAAAACCAGGAACCCAGAATGATATTAGATGGATTAGAGATGAGTAGTCCCATTGCAGCCATATAAGCACAAATATACCTCATTTATGCAACAAATGTATTTTCTAAATCAAATTATATTTTAAAAGCATTAGGAAGATAAGCTATTTAAAGAAACCCAACAGAGAAGCCTTTTGTAATATGATTAATTACCTCCTGAAAAATCTGGATTTTTCTTATATTAGGTTTGCTCCATCTGTTCTGCTTTGTTAAGTAGACAACATCAAAATGGGCTGTTCTCCCAGACTCCATCTCCCTAGAGGGCATGAGAGTTAGGTCTTCTGAAAGTACTTATGAATAGTAGGTGCTCAGTACATATTTATATAATTAAAGAATTGCCTGAATTATTTTATTCCAGGCTGGCTGATGTTGTTACACCACTCTGGAGGTTGAGCTATGAAGAACAGCTCAAGGTAGGTGACCAGCCTAAGTCTTTACCCCTCCTTTCCAGGAGAATGGTGCCAGACTCGTAGGAGGCTTGACTGGGCAGTTATTTATTTATTTATTTTTAATTTTAAGTTTTTTTGAGATGGAGCCTTGCACTGTCACCCAGGCTGGAGTTCAGTGGTGCAATCTTGGCTCACTACAACCTCCACCCCCCCGGGTTCAAGCAATTCTCCTGCCTCGGCCTTCTGAGTAGCTGAGATTACAAGCATGCGCCACCATGCCCAGCTAATTTCTGTATTTTTAGTAGAGATGGAGTTTCACCATGTTGGCCAGGCTGGTCTTGAATTCCTGACCTCAGGTGATCTTCCTGCCTCAGCGTCCCAAAGTGCTGGGATTACAGGCGTGAGCCACCGCGCCGGGCCTTGACTGGGCAGTTCTATGCAGAAGCCCAAGCAGCTCCTTAAACTCATTATGCTATTGACTCCAAAATTGGAACTTTAGGCCAATTATATCTTCCTCACTCTAGACCCATAGATCCAAATGTGTGTTTCCTCTCTTTCTTGCATTTTTGTTATACTTATAGCTCTGTGTATGTGAGTAGTAGTGCTCTTGCTGTTTCACATGTAGCTGTGCTTTCCAACATGGTAGCCAGTAGCCATATGTGGCAATTTAAATTTGAATACAGTCAGTTCTACTGCTTAATTCTAAATAAGCTCTACTGCTTATTTAGAAAAGAGAAATTTATTCTAACTAATTGACATATTAGGGAAAATTTGAGAATAATGCAAATTTCGTGTTTACTTAGAAGTAATTTTGTCCATAAGAAACGCTAGATGAAAGGAGACCATACTCAGCTGAACCGAGCTATTTAAGAACATATAAAATGAATGCATGCACATACCTCAAACATCTACCGGCTCCCTCAGTTCCCCCAGTGTGTTTGTTATAAGCCATACCCATCCACATCCGTTGTTAGAACTTTCCATCTGACTCACATAGCCCTCTTTTTATGACTTCGTGATAACTCCAAGTTGCAATTCTTTTTTTTTTTTTTTTTTTTTTTTTTGAGGTAGAGTCTGGCTCTGTTGCCCAGGCTGGAGTACAGTGGCGTGATCTCAGCTCACTGCAACCTCTGCCTCCTGGGTTCAAGTGATTCTCCTGCCTCAGCCTCCCCAGTAGCTGGGACTACAGGCACATGCCACCATGCCAGGCTAATTTTTATATTTTTAGTAGAGACAAGGTTTCACCATGTTGGTCAGGATGGTCTTGAACTCCCGACCTCAGGTGATCTGTCTGCCTCGGCCTCCCCAAGTGCTGGGATTACAGTCATAAGTCACTGCGCCTGGCCCAAGCTGCAGTTCTTCTGATACCCACTTCCATAAGCAAACTTGGTCATTGTCAGGGTAAAGTGTTATCCTTATTGTAGTATTCATGTTTCTTTCTTTTCTTTCTTTCTTTTTTTTTTTTTTTGAGATAATGTCTCACTCCGTTGCCTGGCTGGAATGCAGAGGTGTGATTACAGCTCACTGCAACCTCTGCCTCCAGGGCTCAAGGGATCCTCTCACCTCAGCCTCCCTAGTAGCTGGGACTATAGGCGTGTACCACCATACCTGGTTAATTTTTTGTATTTTTTGTAGAGACAGGGTTTTGCCATGTTGCACAGGCTGGTCTCGAACTCCCGGATGCAAGCGATCCACCTGCTTCAGATTCCCAACATGTTGGGATTATAGGCATGAGCCACGGTGCCTAGGTCACTATTCATATTTCTTTTTTTTTGAGACGGAGTCTCGCTCTGTCGCCCAGGCTGGAGTGCAGTGGCCAGATCTCAGCTCATTGCAAGCTCCGCCTCCCGGGTTTACGCCATTCTCCTGCCTCAGCCTCCCGAGTAGCCGAGTAGCTGGGACTACAGGCGCCCGCCACCGCGCCTGGCTAGTTTTTTGTATTTTTTAGTAGAGACGGGGTTTCACCATGTTAGCCAGGATGGTCTCGATCTCCTGACCTCGTGATCCGCCCGTCTCGGCCTCCCAAAGTGCAGGGATTACAGGCTTGAGCCACCGCGCCCGGCCGACTATTCATATTTCTTAACCACTTGCCATGTACAAAACAGTGTTGCTGTTTTTATTAGATTCTTAATCTTTTCTGTGGGTGTTACTGATAAAGTTTTGGAATGTTGTATGCCTAATCCTGTTTTTCCCATGAGCCTTGAGATCTTTTTGTGCGTGATTTTGCATAGTGTGGTATAGGAACACTTATGTCATATTATAGCAGGGCTGACTCTTAAGTTAATTAAAATTAAGATTAAAAATTTAGGTCCAGGTACAGTGGCTCGCGCCTGTAATCCCAGCACTTTGGAAGGCTGAGGCGGACAGATCACCAGGTCAGGAGATCTGAGACCATCCTGGTTAACACGGTGAAACCTGTCTCTACTAAAAATACAAGAAAAATTAGCCAGGCATGGTGGCACACTCCTGTAATCCCAGCTACTCAGGGGGCTGAGGCAGGAGAATCACTTGAACCCAGGAGGCAGAGGTTGCAGGTGAGCGGAGATCACACCACTGCACTCCAGCCTGGGCGACAGAGTGAGACTCCATCTCACAGTAAAAAAAGAAAAAAAAAGAAAAAAAAAGAAAAAAAAATTTAGGCTGGGCATGGTGGCTCACCCCTGTTATCCTAGCACTTTGGGGGGCTGAGACAGGCAGATCACTTAAGCCCAGGAGTTTGAGACCAGCCTGGGCAACACAATGAAACCCCATCTCTACTAAAAATACAAAAAATTAGTCAGGTATGGTGGCGTGTGCCTGTAGTCTCAGCTACTTGGGAGGCTGAAGTGGGAGGATCACCTGAGCTTGGGAAATCAAGGCTGCAGTGAGCCAAGATCTCATTACTGCACTCCAGATTGGGTGATGGGAGTGAGACCCTCTCTCTAAAAAAAAAATTAAAAAAAAATTTAGTTCTTCATTGCTACTGACCACATTTCAAGTGTTCAATAACCACATATGGCTAGTGGCTACTGTATATGTAGAACACAGTGCAAACAGAACATTTCCACTGTGGAAAGCTCTACTGGACAGAACTGACATATACCTTGAGTGTTCAGTCTGAAAGGGCAGATAAATTGATGAGCTTACACAAGAGCTCATTCTTGACCTTTCCTCATTATCTTTTTAGGTCTGTTTTTGTTCCTTCATTCTGGATTCCTCATCTGTTGAGACCATGAGTCAAGAATCTGTGGAACACTCTTCTTTTGTACTGTTTGTTTTCCATTCTTTGCGGTGAAGCCACAAAAGTATTTCATTTCTTTCTTTCTTTCTTTTTTTTTTTTTTTTCTTGAGACGGAGTTTCGCTCTTGTTGGCCAGGCTGGAGCAGTGCAATGATGCGATCTCGGCTCACCACAACCTCCGCCTCCTGGGTTCAAGCGAATCTCCTGCCTCAGCCTCCCGAGTAGCTGGGATTACAGGCATGTGCCACCATGCCCCTCTAATTTTTGTATTTTTAGTAGAGACGGTGTTTCTCTATGTTGGTCAGGCTGGTCTTGAACTCCTAACCTCAGGTGATCCGCCCGCCTCAGCCATCCAAAGTGCTGGGATTACAGGCGTGAGCCACCATGCCCAGCCAGTATTTTGTTTCATTGCTTATATTCTTTTGCAGGTGAAATTTGAAGCTCAGAAGAAAATTTTACAAAGACTAGAGTCTTACATCCAAATGCTCAATGGAGTCAATGTGACAACGGCTGTACCCAAATCTGAGAGCCTCCCTTGTCTTCTCCATCCTATTATACCCTCTGTAAGCCCCCACCTCCCTATTCCTTATCTGTTAAATCCCCTTAATGCTAATAACATCAGCTAATATTTACTGGGTACTTGCTGGGGACCAGGCCCTATGCTAAATGATTATCATGTATCACTGTCACATTTTACTGTTTATAATAACCCGGAGGAATAGATACTACCATTTTATAGATGAAGACCTTGAGGCCCAGAGAGATTGAGTAATTTGCCCAGGACACACATCTAGAAAGGGCCAGAGCTGAGATTCACACTCAGGTCTATCTGATAGAGAGCCCATTGTATCAACCACTCCACTATTACCTCCCTAGAAAGGTTCCAAACTTTGGAAACCTTTCTCCCTGCCACCCCCACGCAATTTGCCCATGTAACATTGGAAACCTTTCTAATGTGGCCTCAGAGGAGTGGAATTTCATTTATGGCAGGGGTTAGCAGACTACAGCTCTTAGGCCAATTTTGTCTTGCTGCCTGATTTTGTAAATAAAGTTTTATTGGAACACAGCCAAGCTCACTTGTTTATGTATTGTCTATGGCTGTTTTTGCACTGTGATGGCAGAGTTGAGTAGTTGCAACAGGGACCATATGGCCTGCAAAGCCTAGATTATTTACTCTTTGGCTCTTGACATAAGTAGTTTGTTGACTCCTGCTTTTTGGCAAGATTGAAACTCCCCTTCTTGACTGTCTTGATCTTCTTAGCCACAGACTTTCACATATGCCATACCTTCCAAGCAAACTTTATTTGTCCTCATCCAGAGAACATTCCTGCTTTCCCTTTATTGTTATCCTCCTTAGTTTCATTTGACCT
The DNA here is from genome assembly GCF_049350105.2 of Macaca mulatta. Lineage (NCBI taxonomy): Eukaryota > Metazoa > Chordata > Mammalia > Primates > Cercopithecidae > Macaca > Macaca mulatta. The sequence goes on along the minus strand of NC_133426.1, from coordinate 107,916,748 downwards.
CTTGTCACCCTCCTCTCCAGCCTGTCATCAATGGTTACCGAAATAAGTCCACCTTCTCTGTGAACCGAGGTCCAGATGGCAATCCAAAGACTGTGGGGTACTACCTGGGAACTTGGAGAGGTCAGTTGAAGGTTGTACAAACCAAAGACTGAAGAGGAATGAAAGGGCGCAGAGAAGTGTCAGTAGAAGTGGAAAATACGGTGGCCTTAAAGAAGAAGATTAAATTGGAAGTCTTTGATGCAGAACGTGATCATGAGGTTGATTGTGGGTACTTCTGATGGGTAGTCATCATAACACAGTGATAGAAAATGCAACCGTCGCCCTTTCTTCCTCTAAAAGCCATATGCCTGATACCTAGTAAACACTTAGTAAATGCTGGCATTGTTGCTGCTGCTGTCTCATCATCATTGTTGTCATGATCATTTTATGCTGCTTTCTGCAGATGGAGCAATCTCTTTGTTAGAGTTGTCTTCCTATTTCACGTCCCCATATCTCTGAAAATTATTTCTGTGGTAAATCTACCTTAAAAGAATTGGTAGGGGAGCTGTGTGTCAGTGAGGGGAATCACAGTGGCATAGTTCCAGTACTTAATTTCAGTTATCCATTCCCAGATTCCATTCCTGAGCTTTCTTTTCTTTTCTTTCTTTTTTTTTTTTTTTTTTGAGATGGAGTCTTGCACTGTCACCCAGGCTGGAGTGCAGTGGCGTGATCTCGGCTCACTGCAACCTCCACCTCCCAGGTTCAAGTGATTCTCCTGTCTCAGCCTCCAAGTAGCTGGGATTACAGGCATGTACCACCACACCCAGCTAATTTTTATATTTTTAGTAGAGACGGTTTAGTTTTGCTATGTTGGCCAGGCTGGTCTCGAACTCCTGACCTCAGGTGATCCACCTGCCTCAACCTCCCCAAGTGCTAGGATTACAGGCATGAGCCACTATGCTTGGCCCATTCCTGAGCTTTCTGTTTGCCCATTTTCAATAAATCCATTTGAAATACCATCATTTGATGTTAGTCACACTGTTTAATATCCATATGTTTTAAACTGCTGTTCGTTAGGGCATGGACTTGACTTTTTTCCATCCTGTGTGCTGAATTACATGACTATGTGATGTCAGTGTTCTATTATTCAGTAATAGAAAAATGAAACCCATTGCATTTTATTTCCCTCTTAAAATCTGAACAGAAAACAGACGTTGTCATATAGCGCATGTGTGGCGTGAGAGAAAATATTGAGGAGTAGCTTCATAAAGAATTAGCTGCTCAATGGCTAGACCAGGAAATAATTAGGTTTTCTCTGAAAAGTGGCAATGAGATTGTATTTGCTTTTTCATATCTACATATGCCACTTTGACGATGGAAATTTGAGTTGCCAGGCATTTTCTTTTAAATAATCTTTGAGAATAAAACCATGTAAATTCTTTTTCTTTCCATAGATGGGAACATTGTCTGCGTGCGGTCTAATAATCTGAAAAACATCCCTGAGAAACACAGTCAAGTGGCACAGGTAAAATGGAACAAGAGCTGGTTGAGGATGACCTGGGGCGTTGTGGTCTACAACAGCAACATCCTTGACATTTTGATAATAGAGCCAGTTCTAGTGCTAGAGGGAAGGAGGGGCTCTGTACTGAAAGCATACCTTGTAACTGTGGAGAGAACATTGCTAGGTTTTCATTTCAGGGAGAGTGGAGAGGGGAAGAGAGAACTGTGTCCATTATTGTAAATGTCAGGCATCCAAGGACATGTTCATAGTAGGGATGTATTAGGAAGAAGCGCTGATGAGGGCACTATAGCAAGTGTCAGGTGTCTGAAGTATTTGGAAGGCTAGTGTTTTCAGCAGAACAGAATTGAGGAATATGAGGTGAAGTGGTGATAAGCTAGTACATCATGAGCTTGGCCTCTGAGACATTTCTTTACTTCTTTCTTTCTTTCGTTTTTTCATTCTTTCATTCGTTCTTTTGTTCGTTCTTTTGTTTGTTCTTTCTTTCGTTCTTAGATGAGGTCTTGCCATGTTGTGCAGGCTGGTCTCGAACTCCTGGCCTCAAGCAATTCTGCCACCTTCTGTATCCCAGAGTGTACTGGGATTATAGGCATGAGCTACCGTGCCTGACCTCTGAGACACTTTTTTTTTTTTTTTGAGACAGTCTCATTCTGTCGCCCAGGCTGGAGTGCAGAGGCATGATCTCGGCTCACTGCAACCTCTACCTCCCGGGTTCAAGCAATTCTCATGCCTCAGCCTCCCAAGTAGCTGGGACTACAGGCCCATGCCACCACACCCAGCTAATTTTTGTATTTTTAGTAGAGATGGGTTTTTACCATGTTGACCAGTCTGGTCTTGAACTCCTGACCTCAAGTAATCCACCCGCCTCGGCCTCCCAAAGTGCTGGGATTACAGGTGTGAGCCACCATGCCTGGCTTTTTTCTAGTTCTTTATGTCAAATTACTGTGTCCCTTGAAATAATTCCACTCTTTGTAGTTAAGCCACTAACTGGATACTTGATACATAGGTTCTTTTTTTTCCATTTTGCTTTCAAATTTTACAGATCTTTTTACATTTAAATTTTGTTTTATACTTTAAAAAAATACTTACATGGTTCCAAACTCAAGTCTACAAAATAAAGGTATATTCAGAGAGGTCTAGCTTTCACCTCTGACCCCTCTACCCAGTTCCCTCCCTCCCACGGGTAACAATTTTTTTTTTTATTTTTGCTGATTTCAGAAAATGTAGGCCGGGCATGATGGCTCATGCCTGTAATCCCAGCATTTTGGGAGGTTAAGGCAGGTGAATCACTTGAGGTCAGGAGTTCGAGACCAGCCTGGCCAACATGGCTAAACCCCATCTCTACTAAAAGTACAAAAATTAGCCGAGCGTAGTGATGCATGCCTATAGTCCTAGCTACTCAGGAGGCTGAGGTATGAGAATCGCTTGAACCTGGGAGGCAGAGATTGCAGTGAGCCAAGATCGCACCACTGCACTCCAGCCTGGGTGACAGAGCGAGACCATGTCTCAAAGAAAGAAAGAAAGAAAAAGAAATGTAGGCCAGACATGGTGGCTCACGCCTTTAATCTCAGCACTTTGGGAGACTGAGGCGGGCAGATCACCTGAGGTCGGGAGTTCGAGACCAACCTGACCAACATGGAGAAATCCTGTCTCTACTAAAAATACAAAATTAGCCGGATGTGGTGGCGCATGCCTGGAATCCCAGCTACTTGGGAGCTTGAGGCAGGAGAATTGCTTGAACCCGGGAGGCAGAGGTTGTGGTGAGCCAAGATCATGCCATTGTACTCCAGCCTGGGCAACAAGAGTGAAACTGTCTCAAAAAAAAAAAAAAAAAAGAAAAAAGAAGAAAGAAAATGTTAATAGATATTTGTATCTTCCCCCTTTCATAGTTAAAAGGCAGCTTACTATAGACATTGTTCTATATCTTGATTTTTTTTCACAGAATAATATACTTGACTTTTTTATAGTTGCGTAGTCCATTTTATATCTTTTTGTTTTTATTGGCATGAATAATTACCTCATTTTTCCATTTGCTTTGTTTTATTTCTTCTCTTTCTTTCTTTCTTCCTTTCTTTCCTTCTTTCCTTCTTTCTTTCCTTCCTTCTTTCCTTCTTTCCTTCTCTTTCTTTCTTTCTTTCTTTCTTCCTTTCTTTCTTCCTTTCTTCCTTTCTTTCCTTTCTTTCCTTTCTTTCCTTTCTTTCCTTTCTTTCTTTCCTTCTTTCCTTCTTTCTTTCCTTCTTTCCTTCTTTCTTTCCTTCCTTCTTTCCTTCTTTTTCTTTCTTTCTTTCTCTTTCTTTCTTTCTTTCTTCCTTTCTTCCTTTCTTCCTTTCTTTCCTTTCTTTCCTTTCTTTCCTTTCTTTCCTTTCTTTCTTTCTTGTATACGAAGTCTCACTCTGTTTCCCCAGCTGTAGTGCAGTAGCGAGATCTTGGAGCACTGCAGCCTCCACCTCCCAGTTTCCAGTTCCAGTGATTCTCCTGCCTCAGCCTCCTGGGTAGCTGGGATTACAGCACATGCCACCATGCCCGGCCCATTTTTGTATTTTTAGTAGAGACAAGGTTTCACCATGTTAGCCAGGCTGGTCTCGAACTTCTGACCTCAGGTGATCCACCCACCTTGCCCTCCCAAAGTTCTGGGATTACAGGTGTGAGCCACCGCACCCAGCCTGCTTCATTTTCTATAAGCCGATTGCTAATTTCTTTCTTTTTTTTTTTGAGATGGAGTTTTGCTCTTGTTGCCCAGGCTGGATTACAGTGGCGTGACCTTGGCTCACTGCAATCTCTGCCTCCTGGGTTCAAGTAATTCTCCTGCCTCAGCCTCCCAAGTAGCTGGGATTACAGGGGCCCACCACCACTCCCAGCTAATTTTTGTAATTTTAGTAGAGATGGGGTTTCACCATGTTGGCCAGGCTGATCTTGAACTACTAACCTCAGATGATTCATCCACCTCGTCCTCCCAAAGTGTTGGGATTACAGGTGTGAGCCACCGTGACTGGCCTTCAATTTCTTTCCAAATGCTTTATAAGATCTGTCAGATATTCATCAATATTTTCCATATGCTCAAAAGCTTCAGTTGAAGTTTTTCCCTGAAGACCTTTTTCCTGAAGTCTGCCATCCTAGGCTCAACCTGTCTTCTGCATGGCTGTTATCCTGGGGCTTCTTTTGCTAGGCTCTAGTCTTTTTTTTTTTTTTTTTTTCAAGACGGAGTTTCAGTCTTTTTGCCCAAGCTGGAGTGTAATGGTGCGATCTTGGCTCACTGCAACCTCCACCTCCCGGGTTCAAGCAATTCTCCTGCCTCAGCCTCTTGAGTAGCTGGGATTACAGGCACCAGCCACGACGCCCAGCTAATTTTTTTTCACAAAAAGAATTTTATTTTATTTATTTATTTATTTTTTTGAGATGGAGTCTCGCTCTGTTGCCCAGGCTGGAGTGCAGTGGTGCAATCTCAGCTCACTACTACCTCTACCTCCCGGGCTCAAGCAATTCTCCTGCCTCAGCCTCCTGAGTAGCTGGAATTACAGGTATGTGCCACCACGCCCAGCTGATTTTTTGTATTTTTGGTAGAGGGGTTTCACCGTGTTAGCCAGGATGGTCTCGATCTCCCGACCTCGTGATCCACCCACCTTGGCCTCCCAAAATGCTGGGATTACAGGTGTGAACCACTGCGCCCAGCCCCTCTCCCTGATTTTTTTTTTTTTTGAGAGGGGTCTCACTCTGTTGCCCAGGCTGGAGTGCAATGGTGTGATCTCAGCTCACTGCAACCTCTGCCTCCTGTGTTCAAGTGATTCTCCTGCCTCAGCCTCCCGAGTAGCTCAGATTACAGGCGCCTGCCACCACACCTGGCTAATTTTTGTATTTTTAGTAGAGATGGGGTTTCACCAGGTTGGCATGACTGGTCTCGAACTCCTAACCTCAAACGATCTACCTACCTTGGCCTCCCAAAGTGCTGGGATTATAGGTGCTCCCAGCCCCCTCTCCTTCATTTTCTATGTGCTCGCTATTCTTCCTATTAGATTTGGGGAACTTATGGATTGCTTCTGTCATCTTCTGCTCATTTCTCTCTCCTGTTTTTCATCTCTTTGCCTTTTTGTTCTTTTTGTAAAATTTTATTGACCTACGTACCAACAGCTTTATTGAATTTGTCTCTATCATTGTGTCTTTAATTTTCAAAAGGTTTTTCTTGTTCTCTAATTGCTCCTTTCGCATAGCATTCTGTTCTTTTTTAGTAATGTAACATTAACGTATCTTTCTATTTGCTTTTTTTTTTTTTCCTGTGACAGTTTTGCTCCTGTTGCCCAGGCAATGGGCAATGGCGCGATCTTGGCTCACTGCAACTTCCGCCTCCTGAGTTCAAGCAATTCTCCTGCCTCAGCCTCCCAAGTAGCTGAGATTACAGGCATGTGCCACCACGCCCGGCTAATTTTTGTGTTTTTAATAGAGATGGGGTTTTGCCATGTTGGCCAGGCTGGTCTTGAACTGCTGACCTCAGGTTATCTGCCCACCTTGGCCTCCCAAAGTGCTAGCATTATAGGCATAAGCCACCGTGCCTGGCCTCTGTTTGCTTTTTTTCCTGTTAGAAGTGTCTGTTCTCTCCTGGATTTTTTTCCTGTGTATTTGCTTTGGGCATTGTCTTTTATAATGGAGGTGTTAACCAAATAGCTGGTAGTGCTTGGCTGGCTGTTCATATTTAAGAGTGAGGCCTTAGGACCAGTGTGGTGGCTCATGCCTGTGATCCTAGCAGTTTGGGAGTGTGAGGTGGGTGGATCACTTGAGTTTAAGAGTTCAAGACCAGCCTGGGCAACGTGGCAAAACTCTGTCTTTACTAAAAATACAAAAAAATTAGATGGGGGTGGTGGCACTCACCTGTAGTCCCAGCTCCTTCCAGGGCTGAGACAGGGGGATTGCTTGAACCCAGCAGGTTGAGGCTGCAGTGAGCTGAGATGGTGCCACTGCACTCCAAACTGGGCGATAGAGCAAGACCCTGTGTCAAAAAAAAAAAAAATAGTGAGGCTTTGACCAGTTAATAGTTCATCTTGAGTGGGTTTACTGATTCTTGGATTTACTGCTGGTAATTGTGGACAAGTCTTCCATGTCTCTGTCTCTTGAGTTATTTTCTCTGGGGTTATTCAGTCCCTACAAAGAATTATATTCAAATCTGCCTGGCTACTGGCCTTCTGGAATAAGGTATAGAAAGGGGCCCAGATCTCACACCATTAAGAATGCAGATTTATGCTGGGCACTGTGGCTCACACCTATAATCTCAGCACTTTGGTGGGCCGAGGCGGGCGGATCACAAGGTCAGGAGTTTGAGACTAGCCTGACCAACATGGTGAAACCCTATCTCTACTAAAACCACAAAAATTAGCCAGGCGCAGAGGCAGGTGCCTGTAGTCCCAGATTCTCAGGAGGCTGAGGCAGGAGAATCGCTTGAACCCGGGAGGCGGAGGTTGCAGTGAGCCGAGTTCACGCCACTGCACTCCAGCCTGGGCAACAGAGCGAGACTCCATCTCAAAAAAAAAAAAAATGCAGATTTATATAGACTTTTCCTGCTTCCATCTCTCTACCACTGTCAGTGTGCCTGGTATCTCCAAGTTCTGAACTTTGATGGGTTCAGTTTCTCCTGAGAAAAACATCTTCAGTCTCCTGGTAGAGGAAGATGGAAGTTTTTGATAGGATGAAGACATTTGCCAGTTTTTGTTTGTTTGAGACAGAGTCTCAATCTGTCGCCCAGGCTGGATGGAGTGTAGTGGTGTGATCTTGGCTTACCGCAACCTCCACTTCCTGGGTTCAAGCAGTTCTCGTGCCTCAGCCTCCCAAGTAGCTGGGACTATAGGCACATGCCACTATGCCCAGCTAACTTTTGTATTTTTAGTAGGGACGGGGTTTCACCATCCCTAGTTGGCCAGGCTGGTCTGACCTGACCAGTTGGCCAGGCTGGTCTCAAACTCCTGACCTCAAATGATCCACCAGCCTCAGCCTCCCAGAGTGATGGGATTACTGGTGTGAGCCACTGCATCTGGCCAACATTTCCCAGTTTTGTGTCCAGACTTTTTAGCCAAACCCTGAGTTTAGTCATGCATCTTACCCCATCTCAGCTTCCTGCAGTATTTTGCACCTTTAAGTGTGAGCCTTACCAGGATTGTGTAGAGCAGATAAGCCTTTTGACTTACCAGATCCACCTCTGTGGTCACTCCAGATATAGCTTCCTTCACCTTGCTAAGTCACTTGTCACTTCACTCTGCTGTCCATCTTCTGAGATTTTACTGAGTTTGCTTTTCTGTTGTCTTCTCTCCCATTATCTTTGTTCTTTCATTTATTTATCCAACAAGTAGTTTTGCACCCCTATAAGTGCAAGGCACTATTCTAGATGCTTAGGATACAGTAATGAAGAAAATAAGTTCCCCTCCCTTGTGTAATTTAAATTTTAGTTGTGGGGGAGGCAGATTTTTTTAAAAAACAGTGAGTAAATCGTATGATATGTTGAAAGTTGATAAGTGCCATGGGAAAAAATAGAGCAAGGAGGATAAGAAGTTTTGGGGGCTGGAGGAAGTATGGGTTATAATTTTATTTATTTATTTATTTATTAGAAAGAATCTTGCCCTGTCGGCAGGCTGGAGTGCAGTGGCATGATCTCAGCTCACTGCAACCTCCGCCTCCCAGGTTCAAGTGGTTCTCCTGCCACAGCTTCCCGAGTAGCTGGGACTACAGGCGCGTGCCACCATACCCAGCTAATTTTTGTATTTTTCGTAGATATGAGGTTTCATCATGTTAGCCAGGATGGTCTCGATCTCTTTCTTAACCTTGTGATCTGCCTGCCTCGGCCTCCCAGAGTGCTGGGATTACAGGCGTGAGCCACTGCACCTGGCCCTTATTTGTTTATTTATTTTCAGATGGAGTCTCGCTCTGTTGCCCAGGCTGAAGTGCAGTGGCATAATCTTGGCTCACTGCAACCTCTGCCTCCCGGGTTCAAGTGATCCTCCTGCCTCAGCCTCCCAAATAACTGAGATTACAGGTGCGTGTCACCACATCTGCTAATTTTTTTTTTTTTTGAAATGGGGTCTCACTCTGTCACCTAGGCTGGAATGCAGTGGCATGATCTTGGCTCACTACAACCTCTGCCTCCCGAGTTTAAACAATTCTCCTGCTTCAGCCTCCAGAGTAGCTGGGACTACAGGTGTGTGCCACCGCACCTGGCTAATTTTTTTGTATTTTTAGTAGAGACGGGGTTTCACTATGTTAGCCGGGATGGTCTCGATCTCCTGACCTTGTGATCTGCCTGCCTCGGCCTCCCAAAGGGCTGGGATTACAGGTGTGACCAGCTAATTTTTTATATTTCTGATAGAGACGGGGGTTTCATTATGTTGGCCAGGTTGGTCTCGAGCTGCTGACCTCACGTGATCCACCCACCTCTGTCTCCCCAAGTGTTGGGTTTACAGGCATGAGCCACCACACCCGGCCTGGATTGTAATTTTAAATAGGGTCAAGGTAGGCCCCATTGAGAAAATGATATCTGAATAAAGCAATGATTCTCAACCGAGGGCAGTTTTGTCGTGCAGGAAACATTTGGCAGTGATGTCTGGAGACATATTTGGTTGTCATCACTGGGGCGTGGCTGGGCGGTGGTGTTTGCATCTACTGGGTAGGGGCTAGCAATGCTGTTGAACATCCTACAATGGCTGGACACAGTGGCACGCACATGTAGTTCCAGCTACTCACAAGGCTGAGGTGGTAGAGGATTGCTTGAGCCCAGGAATTTGAGGATGTAGTACACTATGATTGTACCTGTGAATAGCCACCGTACTCCAGCCTAGACAACATAGCAAGACCTCTGTCTCTAAAAAATGAAAGATCCTATAGTGTATGGATCAGCCCCCTACAATAAAGCATTTTCTTTTCTTTTTTTTTTGAGACGGAGTCTTGCTCTGTCGCCCAGGCTGGAGTGCAGTGGTGCGATCTCGGCTCACTGCAGGCTCTGCCTTCCAGGTTCACGCCATTCTCCTGCCTCAGCCTCCTGAGTAGCTGGGACTACAGGCGCCCGCCACCATGCCCAGCTAATTTTTTGTATTTTTAGTAGAGACAGGGTTTCGCCGTGTTAACCAGGATGGTCTTGATTTCCTGACCATGTGATCTGCCCACCTCAGCCTCCCAAAGTGCTGGGATTATAGGCATGAACCACTGCACCTGGCCAATAAAGCATTTTCTGCCCCCAAATGTCAGTAGTGCTGATGTTGAGAAACCCTGGAATAAGGACTTAAAGGAAGTGAGGGTGTTAGCCATGCAAAGGTCTGAGGGAAAAGCATTTTAGGCAAAAGAAAGAGCTATTGCAAAGACCTCAAGACGAGAGTGTGGCTGGCTTTTTGGAGGAACTGACAGTAGACCCAGGCAAATGAGAGGAAGAATAGTAGAAGATGAGGTGAGAGTTAATGGTAGTGACTTTGGCTTTTATTCTGTGTATTAGTCTCTTCTCACATTGGTGTAAAGAACTTCCTGAGACTGGCTAATTTATGAAGAAAAGAGGTTTAATTGACCCACAATTCCACATGCCTGGGGAAGCCTCAGAACACACTATCATGGTGGAGGGGGAAGCAAGCACATTTTACTATGGTGAAGCAGGAGACAGAAGAAGGGGGAAGTGCCACACACTTAACAAACAACCATATCCTGTGAGAACTCCATCACCAGAACAGCAAGGGGAAGTCCGCCCCCATAACTCAATCACCTTCCACCAGGCCACTCCCCCAATATGTGGGGATTACAGTTCGAGATAAGATTTGGGTGAGGACATAGAGCCAAACCACATCATTCTGAATGAAATGGAGAACCGTCAGAGATTTTGATGGGGTGAAGGAGGAATGTCATGATATGGTTTAATGATCACTCTGGTTGTTGTGTAGGGAATGGATTATTGGTGGGGGCATGGTTGGATAGAAGCAGGGAGACCAATTGAGGGAAGCTGTGCAGCAGTAATCTAGGTGAGAGATGATGTAGATCAATCAGTAGTAACAGTGGAGATGGATATACATTGAGGCTAGAACAACAGGATTTCCTGATGGATTGAATGAGAGGTATAAGAGACAGAGAGAAGTGACTGGGTGCGGTGGCTCACACCTGTAATCCCAGCACTTTGGGAGGCTGAGTTGGGCAGATCACCTGAGGTCAGGAGTTCGAGACCAGCCTGGCCAACATAGTAACATAGTGAAGCCCCATCTCTACTAAAAATACAAAAATTAGCTGGATGTGGTAGTGGGCACCTGTAATCCCAGCTACTGGGGAGGCTGAGGCAGGAGAATCGCTTGAATGCAGGAGGCGGAGGTTGCAGTGAGCCTAGACCATGCCATTGCACTCCAGCCTGGGTGACAAGAGCAAGACTCTGTCTCAAAAAAATAAAGAGAAGTAAAAAATGGCTCCAACAAGGACATTTTTTGGAGGTAATGAATGTGTTTAGTACCTTGGCTGGTGGGGGTTGGTATATGTATATGCCCAAGTATATGTATATGTCCAGGCTCATCAAAATATATACATAAAAACAGGTGCAAATTTTATGTATCAATTATACCTTAATATAAAAAAATGACAAAAATGGCCCCCGGTGTTTTGTGTAGAGCAAGTGGAAGAATGAAGTTACTGTCAACTGAGACTGGAAAGACTGGTAGAGCAGATTTGGGTTGGAGGAGATGAGTAGTTCAGTTTTGGTCATGTTGTATTTGAGGTGCCTATTAAACATCTGAATGGATATGTTAAGTAGTTAGTTGGCAATATTAGACTGAAGTTCAAGAGAGAGAAATCCAGGAATTGTTAGCATGTAGATGTCATTTAAAATTATGAGGCTGGCAAGAGATCACCAAGGGAGTGAGAGTAGATAGAAAAGTGAAGAGGAACAGGGACCAATCCCTGGGGCACTCCCATTTTAAGAGGTTTGGAAGAAGAGGAAGAACCAGTAAAGGAGACTGAGAAGGGACAGTCAGTGAGGTTGTAAGAAACAGGAGTCGGTGGCTCACACCTGTAATCCCAGCACTTTGGGAGGCCAAGGTGGGCCGATCACAAGGTCAGAAGATCAAGACCAGCCTGACCAATATGGTTAAACCCTGTCTCTACTAAAAAAAAAACAAAAAACAAAAAAAAGCACGAAAATTAGCTGGGCTTGTTTGCGCGTGCCTGTAGTACCAGCTACTCAGGAGGTTGAGGCGGGAGAATCGCTTGAACCTGGGAGGCAGAGGTTGCAGTGAGCCGAGATTGTACCACTGCACTGCAGCCTGGCAACAGAGTGAGACTCCTTCTCAAAAAAAAAAAAAAAAAAAAAAGAAACAGGAGTAAGGTTTCCCTGGGAGCCAGAGGAAGAAAGTAAACAGAGAAGGAGTGGCTTTTCACCTGTGCCCAATGCTTGCTGATAGGTCAAGGAAGTGAGGACTTAAAGTTAACCATTGGACTTCATAACAAGGAGGTCATGTTATGTGACCAGGTTAATGTGAACTGTTTTCGCAGAGTAGTAGTGACCTGATTCAGCTGGGTGAGTAGAAGAATGGGAGGCAGTGAATAGGCTCAGTTCTTGTGATGAGTTTTATGAGAAAGAGGAGCAGAGTTGGGGAATATAGGGTCAAGAAGATTCCTCTTTTTTTCTGCTTAAAATGGGAGAGTAAAAGCAATCTGATAGTATATTGATGGGAATGATCTAGTACGGAGCGAAGGCAATGATGGTGCAGGAGAGAGAAGGGAGAATTGTTGGAAACAATGAACCTAAATAAGCTTATGCCTTTTTAATCCCTTTGTTTCATTTTAGTAGGATTTAGTAGGACTTTCATTTAGTAGGAGTTTTAGGTGGAATATTCTGTTATTTTAACCAGAAGTTCCCTTTAATCTTAATACTTACTTAAGCATTCCCATATAAGAATAGGAGTTTCAGTTTCCATCTTACAATGAAGAAACCAAGGCCCTAGGTCATACAGGGGAGAAGCTGTACTTCATATTTACCCATTATCCTTTAAGTCAAGCTCAGTTTTTCAATTGCCATCCTTCCAGAGCCTATATGAAATTTTTTTTTTTTTTTTTTTTGAGACAGAGTTTTGTTCTATCACCCAGGCTGGAGTGCTATGGTGTGATCTCGGCTCCTTGCAACTTTCACCTCCTGGGTTCCAGCGATTCTCCTGCTCAGCCTCCTGAGTAGCTGAGATTACAGGTGTGCGGCACCATGCCTGGCTGATTTTTGTATTTTTAGTAAAGAAGGAGTTTCACCATGTTGCCCAGGCTGCTCTCGAACTCCTGACCTCAAGTGATCCACCCACCCACCTTGGCCTCCCAGAATGCTGGGATTATAGGCGAAAGCCACTGCACCAGGCTTTATATGATATTTTTTGCTTCCAAAAAGCATTCCTTTCTAACCAGCCAGTAAACAACAGTTGAACTAGTCTTTCTTTCTTCTTTCCTCTCCATCTCTTCTTTCTTTCCTTGCTTTCCTCCCTCCCTTTCTTCTCTCTCTCTCTCTTTCTGTCTCTCTTTCTTTCCCTCCCTCCCTTTCTTCTTCCTCCTTTCCTCTCTTCTCCTCTCCTCTTTTCTTTTCTTTTATTTTTCTTTTGATTGAGTCTCACTCTTGCCTAGGCTGGAGTGCAGTGGCACAATCTCAGCTCACTGCAACCTCCACCTCCCAGGTTCAAGCGATTCTTCCTCCTCAGCCTCCCAAGTAGCTGGGATTACAGGTGCCTGCCACCACACCTGGCTAAATTTTGTATTTTTAGTAGAGACGGGGTTTTGCCATGTTGGTCAGGCTGGTCTTGAATCCCTGACCTCAAATGATCTGCCCACCTCGGCCTCTCAAAGTGCTGGGATTACAGGCAGGAGGCATCACGCCCAGTGGAACTAGGCTTTCTTTAAATCACCAACCTTAAAATTTGAAAACTATGTTGAGTAAAAATCAAGGATATCTTATGTGAAATTATAGCAAAAGTGATCAGGTACAACCTTAATTGATCTTACCTCTCAGGTAGCGCTGTTTTGTGGTATAATTCCCCATTTACTACATAATTTGTGGTTTGTTTGTAAATACAGTGGACCCAGAACACATGCATTTTGAGAACAAAAGGACCTAGTAAATCAGATGGTGTTTCCTGTTATGGCAGCAATTGGCTTTTAGGATTTTTGAGATCATAACAACTAAATCAGGATTGCATTTGACTTGTATATACCAGGAGGAAATGGAGGATCTGACTAAGCTATAATATAGTTGGTACTCGGTTATATGAAGAAATATAGAAATGATGTGCTTATATCAGGACATTAAAAGTAAGAGTGGAATCGTAGCAGCTTAGTACATTAGGAATTCACAGAAAGGGAAGATTATTTTCCATAAATAAATTGGAGTTCTAAGTAAGAATACCTTTCCTGTTCAGTCATTCATACAATTTTTCAATAATATTTATTGAACACATATGTCAGACTAAGGAAACAACTCGCTTCATGGAGCCTACAGTTCGGAATGTAATTGATAGCATCCTCTGTAAAGTCACAGGGCAGAAATCATGATTCTTTCTTTTTTGTTTTTCTGAGACAGAGTCTCACTTTGTTGCCCAGGTTGGAGTGCAGTGGTAAGATCTCGGCTCACTGCAGCCTTGACCACCCGGGCTCAGGCCATCCTCCCACCCCAGCTTCCCGAGTAGCTGGGGCTACAGGCGTGTGTCACCATGCCTGGCTAATTGTTGTTGTTGTTGTTGTTGTTGTTGTTTTGAGATGGAGTCTCTGTTGCCTAGGCTGGAGTGCAGTGGCATGATCTCGGCTCACTGCAACCCGCCTCCTGGGTTCAAGCAGTTCTCCTGCCTCAGCCTTCCGAGTAGCTGAGATTACAGGTGCCCACCCTGATGCCTGGCTAAATTTTGTATTTTTAGTAGAGACGGGGTTTTGCCATGTTGGCCCAGTTGGTCTCAACTCCTGATCTCAAAGTGATCCACCCGCCTTGAACTCCCAAAGTGCTGGGATTATAGGCTTGAGCCACTGCACCCAGCCTATTTTTTTTATTTTTTGTAGACAGGCCATGTTGTCCAGGTGGTCTTGAACTCCTGGACATAAGCAGTCCTCCCAGGTTGGCCTCTCAAAGTGCTAGGATTACAGGTTTGAGCCACTGTGCCCGGTCAGTCATGTTTCTTTTTTTTTGAGACGGAGTCTCGCTCTGTCACCCAGGCTGGAGTGCAGTGGCCGGATCTCAGCTCACTGCAAGCTCCGCCTACCGGGTTCACGCCATTCTCCTGCCTCAGCCTCCCGAGTAGCTGGGACTACAGGCGCCCGCCACCACGCCCGGCTAATTTTTTTTTGTATTTTAGTAGAGATGGGGTTTCACCATGTTAGCCAGGATGGTCTCGATCTCCTGACCTCGTGATCTGCCCCTCTCGGCCTCCCAAAGTGCTGGGATTACAGGCTTGAGCCACCGCGCCCGGCCTAATCATGTTTCTTATATCACTGTATTTGTCTGCAAGGGCTGCCATTACAAAATACGGCAGACTGAGTGGCTTAAAGAAATTTATTTCCTCCTTGTCTGAAAGCTAAAAGTCTAAGATCAGAGTCTCTGCTGGTTTGGTTTCTGCTGAGGCCTCTCTCCTCGGCTTGTATAGACACCTTCTTGCTGTGTCACATGGTCTTTTTCTTTGTGTACCCAACCTTGGTGTCTCTGTGTGTCCACATTTTCTCTTACAAAGACAGCAGGCATGGTGCGGTGGCTCACACCTGTAATCCCAGCACTTTGGGAGGCCAAGGCGGGAGGATCACCTGAAGTCAGGAGTTCGCAACCAGCCTGGCCAACATGGTGAAACCTTGTGTCTACTAAAAATACAAAAATTAGCAAGGCTAGGTGATGGGCATCTGTGATCCCAGCTACTCAGGAGGCTGAGGCAGGAGAATTGCTTGAACCCGGGAGGCGGAGGTTGCAGTGAGCTGAGACCATGCGACTGCACTCCAGTCTGAGCAACAGAGTGAGACTCCGTCTCAAAAAAAAAAAAGACATCAGTGAGATTGGATTAAGGCCTGCCTTAACTGCCTCATTTTAACTAAATCACCTCTTTAAAGGCCCTGTCTCAAAATATAGACACATTTTGAGTACTGGTGGTTAAGGCTTCAACATAGGAGTTTTTGGGGGACACAGTGTAGCCGCAAACCATCACCTAGCATGAATAATCAGCTGTGAAACTTGCTAGTTTTGCTTGTGTAATAATTCGGTTCTCTTCCTAGTACTATGAAGTATTCCTTCGACAGTCTCCATTGGAGCCCTGCCTTGTATTTCATGAAGGTGGATACTGGCGTGAGCTCATAGTCCGCACCAATAGCCAAGGGCACACAATGGCTATCATCACTTTCCATCCCCAGAAATTAAGTCAGGTGAGCCTCACAAGATGTTAAGCAACCATCACTTTTACTACTACTATTACTGTAATTGTTTTTTTTTGAAGTTTCAGGGCATATAGCAGAAACTGTACATCCACAGAGTATTTGTGTTGATTGGGTAGAAGAGTTAGAGATGAGGAGAAGATGGCAAGGATACTATTTAACCATACTGCTCGCATAATCAAACCACAGAGACTGTAGCTAGGCTACGTGAGAACTCCCAAGTAATTTCACAAGAGCTTTGCCCATGGTAGTAGTTGCTCTTCCAAATCCAAATGCCAGTTCACAATAGAGACTGCAATGTCAGAGAATTTCATAACCCAAATAGTACTTTACATTTGTCATGCACTTGGTGCTTTCAAACATACCTGTGTTAAAACATTCCTATACTTATATGATCATCTCAACAAACTTGTAAGGTAGGCAGGAGGAGAGAGATTGTCACCCTCATTTTACACCTGAGGAAATGGAGGCATAGAAATACCCAAGGTTAAAGAATCAGTAAATAGCAAAGCTAGGATTTGAACCCAGGCCCTTTGACGCCTGGTGTTTTTAACCCTATTGTTCCTACATGGTTTATTGGCAGTATATCCTGGTATCAAGCTAATACTTAGGCTCTCTGTAGTTATGTAAGAATTTTATTTTTTATTTTTATTTTTTGAGACAGTGTCTTGCTCTGTTGCCCAGATTGGAGTGCAGTGGTGCAATCATAGTTCACTGTGGCCTCAAACTCCTGGGCTCAAGCAGTCTTCCTACCTCAGCCTCTTAAGTAACTGGGACTACAGGCATACATCACCACATCTGGCTAATTTTTTTTATTTTTATTTTTGAGACAGTCTCGCTTCTTCGCCCAGGTTGGAGTACAGTGGCATGATCTCAGTTCACTGCAACCTCCGCCTCCCTGGTTCAAGCAGTTCTCCTGACTCAGTCTCCCAAGTAGCTGGGATTACAGGCACGTGCCAGCACACCTGGCTAATTTTTGTATTTTTAGTAGAGACGGAGTTTCACCATGTTGGCCAGGCTGGTCTCGAACTCCTGACCTCAACTGATCTGCCTGCTTTGGCCTTACAAAGTGCTGGGATTACAGGTGTGAACCACCACTCCTAGCCTTTTTGATTGCTTGTAGAGACAGGATCTTGCTATGTTACCTACGCTTGTCTTACACTCCTGGGCTCAAGCAGTCCTCCTACCTCAGCCTCTCAAAGTGCTGGGATTATAGGCATGAACCATCATGTCTGACCTGCTTTATGTTAAGTGTTATTTATAATAAGATTTGTGAAATGTCTTCGTGTCTGATTACTGCAGGGCTGATTACTATAGAGCTTAGAGAGAAAATTTGTTAGAGATGAGTCTTTGCTTAACTACCAATTTTGTGGTCTGGGCAGGAGGAGCTCCATGTTCAGAAGGAGACTGTAAAGGAATTTTTCATCAGAGGTCCTGGAGCAGCCTGTGACTTGACCTCACTTTACTTTCAGGAAAGGTAAACCTGGGACAGCCAAATAGGCTGATGGCTTGCCAGACTCTTGGTTTATGGATTGCCGATGCAGGGTTGCTGATTGATGGTGGAGGATATTGGCTAAATGGTTCTGGCCCTTGTACACCAGCCGGGTCTGGGAACACAGGCCAGAATGTAGATGTGAGAGTGTCCACATGGACTTTCATCCCCTGACGGGGAAACCGTTGCAGAGCTCTCAGGGCCATGGCAGGGACTGTGTCTCCTAGCTGAGATGCTGGGGCCTCCCTGTCTACCCAACCACTAGTGATGTGATGGTCTGCCATTTCAAGATGCTTTCTTTTTATTTTTTTTCTTTTTTTTTCTGAGACTGAGTCTCGCTCTGTTACCCAGGCTGGAGGACAGTAGTGCAATCTTGGCTCACTGCAACCTCCACCTCCCGAGTTCAAGTGATTCTTCTACTGCAGCCTCCTAAGTAGCTGGGATTACAGGCATGTACCACCACACCTGGCTAATTTTGGGATTTTCAGTAGAGACGGGGTTTCACCATGTTGGCCAGGCTGGTCTCAAACTCCTGACCTTAGGTGATCCCCCCGCCTCGGCCTCCCAAAGTGCTGGGATTACAGGTGTGAGCCACCACGCGCAGCTCAAGATGCTTTCTTCTTTTATTCTTTTCCAGTACCATGACCCGTTGTAGCCATCAGCAGTCTCCCTATCAGCTTCTGTTTGGGGAACCCTACATCTTTGAAGAACTTCTGAGCTTGAAGATCCGCATCTCTCCAGATGCCTTTTTCCAGATTAACACTGCTGGTGCAGAGATGCTGTATCGGACTGTGGGGGAGCTGACTGGAGTGAACTCTGACACCATCCTTCTTGACATCTGCTGTGGAACTGGCAAGTGGAAGCCCAGGGCAGAATCTGCATGCTGCTCAGCTCCCAGGGCCCTTGTAGCTTGCAGAGGTGGTCGGGGAGAGTGGTGCAGGCGTAATCTTATTGGTCTAAAACCCTAAAATTGCAGCCAAGTGTGGTTGCTCATGCCTGTTATCTCAACACTTTGTGAGGCAAGGCAGGAGGATTGGTTGAGCCCAGGAGTTAGAGACCAGCCTGGGCAACATAGTGAGACCCCATCTCTACAAAAAAATTAAAAATTAGCTGGGCATAGTGGCATGAGCCTGTAGTCTTAGCTACTCGGGGGGCTGAGACAGGAGGATTGCTTTAGCCCGGGAAGTCGAGGCTGCAGTGAACTGTGTGCCATTGCACTCCAGCCTTGGCTACAGAGTGAGACCCTGTTTAAAACAAACAAACAAACAAAAAAAGACAAAACAAAAAACAAACTACCACACCCAAACCCTAAAATGCTGCCTCCTTCTTCTTCTCTTTTACTTCTTCAGGTGTGATTGGCCTCTCTCTGGCTCAGCATACATCTCAGGTTCTCGGGATTGAATTGGTGGAGCAGGCAGTGGAGGATGCAAGATGGACTGCAGCCTTCAATGGTACAGTTTACAGTCTGTGTAGAAATTAAGGGATGCAGTTGTTTCCGTGCTATGGAAAGAATTGTGTGGGAAAGGACAACTACTGTATCCCTGACCCACAGGGAGGAAGGGAGGGAATTCTGGAGTGGTCAGAATGGTTTTCTGGAATAGATCCTCATGGTTTTCTGGAATAGGTACCAATATCTAACGTTTTTCCTATCCAGAAGAGGAGCCTAAGGGAAGGTACATGTCTAGCTGATAGGAAGAAAAGTTGCAAAACTTTGGACAGAATAGAAGAATCTCCTTGACATTAGACTCATGAGGCCTTATAGCATAATACAATAGGTTTCAAACCTATATTTTCAGCAACAAAACCTTTTCTTCAAACACAGTCTTCTGTCAAACTGCAATATAGAAAATAGATCATCTTGCTCCCACTACTTCACCTCCAGAATGCTCCTGAGGCATTTGGTGAAAATGTCTGATATAGCAGGAAGAGCACTTGAGCAAAAGTCAAGATTCTCGTCTTGGTATAGGTCCTTGCATGCTACGTGAGTTGTAAAGTTGTAAAATAGCAGGCATGGTGGCTCACACCTGTAATTCCAGCACTTTGGGAGGCTGAGGCGGGTGGATCACAAGGTCAGGAGTTCAAGACCAGCCTGGCCAAGATGGTAAAACCCTGTCTCTACTAAAAATACAAAAATTAGCCGGTCGTGGTGGCAGGCGCCTATAATCCAAGCTACTCGGGAGGGTGAGGCAGAGAATTGCTTGAACCTTGGAGGTGGAGGTTGTAGTGTGCCGAGATCGCGCCACTGCACTCCAGTCTGGGCAACAGAGCGAGACTCCATCGCAAGAGAAAAAAAAAAGTGTAAACACTAGTTGCTCAAGCTGAAAGGCTTACTGAGATACTCTAAGGGAAAGTACTTTGGAAAAAATGAAGCGGGTCTGTCCAAAAGCACTTCTTTCCTTGTTACTTGGAGTGATGCTAGATCCAAAGGGAAGATGGCAGAGCCCTTGGCTCCTGTGCATTTCTGTGAAGCTGAAGCTTTCCCCCACTGCTGGGCTTGAGTTATGTCATGTGGGCCTGTCTTCCATAGGCATCACCAACTCTGAATTTCACACTGGTCGAGCAGAGAAGATTTTGCCAGGGCTACTAAAGTCAAAGGAAGATGGACAGTCAGTTGTTGCTGTGGTGAACCCAGCCCGTGCCGGACTGCGTAAGGATGAACAGCTATTTTGATGTTCCCAGTGTTATCCACCAACTTTGGTTCTTCTTTTCCACACCATGCTATGGGTACTTCCAGTGGGCTGGCTCTGAACCTGTTTCCCCTCTATTTCTAATCAATCCTGAGTTCTGGTCAGTTGGAGGTTTGTGATAACAGAGACCATGGTAGTTAATTATACTAATAGCAAGGTATTTCTTCCTTCAGATTACAAGGTGATTCAAGCCATTCGAAACTGCGGGGCCATCCGCACGCTAGTTTTTGTTTCCTGCAAGCTCCATGGTGAATCCACTAGGAATATCATTGAGTAAGTCTTGACTTCTGTTTAAAATTTTTTGTTCTGATTATCAAAGTCATTCATGCTTATCGTGCACACAGTTGGAAAGTGATTTGAGCTTTCAAGTCATGAGAAGTGTAAAGAAACAGAAACCAAAAAAAAAAAAAAATACCACCTTCAAGACTCAATTACAGGGCTGGGTCAGGAATGAGGCAAGTCAAGTACTTAGTTTGGGTGCAAAATTTAAGAATGTGTCAGCCGGGTGTGGTGGCTCACACCTGTAATCCTAGCACTTTAGGAGGCCAAGATGGGTGGATTGCCTGAGCTCAGGAGTTCAAGACTAGCCTGGGCAACGCAGTGAAACCCCATGTCTACTATAAAAATACAGAAAATTAGCCAGGCATGGTTTGTGTGCCTGTAATCCCAGCTACTTGGGAGGTTGAGACAGGAGAATCGCTTGAACCGGGGAGTGTTAGGATTACAGGTGTGAGCCATCATGCTCAGCCTTCATGACATTTTCCAATTAGTTATTGCCAATCTGGTGTACAGCTACCTTACTCTATTATTAGTTTTATTCATTTTTTAGTTGGTTCTCACATTGTTGTGGCAGCTGACCATATGATCACCATGTATAAAAATAATTCTGTCCCTCTCCTTCTAATACTCATTTCCTTTTGCTTATTATATTAGATAAGAAAATGTTCCATTGTAGATGTGATAGGGAATATTTTTGTTGTGTTTTTGATTATAATGGGACAATGCTATCTAAACTACAGTCTTGTGTCACATAATAACATTTCAGTCAACAATGGACTGCATATATGATGTTGGTCCCATAAGATTATAATGGAGCTGACCGGGCAGGATGGCTCACGCCTGTAATCCCAGCACTTCAGAAGGCTGAGGCGGGAGGGTCACTTGAGGTCAGGAGTTTAAGACCAGCCTGGCCAACATAGTGAAACCCCATCTCTACTAAAATACAAAAATTAGCCGGGTGTGGTGGTCATGCGTGCCTGTAATCCCAGCTATTTGGGAGACTGAGGCAGGAGAATCGCTTGAATCCAGGAGGCGGAGGTTGCAATGAGACAAGATTGTGCCACTGCACTCCAGCCTGGGTGATAGAGCAAGACTCCGTATCCAAAAAAAAAAAAAAAAAATTATAATGGAGCTGAAAAATTCCTATGGCCTAGTGACATCATAGCTGTTGTAACGTTTTAGCACATGGGTTACTTACATGTTTGTGGTCATGCTGGTGTAAACAAATTTATTGTGCTGTCAGTAGGTTTGTTTACACCAGCATCACCACTTATAAAATTAAGTACGTGTAGTTATCTGTAGTACATAATACTTGATAATAAATGACTGTGTTACTGGTTTATATACTTACTATACTGTACTTTTATTATTTTAGCAGATAGTCCTTCTACTTATTTTTTTAAAGTTAACTGTAAAACAGCCTCAGGCAGATCCTTCAGGAGGTATTCCAGAAGAAGGCATTGTTATCATAGGAGATAACAGCTCCATGTATGTTATTGCCCCTGAAGACCTTCTAGTGGGACGAGATGTGGAGGTACAAAACAGTGATATTGATGATCCTGTCCCAGGCTAGAGTACAGTGGTGTGATCTCAGCTCACTGCAACCTCTATCTCCTGGGCTTAAGCCATCTTCCCGCCTCAGCCTCCTGAGTAGCTGGCACTACAGGTGTGAGCCACCATGCCCAGCTAGTTTTTGTGTTTTTTGTAGAGACAGCGTTTTGTCATGTGGCCCCAGCTGGTCTCGAACTCCTGAGCTCAAGCAATCCTCTCATCTCAGCCTTCCAAAGTGCTGGGATTTCAGGCATGAGCCAGCATGTCTGGACCTTAGTTTATTTATTTTTTATTTTTTGGTAAAGACAGAGTCTCGCTATGCTGCCCAGGCTGGTATTGAATTCCTGGTTTCAAGTGATCCTCTGGCCTCAGCCCCCAGAGTAGCTAGAAATACAGGCATGTACTACCACACCCAACTAATTTTAAAATCAGTTAAAATTAAAATTTTGTAGAGATGGAGTCTCACAATGCTGTCCAGGTTGACCAGTTTTTCTACTATATTTTTACAGTACTTTTTAATGTTTAGATACATAAATACTTACCACTGTGTTACAGTTGTCTACAGTATTCAGTACAGTAACATGCTGTACAGATTTGTAGCTGAGGAGAAATAGGCTATAGCGTATAGCCTAGATGTGTAGTAGGCTCTGTCATCTAGGTATGTATAAGTATGCTCTATTATGTTCACACAATGAAGAAATTGCCTAACAATGCAATTTTCAGAATGTACCCCCATTGTTAAGTGATGCATGACTGTATTGAATGTTATCCAGGCAAACAAATACTCTTCTACTTTGCTGGTTTGGATGTAAAGTGGTTACAACCCTTTTTAGAACAGTTTGGTGATTATGTATCTTAAGGCCTTATAAACATACAGGCTTTTCAGCTCCAACCAAATATGTGTTGAACCCTTATTCTGTGTCACATACTGGGAACACAGAAATGAATATTAAGCAGTGTTTACTTCATTTCTACCCTTAAAAAGATTATACTTCAGTAAGGAAGATGGTGAAGAAAAACAGTTATATTAAATAAGATAAATGCTGTATAAGAGAAACACAGGGGGCCTGTGGGAACACAGTGGAAGGGCCTCTATTTTAAGCAATTGTATTCCTGTGGGTTCTTCCTTTTATTCCTGGGAACTGATGCTATGTTCTGTTTCTGCAGGCTGTGCTGTCCTCCAGACTCTGCTAAGAAGCACTTAGGCGAGCCCTTTGTCCTACAGCAAGCTGTCCCTGTGGATTTGTTCCCCCACACCCCACACTGTGAGCTGGTGCTCCTCTTCACTCGATAAGCAGCCTCCTAGAAGACTGCAGGCTATTTGTTAAGGCTGAAGTTTCAGAAACTTTCAGGTTTGGCATATTGCTACATTGCAGACCCCGGGAGCATTACAGTGGAAACCAACCTTTGGTTTGTGAATAGGAAGAATGTAGTAGGCCTCTGGTCTGAGGCAGACTTTTTTTTTTTTTGAGATGGAGTCTCATTCTTGCCCAGGCTGAGTGTTGTGGCATGATCTTGGCTCACTGCAACCTCCGCCTCTCGGGTTCAAGTGATTCTCGTGCCTCAGCTTCCCCAGTAGCTAGGATTACAGGTGCGTGCCACCATGCCTGGCTAATTTTTGTATTTTTAGTAGAGACGGGGTTTTACCATGTTGGCCAGGCTGGTCCCAAACTCCTGACCTCAAGTGATCCATCCGCCTTGGCCTCCCAAAGTACTGGGATTATAAGCGTGAGCCACCGCACCCTCTCAAGGCAGACTTAACCTTAGTTTTCAGATTCCCTTTCAATCATGCCCGTTTGCTTGGGTTTGACCACCCCCCACTCCTGGTTCTTTACTGTTTCTTCCTATTGCTGTCAGCCTTGGTTTTAGTTTATAGTCTTGTCTCCTCCATTTGATTCTGCTTATGGTGTGGACAAATGACCTTTTTTTAGCAGCTGGTAATAATTTTACATTGACTGGAGCCTGTGCATTTGCTCAGAGATGCTACAATTTTTAGATATTTCTAAGACTTCTGGATTCATGAGGTAGTTAAGGATTAAAACCAGACACAGTCGAGGTTTTTTAAAGGAGAGTAAGCCATGAAGTGAATACCGGGTGACTGATCATTAGATGAGATTAATTCTTTCGGGTTTTCTTGGTTTTAAGGCATCTCGAATGCCCCTTGAAAATGTAGTTATCACTGGTGGTGGGCACCTGTAATCCCAGCTATTTGGGAGGCTGAGGCAGGATAATTGCTTGAACCTGGGAGGTGGGGGTTGCAGTGAGCCGAAATCACGCCACTGCACTCCAGCCTGGGTGACAGAGCAAGACACCATCTCAAAAAAAAGAAAAGAAAATGTAGTTGTCCCTAGGAGCAATAGCACCAATTAACTCTCACCAATGGAGGAAGAATTGGTTATTGGAGAGACCCTAAGGGAAAGGAGATTTTCAAAGAGACTGAATACCTATAACTGTGCTGTGTAGTGTGGAGGCAAAAGCTCCAAAATCTAATATAGCATAATAAACTGGATATTGAAAACTGACTATATTTAACATTCTCTAGTCCATGATTTCATCAACTCTGGAATTGTTCTTAGGTACTTGCCCAACAATTTAGATTATGTTTTGATAATCTAAAGGCCTAAGGATGTGTAACTTAGTAAGCGTTGTCTGATTCACAAAGTGATATCTGGTTAACTGGTATTTTTAATTCTTCTCAATCAAACATTCTAGAGAAGCCTCCTTCTTAGAAAAATATGGCTGTTAAACCTACTATATAATGTTTTCTGTTCTTTTTTTAGATGGTGGGTCAGGTATAGCCAGAAGAGGAGACACAGGAGAGGCTCAGGAAAATGAAGTCTATTATGCTCACAGGTCCTAGAGACAGGAGACATATTATGCCACATAGGGCTACATGGGAAATACACCAGAGTAGGCAGGAGGCAGAAGACAGAAGAGGGGAAGGTTTAGGCCACTGCTGTTACTTGAGTTTCCTTGGGAAAGGCAATGCAGGGCAGAGTGAACAGTTTAGGATTGGCTACTTTGAATAAGGTATAGGGGTGCTCCCTAGTTGTCTGGTACCTGGCCATGGGGTGATTAGGACACTGGAATGTTGTCTCTTGGGGTGTCCGTGCCAGATAGAGGCAATATAGCTCTGAATTGGTTAGTTTGTATATCAAAGAACTCTTCCAGCTGAACCCTTGCTATCTCTAAGAATTATCTAGCCCAAGGAGGAGCAGCCAGAAAGATTTATTTTATTTTTATTTTTTGAGATGGAGCCTCACTCTGTCACACAGGATGGAGTGCAGTGGCGTGATCTCAGCTCACTGCAACCTCCGCCTCCCAGATCAAGCGATTCCCCTGCCTCAGCCTCCTGAGTAGCTGGGATTACAGGTGCCCGCTGCCATGCCCAGCTAATTTTTGTATTTTTAGTAGAGACGGGGTTTCACCATGTTGGTCAGACTGGCCTCGAACTCTTGACCTCAGGTGATCCACCTGCCTCGGCCTCCCAAAGTGTTGGTTTATGGTAGTCGCATAAATTTTTTCATTTCCTTATTTTTTAATTTTATGCAATGAGTTATATTATTTTTATAACTGAAATTTTCAAAAAAGCATTTTTTCCCATTTATTCCCTATATCAGCAAATGGCAATACCAT
Organism: Macaca mulatta; assembly: GCF_049350105.2. NCBI lineage: Eukaryota > Metazoa > Chordata > Mammalia > Primates > Cercopithecidae > Macaca > Macaca mulatta. The sequence goes on along the minus strand of NC_133426.1, from coordinate 107,891,247 downwards.
CTCTATCAATCACTTAAGCCAGAAAACAGAGTTCCTTTTCATTCCTGTATCCAACTACCTATAAGGTAACTTCCTCTTGGGTATCTTCTAGATTCTTCAAACTCAATAATCTAATGTCGAATGCTTTCCATCTTTCCCCTAAACATGTTCTTCCTCCTCTATTCTCAGTCTTTATGAATATAACAATTTACTCAGTCACCCAAGCCAGAGCCTGGGAATGACTTCTGAGTCCTTCTCCTGTACTATTGGACCCATCCAATTTTTCACAAACTCGCCATCCCTGCAGGCTTCCATCATCTCTCTCCAGATTATTGCTGCAATAGTCATCTTCCCAACTGTTGCTGCTTGTATTCACTCTTGCCCCAGTTCATTCTAGCACCATGGCACACACCTGAAATACCAGCTACTGTGGAGGCTGAGGCTGGAGGATTTCTTGAACCCAGGAGTTCAAGACCAGCCTGGACAATATAGCAAGATCCTATCTCTTAAGAAAAAATGCAAATCTCATGTTTCTCCATTACTTAAAATCTGTCATTGGCTTCCTGTTGCTTTTATTTTATTTAGTTAGTTATTTTGAGACAGGGTCTCAGTCTGTCACCCAGGCTAGAGTGCAGTGGTGCAATCTCAGCTCACTGCAACCTCCGCCTCCTGGGTTCAAGCGATTCTCGTGCCTCAGCCTCCCAAGTAGCTGGGATAACAGGTGCGTGCCATCATGCCTGGCTCTTTTTTTCTTTTTTTTTTTTCTGTATTTTTAGTAGAGACAGGGTTTCACCTTGTTGACCAGGCTGGTCTCGAACTGCTGACCTCAAATGATCCACCTGCCTCGGCCTCCCAAAATGCTGGGATTACAGGCGTGAGCCACTGCACCCAGCCAACTTCCTATTGCTTTTAAAATAAAGTCCAACATTATTGATGAAGCTCAAAGGCCACTTCATAATCTGAAGAACTCCATTTATCTAGATATATTGGATTCCTTTCCCTGAAAAGTAGAAAGTTCTTTCATTCTGGTCCTTTTCACATTCTGTTTCCTCAGCTTGGAGTATTCTTTTCCCTAACTCTTCTGACTTAACTCTACTCACCTTTCTGTTTTTAACTTAAATATTCCTCCCTGAAGGAATATTTAATGAATAAATATAGGATTGGCTATGGAAAATCAACTTCCTCATAATTTTGTTACTTGTTTATGGTTATACCCTCAGAGATATTGCGGGTTTGGTTCCAGATTGCCACAACATAGTGAATATCTCAATAAAGCAAGTAACATGAATTTTATGGTTTCCCAGTGCATATAAACATTGCTTATACTATAGTCTATTAAGTGTACAATATCATTACATCTAAAAAACCAGTGTATGTACCTCAATTAAAATGTACTTTATTGCTTTAAAAATGCTAAAAATCATCTGAGTCTTCAGTGAGTCATATTTTTTGTTGTTGTTGTTAAGACAGGGTCTTGCTTTGTTACCCAGGCTGTAGTGCAGTAGCACTATCATGGCTCACTGCCACCTTGAACTCCTGGGCTCAAGGGATCCTCCTATCTCAGCCTCCCAAGTAGCTGGGACTACACGTGTTTGCCACCATGCCTGGCTATTTTTAAATTTTTCTATAGTGATGAGATCTCACCATCTTGCTCCGGCTGGTCTGAAACTCTTGGGCTCAAGCAATCCTCCCAGCCTGGCCTCCCAAAGTGCTGGGATTACAGGCATGAGCCACCGTGCCCGGCCAACTCTTCATCTTTAGATGAAGATACCTCATCTATCTGTATAAGGTATACAGATACGTGTATACCTTATACATCTATCTTCTAAGCATAAGGACATTTTTCTACATAACCATAATATTATGAGTTCAACTAAGAAAATTAGCAGTACCTCACTAATCTTCACTAATGTCATCTAATGTAGTCCAGTGCTTCTTGAGGTGTGATCTGGAGACTGCCTGATGTTTCACAGGGAGATAAGGAGTTTATACCAAAGTATATATCATAGTACCACATTCTTTTTCTTTTTCTTTTTTTTTTTTTTTTAAGATGGAGTCTTACTCTGTCACCCAGGCTGGAGTGCAGCAGCACGATCTCAGCTCACTGCAGCCTCCACCTCCTGGGTTCAAGTCGTTTCTCCTGCCTCAGCCTCCTGAGAAGCTGGGATTACAGGTGCGTGCTATCACACCGGGCTGATTTTTGTATTTTTAGTAGAGATGGGGTTTCACCATGTTGGCCAGGCTGGTCTTGAACTCCTGACCTCAGGTGATCCACCCACCTCGGCCTCCTAAAGTGCTGGGATTACAGGCGTGAGCCACTGCACCTGGCCTGCATTCTTTTTCTTTTTCTTTCCTTTTCCTTTTCCTTTTCCTTTTCCTTTTCCTTTTCCTTTTCCTTTTCCTTTTCCTTTTCCTTTTCCTTTTCCTTTTCCTTTCCTTTCCTTTCCTTTCCTTTCCTTTCTTTCTTTCTTTCTTTCTTTCTTTCTTTCTTTCTTTCTTTCTTTCTTTCTTTCTTTCTTTCTTTCTTTCTTCTTTTTCTTTTTCTTTTTTTCTTTTTCTTTTCTTTCTTTTTTTATTTTGAGTGAGAGTCTTGCTCTGTCACCCAGGCTGGAGTGCAGTGGCGCAATCTTGGTTCACTGCAACCTCTGCCTCCTGGGCTCAAGAAATTCTTATGCCTCAGCCTCCCATGTAGCTGGGATTATAGGCATGCGCCATCATGCCTGGCTAATTTTTTTTTGTATTTTTAGTAGAGATGGGGTTTCACCATGTTGGCCAGGCTGGTCTTAAACTACTGACCTAAAGTTATCTGCCTGTCTCAGCCTCCCAAAGTGCCAGAGTATCACATTCTTTATCAAAAAAGTCTTAAAAAAAAAAAAAAGGCACCTGAATTAAACAGTGTATTGACTTAGCGACATTGTTCATTTACATCTGTGGTCTGGCAAGGTACAACTGCTTTACATTCAATTGCCCCAACTGTCCCCAAAATGTTTTTTATGGCCAATTCACATGTTACATTTGGTGGTTGTGTCTGTGTCTCTTTAGTATCTTTCTTTTTTTTGGGAGATGGTCTTGCTCTGTCATAGCCCAGGCTGGAGTGCAGTGGCACAATCTCAGCTCACTGCAACCTCTACCTCCTGAGTTCAAGTGATTCTCCTGCCTCAGCCTTCTGAGTAGCTGGGATTACAGGTATGTGCCACCACACCCGGCTAATTTTTGTATTTTTAGTAGAGATGGGGTTTCACCATGTTGGCTAGGCTGGTCTTGAACTCGTGACCTCAAGTGATGCACCTACCTCGGCCTCCCAGAGTACTGGGATTACAGGCATGAGCCTCCATGTCTGGCCTCTTTAGTCTCTCTCAATGTAGAATGATCTCCTCACTTTTTTTTTTTTTTTTTTTTTTTACCCAAGGCACTGACTTTTTAGAGACCAGGTCTGTTCCACATTATGGATTTGTCTGATTTTAAGGTGACCAACTGTCCTGGTTTGTCTAGGACTCTCCTAGGTCGAACACTGATCTTACATCCTGAGAAACTCCTCAGTCCTGGGTAAACCAGGATGTTTTGTTTACTTGTGTTCATGTTTAACTTTTTCTTGACCTAAATTTCTTGTAAACTTGAAGTTAGGTCTAGTGGCTTGATTAGACTCACATTAAAACATTTTTGATGGCCGGGCATGGTGGCTCACGTCTGTAATCCCAGCACTTTGGGAGGCTGAGGCAGGTGGATCACCTGAGATCAGGAGTTTGAGATCAGCCTGACCAACATGGAGAAACTCCATCTCTACTAAAAATACAAAATTAGCTGGGCGTGGTAGCACATGCCTGTAATCCCAGCTATTCGGGAGGCTGAGGCAGGAGAATCACTTGAACCCGGGAGGCGGAGGTTGTGCCATTGCACTGTAGCCTGGGCAACAAGAGCGAAACTCTGTCTCAAAAAAACAAAGAAACAAAAACACATTTTTGACAAGAATACTTAAGTGATCTGTGGGCAGTGGCTCAGGTGGAGGCAGGAGGATCACTTAGGCCCAGGAGTTCAAGACCATCCTCAGCCTTGGTAACATAGAGAACCAAATCTTGAGAACCAAAATATGTTTTTTTCTGTGTGAAAGGGTTTTATATCAGTTTTTAAAGTTTTTCTTTTCTTTTTTTTTTTTTTCAGAAACAGTGTCATGAAGGAAAGTTTTAAAATCTTTTTCTCCAACCTAGGCAATATGGCAAAACCCTATCTCCACAAAAAACAAAAAAAAATTAGCCAGGCACAGTGGTGCACACATGTAGTTCCAGCTACTTTTGGAGGTTGAGGCAGGAGGATTGCTTGAGCCTGGGAGGTGGAGGCTGCAGTGAGCCATGGTTTTACCACTGTATTCCAGCCTGCATGACAGAGCAAGACCCTGTCTCAAAAAAATCCAAAATTGAACAGCTAGCTGGACGTGCTGGTGCATGTCTGTAGCCCCAGGTATTTAGGAGGCTGAGGTGGGAGGATTGCTTGAGCCCAGGAGGTTGAGGCTGCAGTGAACCATGATGGTGCCACTGCACTCCAGCCTGGGTGACACAGCAAGATCCTGTCTCAAAAAAAAAAAAAAAAAAAGCCCCAAAACTTAAAGTGTTGGTATGTACATCATGTTGCATCCCATTAGGAGGTACATTATTTCAGTTGTTCACTTGTAGTAAAGGTGATGGTTAAGTTGATGGCCCTCAGAACTCTCCATGTAATTTTCTTCTTTGTAATTAATAAGAAATCTGTGGGAGTTGGCCAGGTGCAGTGGCTCACGCCTGTAATCCCAGCACTCTGGGAGGCTGAGGCAGGTGGATCACCTGATGTCAGAAGTTCAAGACCAGCCTGGCCAACATGGTGAAACCTCATCTCTACTAAAAATACAAAAATTAGCTGGGTGTGGTGGTGCACGCCTGTAATCCCAGCTACTCGGGAGGCTGATGCAGGAGAATCGCTTGAACCCAGGAGGCGGCAGTTGCAGTGAGCTGAGATTGTGCTATTGCACTCCAGCCTGGGCAACAAAAGCGAAACTCCATTTCAAAAAAAAAAAAAGCTATTGGATGTCACTCTAATGCCATGTGACTATCCTGTTTCCCAACAACCTCTTCCCTAAAGATTTTAGCATCCATTGATTATTGTTTCCTGACTCAGTCATTTAATATTTTTTAATTTTTTAATTTATTTTGGTCAGATGCGGTAGCTCACACCTGTGTAATCCCAGCACTTTGGGAGGCTGAAGCAGGAGGATTTCTTGAGTACAGGAGTTTGAGAACAGCCCGGGGAACATGGTGAGACCAGGTCTCTATCAAAAAAAAAAAAAGAAAACTTGGCATGGTGGCATACACTTGTATTTTTAGCTACGTGGGGGTCTGAGGTAGGAGATTAGCTTGAGCCTGAGAGGTAGAGGCTGCAGTAAGCCATGATCAGATCGTGTCACTGCACTCCAGCCTGGGTGGCAGAGCAAGACCCTGTCTCAACAACATAATTACTTTCTCTTTATTTTATTTTATTTTTGTGTACCCACTGATGGTAAATTAATAGTTTAATTGGGGATTGAAAAGCCATGATTTCCTAATTCTGTCAATCAATCTGTGTTTATTAACTGTCACTTTTTTTTTTTTTTTGGAGACGGAGTTTTGCTCTTATTGCCCAGGCTGGAGTGCAATGGCACGATCTCGGCTCACTGCAACCTCTGCCTCTCGGGTTCAAGCAATTCTCCTGCCTCAGCCTCCCAAGTAGCTGAGATTACATGCACCTGCCACCAGGCCCAGCTAATTTTGTATTTTTAGTAGAGACGGGATTTCACCATGTTGGCCATGCTGGTGTTGAACTCCTGACCACAGGTTATCCACCTACCTCGGCCTCCCAAATTTCTGGGATTACAGGCGTGAGCCACCGCACCCAGCCAGCTGTCACTCTTTTATAAAAATGAGCTTTTCCCTATGTCAAGGGTATGAACTAGAGTTCCTCCAAAAAAGCCAGGTAAAGACCTAAGTCTTTCCCCTTTAATACCAATTTTTAGAGCAAGAAATTAGTATAATAATTGCTTCCTAATAATTACTATGGTGACTATATGGTAAATGCACCTGATAGCAATAACTGAAGCATATCCTGAGAATGGCCCTGTATGGCAGATGCACTTGAATGCGATAGGGAGTTTCCAGCTAGGGAACCCAGAGATCCATTTCTTATCTGTGAGGAACATCTGAGGTCCTGGCCTGTCCCATGAAATGCAGGCCATATGAGGAATTGAGGCCCTTTGTTTTGGTTTAAATGAGGGTTGCCAGGTGCAGGTTGTTAGGGGGAGGGTTAAGTGAAAATGCTATATAAACCCCATGCTTTTGCACATGGTTGCAGTTCCGTCCAGCCCATCACCACTGGACTCTTCCCTGAATGTAAGTCCCCAGTTAAAACAAAAACAAACAAACAAAAAAGCACCATGTCTTGTTTGCTGTCTCTGGATCTGTTCTTCGGCCTCTTGAACCCGGTTCTGTCCAAATTGGAGTTGACAGTGGTCCGGCACAATAGTGGCAAAGTTGTTTTCCCCCACTTTTTTTTTTTTTTTTAACATCACTTGATTCAGTGATTTTCTTATTTGAATTCCGTGTTTTAAGTTCAATTCAATTATCTTCCTTTTGATGCTCAAATTTTCTACAGTTTGGCCAGTGGGAGTCCCTTCAGCTGGCTCTCATGTAACTTAACATGCCTCCATTAGTATTTGAGCACTTCCTTAGATTCTGGCACAAGATTCCCAGGGTCACTTTACATTTTCCTTGCCCCAGTCCTGGAACCAGCCATTTCCAATGAGCCCTGGTTCCTTTCAGTGTAGAATGGTGTTTAGAAACCAAGATCTGGGCTGGGTACAGTGACTCACACCTGTAATCCCAGCACTTTGGGAGGCTGAGGTGGGAGGACTGCTTGCATTCAGGAGTTTGAGACCAGCCTGGGCAACATAGTGAGACCTCCATCTCTATAAAAAAAAAAATTCCGGGCGTGGTGGTGTGTGCCTGTAGTCCCAGCTACTCAGGAGGCTGAGGCGGGAGGATTACTTGGGCCTGGGAGGTTGGGGCTCCAGTAAGCCACGATTGTACCACTGCACTCCATCCTAGGTAACAGTGTGTGGCCCAGTCTCAAAAATATATAAAAAATATTGATGACTGGGCCCCAGAGATTCCAATTTAATTGGTTTGGGGAGGGTCTTAGTCATAAGTCTTTTAAAAATTACTGTCCACCCTGCCCGGTGATTCTAGTATGCAGTCAAGGTTGTGAACCAGTAGTCGAGTTTTACCTGTCTAAGTGTGATCCCTGGACCAGCAGCTTTGGCATCACCTGGAAACTTGTTAGAAATGCACACATTTGGGCTCTCCACCAACTGAATCAGAAACGCTGGGGCTAGGGCAATCTAATTTAATATGTCTTTCAGGTGATTCTAGTGTGCATTCAAGTTTAGGAACGAATGACTCAGAGCAACTATTCTCAGCCTTGGTTGCATATTACCTGGAGACCTTCAAAAACAAGTTCCTGGGTGTCATCCCTTCACATTCTGATTTAATTCATTTTGGGAGTAGCCCTAGCATCGTTATTTTAAAAGCTCTCCAGATGACTCGTGTGTCGCCAAGGATGAGAATCACTTTGAATTTTTGGTCTCTAAGTCCAGTGTTTGGTGTGATGAGTAAAAGTGCACACCAGGTTGCAGATAAAATGTAACTACAGTAGTCGGGTAATACATAGGCCAGATAGCTTGTCTTTCTGCTTGCTACTCTTCTAGACCTACCCAGCTGTTCTGAGCACTGGTTTGCAGTCCTTTGCAAAGGCTTTTATTTCTTTAAAGCACTCCTTTCTCATTCCTTCTGCCATTATTTTGGGGGGTATGGTAGAAAGTAGGGCTTAGGTATCATCAGTTACTAGTAATCCTAGCGAAAGATTATAATTCCTAGCCTAAGTTAATAAAATTAACTCTCAGGCTGGGTGCGGTGGCTCACGCCTATAATCCCAGCACTTTGGGAGGCCAAGGCAGGTGGATCACCTGAGGTCAGAAGTTCCAGACCAGCCTGGCCAACATGGTGAAACCCCATCTCTACTAAAAATACAAAAAATTAGCTGGGCACGGTGGTGGGCACCTGTAATCCCAGCTACTCAGGAGGCTGATGCAGGAGAATCACTTGAACCCAGGAGGTGGAGGTTGCAGTGAGCCGAGATCGTGCTATTGCACTCTAGCCTGGGCAACAAGAGCGAAACTTCGTCTTAAAAAAAAAAAAAAAAAATTAACTCTCATACATGTGAGAGAAAAGTGAGCTCATTTTAATATTAAAGTAGGACAGTTATCCTCAGTCTGCTTCCCACTGCCCTTCTAGAATGGGCTTCTTTCCATTAGGCTCATCTTAGAGTTGCTGAACCAATGAGTGCAAATTTTGTCATTGCCCTTTCAGATTTGGAGTTTCACCTACTATGGTGGTTTCCAGCCTTGGCTGCACATCATTGGAATCACCTGAGGGAGCTTTTTAAAACACTTCCTAGTTCCTGGGGTTTGATCCTCCAGAGATTCTGATTTAATTGGTCTGGGGTGTGGCCGAAGTATCTGAATTTTTAAAAGATCCCTAAGGTGATTCTAATTTGCAGTCAATCAGGGTTATGATCCTCTGATTAGGGCTGTGGTTCCCAAACTTGTATGTGTATTAAAATCTCCCAGGGATCTTTCCAAACTTCCAAGTGCGGACCATGCCCAGACCAACTGAATCATCACAATTGCTGGAGGTGGGACGTAGGCGTTGGTAATAGTAAAATTTCCCCGGTGATTCCCATATGCAGCCAGCATTGAGAAGCACAGTATGATGGTATTAGATAATGCCCTTTGATTGTTTTTGGGCTGGAAGGGAGAAAATGATTGTCATTTGTTGAGATGTAAGTCTCCCAACCCTTTATCTTCACAATCATATTGGAAATTTATAGCTTACAGGGGAATCATTGTCACTTTCCTAAGGAATATATTTCAAAATGGCATGCCCATGAAGTGCAGTCATGAAGCTCCCTTAGTACTTGCCAATTAATGTAAGTGCAAAAGGACAATTGAAATGAAATACAGCTATTATGTCTGACACTTAAAAATTTTCCATCAGATGATTCTATTTCATTAATACATGTATTTCCACATTATGTTTCTCATTGTCTCTCTTCAAAGGAGACTAAGCAGGGTGGCAGTGCCCACATGTGACCCAGAGCCACACAATGAAGGAACATGTAAATATCCTCATGTCCATTTGTAACTGTTAGGGACATTCATGATACATGGAGGGGAGAGGCCTTTGCTCTGAGGACCTACAAAAGGAATTGAAGTATTTCAGGATATTGGTATTTACCATTTGCCTTTACTGATTACCTTTATACATAACCAAGCCAAGGAATATCAAAGAAGAGAAGGCTATACTAAGCTGTTTAGTAGTCTGTCTCCTCCAACTAGACTGTAAGGTTTAAGAGGACAGGTGCTATATCTTGGTCACTGTTGTATATGTAACACCTAGCACAGTGTCTGAAATATGGCAGGTGCTTACATAGGCGATATAGCATACTGGTCAAGCAGAGCAGTTTTGGAGTCAGGCTGACCTGGCCTGAATCCTGACTCTATCACTTATATGCTCTGTGATCTAGAACAAGTTACTTGACCTCTCAAACGCTCTTTTTATACCCCTCTCCGTGTAAAATAAGGATAATAATAGCACTTATCTCATGGATATTGCTGTGACCAATTTAGTGAAACAGTCTATGTATATATAAAACACTTTGCAAATTGCTTGGCACATAGCATGTGTGAAATGGGTGTCATTCTTTTTTCTTTTCTTTTTGAGATGGAATCTCGCTCTGTCACCCAGGCTGGAGTGCGGTGGCACCATCTCGGCTCACTGCAACCTCCGCCTCCTGGGTTCAAGCGATTCTCCTGCCTTAGCCTCCTGAGTAGCTGGGATTACAGGCATGTGCCACCACACCCGGCTAATTTTGTAATGGGTGTCATTCTTTTTTTTTTTTTTTTTTTTTTTTTTTTTGAGACGGAGTCTCGCTCTGTCGCCCAGGCTGGAGTGCAGTGGCCAGATCTCAGCTCACTGCAAGCTCCGCCTCCCGGGTTCCCGCCATTCTCCTGCCTCAGCCTCCCGAGTAGCTGGGACCACAGGTGCCGCCACCTCGCCCGGCTAATTTTTTGTGTTTTTAGTAGAGACGGGGTTTCGCCGTGTTAGCCAGGATGGTCTCGATCTCCTGACCTTGTGATCTGCCCGTCTCGGCCTCCCAAAGTGCTGGGATTACAGGCTTGAGCCACCGCGCCCGGCCTAATGGGTGTCATTCTTAATCATCCAATTATTTGTTGACAAATACATGGATGTCATGGCCTGCTTTCCCTTCCCATTACTGAGATTAACTGGCAAAAATAATTTGTTTCCTGTAAGTTTTCTTTCTTTTCTTTTCTTTTTTTTTTTGAGATGGAGTCTCACTCTGTCACCCAGGCTAGAGTGCAGTTGCATGATCTGGCTTACTGCAATCTCTGCCTCCCGGGTTCAAGTGATTCTCCTGCCTCAGCCTCCTCAGTAGCTGGGATTACAGGCATGCACCACCACGCCCGGCTAATTTTTGTATTTTTAGTAGAGATGGGGTTTCACCATGTTGGCTGACTGATCTCAAACTCCTGACCTCAAGTGATCCCCCCTGCTTCAGCTTCCCAAAGTGCTGGGACTACAGGTGTGAGCCACTGCACCAGGCCAATTTTCTGTGTTTTCAATAATTAATTTTAGGCAAATCAAACCAAACACGTTGCAGAGTCCCTTCCCTGTTGGTGTGGGTGTTTCTCAGCATTTATGTTTTAGTCAAATATTACAGCTTCTAGTGAAAAGTTTATATGATTTGAAGAAAAACGAAGCATAGAAAGCAGACTAAGAAGGCTATCTCTCATTTTGTCACCTTCATAATGTTGGTTGCTAAAAATAACCTACTTGTCAAATCGTTTTGTACTACTGTGAGAAGTGCTAGTGTAAGACATGTTTTCTGAAAATAACTGTGATGAGGTGTCATGGATTAAGGACTTTGGTACAGAATTGATGGAGTTCCCTTCTGGGTGGGGTGGCTCAGGATCATAAATTGTTTGGAACACCTAGTAGCTTGCCCTTTCAGCTCCTTAAGAGGAAACCTGTTTGTAGGATTTTTTTTTTTTTTTAACTAACCAATCTGTAAATGTTGTATGGGATCCTGAATTAAATCTTGAACAACAACAAAAAGAACATTAGTGAAAAAAACTGAAGTCTAAATAAAGTCTATTGTCTAGTAACTAGTATGATGCTAATGTTAATGTTAGTGTGATAGTTTTGATCAGTGTACCGGAAGATGAGATGCTACCATTAGGGGAAGCTGGGTGAAGGGTGTACATGAACTTTCTGAACTATAGTTATAACTCGTGAGTAAATCTAAAATTATTTCAAAATGCAAAGTTAAAAGAAACTAACTATAGTCTTTGGAAAACTAAATATACTAATTGAGAGCTAATTCTAGAAAAACCAGGTCTGGTCAGGTATTAAGACTACATCTCGAGGGAGAGAATTTTACTCATTCAGATACCCAGATATGTGCTAGATGTTTGACTGACTGTAAGTACCACCCCTGCCAAGGTGACAAGAGGGGTAGCGTGTAACAATTCTTTTACAAATATGGAACTTCTAGAAGCCTATCAAAAAAAAAAAAATCTAGTTCCTTTCTTTCCATATAAGCAAGGCTAGTTCAAAACACAGTGGCCCGACTAAAAGAGGTTCAAATATAAGTTATTTTTTGGTTTTTTGTTTGTTTGTTTTTTGAGTAGCATCTCACTCTGTTGCCCAGGCTGGGTGCAGCGTTGTGATTATAGCTCACTGCAGCCTCAGCCTCCTGGGCTCAAGTGACCCTTTTGTTTCAGCCTCCTGAGTAGCTGGGACTACAGGCACGTGTCAATATGCCTGGCTAATTTTTGATTTTTAGTAGAGATGAGGTCTCACTATGTTGCCCAGGCTGGAAAAGTAAATTTTCTTTTTCTTTTTTTTTTTTTTTTTTAGAATGGAATATATTTTTTAATTTATTTATTATTATTATACTTTAAGTTGTAGGGTACATGTGCATAACGTGCAGGTTTGTTACATATGTATACTTGTGCCATGTTGGTGTGCTGCACCCATCAACTCGTCATTTACATCAGGTATAACTCCCAGTGCAATCTCTCCCCCCTCCCCCCTCCCCATGATAGGCCCCGGTGTGTGATGTTCCCCTTCCCAAGTCCAAGTGATCTCATTGTTCAGTTCCCACCTATGAGTGAGAACATGCGGTGTTTGGTTTTCTGTTCTTGTGATAGTTTGCTAAGAATGATGGTTTCCAGCTGCATCCATGTCCCTACAAAGGACACAAACTCATCCTTTTTGATGGCTGCATAGTATTCCATGGTGTATATGTGCCACATTTTCTTAATCCAATCTGTCACTGATGGACATTTGGGTTGATTCCAAGTCTTTGCTATTGTGAATAGTGCTGCAATAAACATACGTGTGCATGTGTCTTTATAGCAGCATAATTTATAATCCTTTGGGTATATACCCAGTAATGCGATGGCTGGGTCATATGGTACATCAAGTTCTAGTACCATAAAAATCCTAGAGGAAAACCTAGGTAGTACCATTCAGGACATAGGCATGGGCAAAGACTTCATGTCTAAAACACCAAAAGCAACGGCAGCAAAAGCCAAAATTGACAAATGGGATCTCATTAAACTAAAGAGCTTCTGCACAGCAAAAGAAACTACCATCAGAGTGAACAGGCAACCTACAGAATGGGAGAAAATTTTTGCAATCTACTCATCTGACAAAGGGCTAATATCCAGAACCTACAAAGAACTCAAACAAATTTACAAGAAAAAAACAAACAACCCCATCAAAAAGTGGGCAAAGGATATGAACAGACATTTCTCAAAAGAAGACATTCATACAGCCAACAGACACATGAAAAAATGCTCATCATCACTGGCCATCAGAGAAATGCAAATCAAAACCACAATGAGATACCATCTCACACCAGTTAGAATGGCGATCATTAAAAAGTCAGGAAACAACAGGTGCTGGAGAGGATGTGGAGAAATAGGAACACTTTTACACTGTTGGTGGGATTGTAAACTAGTTCAACCATTATGGAAAACAGTATGGCGATTCCTCAAGGATCTAGAACTTGATGTAAATTTTCTTAATCTCCCATCTTAGACTTATTTGGTCGGCTTGGAGTTAGGAAGGAATTTCTCACTGTAGTGCCAAACCTGAAATGGTAATTGTGTTTGAGCGAGTTCCCTGAACATAAGGGGGCGAGGGGAGGAAGAGGAACAATCCAGGCCATTTTTGTTGATACATAATAGTTGCACATATTTTTTTGGATACATATGATGTTTCAATATATGCATACAATGTGTAATGATCAGATCAGGGTAACTGAGATATTTGTTGCCTCAAATATTTTTTCTTTGTTGGGAATGTTTAAACTGTTCTAGCTGTTTTTAAATATACAATAAGTTATTGTTAACTGTAGTCACCCTACTGTGCTATTGGACATTAGAACTTATTCCTTCTATTATAACTGTTTGTTTGTATTGATTAACCAACCTCTCTTTCTCCGCTCTCCCCTCCACCCTTCCCAGCCTCTGGTATTTATCATTCTATTCTCTACCTCTGTGAGATAACTTTGTTAGCGCCCACATGTGAGTGAGAACATATGATATTTGTCTTTGTGTGTCTGGCTTATTTCATTTAACATAATGGCCTCTAGTTCCATCCACATTGCTCCAAATGACAGGGCACCAGCCCCCTTAGTATTCAGTTCTCCTTTAGTCCCTGAACCACACTATCAGTGGAGCTAACTCCTGTGTTAGCTAGAAGGCAGGTGTCTTTGTAACCTAGTGTAATCAGCATGACAATTTTCTTTAAAAAAATGTATATTAAGAATGTGTTGGAGTAGGGGCTATGGAATGTAAAAGAACTGTAGAACTCTTCATTATTTTAAGTTCTTTAGAGAAGTGCTCTTATATGTATGCTTTACATAGTTAGGATCAGCATGTGTATCTGCTCTTTCCTATTCTGCTGTTTTCACTTAACATTATTTCACATTCTGGTTTCCACCCACACAGTGCACATAATTGCCATCTTTAATGACTGTGTAACATTCCATTGTATTGAATAGCATGCCAGTTGTTAGGACTGGGCTTATTTTTCTGAGCAGATCTAAAGGCCTGCTGTCTCATAGCACCAGAGGTCTATTTTAGTGCCTGGATGTGGCGACTAGCATGAGCGTGGGATCGCGTGGGATTCCTGAGTCATCAGTGCACAGCACAGCCTGAGTGCTTTGTTAACATTGCTTTCCCATCACCCAACAGCAGAGCCACCTCAGCTCCCTGGACCGGAGCCTGGCACTTACTGGGCACAGGGGTGGAAGTACATTCCTCCTGAGCTGATATTATCTATGTGCCAATAGCAGAAAGCATCTGCCACCTTCTCCTGCCTTGGATAATAATGCCACCTTGTTTCCCCTAGAGTTTGACATGAGAAAAAAGGCAAGGGGAGTGGGAGAATGTTTTATTACAGCTGAAGGAATAAGGCACAGATCCGGGGTGCCGTGGCTATAGTTCTTTTAGTTGCAGCTATTGAAAATACAGTGTGATGAGGGGATGGTTTCAGTCTTAGAAAGTTGGGTGACAGTTCTCATTCTCTGTACTCCTTCGTGTCAGAAATTTAAGGTTTGGTCCTCCAATAAAGGGTTTACAGGGTTGAGTAACAAAGCAGCGAGTTCAGGCTTGACCCGTAACTCAGCCATGGCCATCTTATGGTTAAGAATACTAGTTGGCAGGATTCTCCTGAGAAGAGTGATCTTGTGTTAAGTGCACTTATTACATCTTGCCAGTAGCAACTGCCTTGAAAATGAGTGATTTGAAGACATTATTGAGAGGGAAGAGCGATATTCAAAACACAGCTGGGGCTGGGCACGGTGGCTCACACCTGTAATCTCAATACTTTGGGATGCCAGGGTCGGAGGATTGCTTAAGCCCAGGAGTTCGAGGTTGCAGCGAGCTATGATTGTGGCACTGCGCTACAGTCTGGGTGACAGAGCAAGACCCTGCCACTAAACAAAAATAAAAACACAACTGGTATGGCCCAAACACCCAACACTTGAATCTCTGGGGGATTTATAACTAATTTAGCTACTACTGGTTTCCATGCTCCAACCCTGAATTACCACTGTTCTTTCTTAACCTTTGCTGCGTGCTAACTATATGACCCATTTCCTACAGAGGTCATAGATTGCTTAACAACTCTGCTGACAGAGCGCTACTGGCAGGTAGACAACACATGAATGGCGAGTGAGGACTGGAGTGCAGGAGTTGAAAACCATTTAGAGCAGAAGGACCTGTCTACTTATCCATAGTGAATTCTCTAGTCAGAAAGCCCAGGTCTGTCCCTGAAAGATAAGATAGAAACATACCCAGAGCCATATGAGTGAGTGATAGGCCAGGGTCATTCAAGCTGCAAGTGCCTCTGATGGTAGCTACATTCTAAACGTCCTGGAGAGCGACCAATACATTGACAACTAAAGAAAAAAAACCCCACTCATAGGTGGGAATTGAACAATGAGATCACTTGGACACAGAAAGGGGAACATCACACACCGGGGCCTATTGTGGGGAGGGAGGAGCGGGTAGGGATAGCATTAGGAGATATACCTAATGTAAATGACGAGTTAATGGGTGCAGCACACCAACATGGCACATGTATACATATGTAACAAACCTGCACGTTGTACACATGTACCCTAGAACTTAAAGTATAATAAAAAATAAATAAAAATAAATAAGAAAAAGAAATTACATCAAAATGTTAACATTTTACAAAGCTTGGTAATGGCTGTGTTATTGCATTATAACTCCCTGTATGCATTTCATTTTGCTTAATTAAAAAAAAAAAACAACGAAAGAAAGAAATTGAATTCAGTCTGAGCCATTGAGAGGGAGAGGAAGAAATGGGAGGGGATGTTAGTTTACTCATCCATAAAACAAAGAGGAAAAGATCACCTTTTTTATATGTTGAACATTGAGAAGTCTATTTCTGTGACATCTATTCTCCTAAAACTTTTAATCAGGCAACCCAGAAGACTTGAACCTTCATAAACCAAATGCCAGCTCTAAAATGCAGCCTTACTTGAACTGACAGGTCAAAACAATATAATAATTCATCCTGACAAAAATGAAAAATTATTTTCCATTAGCCCATTTTGCTGAAAGGCTAATAACAATATATTTCCTTATAAACTTATTCCATTTCAATTTTAAAAATGGAATTTTGTATCTATTTTAGTTTTTATTATCTTCTACTACCTTCCATTATTGTCCTTTTTTTAATTACGAAAGAGCTTATCTCTATAAACTATCTTTTTTCTGTGACGAGTTAAGAGACAGCAATAAACTTATACAATTTTTAAAAAGCAGCATTTAATATTTTAGATACTGAGAGCAATTCATTTATAACCATTTTAAGGGGGAAAAAAAAGCCAAATGTGCTCCTAAGACTCCTATGAGTAAATGTATTATATTAGTCCATTTTCATACTGCTATGAAGAAATACCCAACACTGGGTAACTTATAAAGAAAAAGAGGTTTAGGGCCGGGTGCGGTGGCTCACACCTGTAATCCCAGCACTTTGGGAGGCCGAGGCAGGTGGATCACCTGAGGTCAGGAGTTCAAGACCAGCCTGGCCAACATGGTGAAACCATGTCTCTACTAAAAATACAAAAATTAGCCAGGTGTAGTGGCACACACTTGTAGTCCCAGCTACTTGGGAGGCTGAGGCAGGAGAATCACTTGAACCCGGGAGGGAGAGGTTGCAGTGAGCTGTGATCATGCCACTGTACTCCAGCCTGGGTGACAGAACGAGACTCCATCTCAAAAAAAAAAAAAAAAAAAAAAAAAAAAGAGGTTTAATGGACTCACAGTTCCACATGTCTGGGGAGGCCTCACAATCATGGCAGAAGGTGAAGGAGGAGCAAAGGCACATCTTACATGACTGCAGGCAAGAGAGTGTGTGCTGCGGAACTGCCCTTTATAAAACCATCAGATCTTTTGAGACTTATTTACTATCATGAGAACAGCACGGGAAAAACCCACCCCATGATTCAATTACCTCCCACCAGGTCCCTCCCACGACATGAGGATTATGGGAGCTACGATTCAGGATAAGATTTGGACGGGAACACAGTCAAATCATATCATGTATATTCGTGATACATCATTTGAAAGAGTAAAATACGATGGTGTAACAGAAAAAAAAAAAAAAACCCCAAGGCAACCACTTGCCTTTAAGAAAATTTGCCCTCCAGGTTCAAGAGAGTATCCATTTCTTGGTTCCTGGGCTGCCCCACTGAGAAAGAGATTTGTAAAACCTCTTTGGCAGATTTAGGATTCTCAAAGACAAAAATATGGGAGACATTGGTTGTAATTACCCTAGATTCTCTATGCACTTTGTACTTGAGAGTCTAAGACATCTCTCTTTGGGCTGTTCTCTACAGAAAAGTGGATACCTATCCCAGAAGGGGGACTATAGCTTTCTAATGATCTCACCGAGCTCCTTCCCTAAATCAACATAAGGCCGGGCGCGGTGGCTCACGCCTGTAATCCCAGCACTTTGGGAGGCCCAGACGAGCGGATCCCGAGGTCAGGAGATCGAGACCATTCTGGCTAACACGGTGAAACGCCATCTCTACTAAAAATACAAAAAATTAGTCGGGCACAGTGGCGGGCGCCTGTAGTCCCAGCTACTCGGGAGGCTGAGGCAGGAGAATGGCGTGAACCTGGGAGGCGGAGCTTGCAGTGAGCTGAGATCGCGCCACTGCACTCCAGCCTGGGCGATGGAGCGAGACTCCGTCTCTAAATAAATAAATAAATAAATAAATAAATAAATAAATAAATCAACATAATAGTAGCTAACATTTAATATCCTACTTAGGATGTGCCAGGCACTATTCTAAACATTTTTTTATGTATCATCCCTTTTAAACTTTACAGCAGGCCTTTGAGGTAGGCACTGTTATTCATGCCTTCACTGGGGGAAATTGCCTGGTCACTCAGCTTGATAAGGGGTTTGGAAAGTATATTAACAGCCTGTAGCAACACAATTAAGATTCACTCAAAAAGAGATTTTTTTTTTTTTTCTTAAATGATTAAGGGTACACTGATTGTATTGGGAGGAGGTTATTTAAATAACTTTTTGTGATTGATAGATTCTATGTAGGAAAATTTGGTTGACACCCAGGAACACCTACATTGCACAAAAGGAAGTGTGCCAATATACTGAAATTCAGTTGTGTTAGATGTTGTTCAACTTAGATTCTTCACCTAGCTCACCTTCATAGGGTATAATCCCATCCCTTTTTCCCATCCACTTTGCCTTCTCTATTGACTGAGAAAGTATGCCTGCCTCATAAACACACGTTTTATAGTATGCCCTCCTATAAAACGTTATAAAGAGAAATGTGCATGATCCAATTTTCTTACAGTTTGTTGAATTGTAGTCTCCTGCCTGATAAAACTCTTATTCAGTAGAGATATTTGTTGCATCCCCAGGTGAGAATGATTGTCAGCAGAATTCTCCATCGATATTTATCAGGCAAATTGGAGGAAGGTAGATGGGCTGAGAGGCCAAAGAAGACCCAGGGAGGATGCAGTATTTTTGAACAGAGTAAGGCACTGGCTTGGGCACACGAGATCTGGATTTTGAGGAGCAGCTCTGCCAGCCATCAGCTGTACCATCTTGGGCAAGCCACTTAACCTCTCTGTACCTCAAGTTCCTCATTTTTATAACAACAGAGGTTGGACCAGAGGCTCTGTAAGGTTCCTTTCAGCTTCATAATTCTAAGGTGTGCCTTAGTCAGAATCCTATCAAAGACCTGTAAGGTGCTTGGGATGGTTCCCTTGAAGATAAGAGCAAATGATGCAGCCATCTACAGTGTCAGACCTTCCAGATAGGGTTGTAAGGGGATCCTTCTGTACAAAGTTTCTATCCCTGAGAAGCAGTTATGAGTTAGTTCATTTATACTACTTGGTGAGATGGTATAGGGTAGACAGCTAAGAGCAAGGGTTGTGGAGTAGGACCTTAGTTTGAAAACCATTTCTGCCACCTCCTGTCCCAGGGTCCCCAGGGAAAAATTATTTAACCTCTCTGAACATCATCTTCTGCCTCTGTAAGATGGTGGTGGTAGAATCAACTTCACAGGCTTTGGAAGATGAAAGGCAGTTATATATATAAAGCACTTAGCCCAGCAGCTGGCAAAATGGAAGTGCTGGATCAACAATGTGTGCTACCACTATTGGTGTGCTTATTGATATTAACATAATTCTCCTGACACGGGCATGGATATACTTCAGCTTTTTTTCTTTTTTTCTTTTTTTTTTTTCAGACAGAATCTTACTCTGTTGCCCAGGCTGGAGTGCAGTGGCGCGATCTCAGCTCACTGCAACCTCCATCTCTGGGGTTCAAGTGATTCTCTGGCCCCAGCTTCCCGAGTAGCTGGTATTACAGGCTTGTGCCACCATCCCTGGCTAATTTTTGTATTTTTAGTAAAGGTGGGATTTCACCATATTGGCCAGGCTAGTCTTGAACTCCTGACCTCAAGTGATCCACCTGCCTCGGCCTTCCAAGGTGCTAGACATGAGCCACCGCACCCGGTCAGCATTTTTTCTTAGATAAAGCTTTCTCTTTCTGGCTTTAAGTAGCTCTAGAGTCAGAAAGATCGGGATTGAATTCTCTGCCCTGCTTTTTATTTTCCTCAACCCCAAATTTTCAAATTCAATTTAATTTCTAAATTGATATATAATAGATGTACACATTTCGTGGGTACATACGGTAATTTAATACATATAATTTATGAAGATCAAGTCAGTGTAATTGGGATATCCATCACCTTTAATATTTGTCTTTATGCTAGAACATTTGAGTTACTCTCTTCTAGCTATTTTGAAATATACAATAGATGATTATAAACTATAATCACCCTACCAATCTGTCAAACTGTTTCTATGTATCCATTAATCAACCTCTCTTCATCTCCCGCCCCATCCCCCACCACCCCGCACTTTCCTGTCCTCTGGAAACTGCCAGTCTATTCTCTATCTTCATGAGATCCACTTTTTTTTTTTTTAAGCTCCCACATATGAGTGAGAACATCCTGCTCTGCTTTTTGTAGGGTGTGGGATCTTGGGCAAGTTTATTTGACTTTTCTGCCCCTTAGTTTCCTCATCTGTGAAATGCAGTCAGGTATAGTGCTTACCCCCAAGAGTTGTTATGAATAAGATAATGGAAATAAAGAACTTAGCACTGTGCCTGGCATCCAGAAGGCACTCAATAAGTGGTGGCTGTGCTGCTCATGGTGAAGGTAATATAGATTGAGCATCCCTAATCTGAAAATCCAAAATCCAAAATCTTCTAAAATTAGAAACTTTTGGAGTCCCGACATGACACTCAAAGGACATGCTCATTGGAATGTTTTAGATTTTTGGATTAGGGATGCTCAACCAGTAAGTACATATAATATTCCCAAATTAAAATAAATCTGAAATCTGAAATGCTTCTGGTCCGAAGCATTTCAGATAAGGGATACTCAACCTATAGTAGTAGTAATGGTAAATAACTACCACCACTACCACTGCTAACCTTGGGATAGAGGGATCAATGCATTCAAGTGCCTACATTTTTTTGCATAGCTAACCAAAGTGTTGGTAGAGGCAGCAGTTGCTGTTACTGAAGGGACAGCAAGGCAATTGTTCTGGGCTTCACAGACAATGTCTGGGGCTTTAAAACAAAGTTGTTTATGGAGGTATGACTGAAAATGATTCAGTAGCGCATAATTCTCAGCAAAGGAGTTCTGTTTATTTTTGCCAATCCTTTTCTGCCCAAGAACCTTAAAGAAAAAATATGTATTTCTAAGGCTCAATTTTGGTTGATCACCCATGACTTATTGTCCACAAGCTTTGTCAGCAGCATCTGGGTACGAAGATGTAAAGTCTCTGTTCTTTTTTACCAAGGTGGTCTTCATTCTCAGTGGATGCCATCTCACTCTTCTTGAGCCTCTCAGTGAGTATAGGACTGGTTTGATGGCTAGAATATAGATATACAGGAACAACGGGTTCTCAGGGATGTGATATTAGGGTAGGTGGAGTTGTATGGGGAGTGTAGAGATATTATCAAATGGAAATTTAAAAACCAGGTAGTCCTGATAGTTCTGGAGATGAACCTGTTTGCTGAGGGAGGGATATCAGCTGTTTCTTTTGGTTTCCCTGTTTTTCTCTTTAGTAGTCTGTTGAAAGTAAAAAGAGAAAAAGGTCAGTTATTGTAAGTGAAGCCAAGTGCCAGGTTTCCTGTCCTTCCCAGACCATTTCAGGGTAGGAGGATATTGGCCAGTTTCCAACAGGGTATAAACTGCACCCCACGAGGCGCCCATCCTCTGCCCTGGCGTCGTACTTTCTCTCACTCTTGCTCTCTCCCCTCTGCCCTTCATTTAAGTAGTATTAACTATAAGAACCAAGGCTTCTTCACAGGAATTTTCCAGTAACATCTTTTCTGTGTCCCAGGTATCCATTCTTTTTTTTTTTTTTTTTTGCCCTAAGTTCTGGAGTTATAGAAAGGAAAATGGATTTAAATTTTCAACAAAGATTTTGGGGTAGTTACTGATATCTAAAAAAAAACACTTCCTCTTCTACCACTTCCTTCCACTCTACTCTCTACTCTCATCCTCACCCCTTGTCCCCAGAGCAGTGTCTATCTCCTTGTTAGTGGCCCAGGCCAAGTCCAAGCCCCTCCATGTAGGTGTAACAACCCAAAGCTCCAAGGTAGCCAGGGATATAAAAGGTCATGTCCCTTTCAGAGCTGAGATGACATTATAATATTGACAGTTAACAATCTTGGAGACTGGGGTCCTAAGGAATACTGAGAATGAGTGGCCAGTAACTACAGCCTTTAAGCCCTCATAGCTTTTTTTTTGTATTGGGAGAAATGATATCTGCTTATTATAAAAAAAGAAAATTTCTTTTCTTTTTTTTTTTTTTTGAGACGGAGTCCCGCTCTGTCGCCAGGTTGGAGTGCAGTGGCGCTATCTCAGCTCACTGTAAACTCCGCCTCCCAGGTTCAAGCAATTCTTCTGCCTCAGCCTCCCCAGTAGCTGGGACTACAGGTGCCTGCCACCACGCCCGGCTAATTTTTGTATTTTTAGTAGAGACGGGGTTTCACCATGTTGGCCAGGATGGTCTTGATCTCTTGACCTCATGATCTGCCTGCCTCAGCCTCCCAAAGTGCTGGGATTACAGGCATGAGCCACTACGCCCGGCCAAAAAAAGAAAATTTATAATAAAAAATCCAAAAGAAAGGCATTTAGGCCTTTTACATCTCACAATCACCTAGTATCTTTCGGTGATATTCCTCCAGGTATTTCTATATCTGTATATGTATCCTGCTATACGTGCTGTACTCTAACTTGCTATTTTCCCTAACAAAAATGCCAGGTTGTGGAAAACTTTCCATGTCAATAAATAGAAGTCCACATTAGCCTTTTTAATGTATGCATAGTATTCCACAGCATAGATGCATCCTAATTTATTTAGCCATTCTCCATTGTTGGACATATAGGCTGTTTCCCACTTTTAGTTATTGTACACAGTGCTGTGATTAAACATCCTTGAGGGTCGTTTTTTGGGTACTTGTGTAACTATCCTTGGAGACAGCTCAAGAATTGAGATTACTAGTTCATAGTGTATTCATGTTTTTAAAGTTCTTGAGATATATATATAAAGTTCTTGTACTTCCACCACTGGAATCATAAACTTTAAGATAACCCTATAGCCATCTAAAGATCTTGTGTCAACCAGTGCTGGGGCATCATGCTGGACTACCAGAAGATGGTACCCAAGCACCCTTCCTGTACTTCTTCTATTTCTCTTCTCCTAATCACCAACCATAGAGTGAGGAAAGAATTTCAGGCTCAAAATTGGTATACTATTGTAGAAATTGTTAGGGAAGGCCTATGTAAATTTTCTTCTCTAACCACTGATCCAGCATTACCTTCAAAAATATTGTCATCAACGTATGGAGCTGGAGTCTATAAGTCACTCCTTCAATTGTAGTGAAACTTCGTAGTGTTCTGAACTCTAGTTCTCCTAGAACATTCACCTTCTTTCATGGGTTCATCTAAAGCAAATGTTACTGACATATTCTTTTTAGGCCGTAATCTTGTACCTTCTTTCTGTACAGCAAGAAGATGGGGGAGGGGATGGGGAAGTTAGTTGGTGTCCACGTGTTCAGGGATTGGTCACTGAGTATTAACATTTAAAGGGCCATTTACCTGTAGGATTGACTTTAGAGGCTTAGCTTCTGTTGGGCGTTGTTCTAGATGCTGTCTTTTCTCCTTTGACATTCCTGTTCTGGTGGATAAGCTGGGGGAAGATAGAAAGGATAAGAGTAGTAGAAACAGACACACTTCAAGCTTCTTTATCTAGTGCAGCTACTACCCCATCCCTGCCATATGCCTTTGGGCAATGTGACAACAGAGCAGGAGGATGTTTAGGCCTTTTGCTCCTCAAAACTCTGATCACCTCCTATTTTCTTCTTCTTTTTCCTCTTTTTAACATTTCTATCCTCTCCCATCATTCCTCATTATTGGGAGGATTGTAGAACTAGACACTGAGAATCTGGAGTAGGTTCATGGCATTCATCCGTAGAATAATGCCAGTAGGCTCTTTAAGAGGCTTATGTTCATTTTCTCTTCCACATGGCAAATCAGAGATTAGAAACCCTGTTTTGGGGAGGCTGTAATGCTGATAGGTTGGCTTACCTTTATGAAAATCATTCCCCTCACATGACCACTCAAGTTATGCCAGGGGTGGGGTGTACCTAACAATGTTGGAGTGTTGGTGGGCACTGCCGTAGCCCCATTTGAGCCAATGATATCAAGAGACTTGCTCAGTGCCACCCAGAATCCAAGCACCTCCCAGAACTCCTCGCTTGTGAGAAAGACTGATCCCTGTTGCTTTTCTTATCAGTAAATCTCATGGAGGCATCTCAGTACCTGTGTGATGAGCATCTTTCTCCAGAGCCTGTGTTATTCTTGGAGATTGAGATGCTCGAGGTAGGTGGTAGTTGGCAGGTATTAATGACAGCTAATAGCCAGCGCAGTCCTTCAACTATGGGCTGATGGTTTCTTCTTTCAAGGTTTCTGATGGCTGAACATGGCTCCTGTGACAGAAGAGAAGGATGCAGACCTGGAGCCTGGGACCCCTGGGGCCCACAGAACCAGTCACTCTCATTCAAACAGTGGAGGAACACATAAGGTCTGCTATGCCTAGAGAGGCTCTGAGACTTCTAGGAGACACTCAACATTCACATCTGAGAAAGCATAATAAAGCTGAGGTCCTTTAATAAAGTGGTTGTGGTGTCTTGGGTGTGTGACCTTGAGCAAGTCACATAGAGTCTCTGAGCCTTGGCTTTTTTATCCATAAAATGGGGATATTCATGTGTCCACTTTACAGAACTATTTTGAAGGCAGAATGCAATATTTGTTACCACCATCAAGTCAGGAATCACTATGGGTGTTGCCTGACAGCGAGAGACTTTGCCGCAAACCCAACATATGGGGCTGATTATAGAATGGGCCAAGGGCTGCATCTGCTGGGCTCCAGAGGAAGAGGGAAGGAAGGGGTTGACACTTACCACTCGGCATGGGCACTTATTCTCTTTCACTAGCTTCTTTAGAAGTAGATAGTCAATAATATCACAAGGCATGAGGGCTTTCTTCTTGTCTTGTTTGTTTGCTAAGCTAAAACAGAGCATATGAGAGAGGGAGGAAAAAAGAGTGCAAGAGTGAAACCAAAATAGAAGCAAAAGGCGAGAAAAGAAGGGAAAGAGGAGGAGAACAAATTCTACTATAACTGCTACATATCCAGGAATTAGGTTTAAAGACATACCTAATGAGATGAGCTAGACATTTTTCTAGCCAACTCCCAATGAAGGAAAGTATAGCACAAATCATTTGAATCCACGATAGTCCCCCCAGGGCTCATTTCTCACTTCCCCTACATTATGCTATCAAGCTTTAATTAGAATTGCTAACTGGGCTATGAACAGATTTGGAGTTTTTACATCCTTTCCCAAACTCTGTTCATGCTCTAGTTGGGGTTGCTAATGAGGAATGAAAGAGGCATAAAGGGAGTTGGGGGCGGGGATGAGAATTGACTGGCCACCTGCATTGTCACCCTGGAATAAGTGCTAGTTATGTAACTTTTGAGCAATCTGATCAGAGAGGAGGTCATTGGCATCGATTATACAAGATAGGGGTTCTCTGCTATCATGAGGTTTCAGGATCAGAGACCGAAACCAGAAAAGATAATAAGCAAATCCAGGAAGGTAGTATTCAGGAAGAGTCAAGGGGTGGAGGTGGTGGATTCCGCTTTTCATTTCCTTTTGATGCTTCCCTTCAAAATTACCTTTGTACAGTTAGGTAACATGTCCCCCATGGCAGTGTGTGGTAGAAAGTAGCTCTTGAGAACAGACCCCAGAGAATTGGGCCGCTTTACCTCCCTGAGCCTAAGGGAACAGAAGGCCTAGCTGGGTGTGACAAAGGGACCACCCAACCCTTCATTTCTATACTTTTAAGGGTACAAATTGGGAAGCGGAAATAGGACATAAAGGCAGAATCTTACAGTAAGATGGGTTTCCCTGCCACTCTTTTATCAGACAGCAGATGTGTTAAGATGATCTTCACTTCCTGCATGCGTCTTATGTCACTGGAATCCAGGACGAAAACAAGCCCATGGGCCTGTGCATAGTAGTTTGGCCATGCTTCCCGGCCCTTCAGATCTCCATTCAGGTCGTAGATGGAAAGTTCATACTCATCTAACAAAAGTGTAGTCAGTTCCGATTTCATACAATGGTCTGTCTTACTGGGAAGTACTATGCATAGGGGAAAAGAGGAGAAGCAATCACTTAGATGGAAACTCCATACTCATCTAACAGCCGTAGAGTCAGTTCCGATTTCATACAGTTGTCTATCCTACTGGGAAGTACTATGCAGAGGGGAAGAGAGGAAAAGCAATCACAAAGTAGGGAAATATAGTTAGATCAAATAATTTGTTGAACCCTGACTAGAGCCTGCTCTGAGAAATCCCACTGAAGCATCCTGCCACCCTGCCCATACTTGGGTACTATCTTCCTAAATAATCGCTTTACCCATACTATCCTCTCCTGGCTCAGTAACCTTTAGTGCGTGTCCACTGCTTCCAGATATAATACAGACTCCTTCACCTCCTAACCTGCCAGACCTATCTCCTAGTGCTATAACCTGACGGGTGTCCACACTGTCCCTGGTACATACCAAATCTGTTCTTCCCTTGGCTCCTTTGCCCCTACTTCTCCCACTCTACATCAATGTCATGCTTTCTCTTGCCCTGGGATTTTACAAGATGTCATTCTCTCTGCTTAGAACACTTCTACTCTTTGCTCAGTTAATGCCTATTTTTTAAAATGTCAATTTTGATCTTGTTTATTCTAGAGTTTTCCCACACACCACCAGCCATCTGGATAAGGTACCTTTCTTCTGAGTTTACCATTGTCATAGCACATATTACAGTGTTGTAAATTCTATGGTTTATTTATCTGGGTTATAAACTGCAACAGGACGGGAACCCTTTCAATTTTATTGAAATTTATTCACCATTATATCCATGATGCCAAGCACATTCATTATTGAATTAATCTGATAAATGAATGAATGAACAGAAGGTCCTTCTCTCCCACCCTTCAATACCCAGCTCAAGTACTGTTTAGGAAGACTTCTCTGGCCTGTCCACTTCGCACTTCTCTCTCTCTTGTTGAGCACATGGTCTGTTGAGCTGGTCCTTCACCTCTTTTTGTGCTTACTTTGTCTCTCCAACTAAAACATAAGCTATATGAGGGAGGATGTTTGTATTACCATACACACAGTAAGTGTTCAATAAATGTTTATGGTGGTTGTTACTGTAGATGAAGGTATGAAGTTGTCTTCCACATATGTCTTCCAAGAAACCATGCTAGACTTAGACACATTTTCCTTTGAAAAGCTATAGCCAGAACATAAAATCTCACAGGGAATTCCATACCTCATTCAGCTCCCATAGAAATGGAGTCGAAAACGGCAGTCTTGGCTGGGCACAGTGGCTCGCGCCTGTAATCCCAGCACTTTGGGAGGCTGAGGTGGGCGGATCACCTGAGGTTAGGAGTTCAAGACCAGCCTGGCCACCCTGGCAAAACCACATGTCTACTAACATACACACACACACACAAAAAAAAACCCCAGCCAGGTGTGGTGGCACACACCTGTAATCCCAGCTACTTGGGAGGCTGAGGCAGGAGAATCACTTGAGCCCTGAAGAAAGAGGTTGCGGTGAGCTGAGATCACGCCACTGCACTCCAGCATGGGGGACAAGAGTGAAACTCCATCTCAAAAAAATAAACAAACAAACAAAAACAAACAAAAAGAATGAAAATGGAAAACGGCAGCATTTATATGCATTCCAGTCTGTTGAACTGACCATTCTAGCCTAGGTCTCTTCCCACATTAGTAGCAAAATGACTTTATATATTCTCTATACCCATACCTGGGAGCACTAAGACTAGAATTCATAACTTCTTATTTGTAGTCTTAGATCTGCATGTGACATTTTCCACAGGACTGCCAAAATGAGTCATTAATGTGAAAAGTTAGTAATATGCTTTTGGGTCTTTGGAAATGAGAATACATATATATGTATGTGTATGTATATATTATTATTATTATGTTTAAATGTGATTTTCATAACATCTCTTCTGATTTCATGTTAGGCAATGAACTTTTAAATTATAGCTTTCAGATAAAATAATTTTCAGCCACAACTTTGATGTGATATTTGCTATATCTGTATTAGACTACTCAAAAATAATAAGTGGGCCAGGGACGGTGGCTCACACCTGTAATCCCAGCACTTTGGGAGGCCGAGGCAGGCAGATCACCTGAGGTCAGGAGTTCAAGACCAGCCTGGCCAACATGGTGAAACCTTGTCTCCACTAAAAATACAAAAATTAGCCAGGCGTGGTGGCGGGCACCTGTAATCCCAGCTACTTGGGAGGCTGAAGCAGGAGAATCACTTGAACCCAGGAGGCAGAGGTTGCAGTGAGCTGAGATCTCACCATTGCACTTCAGCCTGGGCAACAGAGCAAGATGTCTGTCTCAAATTAAAAAAAAAAAAAAGTGACTAGGTTAAAACTCTAAAGGTAATATTAGAGTTTCCTTCATCAAGAAAAGCTTTATATATTTTTTTGCCCTGTCAGAGAAAAAAATTTTTTTCCTTAGTTTTCTTTTTCTTTTTACTTGAAACCTTACCAGTTCCTTCAGTTAGTGCATTCTATTGTTGGTGAACCCTAGATGCTGTGAGCAGTTGTTCCCTGACAATTTACATTTATCTTATTTCCTCTATTAAAGTACAAACACTCTAAGGACAGGTACTGAGTCTGATTCATCTCTGTATCCCTAGTGAAGTGTTTCAGAAAGCATGGTCCGGGCACCATATAATTGAGAATTATGCAGGGGTGATTGTTAAAGCCTAGTCCAGACCAAATGAATCAAAACCTCTAGGCTTGGAACACAAGTATTTGCATGTTTAATGAACTCCCTATGGTTAACAAAATCCTGAGGTGATTCTTCTGCACTTTAAAGCTTGAGTACCACTACCCTAGAGAGCCATGAAACTCATGCCTGATTGTGTCTCAGCATCATCTGATGAGCTTGTTAAGATACAGATTCCATGCTACACACCTGTAATCCCAGCTACTTGGAAGACTGAGGTGGGAGGATCGCTTGAGCCTGGGCAATCAAGGCTGTAGTGAGCCATGATAACACCACTGTACCACTGCACCCCAGTCTGGGTGACAGAGTGAGACTCTCTCAAAAAAAAAAAAAAAAGAAAAAAAAAAAGGAAACTGTAGATTCCATAGGCCCTTCCCAGACCAAAGTTTTTGAATCTCCAGGTCCCCTGTCAGTAGGGTTGAAAGCTCTCCAGGTGACTCTGGTTACGGTTACTGGTTCTCAGTATTCACTGTTCTCCATGATCACCTGTAGAGCATTGTATTTATTTATTTATCTATCTATTTATTTATTTATTTATAAGCCTGGAGTGCAGTGGCACCATCTCGGCTCACTACACCCTTTGCCTCGCAGGTTCAAGCAATTCTCTTACCTCAGCCTCCTGTGTAGCTGAGATTACAGCCCCCCGCCACCACACCCAGCCAATTTTTGTATTTTTAGTAGAGACGGGGTTTCACCATGTTGGTCAGGCTGGTCTCAAACTCCTGACCTTAGGTGATCCGCCCACCTCGGCCTCCCAAAGTGCTGGGATTACAGGCGTGAGCCACCACACCCAGCCATCCCCAGGCCTCGTTCTCTTAGGGTTTGAGTCCATAGATCTGGGGTGGGGCTGAAGCATCGTGACTTTTTAAAAAAGCTCCCCAGGTGATTGAAATATATAGCCAGGTTTGAAAGGCACTAGTCTAAATGTCCTCATTTAGGGCACCTGCTTGTGCCAGTGGTTGGGTTTCTTCTTGCCTTACATGACCATGCCAGACAAAAGAGTTTTAGTGAATGGTGTCAATAATAATGACTTGGAGGAGGTGGCATAAGATGGCCAAATAGAATCCTTCAGTGATGGTCACCCCTGCAGGAACACCAAATTGAACAACTATCCACATGAAAGCACCTTCATAAGAACCAAAAATCAGGTGAGCGATCATAGTACCTGGTTATAACATCCGTATTTTTTTCTTTTTTTGAGACAGGGTCTCACTCTGTCGCCCGTGCTGGAGTGCAGTGGCTCAGTCTCAGCTCACTGCAGCCTTGACATCCTAGACTCAAGTGATCCTCCCACCTTAGCCTCCTGAGTCACTGGGATTATAGGCATGTGTCACCATTCCTGGCTAATTTTTGTATTTTTTTTTTTTTAGACAGTTTTAGCATGTTGCCCAGGCTGGTCTTGAACTCCTGGGCTCAAGCGATCTGCCTGCCCTGGCCTTCCAAAGTGCTGGGATTACAGGCATGAGCCCTCGCACCCCACCTTGGTTATAACATCATGTCAAGGAAAGAGGCACTGAAGAGGGTAGGAAAGACAGTCTTGAATCACCAGTACCACCCTTTCCTCATTCCCTGGCAGCACCACATGGCACAGAGAGAGAATCTGTGCTTGGAAGAGAGAGTGCAGTGATTGTAGGACTTTGGATTGGAACTCAGTGCTGCCCTGTCACAGCAGAAAACTACATAGGGCAGAATTTGCCTAGCACTTATGGAGGAAGCATTTAGACCAGCCCTAGCCAGAGGGAAATTGCCCATTCCAACAGTTGGAACCTGAGTTCCAGCAAGCCCTGCCACCATGGCCTGAAGTGCTCTGGGGTGCTAAATAAATTTGAAAGGCAGTCCAGGCCACAAGGACTGCAGTTCCTGGGCAAGTCCTGGTACTGTGATGGGCTTGGAGCCAAGGACTTAGGGGGCATGCAACCTAGTGAGTCACCAGCCAGAGTGACTAAGGGAAGTGCTTGTGTCACCCCTCCCCCTAGTGCCAGGCAGCACAGCTTGCAGCTCCAGGAGGAGAGGGAAGAGTAAAGAGAACATTGTCTTACAACTTGAATACCAGCTCAGCCACAGGAAAATAAAGTACCAAGCAGAGTCCTGAGGCCCCCATTTCAGGCCATGGCTCCCCGATGACAGTTCTAGACCCATTCTGGGCCAGAAGGGAACCCAGTGCCCAGAAGGGAAGGACCCAGTCTTGACAGGATTCACCACCACCTGACTAAAGAGCTCTTAGGCCTGAGTAAACATCCCAAGCAAGTGCCAGGCAGCAGTCACCATGGGCCTTGGGCAAGACCTGGTATTGTGCTGGCTTCAGGTGTGACCCAGCACATTTTCAGCAGTGGTGGCCATCAGGAGAGACTCCTGCTTGAGGAAAGGAGAGAGAAGAGTAAAAAGGACTTTGTCTTGCAACTTCAGTACTAACTCAGCCACAGTGAAATACAGCACCAAGCAGACTCCTAAAGTCCCTGATTCCAGGCCTTAGCTCCTGGAGGGCATTTCTAGACTCACCTTGGGCCAGAAAGGAAAACGCTGCCCTGAAGAGAGAGACCCAGGCCTGGCAGGACTCACTGCCTGCTAACTAAAGAGCTCAGGCCTTGAATAAACATTGGTGGTAGCCAGGCTATAGTCACTATGGGCTCGGGGCTGTGATGGCCAATTCTGCTTGAGGAAAGGAGAGAGGAATATAGAGAGGACTTTGTCTTGCAACCTGGGTACTTGCTCAGCCCCAGTAAAATAAAGCACCAAGCAGATTTCTAAAGCCCCTGACCCCAGGCCCTAGCTCCTGGTGGCATTTCTAGACCCACCCTGGGCCAGAAAGGAACCTGCTGCACTGAAGGAAAATACCCTTTCCTGGCAGGATTCATCAGCTACTGACTGAAGTGCCCTTGGACCTTGAATAAATATCAGGGATAACCAGGAAATAGTTGCCACAGGCCTTGGGTGAGACCCAGTACTGTTGGCTTCATGTGTGACTCAGCACAGTCTCAGTGGTGGTGGCCACAGGAGTGTTTGTATCACCCCTTCCCCAACTCCAGGCAGCTCAGCACAGAGAGAGAGAGAGACTCCATTTGCTTGGGAGAAGGTAAGGGAAAAGAACAAGAGACTTTGCCTGGTAAACCAGGGAATTCTCTCAGATCTTACCCAAGACCACCAAAATGGTACCTCTACAGCTTTACAAGAGTCACAGCATTACTAGGCTTAGGGTGTCCCCTAATGCGTATACAGCTTCAGTGACCAAAGATTTGATCACAACACTCAATTCCCTTTGAGTCCTTCTCAAGAAGGATGGGTAAAAACAACCCCAGTCTGCATAGATTAAATACCTAACTTTTCAATGCCCAGACTTTGATGAACATCAATAAACATCAAGACCATCCAGGAAAAATGACCTCACCAAAAGAGCTAAATAAGGCACCAGTAACATTATGGAGTGACAGAGATAAGTGACCTTTCAGACAGATAATTCAAAATAGTTTTGAGGAAGATCAATGAAATCCAAGATAACACAAAGAAGGAATTCAGAATCTATCGGATAAGTTTAACAAAGATTGAAATAAGAGAGAGTGGCATGATATACTTAAAGTATATCAAGGAAAAAAACTTTTATCCTAGAATATTATATCCAGCAAAATTATCCTTCAAACATGAAGGAGAAATAAAGTATTTCCCAGACAAACAAAAGCTGAGGGATTTTTGTCAACACCAGACCTCTCCTCCAAGAAATGCTAAAGGGAGTACTTCAACCTGAAAGAAAAGGATGTTAATGAGCAATAAGAAATCACCTGAAGGTATAAAACCCACTGGTAACAGCAACTCACACAGACAAATACAGAGTATTGTTATAATACTGTAATTGTGGTGTGTAAACTACTCATAGCTTCAGTACAAAGAATAAAAGATGAACCTATCAAAAGTAACAACTACAGCAACTTTTAAAGACAGTATAATAAGATATAAATAGAAGCAACAAAAAGTTACAAAGCAGAGGGGATGAAGTTAAAGTGTACAATTAATATTAGTTTTCTCTTTGCTTGTTTTTGCAATCACATTTTTCATCAGTTTAAAATAATGGGGTCTCCAGGGGGCAGTGGGTGAATATTTTAAAAAATGGGTTATAAGATGTTATTTGCGGCCGAGCGCGGTGGCTCAAGCCTGTAATCCCAGCGTTTTGGGAGGCCGAGACGGGCGGATCACGAGGTCAGGAGATCGAGACCATCCTGGCTAACATGGTGAAACCCCGTCTCTACTAAAAAATACAAAAAAAAAAACCAAACTAGCCGGGCGAGGTGGCGGGCGCCTGTAGTCCCAGCTACTCGGGAGGCTGAGGCAGGAAAATGGCGTAAACCCGGGAGGCGGAGCATGCAGTGAGCGTCTCAAAAAAAAAAAAAAAAAAAAAGATGTTATTTGCAAGCCCCATGGTAACTTCAAATCAAAAAACCTACAACAGATAGACAAAAAATATAAAGCAATACATCAAAACATACTACGAGAGAAAATCACTTTCACAAAAAGGAAGACAGGAAGGAAGGAAGGAAAAGACCTCAAAATAACCAGAAAGCAAATAACAAAGTGTCAGTAGTAAGTCCTTATTAATAATAACATTGAATATAAATGGACTAAACTCTCCAATCAAAAGACATAGGGTGGCTGAGTGGATTAAAAAACAACAACAACATGATCTGTTTCCTACAAGAAACACACTTCATCTATAAATACACATATAAACTAAAAGGGATAGAAAATTATATTCTATACAAATAGAAACCCAAAAGAGCGGGAGTAGCTATACTTCAGACAAAACGGGTTTCAAGACAAAAGCTATAAAAAGAGACCAAGAATGTCATATAATGATAAGGGGGTCAATTCAGCAAGTGTATATAACAATTATATGTGCACTGAACACTGGAGCACCCAGATATACAAAGCAAGTATTATTAGAGCTAAAGAGAGAGAGATAGACCCCAATACAGTAATAATTGGAGATTTCAGCACCCCACTTTCAGCATTGGACAGATTATCCAGATCAACAATGAAACACTGTACCTAATCTGCACTATAGAGCAAATGGACCTCATAGATATTTACAGAACATTTCATCCAATGAATGCAGGATATACATTCTTCTCAGCATATTGATCATTCTGGCAAGGCTGTGGAGAAAGAGGGACCCTCATACACTGTTGATGAGAACATAAATTATGTTCCACTATGAAAGTTCCTCAAAAAACTAAACATAGAACTACCATGTGATGCAGCAATCCACCTGCTGTGTATATATCCAAAAGAAAGGAAATCAGTATGTCGAAGAGATATCTGGTGTCCCATGTTTATTGCAGCACTGTTCACAATAGCCCAGATTTGGAAGCAACCTAAGTGTCCATCAACAGATGAATGGATGAAGAAAATGTGGTACTTATACACAATGGAGTACTATTCAGCCATAAAAAAGAATAAAATATTGTCATTTGCAGCAACACGGACAGAACAAGTACATGATATTAACTTAAATAAGCCAGGCACAGAAAGATAAATTTCATATGTTCTCACTCATTTGTGGAAGCCCTAGAGTAAAATAATTGAACTCATGGAGATAAAGAGTAGAAGAACACAGCCGGGTGTGGTGGTTCATGCCTATAATCCTAGCACTTCGGGAGGCCAAAGCAGGCAGATCACCTGAGATCAGGAGTTCCAGACCAGCCTGGCCAACATGGTGAGACCTCGTCTCTAATAAAAATACAAAAATAAGCCAGGTGTGGTGGCACATGCCTGTAACCCTGGCTACTCGGGAGGCTGAGGTAGGAGAATTGCTTGAACTCAGGAGGTGGAGGTTGCAGTGAGCTGAGATTGTGCCACTGCACTCCAGTCTGAGCAATAGAGCGAGACTCTGTCTCAAAAAAAAAAAAAAGAGAGAGAGAGTAGCATAGTTACTAGAGGGTGGAAAGGGTAGTGAGGGGAGGGAATGGGACGGTTAATGGGTACAAAAATATAGTTAAGATCTAGTATTTGATAGCACAACAGAGTGACTA
This sequence comes from Macaca mulatta, assembly GCF_049350105.2. Classification (NCBI taxonomy): domain Eukaryota; kingdom Metazoa; phylum Chordata; class Mammalia; order Primates; family Cercopithecidae; genus Macaca; species Macaca mulatta. Next base: position 107,856,562 of record NC_133426.1, on the reverse strand, counting down.
TAGTCAGCAATAATTTGTTGTACATTTAGAATAACTGAGGGAGTACAACTGGAATGTTTGTAACACAAATAAATGGTGAATGCTTGAGGTGATGGATATCCCATTTACCCTGATTTGATTATTACACATTGTATGCCTATATCAATGTATCTCACATATCTCATAAATATATACACCTACAATGTACCCATACAAATTTAACAAATTTTTAAAAATGTCTTGTGTGCCAAAATATTTTATAGCTGGTGTCTTCAAGTGTTCACAGTATTACTTGCAGACGGGCATTTCCTTCCTAGGCAATTATCTGTTCTTGGCAATCAGCTTAAAAACATTCGCAGCAGCTGGGCGCAGTGGTTTAAGCCTGTAATCCCGCCACTTTGGGAGGCCGAGGCGGGTGGATCACCTGAGGTCAGGAGTTTGAGACCAGCCTGACCAACATGGTGAGACCCTGTCTCTACTAAATACAAAAAGTTAGCTGGGCGTGGTGGCACATGCCTGTAATCCCAGCTACTTGGAGGCTGAGGCAGGAGAATCCCTTGAATCCAGGAGGCTGAGGTTGCAGTGAGCCGAGATTGCTCCATTGCACTCCAGCCTGGGCAACAAGAGTGAAACTCCGTCTCAAAAAACAAACAACAACAACAACAAAACATTTGCAGGGACAAGGGAGGTAAATTATTCAATTTTGGGCACAGAGTAACCTACTAGATTGATTCTGATGGTCCTGCATAGACAGAGGTGGCCTGAGACATTCTTCAGAATGTGATATCAGTGCCCATTAAAAAATTATCTGTGAATGTAGTCACAACCAATAGATTTATGAATAATCCCCCAGATATTCACTGAGAACAAGGCAAGTTATGCAGTAACAAAATAAATAGATTTTAGGCAGTGTCCTCTAGGAATTAAAATGGGAAACAGACAGTATTCTCACAGGCAAAATAGCATACCGGTAATTGCAGGTGAGTGCTTCCAAAAGCTGGCTGGCCATCAGAAACCCCTGAGGAGTTCTTAAAATATGGATTCCTAGGGCCCACCCAGACAAAAGGGAATCCAGGGATGAGGTTGAGTTGGGGCTCTAGAAAATTATCCCCACTTTTTTCAATAATCTTGTGATTTTTGCTGGCTCCTGGATTTTTCCTGCTGCTATTTACCTTCTTAAACATTTCTGCCTATCAGAGAATTGGGAGAAGCAAGGAGTTAAGTTTGTTTCCTACAAGGGGGGATACAAAGCTGAACCCATTGGCTAAAATGTGAGGCTTGGAGCTGCTAATGGGACAGAGGAAGTTGTTACAGAAAATGGCAACATGTCGTCGGGTGCAGTGGCTCACACCTATAATTCCAGCACTTCGGGAGGCTGAGGCAGGAGGATTGCTTGAGGCCAGGAGTTCCAGACCAGCCTGGCCAACATGGTGAAACCCTATCTCTACTAAAATCCAAAAAAAAATTAGCCAGGTGTGGTGGTGCATACCTGTAATCCCAGCTACTCGGGAGGTTGAGGCATGTGAATCGCTTGAACCTGGGAGGCGGAGGTTGCAGTGAACTGAGATTGCACCACTGCGCTCCAGCCTGGGCAACAGAGTGAGACTCCGTCTCGGAGAAAAAAAAAAAAAAAAACAAAGAAAATGGCAACATGTTGTCTTAGGTGAATGGTGGAATGGGGGAGAACATCCATTCCATGAATATTTATTGAATACCTACCTGAAAATGCTAAAAGACCACAGGCTAAAGATACAGAGAGGAAAAAAATCCATTATTTCTCTCAAGAGGCTCACAATTTAGGGGATGGACTTACAATTGCCTGATGATGTAATAAGTGCATGCCAGAGCGATGCATGGAAGAGTGGGAGCTGAGGCAGGAGGGCACTGATAGGGAAGGCTTTCCTGAGGTCAAGCTGGGCTGTGACTTGAGGCTTTTGATTTAGCAGGTAGATAATGGCAGAGGTAAAATGCTAGGTAGTGGGATAACATGTACAGAACTAGAAAAGGGGGATGGCAAGTCATTTGTTGTGGCTGTATCAGAGGGCATGTGCAGAGAGCATGGGAAATGAAGTTGGAGGAGGACTCAGGGACCAACTCATAGAAGGCTTTGTGTGCTGCTAAGAAACTTGAGTTTTATCTTGAAGATAATGGCATTGAACAGTTTTGAGCAGGGAAGTGCCATGATCAGACTTTTGTATTAAGTCCTTCTGGTAGCTATGTGGATTAAATACTGGGAGAACAACTGGAGATGACAAGATCAGCCAGAAGGCTCCTGCTGTAGTTCAAGGAAATTGATGAGCACTTCAGGTAGGTCAGTGGCAGAGGAGTCAGGTTAGCCTTTTTTGGCATCAGGGATGCCAGGTTAGATAAAACTCAACCACGTCATCATACTACTTCATTTATTCAGTAAACATGGATGGAGGGCATCCTGTGACAGACAGTGCTGGCTTCTTTGATTGGTCCTTAATAAGTAGTATAGTACCTTTCTGAAATTCTGTGTAACTGCTTCTTGAAATGTCAAGATACTGAACTAGAGACCTGGTATTAAACTTGCACATATCGGAACTGACAACATTTCTCAAGCTCCAACTCTCTATATTAGCTGTCACAGAATTTCATGTTATTAAACTTCTTTATCATCCCACACTTGTCTCTCTTATCTAGACCAAATTCCACTTTAATTGAGCCCTGAAACTAGACATCATTTCAAACATGCTATCCTTCATAATTAACTGCAATGATTTACATAGTTTGAACTTATGCATACTGACCCTATGAAAGGACTTTCAATTAGAATAGCTTGTAAAGGGAGCAGGTGACAGACATTACATAAACAGGCTGTTTATGTAATGTGGGGAAGGGAGGGAGGGAGGGAGAGAGACAGTGTGTGTTGGAAGGTGTTTATGCGCAAAAAAAAAAAAAAAAAAAAAAAAGGGAAACTGAGGGCCATGAAGTAATGCTAGGAAGGAATGATTATTTCACTGGATTCTGGGGTCCATGGGAGACCCACACCAGTATCTAATGCTCTCAGTTCCTTACATTTTTGGAATGCCTCCACAAGAACAGTTTTGCCTGAGTTGTTCAAGCCAATGATAGGGATGGTCACATTCCTAGAAATGAAAAAGAAAAATGAGCCAAAGTCTTAAAACAGTTAGGTTTTAGGCTAAACAGAGAGTTATACTCTTCCTTAGTGTTTGGGATTCTGCCTGCAGTAATCTCAATGTATGTACCATAAAAGGCCCAGCCAAAGCAGTAGAAGGTGGTATGGGAGTCCCTCATCAAAGCCCCCAAGGATGCTTTTCTTCCCTGATTCGCTTAACCTTGTACAATTGGCCATCCCTCCTCAACCCTGCTCCCAATCTTACAAACAACTGCTTAATCACTTCAACTAACAATATATATTATGAAGATTTGTACCTTGAGGGACTATGGGCAGATTTGTGGGAGGAAATAGTGGAATAGGCCTAGGGAAATAATTGTAATATTACCTTCGTGTCTCTTCTGTTGTCTTTAGCCAAGAGCAGCAGGAGGTCAAAAGCCGGAACATGATTCATCTTAGTTCTTAAATATTAAGAGAAGAAAGAAAATAAGAAATAAGTTCCATTATAAACACTGAGCCTTTAGTCAGCTTATGACTAAACAGGTGCTGATAAACAGAAAGCCTGGGATTGTTAGAAGTCTATTACTTTATTCTATCCAACTGTGTCTATAAATGTCATAGAAGGAGGGACTGGTTATTCTCAATTGCAGTGACAAGTTCTGTGCTAATGAGTAGCTTTCTTCAAAATGGGGTGATTTCTTAGTATAGCAGCCTACACAGACATAATCAGATGTGGCCTATCCCTTCAGCCATAGTTCATCCTTGTTAAGAATATCTTTATTCAACCTTGTGGAGGTTGGGATGATGCCTAAGAGAAGAACCAACTTAGGCTTCCAGAAGGAACTATTGGGAGACCTGTTCCAAGTACCAATAATGTCTCTTCTTCAAAGATGTGGGCATTGGTGACCCGCTATTAGAGATTTTTTTACAATTTTTGGAGCTATCAGGGACCTTAGAGATAATCTATTCTAATGGATTTCAAACATTAATCCAGGTGTCCCATCCTCAAAGATTGCCAGGGAGCTGCATAAGCTTCCCAGGTGATGTCAATGCACAGCTGGATTTAGAAGTGAATGCCTAAGTAAAAAGGATAATTTAGGCAATCACTTCAAGTTTCATCCATGGAAAGCGGATTGTTTCCACTTTTTGGCTCTTATGAATAATGCTGCTATAAACATTTGTATATAAGTTTTTGTGTGGATATGTTTTCTCTTGGGTATATACCTAGGAGTATTACTGCTGGGTTATGTAATAAATCTATATTTAACCTCTTGAGGAACTGCCAGACTGTTTTGCAAAATGGCTACAACATCTTACATTCCCACCAGTAATGCTTGTTTTTTTGTTTACAGCTATCCTAGTGGGTGTGAGGTAGGTTTTTATTTATATTTCCCTAGTGACTAATTACAGTTGACCGTTGAACAACATGGGTTTGAACTGCATGAGTCTACTTATACCAGGCTTTTTTTTTTTTTCGACCGAATGAGGATATTTGTGAATGTGAAACCATGTATATGCAGGGCTAACTTTTCATATATATGGGTTTCATAGCGCCAACTGCAGGATTTGAGAATGCACAGATTTTGGTATATGAGGGGGTCCAGGAGCCCATTTCCCCCAAGTTTACTGAGGGACAACTATATGTTGAAGCCCAGAATTGGAGGAAGCCCTGGCTGGGTTAGCAAAGTACTTCAATTGATGCTTAGATGGGCCTTGCTTAGCTATCTGATGAGCACAGTTTATGTGCTAGCTTATTAAGGGATAATTTATCAGGGTTCTGCAGAGTCATCCAGTCATTTACTGGTCTGGAGAGTTGCCATTCCAAAATACTCACATTTCATAGCATTTGTTATAGCACAGCTCACGCCCTAGGAGATCATTAGGTTTCCCATAAAGACGTCCTGGATAATGGCTCTGGCTTATGCCAGACAAAAGAGAAACCTTATATATGGCCTGTGATCAAAACCAGCCTTACTCCAGTTTTGCACATGAAGCTGATATGACCAGGAGCCTGAAACATCAGAGCCTAATTGTCTGGGTTCCATGATAGCCATCTCCCTTGGAGGAGAGGCCAGTAACTGCTTCATGTCTGTTTCCTAATAATTGGCAGAGCCTTCTAACTTGATGTCAGGCTCTCTGTGTTTGTCAGTGCCACCAAGAAGTGTCAAATTGGCATCACACAAGTTCTTCCTTTATAAGGAAGGGTAGGTAGGATAACCCAACTGGGAAAATGATTGAATTAGGGATGACTGGTCTGATCCTTTATTTCTAGTGCCTCTTCTGGGTAACCTGAAGTGAAATCACCTCAACTAAACCTATCATTTCCAAATTTCTTTTCTTATCTGTAAAATGAAGATAGTGACATATTTTGCTTACCATGAGGTGGTTATTTATCTGATAAGTTGATTCTTTTTGGATGGAAGACATAAGATATGCAGAGTAATAGGAAGATGCATTGAGCTTTCTGGCCTTCTTGTCAGATTAACACAGCTCAGGTTGTCCACTTATAAAAGCTATGGCAATGTCCTAATAATGGTTGTCAAGGTACTGACATGTCTATGGCAACAACTACCTGGTTCATAGCAACCAAACTTATATCTCCTTACCTTGTATGATTTTAGATAATTACTAAAGGAACTTTTAGTCATCATAGTTTTTATTCATTTTACAAAATATTTATATAGAATTTACTGTGTGCCAGGGCTCATTAAAGCACTTTATACACATTAATTCATTTAATCCTTACTACAACATGACAAAGTAGGGGCTATCATTCCTACTTTTCAGAGATGAAGTTGTTCACAAAGGGGTTACATAACTTGCCAAAGGTTACCTAGCTAATAAATGGTAAAGCAAGAATTCAAACCTAGGCATTCTGGCTTCAGAGTTGTATTAGGTCAAAGGTCTTGCAGACCTCAGGTACCAGAGAAACTGCCTCTGCTCTGGGTATCTCTTCTAGCCAAACTGTACCATACTTAGTGAACTTTTTATAAAACACTTTATTTTTCAGAATGGTTTTAGGCATACAGAAAAATTGCTAAGACAGTACAGTGAGTAACCATCCCCAACACCCAGTTTCCCTCATTGTTAACATCTTATGATACTGCATTTGTTACAATTAATGAGCCAGTATTAATACACTGTTATTGACTAAAGTCCATACTTCATTCAGATTTCCTTAGTTTTTAACTTAAGCTTCTCAGATTTTGTTTTGTTTTGTTTTTTAGAGACAAGGTCTGGCTCTGTGGCCCAGGCTAGAGTGCAGTAGTGTGATCATAGCTAACTGCAGCCTCAAACTCCTGGGCTCAAGCAATCCTCCTGCTTCAGCTGCCCAAGTACCTAGGACTGCAGGCATACACCACCATGCTTGGCTAATTTACTTTTTGTTCTTTTTAGAGAAGGGTCTTGCTATATTGCCCAGACTGGTCTCAAACTCCTGGCCTCAAGTGATCCTCCCACAGTGGCCTCCCAAAGGGGTGGAATTATAGGCATGAGATACCACATCCAGCCACTGTATTTGTCTTTGATGACCTTGACAGGAGTGTTCATCAGGTGTTTTGTAGAATACCCCTAACTTAGTGTTTATCTGATGTTTTTCTCATGATTAGACTGAAGTTACGCGTTCTTGGGAGGAAGGCCACAGAGGTAACATGCCATCCTCATCACATCATATCAAGGATACATGCTGTCAACATGACTTATCACTGATGATGTTAACCTTGATCACCTGGCCGAGGCAGTGTTTGTCGGATTTCTCCACTATCAAGATACTCCCCCTACTTTCTATCCTGTACTCTTTAGAAGGAAATCAGTATGCATTGGCCACACTTATAGAATGGGGATTTATCCTCCACCTCCTTGAGGTGGAGTATCTACAAAAGTTGCTTGGAATTCTTCTGTATGGGGGAGGGGGTCTGTCTATTCTTATGCATTTGTTTATTAAATCATTTGTTTATACAGTATGGGCTCACATATATTTATTTTATACTCTGATTATAATCCATACCACTTTATTTTCTTGTTCAAATTGTTCCAACTTTGGCCGGGGAGCTCTTTCAGTTGATTCCTCCCTCTGACATACTTTCATCATTGTAGGTTTTTTTAAATTTTTATTATTATTTTTGAGACGGAGTCTCACTCTGTCGCCCAGGCTGGAGTGCAGTGGTGCGATCTCAGACCACTGCAACCTTCGCCTCCTTGGTTCAGGTAATTCTACTGTCTCAGCCTCCCAAGTAGCTGGGACTACAGGCACACACCACCATGCCTGGCTAATTATTGTATTTTTAGTAGAGATAGGGTTTCACCATGATGGCCAGGCTGGTCTCGAACTCCTGACCTCAGGTGATCCACCCGCCTTGGCCTCCCAAAGTGCTCAGATTACAGGTGTTAGCCACCGCACCCAACCCACATACTTACTCTTAATTCTAAATTTTGAATTGGATCACAGACCAGGCCTTCAGCTAGGGTGACTTATGTACCTATTTGACCAGAACAGACTTGATGTGTGTTTTCCCCCAAGCCCATGGCCAAACTTGTATCCTAACCTGTTTTCTTTCTTGCTTGCTTTTTTTTTCTTTTCTTTTTTTTTTTTAAGATCAAGTTTTGCTCTTGTCACCCAGGCTGAAGTGCAATGGTGAGATCTCGGCTCGCTGCAACCTCTGCCTCCCAGGTTCAAGCGATTCTCCTGCTTCAGCCTTCTGACTAGCTGGGATTACAGGCATGTGCTACCATGCCTGGCTAATTTTTTTTTTTTTTTTTTTTTTTTTTTTTTTTTTTTTTTTTTTTTTTTAGTAGAAATGGGGTTTCGCCATGTTGACCAGGCTGATCTTGAACTCCTGACCTCAGGTGATCTGCTTCCCCCTTGGCCTCCCAAAGTACTGAGATTACAGGCGTGAGCCACTGCGCCCGGCCTCCTGGCCTGTTTTCTTATGGTGTCTGGGCTAAGAATGGTTTTTACATTCTTAAAGGGTTAAAAAGAAAAAAAATATATGACAGAGACTGTATGTGGCCTCTAAAACCTAAAATATTTACTATCTGGCCATTTTTAGGAAAAATTTGCCCACCTCCATCCCAGAATCATTACTAATAGTGCCTCCTTTCATTCACAAAAGTGTCCAGGCTTGGATGATATTCTGTATGAACACTTATCTTTATCTGAATGAGGCACTTTACAGCCCTTTGAAAGTTCTCAGCCGAAGGCTTTTCTAAATATGTAGATTGATTTTTGGCCAACTGGAGGTTGCATTTTCCCCTTCTTTTCTCCATACTTGCCATCCAAGGGGAGCTGTCTATAGCTGAGATCTTGTGCTAACCCTCAAGGGAAGTAACCCACTTGATACCACTGTTTTTCCATCATGCCCAGAAATGTGTTAGGTAGAGGAATAATTTACTGTACCTTTCTCCCATCTTGATTTAGTTGTTTTCTTATTTTATAGATGACTGTGAATTCATGTTATTTTCTTTGGTACTTGCTTAGAAGTATGGAGGAAAAGTTTTGACTGAAGAAGGTGAATGGAAATGTGACTGAGACAGGAAACATGACTGAGACAAGCTGAATTCTGATTAGACCTTGTATTAGGCTGTTCTCACACTGCTATAAAGGAATACCTGAGACCTGAAAAGAGTTTTAATTGGCTGTCAGTTCTAGTGGCTGTACAGGAAGCATGGCACCAACATCTGCTCAGCTTTTGGGGAGGCCTCAGGGAGCTCTTACTCGTGGCAGAAGATGAAGCTGGAGCAGGCACATCACATGGTGAAAGCAAGAGCAAGAGAGTTGGGGGGAGGTGCCACACAATTTTAAACAACCAGATCTTAGGAGAATTCACTCACTATCATGAGGACAAACCATGAGGGATCCACCCCCATGACCCAGACGCCTCCCACCAGGCCCACCTCCAACATTAGGGATTACATTTCTTTTTTTTTTTTTTTTTTTTTTTTGAGAAGGAGCTTCACTCTTGTCACCCAGGCTGGAATGCAGTGGCGTAATCTTAGCTCACTGAAACCTCCACCTCCTGGGTTCAAGCAATTCTCCCTCCTCAGCCTCCCAAGTAGCTGGGATTACAGGCACCCACCACCATGCCCAGCTAATTTTTGTATTTTTAGTAGAGACGGGGTTTCACCATGTTGGCCAGGCTGGTCTCAAACTCCTGACCTCAGGTGATCCACCCGCCTTGGCCTCCTAAAGTGCTGGGATTACAGGCATGAGCCACCGCGCCCAGCCAGGGATTACATTTCAACATGAGATTTGAGGGTACAAATATCCAAACCATATAATTCTGCCCTGCCCCCTCAATTCTTACGTTCTTCTCCCATCTCAAAATACAACCATTCCTACTCAGTATTCCTGCAAAGTCTTAACTCATCCCAGTATTAACTCAAAAGTCTCAATTTCAAGTCCAAAGCCTCATCTGGAGATAAGTTTCTTCCACCAATGAGCCTATAAAATTAAAACAAGTTATTTACTTCCAAGATACAGTGGAGGTACAGGCATTGGCTAAACATTCCTGTTCCAAAAGGAAGAAATCAGCCAAAAGAAAGGGGCTACAGGCCCTAAGCAAGTCCAAAACCCAGCAGGGTAGTCATTAAATATTAAAGCTGCAAAATAGTCTCCTTTGACTCTATGGCCCACATCCAGGGCACACTGGTATGAAGAGTGGGCTCCCAAGGCCTTGGGCAATCCATACCCATGGACAGCCTCTGTGGCTGCTCTCACAGGTTGAAGTTGAGTACCTGCAGCTTTTCCAGGCTCAGGGTCCAAGTTGCTGATGGATCTACCATGCCAGGATCTGGAGGATGGTGACCACCTTCCCAAAGCTCCACTAGGCAGTACCCCATTGGGGACTCTGTATGGGCCCTCCCACCCCACATTTCCGCTCTGCACTGCCCTAGTACAGGTTGTCTGAGGGCTCTACCCCTGCAGCAGGCTTCTACTTAGGCACCCAGGCTTTCTCATGTATCTTCTGAAATCTTGGCAGAGGTTGCCAAGCCTCCTTCACTCTTGCATTCTATGTGCCCACAGGCTTAACACCATATGGAAGCCACCAAGGCTTATGGCTTGCACCTTCCAGAGTGGTGGCTCACACTGTATCTGGGGCCCTTTGAGTCAAGGCTGGAGCTGGAGCAGCCTGGATGCAGGGAGCAGTGTCCCGAGACTGTGCAGGGCAGCAGGGCTCTGGGCTGGCCCAGGGAACCATTATTTTCTCTTAGGCCTCTGGGCCTGTGATGGGAAGGGCTGCCTCAAATATTTCTGAAATGCCTTCAAAGTCTTTTTCCCATTGTCTTGGCTATCAGCACCTGGCTCATTTTTAGTCATGCAGAGCTCTGTAACAAGTGGTTGCTCTGCCACCTGCTTGGATCCTTCCTCAGAAAAAGCTTTTTCTTTCTTTGCAGGTGGCCAGGCTGCAAATTTTTCAAATGTTTACACTCTGCTTCCCTTTTAATTATAAATTCCAACTGTAAGTTATTTCTTTGCTCCTGCCTCTGAGCATAAGTTATTAGAAACAGCCAGATCACATCTTAAATGTTTTGCTGCTTAGAAAAATTTCTTCTGCCAAATACCCTAAGTCATCACTCTTAAGTTCAAACTTCCACAGATCTCTAGGGCATGAACACAATACAGCCAAGTTCTTTGCTAAGGCATAACAAGGGTGACCTTTGTCCAGTTCCCAACAAGTTCCTCATTTCCATCTGAAATCTTGGCAGCCTGTACTTCACTGTCTGTATCACTATCAACAATTTAGTCACAAGAATTTAACTGGTCTCTAAGAAGTTCCAAACTTTCCTTCATTTTCCTGTCTTTTTCTGAGCCCTCTGAACTCTTCCAAACTTTACCCATTACTCAGTTTCAAAGTTGTTTCCACGTTTTCTTTATAGCAATGCCCCACATCTGGTACCAATTTTTTGTGTTAGGCCATTCTCGTATTGCTATAAAGGAATACTCAAGACTGGGTAATGTATAAAGAAGAGTTTAAATTGGCTCATGGTTCTACCAGCAGTACAGGAGGCATGACACCAACATCTGTTTGGCTCTGGGAGAGGCCTCCGGGAGCTTTTGCTCATGGGAGCTTGCACATCACATGGTGAGAGTGAGAAACAGAGTAGGGAGGGAGATGCCACACACTTTTAAACAACCATATCTCATGAGAACTCACTCACTGTTGCAAGGACAGCACCAAACCATGAGGGATCCACCCCTATGACCCAAACACCTCATACCAGGCCCCACCTTCAACATTGGCGATTATATTTCAACATGCGATTTAGAGGGGATAACTTCCAAACCATATCAGACCTCATGCAAGGTAAAATATTAGTAATAACTAGGATCAGGATCATTTTCTGGTTACTAATTGACTAACATTAGATCGGTTAGCATGAGGATTGGTGAAGAGCAGGCTTATGATGAGATTGGATCTAAGAAGACCAGCATATATGGTATTATTTAATATTATCTTGACAATTAGTAGAGATAGAATCAGTGAAGAGTGAACAGAATTGCCTAGTGTTATGTGTCATCAGGAATAAATTATAGCTTTTAAACTGAAATATTAGAGGGGCATAAGTAAATGTCATGGCAGTTCCCCCAGTGGGTATAGTTTAGTTTTGTTGGTTGTGGGATTCTACTGATGTGACCCTGGTATGACACTTCCCTTTCAACCCAACCTGAGTTGCCTATTAGGGTTCTTTCGTGACTCGGAAAACAAAGCTATTTTTTTTTTCTTTTCCTTTTTTTTTTTTTTTTTTTTTTTTTGAGACAGAGTCTTACTCTGTCATCCAGGCTGGAGTGCAGTGGCGCTATCTCAGCTCACTGCAAGCTCCGTCCCGTGAATTCACGCCATTCTCCTGCCTCAGCCTCCCGAGTAGCTGGGACTACAGGTGCCTGCCACCACACCTGGCTAATTTTTTTTGTTTGTTTGTATTTTTAGTAGAGATGGGGTTTCACCGTGTTAGCCAGGATGGTCTCCATCTCTTGACCTCGTGATCCACCCGCCTTGGCCTCCCAAAGTGCTGGGATTACAGACGTGAGCCACCGCACGCAGCCCAGCTATTTTTCTTTTGCACTTTTTTCAAATGTTTTTATTTTATTGTCTTATATTTACCACCAACTTAGTAGCACTGCCTGTCACAGTATCTCTAGGTCTCTGATTTATTGGTCTTTTAGTTTTATTGATCAATTCTGCTGGGATTTTTTGATAATTTATTTTCTATTTCATAATTTATTTTGTTTTTGTAATATTCTTTTATTTATTTATTTATTTAGAAATGAGGTCTTGCTATGTTGCACTGGTTGGCCTCATACTCCTGGGCTCAAAGTGATCCTTCCACCTCAGCCTCCTGAGTAGCTGCGACTACAGGCATGCACCACCAAGCTCAGCTATTTTATTTTCATAGGATAGTTACATTTCTGCAAAACACATAATTAACCCTTCCAATCTATGAACATGTATATATATTTGTTTATGTCTGTATGAGTGTGGAGAAATGATTTAACAACATCAGAACAACATTTGTTACCTTGGAGGGGCAGAGGTGGGAAAGCAAAGTGGAATAGTGAGGAAGATTATTATTATTTTCTTTGTTTTGTTCTAATGGTTATTTTGAAGAGTTGATAACTGTGGATTGTTGTGTAATATTATAAAAAAGAGAATTTAGAAACTACCCATATCTCTCAGATCTATGACTCCCATCTGCCTGCAAGTTCCTATCACCTCTTCCCTGCACTTCTGTGATAGCCTCATTGCATTTCTATTTTTGCCCTTTTCCAAGTAGTTTCCCATCTAATAGGCAAGATAATTCTTTGGAAACCTAAATGAGAACATGGCACTCTCTTGGTTAAAAACCTTCAGTGGCTGGGTATGGTGGCTCATGCCCGTAATCCCAGCACTTTGGGAGGCCGAAGTAGGTGGATCATTTGAGATCAGGAGTTTGAGACCAGTCTGGCCAACATGGTGAAACCCTGTCTCTACTAAAATACAAAAATTAGCTGGATGTGCTTGCTTGAACCCAGGAGGTGGAGGTTGCAGTGAGCTGAGATTCTGCCACTGCACTCCAGGATGGGTGACTGAGTGAGACTCTGTCTCAAATAAATAAATAAATACCTTCAATGCCTTTCCTTATACTTTGAATACATTTCAAACTTCCTTTCTCATGCTAAAATGCCCTGAGCAATCTACACCTACCCACCTCTCAAATTCCTCCTCTTTGTTCCAGCTTTCCCCATGCCCACTGGACTCCAGCCCCAACTGTTAGCTACTGGAGTAGGAACAACTACATAATCTTGCCTCAGGGCCTCCTTATATCCTACCCCTTATATTCTGCCACCTGTTCTCTGCCTCTGATACTATCTTCCCCCCTTTATTTAAAAAAAAATTTTTTTTTTGAGATGGAGTTTCACTCTCATTGCCCAGGCTGGAGTGCAATGGTGCGATCTTGGTTCACTGCAACCTCCATCTCCGGGGTTCAAGGGATTCTCCTGCCTCAGCCTCCAGAGTATCTGGGATTATAGGCGTGCGCCACCATGCCCAGTTAATTTTTTTATTATTAGTAGAGACAGGGCTTTACCATGTTGGCCAGGCTGGTCTTGAACTCCTGACCTCAGATGATCCACTTGTCTCAGCCTCCTAAAGTGCTGGGATTACAGGTGTGAGCCACCGTGCCTGGCCCCATCCTTTACTTTAGTAGCCCTTTCTTATCTTTCAGTGCTTAAATGTTACCTCCTCAAAAAAGCCTTCCCTGACTCATCTTGTTTCCATCTCCCCTTTTTATCTCTGCTATTTTAAACAAGTTTTTAAATATAAAATAAAGCACAGTTAGAGACAACTACACAAAACAAAGGTTAAGGAGTTATTTTAAAGTGAACACCCTTGTAACCACCGCTCAGGTCAAGAAATAGAATGTTGTGAGCCATCCCAGAGGCTCCTCCATTTGCCACATTCAAATCACAGCTCCCTCCTTCCCTGCAAAAGTAGCCATGATTCTGACTTTTTTTTTTCTAATTATTTCCTTGTGTTTCTTTATGGTTTTTTATCATCTATGTATGCATTTCTAGGCAGTATAGGATTTTTAAAAATGTATTTTCTTAGTGGTTACTATGGGGACTACAGTCAACATCTTGAATTTATAATCCTCTAGTTTAAATTGATACCAGCATAGTTTTAATAGCATATAAAAATTCTGTTCCTTTGTAGCTCCACCCCACTTTGTTGTCACAGTTTACATTTTTGTACATTGTATGCCCAGTAATATAAATTTAAAATTATTTTTACACATTTGCTTTTTGAATCATGTGGGAAATAAAATGGAGTTACAAACCAGACTTGCAGTATTACTGGCTTTTATTTGTACACAGTTACTTTTACTGGAGATCTTCATTTCTTCATACGGCTTCAAATTACTGTCTAGTGTCCTTTTGTTTCAACTTGAAGGCTGCCCTTTAGCATTTCTCACAGGGCAGGTCTACTGGTAACAAGCTCCCCTAACTTTTGTTTGCCTGGGAATGTTTTATTACTCCATTTTTGAAGGGCAGTTTTGTTGGATATAGAATCCTTTGTTGATATTTTGTTTTCTTTCATCACTTTAGTATTTATTTTTTAATAGAGACAGGGTTTTGCCATGTTGCCCAGGCTGGTTTTGAACTCCTGAGCTCAAGCAATCCACCCACCTCAGCCTGGGATTACAGGTGTCCACCACTATGCTCAGCCTCTTTTGAAGCAGTTTATTTTATTTTTATTCTTATTTTATTTTTATTTATTTATTTTTTTGAGACGGAGTCTTGCTCTGTCGCCCAGGCTGGAGTGCACTGGCACGATCTCGGCTCACTGCAACCTCTGCCTCCCAGGTTCAAGTGATTCTCCTGCCTCAGCCTCTCAGGTAGCTGGGATTATAGGCCTGTGCCACTATGCCTGGCTAATTTTTGTATTTTTCGTAGAGCCGGAGTTTCACCATATTGGCCAGGCTGGTCTTGAACTCCTGACCTCAAGAGATCCGCCCGCCCATCTGACCTCAAGAGAAGCCTCCCAAAGTGCTAGGATTACAAGCATGAGCCACTGTGCCTGGCCTAAAAACCTCTTTCCTTTATAAATTACCAAGTCTCAGTCATTTCTTTATATTAATAGCAGTGTGAGAATGGACTAATACACAGACTTACACAATAATTTGTGAATAAGATTTGCTCTGTTGTCTCTGGAACCAGAGAACAGGGTCTTAAACTGGGAATGCAGGCTGCCATCTTCTAAACCACCACCAAGCCAGAGGAGTGGGGCAAGGATGAGTAAAAATGCCACAAAGCTCTCCTGCCATTTTAGTTTCTTTTTTTGTTGTTGTTTCAGTGTTCACTTGGTTGCTGTAAACCTTTGACTGTTTTCCAAAGTCCTGAAAAAGTTGGCTTTGATGGTTTCTGTTTGTTTTTCTATGTTTCTGTGGAGGAATAGGAGTTTAGAGCTACCTAATCTGCCATTTTGCTGATGTCATTCCCTTATATATTATAGTACTGCTCATTTTTAAAAAATTTGATATTTCAATATCTCTCTTAATCTGGTTTCCTCTCTATCTCTTTTTTCTTTCTCTGTAAAAATTATCACATATTAAAATTGACTTTTTAAAAACACATCTATACCATTTTAAAAAAATTATTTTTTCTGATAATAAAATACTTTATTGGTCCTATTTAATAAATGTCAGAAGCATAGTAACATTTCCATTGGTTAGCTTCCATCTTTAAAAGCTAGTTTAAAAACAACAGGAGGAAAAGTAAACTCATTTGATTCTCTCAAAAAACAAGCTGTAACTTACCTTTGCAAATACTTATGTTATCTCACTTTAAATACTATAATTCACTGGTCTTCATAATACATAATTGTATTAATATATAAAAGGAGAAAGTGGCCTGATTTTGCAGAGAACATTTCACACATCTTTAAAAAAAAAATCCCTAAACACCACCACAACTTAAAACTTGTAAGAGTTATTATAATATTGAATTAATATAGCACCTAGAAATTTGAAATTTGTAATATTTCAGATGATATGATTTACTGAGAAAAAGAGTAATGATTTTTCTTCAGTCAATTTTCAGGGGTTTAGGTACTGATAAAATTCAACATAGGTCTATTTTAAAAGCCGAAGGTTAAAAAATTTATGCATGCTAGGAATTGACCTGATGGTAACAGATCCATGAGTGACAAATAATGTGGTGCAGTCCTATCTGAATATAACTTCTTCTTCACTTTGTCTCATTAATTTATACCTCAATTAAAACATTCTATATGCAAGTGATATATTTCTCTAAAACATTCCATATTTCAGATTTCCATTCAGACTATCTTCCTCTCCTCCTTCCTTTTCTCAAATCAGAGTGATCTTGTGGTATACCATTTGCTTTTTCTCCCCACAATGAAACTCTTTTTCAACTCAAAGTATTATAGTAATGCAAATACAAATGTAGCATTTATTAATATATTAGAAAAAAGGATAGCTAATACATATAGGTCCATGCCAAATGAGAAAATCGAAAGCAAAAACAAAACCATGCTATGCTCATTTATTCTGAACCACCATGGGAAAACCCTGATGTAGCTGGCGCACGTAAACTAATGTTCCCAGACACAGCTAGGATCCTGTACTCCAACATAACTAAATGCTCTGTTAAAAACGTTTCCGTGTTCTTTTCTGTTTGTGCAAAATAGTCTACAGCAACTCTGACTACTAATCCTGAACATGATGATAATATAATAACATTATATATATATAAAATATACATATATATAATATATATATATATTTTTTGAGACGGAGTCTCGCTCTGTTGCCCAGGCTGGAGTGCAGTGATGCAATCTCGGTTCACTGCAAGCTCTGCCTCCCAGGTTCACGCCATTCTCCTGCCTCAGCCTCCCGAGTAGCTGGGACTACAGGTGCCCGCCACCACGCCCAGCTAATTTTTTGTATTTTTGGTAGAGACAGGGTTTCACCATGTTAGCCAGGATGATGTCAATCTCCTGACCTCGTGATCCGCCAGCCTCGGCCTCCCAAAGTGCTGGGATTACAAGCGTGAGCCACCGCGCCCGGCCATAACATTATATTTTTAATCAAGCCATAGATTCTAATCTATTTTCTACTATTACCCATTTGCTTAAAAACAGACTTTCAGGAGGCTAAGCATCAGTAAGTTAAGGAGTTTTTATTCCTGCCTTTCTCTTGATTGATTGATTATTTCAGATGTGTCAAATAATCATCCTCTACTTCAGTGGAAAAGGATTCTTCAAGCTATCAAATCAAGCAGGCTGACTCAGGGGTGGGCAGGTGAAGATACCTGTCCACACACTATGCCCATAACACTCCATCTCCTCTGTAAGAATGTGCTGCTCTCCACCCACCAGCAACCCAGCACATGCCATCCTCTTCACCCAGATACAATCAGGACACCATACAATCCCACACGCAATCAGAACATGGGTACCAGGTAGAACTAACTCAAAACAACTTTTGGGACAAATACCAGATTTCAATTTGTCAATTATTCCATAGTGCAGTATTCTCACAAAACAGAGACTTTATGTTGAAACATTTGTTTTTTCTTCTCAATCAAGTTGAACTGCTAAAGTAATGTCAGAAAGAACATGAAAAATAAACATGTCTTCTCCAAAAGAAGCACTGCATCCGGAAGTAGAATTAAGGCTAAATAAATAGTGCTAGTTTGCGGTTCACACAGTAACGCATTATGATTTCAACCAACAGCTTTGCTGTTTATCCTGTACGCCTGTTTATGAAGCTGCGTCTCTGTTTCCCCCCGAAGACCGGCATTCCCATGTGGGAGTGAGAGGCCTCATTCATGGCTTTAGACTGGATGCACATGTGGTACTACTCAGGGGTCAGCCCATCAGCACAGCGCTTTTCATGCCACAGGTGGAAAAGACTAGGAAACGGAGTCCAAATCACAATGAGGTCACCATGTAAGAATTTTTGATAAAGACGAACATCTCCACCCCAACCTTTCACTTCCATGTCAAATCCACCAATGGTCGGGAAATCTGATCGATACTGACAAGTCATTCCAAAGCCAATCTCTCCAAAAGCCAGAATCCTTTTTGTGAACCAGCTGCTGCTCCACAGGTGGTGGCACTTCCTGTTTGGCATAAACAATGGCAGGATTGTAAAGACTGAACACCACAGGGTAAAACACCTTCTTACCTGACTCAGCATTTAACTGGCAGCTGTTAAGGAATTCGGCTGAGAAATAGATATCAACATCACAGAAAAACATCAAGACCTCTCCCTTGTCCCAAGCTCGGGCACCCACATTTACTCCTCATCCACGATTAAATTCTTCATTCAATGAGATCAATTGTGAAAATTAGACTCACTTGTGACAGATTCTAGGCTAGACCTGACTTTAGACAGTCCTTCATTACCAAAATACACCACTGTGAGATGAATCTTGTCTTGATGAATACAAACCTCCCTGAAGTTCTGCAAAAACTGTACAAATGCTTCAGTTCTTTCAGCAAGTGGTGTAATGATATTAATAACTGATCTAATGATGTCAATAATCTCGCTCTTCACTTTCATGAGAGGTCCAAAAGGGTGGAAGAGGGTCACATGTCTATATTCCATAAGGTCTGCTTTCTTAAAAAAGAGTTCATACTGCGTGCCCTTATCTCCAGTCTAACCCTCTTATCCACTCCCCTCACCTCTAACTTCTGACAACCAATAATCTGTTCTCTAATGACAGTATTGTCATTTCAAGACTGTCATATAAATGGAAATATCTATTTTAGTTTAGTTTTGGTTTGGTTTGGTTTTTGCTTTAGAGACAGGGTCTCACTCTGTTGCACAAGCTGGAGTGTAGTAGTGCAATAACTTAAAAAAATTTTTTTTACAAATTTCTAAAACTTTTATGTTAAGTACAGGGGTATACATGCAGGATGTGCAGATTTGTTATATAGGTAAACATGTGCTGTGGTGATTTGCTGCACAGATCATCCCATCACCTAGGTATTAAGCCCAGCATGCATTAGCTGTTCTTCCTGATGCAACTCCTCCCCCCACCTCCTCACATGTGCCCAGTGTATGTTGTTCTTACCATGAGTCCATCTCTCATCATTTAGTTCCCATTTATAAGTGAGAACATGTGGTATTTGGTTTTCTGTTCCTACATTAGTTTGCTGAGAATAATGCCTTCCAACTCCATCCATGTCCTTGCAAAGGACATGATCTCATTCCTTTTTATGGCTGCATGGTATTCCATGGTGTATATGCGCCACATTTTCTTTATCTAGTCTATTATTGATGGGCAGTTAGGTTGATTCCATGACTTGGTGCAATCACTTTTGAAGCTGGCTTTTTTTCATTCATCATAATGCCTTTGAAATTCATCCAAGCTATTGTGTGTATAAATAGTTGGTTTGTTTTTATTGCTGAACTGTATTCCATTGTATGGATATACCCACAGTTTATTCTGTTCTTTGAAGGGCATTTGGATTGTTTCCAATGTTCGGCAATTATAAATAGAGCTGCTATAAACATTCATATCGAGGATTTTTGTTTTTGCTTTTTTTAAAAAAAAAACTCTTTATTTATTAATTTTTGAGACAGAGTCTTGCTCTGTCACCCAGGCTGGCGTGCAGTGCCATGATCTCAGCTCCCTGCAACCTCTGCCTCCCAGGTTCAAGCTATTCTCCTGCCTTAGCCTTCTAAGTAGCTGGGATTATAGGTGCCCACCACCATGCCTGGCTAATTTTTATATTTTTAGTAGAGACAGGGTTTCACCATGTTGGCCAGGATGGTCTTGAACTCCTGGCCTCAGATGATCCGCCTGCCTCAGCCTCCCAAAGTGCTGGGAGTACAGGCATGAGCCACTGAACCCGGCCACTCTTTATTTTCAAATAATTATAGATTCACAGAAAGTTGTAAAAATAGTACAAGGAAGTCCTATGTACCTTTCACCCAGTTTTAGCTAATGGTAATCACTTGTGTAACTATAGTATGATATCAGAACTATGAAATTGGCATTGATAAAATGTACAAACTGTATTCAGATTTCACCAGTTTTACATGTACTCGTTTGTGTGTCTATAGGCCTAAGCATATTTTAAAACAATTTTTTTCTTTTCCTGTCCATGCCCGCACCAGTAGCCAGGACACAGGCCACATTTTTTAAAATGACAGTTTTATTGAGACATAATTCACATATCATACGATTCTTCCATTTAAAATGTGCAGTTCAATGTTCTTTAGTATATTAAAGAGTTTTGCCTCTATCGCTGCCATTAATTTAAAAACATTTTATCATTCCCCCACTGCCACAAACTCTGTATCACTTAACAGCCACTAGCCTTTTTTCCCTACCCTCGCCATAGACAACACTAATCTACTTTCTGTTTCAATGGATTGCCTATTTTGGACATATCATATAAGTGGAATCATACAATATGTAATCTTTTGTGACAGGCACCTTTCACTTAACTGTCTTGAAAATCCATCCATGTTGTGGCATGTTTCAGTAATTTATTTTTTACTGCTGAATAATGTTCCATTGTATAGATATACCACATTATATTTATTCATTTATTAGTTGATGGACATTTGGGCTGCTTCCATTTTTTGGCTATTATGAATAATGCTGTGATAAATATCCATGTACAAGTTTTTTGTGGGCATATATTTTCATTTCTCGTTATTATATACCTAGGAGTGGAATTGCTAGGTCATATGTTAACTCCATACTTAACCTTTTGAGGAACTGCCAGATCAGTTTCAAAGCAGCTGTATTATTTTACAATCCCACCAGCAATGTATGTAGGTTCCAATTTTGCCACATCTTTGAATTTTTTTTTTTTTTTTTTGAGACAGAGTCTCACTCTGTTGCCCAGGCTGGAGTGCAGTGCACAATCTTGGCTCACTGCAACCTCTGCCTCCCAGGTTCAAGTGATTCTCCTGCCTCAGACTCCCAAGTAGCTGGGATTACAGGCGCCTGCCACCACGCCTGGCTAATTTTTGTAATTTTAGTAGAGATGGGGTTTCACCATGTTGGCCAGGCTGGTCTCAAACTCCTGACCTCAGGTGGTCCACCCACCTTGACTTCCCAAAGTGCTGGGATTACAGGCATGAGCCACTGCACCCAGCTATCTGTCATTTTGATTTTAGCACTCCTAATGGGTATGAAGTGGCATCTAACTGTGGTTTTGATTTGCATGTTTCCGATGTTTAATATGATATTATACATCTTTTCATGTGTTTATTGGCCATTTGTATATCTTCTTTGGAGAAATGTCTATTTCAGCCTTTTGTTCATTTGAAATTTGGTAATTTGTCTTTTTAATTTTGAATTTTAAGAGGTTTTTTTTTTTTTTTTTTTAAAGACAGAGTCTTACTCTGTTGCCCAGGCTGGAGTGCAGTGGCACGATCTTGGCTCACTGCAACCTCCGCCTCCTGGGTTCAAGTGATTCTCCTGCCTCAGCCTCCCAAGTAGCTGGGATTACAGGTGCATGCCACCATGCCTAGCTAATTTTTCTATTTTTAGTGAGACAGGGCTTTGCCATGTTGGCCAGGCTGTTCTTGAACTCCTGACCTCAGGTGATCCACCTGCCTCGGCCTCCCAAAGTGCTGGGATTACAGGCATAAGCCACCACGCCTGGCCTTAAGAGGTATTTATTTATTCTCTATTCAAGTCCCTTATCAGATATATGATTTGCAAAACTTTTCTCCCATTATGTGGGTTGTATTTTCACTTTCTTAATAGTATTATTTGCAGCACAAAAGTTTTTGATTTTGATCAAGTCCAATTTATCTTTTTTTTTTTTTCTTTGCTTGTCTTTGGTCTCATACCTTAGGAACCACTGCTTAATTCAAGTTCATGAAGATTTATGCCTGTTTCTTCTTAGAGTCTTAAAATTTTATCTCTTACACTTGAGCGTTTCATCCATTTTAGTTTAGTTTAGTGTTTTTTGTTTGTTTGTTTGTTTGTTTTGTTTTTGTTTTTTTAGATAGTGTCCCACTTTGTCGCACAGGCTGGAGTGCGTGCAGTCATAGCTCACTGCAGCCTTGAACTCCTGGGCTCAAGTGATCCCCTGACCTCAGCCTCCAGAGTAACTGGGACTACAAGCATGTGCCACTATACCCGGCTGCTTTTTAAAACACTCTTTGTAGAGACAGGATCTCACGATGTTGCCCAGCTGGCCTCAAGTGATCCTCCCCTTGGCCTCCCAAAGTGCTGAGATTATAGGTGTGAGACTCCGTGCCCAGCCCTGTCATCCACTTTCAATTAATTTTTGTATGTGATGTGAAGTAGGAGTCCAACTTAATTCTTTTGTAGGTGGATATCCAGTTGTCCCGAAATTCTGTGCAATTTTAACATGTGCATAGATTTGTGTAACCACCAACAAAATAAAGATATAGGACTTTTTGTAACCACAAAGATCCTCCTACCTCTGTAGTCACACTCACCTCTTCTCCTCCCATGTCCCTAAACTTGGCAACCATTAATCTGTTCTCCATCTCTGTAATTTCATCATTAAGGATGTTATATAAATGGAGTATTTTGAGATTGGCTTTTCCACTCAACATAATTCCCTTTAGATCCGTCTAATTTGTTGTGTGTATCAGTAGGGGTTTTTTTTGTTTTGTTTTTTAATGTGTGTTGATTCGTTGAGAGTTTCTACATAAACAGTCATGTCGTCTGAGGATAGGGACGATTTTATTTCTTCCTTTCCAATATTTATTCCTTTATGTCATTTTTCTTGCCTTATTGAGCAAGTTAGAACTTCCAGTACTATGTTGAATCACAGTGGTGAGAAACACACACCCTTGCCTTTTTTCTGATCTTAAGGAGAAAGCATTGTCCTTCAACTTTTTTTTTTTTTTTTTAGTGGAGGACAGCGGCCCCCATGCCACTGCCACTGCCACCCCTAGCCTTAAGTATGATGTTAGCTCTAGTTTTTCGGTGGATATTCTTTACTAGGTTAATGAAGTTACCTTGTATTCCTAGTTTGCTAAGAGCATTTATCATGAATGGATGTTGAATTTAGTCAAATGCTTTTTCTACATTGTTTGATATGATCATGTGGTTTTTATTTTTAAGCCTGTTGATAGGTGGATTACATTGATTTTCAAATATTGAACCAGACTTGTATACCTAGAATAAACCACAATTAGTTGTGAGGTATAATTTTAATTATTATTATTTGTACTGTCTTTGTCTGATTTTGGTCTCAGGGTAATACTGGCCTCATAAAATCAGTTGGAATTCACTCCCTTTTTCTGGCAAAAATTATGAAGAATTTGTGTTAATTCTTTAAATGTTTGGTATAATTCTTAGTGAAACCATCTGGGCCTGGATATTTTTCTTTTAAGAATTTTTAAACTCTAAGTTTAACTTCTTTAATGGTTATAAAGCTATTCACAAATTATCTATTTTGCATTGGATGAGTTGTGGTAGTTTGTGCTTTTTGAGAAATTGGTCTATTTAATCTAAGTTATCAAATCTATCCATGCAGAGTTGTTCATCGTATTCTCTTATTATCCTCTTTTATTCCTGATATTGGTGAATTGTGTCTTCTCTATTTTTTGTCAGTCTTTCTAGAGGTTTATCAATTTCATTGATTTTTTTTCCTCAAAGAATCACCTGTTAGTTTCAGTCATCATCTGTATGATTTTTCTGTTTTCAACTTCCTTGATTTATGCTCTTAACATTGTTACTTCCTTTCTTCTATTTGCCTTGCTATTGTTGTTCTAGTTTCTTCAGGTGGGATGGGTACTCAGATTATTTGTTTGAGTGTTTTCCTTCTTTTGTTTTTCTTTTTTTTCCCCTGGGGGATTCTCTTTAATTTAATTTAATTTTTTATTTTAGAATCGGGGGTTCATGTACAGATTTGTTACATGGGTATATTGCATGATGCTGAGGTTTGGGCTTCTAATGATTCTGTTGCCCAAGTGGCAAATGTAGTACCTAATAGGTAGTTTTTCAACCTTTGTCCCCCTCCCTCCCTCTGTCCTCCTTTTCTCTTTCTTTTTTTTCTTTTCTTTTTTTTTTTTTTTTTGAGACGGAGTCTCGCTCTTGTCACCCAAGCTGGAGTGCAATGATGCGATCTCGGCTCACTGCAACCTCCACCTCCTGAGTTCAAGCGATTCTCCTGCCCTAGCCTCCCTAATAGCTGGGATTACAGGCACCCGCCACCACGCCTGGCTAATTTTTTGTATATTTAGTAGAGATGGGGTTTCACTATGTTGGTCAGGCTGCTCTCGAACTTCTGACCTCAGGTGATCTGCCCGCCTCGGCCTCCCAAAGTGATGGGATTACAGGCGTGAGCTCCCTCACTCAGCCCTGTCCTCTTTTTTCTCATGTGTTTAGTCCTATAAATTTTGTTATCACCACTGCTTTAGCTGCATTCCATACATTTTGATATATTGTATTTTTATTTTCATTCAGTTTTATATACTTTTAAAATTTCCCTTAAGACTTCTTTGACCTATGGCATATTTATGTGTGTTGCTTAATTTTCAAATGTTTGGAGATTTTCCCATTGTCTTTTAGTTATTAATTTCTAATTTAACTTGTGCTCAGAAAATATGCTCTATGGTTTCAGTTTTTTTTAACATGGTTTCAGTCCTTTTGTTTAGGTTTATTTTATGACCCAGGATATGATCTGTTTTGGTGAAGATTCCATGTGCTCTTTAAAAGAATGTCTGCTCTGCTGTTGGTGGGTGAAATATTCTGTAAATGTCAATTAGACCTTGATGGTTGATGGTGGTGTTCAGTCCTTCTGTCTCCTTTTTGATTTTGATCCATTATTTGTTGAGAGAGAAATGTTACAAGTTTTAAGTACAATTGTGGACTTAGGTATTTGCACTTTCCTATTAGTTTTTGCTTCATGTATTTTGCAGCTCTGTTGTTTAGTGCATATAATTCCATTTTCATTTATTTATATAGGTTATGAATATATATTTTATATGAATATTTAAGTGGTTATTCTAAGTATTGCATTATACATAAGTAATTTACCACAGTCTTCTAGTGTCAACATTTTAACCTTTGAGAAGTTTTCAGCTATTATTTTTTCAGAACTTTTTCAGCCCCCTAGTCTTTCTTTTTTTCTGCTGGAACTCCAGTGATATGGATGTTCTGTTTTTCTTCATTGTCCTTTAGGACCCTGAGGCTCTGTTCATTAGTCCATTTTCTCTCTTGTTCAGATTGGGTAATTTTTGTTGTTCCATATTCAAGTTCACTGACTTTTTCTTCTGTCATATTCATTTGGCTATAGCCCATCCAGTGAGTGTTAAAATTTTTATTGTTTTATTTTTTAATTCTAAAATTTTCATTTGGTTCTTTTTTATATGTTCTGTTTCTTTGCTAAGACTTCTTTTCATTTGTTTCAAGCATACTTTAAGTTGCTTGTTGAAGCATTTTTATAATGATTCCTTGAAAATCCTTTTCAGGTAATTCCAACATCTGTGTCAGCTCAGCACTGGAGTCTGTGGATTTTATTTTGTCATTCATGTTGAGATTTTCCTGATTCTTGGTATAAGTGATTTTCTATTGTATTTTTGACATTTTAGGTATTATGTTGTGAGACTAAACATCCTATTTCTGGCTGGGCGTGGTGGCTCACGTCTGTAATCCCAGCACTTTGGGAGGCCGAGGTGGGCGGATCACCTGAGGTCAGGAGTTTGAGACCAGCCTAGCCAACATATAGTGAAACCCCGTCTCTACTAAAAATACAAAAATTAGTTGGACATGGTGGCACATGCCTTATAGTCTCGGCTACTTGGGAAACTGAGGCAGGAGAATCACTTTAACCAGGGAGGCAGAGGTTGCAGTGAGCTGAGATCGCACCACTCTACTCCAGCCTGGGCAACAGAGCGAGACTCCGTCTCTAAAACAAAACAAAACAAAAAACAAACAAACAAAACAAAAACAAAAACATCCTGTTTCTTTTTCCTTTTTTGCAGGCAGTCACCCTGGGTTAAATGTGGTGTACAGGTCTGTGTTGGAGTGGCTATACAACTCTCTGCTGGACCCCAATGACGCTGGCAAAAGTGAGGCACCTCGCCGCATCTTGTTGCCAATGGAAGGAAGTGAAAGTTTAGTTCCCCAGTCAGCCTTGCAGATACCTCCCTGGCAAAAGCATAGAACTGACTCACATCACTTTGTTGCTGCTGGGTGAGATTGTAAGTTCTGCTCCCTGTCGGGCCTTGTTGACACAGGGATTAGGGAGAAGCAGAATACTGCCACACTGTTTTGTTCTACCTTGTTGGCACTGTGGGGAAGGGTGGAAGTTCAGCTCGCTTTTGGGCCCCTTCCAGGTGGGGGAATGGGGAATGGAGGGATGACTCGCACCAACTTATTGCTGTCAGGTAGGGATGGCCCCACTGATACTACCCCAGTGGGGAAAGTGGAGGGCCATCTAGCACCACTTCTCATAGCCTGGGTTCCACCTCTTTGCTACTGGGGAGATAGGGTGGAAGTTCACTCCTGTTTGGTCCTGCTGATACCACCCTTGTGGGGGAGGCACAGGGCCTAGTTGCCCTGCCTAACTGCTGCCATGTGGAGGCAGACATGGGTATCTCTGTTTGGCACAGCTGACACCACAGGGAAGGGGGAAATTTTCCTTTGATGTTTGATTATGGTAGAGTGGATATTATCAAAAAGATTTTCTCTTCTGCTAGGCCACCCTTTTCCTAGTCATTTAACTAAAGGGAACAGTCTTTTCTAGGGGTTCTTTTTTGGGTCTAGGCCTATTGGCAGTTTCAGGTTGCAGGCTTCTCCAGTGCCCCATCTGGGATTTATGGAAGACAGCTCACTACTGTAGTGTTCTTTAGGTCCTAAAGTCTCTAGGCAATCCACCTTGTCCTTTCCATCTTTCAAAGACTTCCCATGCTTGATTGTTTTTACATCAAGGTTTTCTGTTTTATTGTAAGAGGGAGGAGTAGTGAGAAATGGGTCATTGATTTTTTTTTAAAAAAATGCTCAATTCTTTCTTTCTACTTTCTTTGGGTATGCTATTTTGTTACTTATCTGTATTCTTGAGGTGACTGTTTAGTACATTTATTGTCAATCAAAATAATTCATGTATTGGCCGGTCATGGTCGCTCACGTCTGTAATCCCATCACTTTGGTAGGCTGAGGCGGGTGGATCACTTGAGTTCAGGAGTTGAAGACCAGCCTGGGCAACATGGTGAAACCCTGTCCCTCCAAAAAAAATATAAAAATTAGCTGGGCGTGGTGGCTTGTGCTTGTAGTCCCAGCTACTTGGGAGGCTGAGGTAAGAGGATGGATTGAGCCCGGGAGGTGGAGGTTGCAATGAGCCAAGATCATGCCACTGCACTCCAGCCTGGGCAACAGAGCCAGACCCTGTCTCAAAAAAAAAAAATTCATGTATTATCAGTTGAAATACATTTGAATATATTGGAATAAATAAGTGATTGTAATGCTGCAACTTTCTTATGAGTACCACTTTAGCTGCATAGTATAGGTTTTGATGGGTTCTGATTTTCCTGCTGATTATTTTTGCAGTTTGTAATTTCTGTTTTGATTCTCTGTTTAACTCAAGGGTTATTTAGAAGACTGTTTTTAAAATGCCAAGTGGATAGATGATAAGCAGAGCTGCCCTTTGTGCCTGTAGATTTCCACATAAGGCCAGGCAGGCCCTCAGAGAGCTAGGGTTTTTCTGAAAAGCTGTCATGTAAAAACGAAATTGGAAATTTGGTTCCCTGCTATTTTTTTTCCCTGTCTTTATTCTTCAGGTGTTTATTGTATACTCATTATATGCAATAAGTCTAAGTTGCTTTCCTTTGATGAGGAGAAAAAGAAAGTTAATACATAGTTCCTGCCCTTCAGAAGTGTAATATTTAATTAGCATGATGATATGTATACACAAAGCAGTTAAATAGCAGTACTTGACAATAGTGACTAAATTACCACGGGAGTTCATACACAAGGAAAATCAGTGGCGGCTAAAGTAATTGGGGGAAAGACCTGTTGGAGGAGGGAGAAGTATTTGAGTTGGACCTTAAAGGGTAAGTAAGATGTAAATATGCACAGAGGAAATGAAAGGATGTTGCTGGCTGAGAAACTGGTGTATCCAAAAGCTACCACGGTAGGGAAATGGGAAAGCTAAATTAGGTTGGTAGTGGAAGATGAATTCAGTTTTAGCTGTGTTGGGTTTTAGATGATATAGGACATGTAATGGGGAGATACTCTGGAAATTATTGATCCCCATTTCTTGATAAATTAGTTGAACTTAACCTTGTCTGAAACAGTAGTCTGTTCTCTCTTGGCTTGGTCAGAGGAATATAGTGTTCTGGTTTGGATGTATTTTAGTTGAATATATGTGTCACAGGTGGTGTACCAGGTATCTTCTACTTAACCCTCCTGATCTGCTCTTCACCCTTTTATACCCTGCTCTGTGCTCCCGGAGGACAAACTATGTGGATTACATCAGTGAGTTCCTTTCCCATTTTGGCTTCTGGTAGGGTTTGAGCAGTGGAGATCCCTGGCAGGACATCACAGGAAGGGAAGAAATTGAGGTCAGGGTGTGTATTTCTGGCTTCCTCCTTGGAAGATTGCCTCAGGCTAGCTACTGTCCCTTAACTAAAGGTCACTGCTCTCTCATGGGGACTCTCTGTATCACATTCTTCTTTTTTCTTCTATGTGTTTCTCCCCTCATCCTCTTGTGCATAGGGTAGTAATGGCCCCAAGTTATGCATTCTCTCTCCCTGTTGGTTTTCCTATACCCTGCCCACACCTTTGTAGATAGTCTTTTTGTTAAACTTTCCACCAATTATGCTAATTTGAATGTGCCATCTGTTTCCTGCTAGGACCCTAACTGATACAGATGAGGTCTCAATTGTCAAAGAATTAGAATCCAATGAAATAAGCCTAACAAAATATGACTAAATATGATTCAATCTGTCTCTCTCTCTGATTAATGTAGGCTCTTGCAGAGATTTCAGATAATTATTCTGAACTGCAATCTTTAGCGTATAGATGTGTTGAGAGTGACAGTTCATGGAATATTAATAATAAGTGGCATTTATTAATTACTTACTCTTTCCATGCACCATGCTAGGCTTTTCTTTTTTTTTTTCTTTTTAGACGGAGTCTCACACTGTCGCCCGGGCTGGAGTGCATGGCGCCAACTCGGCTCACTGCAACCTCTGTCTCCCGGGTTCAAGCAATTCTCCTGCCTCAGCCTCTCGAGTAGCTGGGATTATAGGCGCCCACCACCATGCCCAGCTAATTTTTCATACTTTTAGTAGAGACAGGGTTTCACCATGTTGGCCAGGCTGGTCTTGAACTCCTGACCTCAGGTGATTCATCTGCCTCGGCCTCCCAAAGTGCTGGGATTACAGGCGTGAGCCACTGTGCCTGTCTGCTAGGCATGTTTTTATGTGCATCGTTTCACTTAATCTCCACAGCAACCCTAGAAGTAGGTAATTTTGTTTCTCTCTCTCTCTCTTTTTGAGACAGAATCTCGCTCTGTTGCCAGGCTGGAGTGCAGTGGCCTGATCTCGGCTCACTGCAACCTCTGCCTCCTGGGTTCAAGCAGTTCTCCTGCCTCAGCCTCCCAGTTTATCTCCTTTTCATGGGCGAGGAAACTAAGGCTCAGAGAGATTAAATAGCCTACCGAGATTTCATAGCTAAAAATAGTGGAACTGGGATTGAAATTCAGGTCTGCCTGACTCCATAGCTCATGTTCTAAGATAAATATGTCGTCTTCAGATTAGCAGCATTGGAGAGCTTCTTAGAAATGTAAACTCTCAGGCTTTACCTCATACCTACTAAATTAGAATCTGCATTTTAGAAAGATCCCAGGTGATTCACATTCATATTAAAGTTTGAGAAGCAGGGCTGGGCACGGTAGCTCATGCCTGTAATCCCAGCACTTGGGGAGGCCAAGGCAGGCAGATCACTTGAGTTCGGGAGTTTGAGACCAGCCTGGGCAAAATGGCAAAACCCTGTCTCTACAAATATATATATTTATCACCCAGGCGTGGTGGTGCATAACCTGCAGTCCTAGCTACTCGGGAGGCTGAGGCAGGAGGATCACCTGAGCCCAGGAAGGTCGAGGCTGCAGTGAGCCCCATTCACACCACTGCACTCCAGTCTGGGTGACAGAGCAAGACCTTGTCTTAAAAAAAAAAAAAAGGAAAACAAAAGAAAATTTGAGAAGCAATACTATAAACCATGTTGCTATTACAGTCTGCCTATTACAGACTGCTATAGAAAGTTCTGTTTGATTGATGTGGGGTACAAAGAGCATTTAACCTTCTGTGCTCTTTAACACTGATGTCATATAGCCTTCTAGCTGGAATCTGACAAGCCAGTGCTGCCATTTTTGAGACAAGGACATTGAGATTCAGTCGGGAAAATAACTTGGTGAGAGACGCCAGGAAACAGCATGAATTGCTGCTGTTGTGGAAAGGAGAACTTGGCCTCAGGTCACTGCCAGGAATTTTTTGTGGTTGGAGTTCAAGGATGCACCATTAACTACTGTGCTTAGAAACTCCCGAATTCGTGTATACTTGGCTAGTTCTCAGAAAAACTGGTGCATTCAAAAAGTTTGATTTGGCTGGGCATGGTGGCTCACACCTGTAATCCCAGCACTTTGGGAGGCCGAGGTAGGTGGATCACCTGAGGTCAGGAGTTCGAGACCAGCCTGGCCAACATGGTGAAACCCCATCTCGACTAAAAATACAATTATTAGCTGGGTGTAGTGGCAGGCGTCTGTAATTCCAGCCACTTGGGAGGCTGAGGCAGGAGAATCGCTTGAACCCAGGAGGCAGAGGTTGCGGTGAGCTGAGATTGCGCCATTGTACTCCAGCCTGGGTGACAAGAGTGAAACTCAGTCTCAAAAAACAAAACGAAACAAAAAGTTTGATTTAGTGTCCTTAGACTCTGCTTTCTATAGTGTTCACTTCCCACCCTCATTTCATAGTCACTACCTCTCCTCCATGTCCATCATGCCACCCTTTTCTTGTTTCTGTTGATATCTGCTTTTTTTTTTTTTTTTTGAGACAGAGTCTCGCTCTGTCACCCAGGCTGGAGTGCAGTGGCCGGATCTCAGCTCACTACAAGCTCTGCCTCCCAGGTTTACGCCATTCTCCTGCCTCAGCCTCCCAAATAGCTGGGACTACAGGCGCCCGCCACCTCGCCCGGCTAGTTTTTTGTATTTTTTAGTAGAGACGGGGTTTCACCGTGTTAGCCAGGCTGGTCTTGATCTCCTGACCTCGTGATCCGCCCGTCTCGGCCTCCCAAAGTGCTGGGAATACAGGCTTGAGCCACCGTGCCCGGCCGATATCTGCTTTAAGAAAGCATATCAGATGGTAAATCTATGAAAAGTGCTCTATCTCACTATTGATGAGGGAAATTCAAACTAAAACCACAATGAGATACTACTGCACACCTATCAGAAGAGCTCAAATGAAAAAAGACTGACATTACCATGTATTGGCGAAGATGAGGATTTATTGGAACTTTTGTACACTATTGGTGATTATATAAATTGGTACAACTACTCTGAAAGGCTATTTGGCAGTGTCTACCAAAGCTGAACTTAGGCATACCCCAATGACCAAGTAATACCACTCCTAGATATTTAACCAAGAGAAAATCTCCCACATGTACATAAGGATACACATATATATGTAGATGTCCATTGAAAGATTTTGTTTGAGACAGTAAGAAATGAAAAGCAACCTAAATGATCATCAACAGAAGGAACACATCAACTATGATATATTCATCTGATGGGATTCCATACAGCAGTTAAAATGAATGAATTATAACTATATGTAGCAACACAGAGCTACAGCAAAATATATGAAAACCATACTGTTGGCCAGGCGCAGTGGCTCACGCTTGTAATCCCAGCACTTTGGGAGGCCAAGGTGGGAGGATCACCTGAGGTCAGGAGTTCGAGACCAGCCTGGCCAACATGGTGAAACCCTGTCTCTACTAAAAATATAAAAATTAGCTGGGCATGGTGGCGGGCACCTGTAATCCCAGCTACTCAGGAGGCTGAGGCAGGGGAATCACTTGAACCCAGGAGGGGGAGGTTGTAGTGAGCCGAGATTGTGCCATTGCACTCTAGCCTGGGAGACAAGAGCAAAACTCCACTCAAACAAAACAAAACAAAACAAAACAAAACAAAATACACAAAGACACAGAAACATACAGTTGAGGAAAAAAGGTTAAAAAGTTATAGAAAATTCTGTGTAATAGTATTAATGTAAAGTATAAAAACATAAAACAATATCCTATTATGTTATAGGTTATATTATTTGTGGTACATGCATATATAGTAAAAGGAAAGTTAAGAAAAATATTTATGTTTCTAGTACATGCATAGATTTAGTGTTTATGGTATATGCATAGAGAGTAAAAGGAAAAGAGCTCTTACTAAATACACACACACACACACACACACACACAGAGTCAGTTAGTTGCATAACTAGGATGAGAAGCCAGTTTTGCTTATTCTTCCTTAGCCTAAGTAATAGAGGCTTCAAAATCTAAATGGTCTGCATGGTCATTAACTTGGCTTCTTGTCTCCTGTAGCTAGGCTTTGTATAGCTCAGAACATGTTATGGGAGCCTGGTGAGTTTTGGGGGAGTGGAGTTAGTATCTCTTTTACATGAAGGCAGGGGGCAAGGTTGCTATAAACTTTTTTTTTTTCCACATTCTCAACCCCTGTCTACTGGCCAGGAATGCTGAATTTGACCTGATTAAGGGTATCAGTAAACAAGGTAATGTGAAACACTAGTAAGCTGGTGACTGTTCCAGCCTAAAGCTGAACTCCTCTAGCACTTCTCAGTCGTGTTTGACTAGCTCTGGCAGAAGCTGCTGGACACAGAGGCAAACCCAGAGAACCAAAAAGCTCTAAATGGCCTCCAGTGTGATTAAAATGGACTATTGGCATGGTAGTTGGATCAAAATTCTAACTTCTGAGCAACATAGGTTTTCATGTACAGGGTCTACAGGGTATAGGATAAGACAAAATTCTGGAAAATGAAAGGCAGTATATGGCCCCTGCTGTCCCGGATCGACTGTGGTTACTTTTTTGTCAGTTATCTAATAATTGCCTTTAAATTCCCCAGGCTGTTAAGACCTCAAAAATCTACCAGAGGGGTATGTGAGATAGAGTAAGAAAGAGAGTTTTAGAAGGGCAGACAAAAAGGGGAAAATAAAAGAGGAGACTCTCTTGAATGGATTGTTTCTGTTCTTTGATGATCTGACCTGCTTTTTTTTATGCATTTGATCTAGTAATGACTCATGAGGAGAGCCTCGGAAGATGTTTGGGTTCTAGTCCTAATACCTCTATTGCAGTGACCTTGAGCAGATCAATTAACCTCTTTGAACTTCATATACCTCATCTGTAAAATGGAGATAATAATAGTATTTACCTAATATGGTTGTTAAGGTATGTAAAGTGCTTGGCATGGTGCCTGGCACAAGGTAAGTAAATAATTAATAAATTAGTGATGATCTTTCTTCTTGTTGTTGTTACAGTATCAGAGAAGCAAAAGAGGAGAGCATTTTGAGCAGGAGAGGGAAGTCTGGTCTACAGAATGCCAAATGCAGCAGAGACGTCCAGAAGGATGAGAATTGAGAGAAGGCAAGGGTTCTGAGGCTTGATTAGAAATGCTGAGTGATAGGCCGGGTGCAGTGACTAATGCCTGCAATCCCAGCACTTTGGGAGGCCGAGGCGGGTAGATCACCTGAGGTCAGGAGTTCAAGAACAGCCTGGCCAACATAGTGAAACCCCATCTCTACTAAAAATACAAAAATTTGCCGGGCATGGTGGCATGTGCCTGTAATCCCAGCTACTCGGGAGGCTGAGGCAGGAGAATCGCTTGAACCCAGGAGGCGGAGGTTGCAGTGAGCCAAGACCACATCTCAAAAAAAAAAAAAAAAAGAAAGAAAGAAAAGAAATGATGAATGATATTTACATTTGAAACATATCTTCTGAGCTCCTTATTTTTTACTGGAAATGGGAATCAGAGTTTAAAAAGAAATCCCATCACTTTTTGTTCTCAGGATACATATTTAGTTAAGTTCACAGGAAGCAATGTTTATTGGGAGAATATGTAAGAAGGTAGCTGCAGCTGTAACAGCCACAACAGACTCTTTATTCTTGTCCATTAAAACTTTCTGTGATGTGGACATCTTCTATATCTGTGCTATCCATACACGTGTGGCTATTGAGCACTTGAAATATGCTAGTGCTCTAGTGTGACTGAGGAAATGAAATTTTAATTTTTTTTTTTTTTTTTTTTTTTTTTTTTTTTTTTTTGAGACAGAGTCTGGCTCTGTCGCCCAGGCTGGAGTGCAATGGCGCAATCTTGGCTCACTGCAACCTCTGCCTCCTGGGTTCAAGCAATTCTCCTGCCTCAGCCTCCCAAGTAGCTGGGATTATAGGTGTGCACCACCCTGCCCAGCTAATTTTTGTATTTTTAGTAGAGATGGGGTTTCACTATATGTTGGCCAGGCTGGTCTCGAACTCTTGACCTCAGGTGATCACCCGCCTTGGCTTCCCAAAGTGTTAGGATTACAGGCGTGAGCCACCACGCCAGGCCTGAAATTTTAATTGTATTTAATCTTAATTAGCTTAAGTTTAAACAGCCATATGTAGCTTGTGGCTACCCTAATGGATAGCTCTAGCTGCCCTGAAAAAACCATCATTGTTATTAGGGGAGCAAGGCATATACTCATGAGACCAGTTAAATACCAAAATAATTAGGGTCAGACAGTAGAGACTTAATTATTCAGAAAACAAATGATATCCACTGGGCCGGAAAATTTAAAGAGAGTCTTATAAAGTAAGTGAAACTTGGGCTTAAGCTGGAGGGATGTACAGTGGCTAGGAGGAAAGAAGGCAAGAGGTTGTTCTGATGGGTTGGAGGGTATGGGCAAATGTTTGCAGTTAAAAAATATCTCCTACATGAGAAGTTTGAGGACAATGACTATTCTAAAATAGAGCACTCATATTGGGAGTTAGTCGTGTTTGGGCCAGGTCATGGACAGTCTTGAATGCTAGCACACAGAGTTTGGGCTGTCTACATAGGCCGATGTTTTTCCAGGCTTGCTTAAAACATAGATTCTCAGTCCCCACCTTGACCTACTACATCAAATTTTCTGGGTTGGAGCCTAAGAAATCAGTATTTTGAGCAAGCTCCCCAGATGTTGATGATGCACATTCAAGTTTGAGATCTATTAGATAAACAGAAAGGAGCCCATGGGAGCTTTTGATGAAGAGAGTCTTATTAAGTAAGTGAAGGGAGTGATGTGATAATAGTGGTATCTTAGGAAGCTCAATAGGGTGGGACAGTGTAGGATGTAGAATCTAGAGTAAGGAAACCAGTTAGGTGACTGTTAAAGTAGTTCAGATATGAACTTCACAAATTCAGATTTTCTTTCTGGCTGGTACCCCTGGAATTGTCAAACTGACTCCCTAAAATTTCCCTGCAGGCCATATTTTAATTTTCAACACAATTTGTTTGCTGTTTTAAATGACTAGGGCCCAGGGCCCAAAGCCTGACTTCCTTGGTTCAAATCCAAGCTCTACTACTTAAGTGACTTTAGCTTAGACAAGTTTTCATAACTTTTCTGTGTTTCAACTTCCTTTTCTATAAACTGGAGATGATTATAGCTCCTATCTCATAAGGGCATTGCAGGTGTTAAATTAGATCATAAAGGGCTCACAACAGTACTTGGCACATAGTAAGCACTCAATAAATGTTGGTATTAATATTATTTAAACTAAAGAGCCCTTTAGTTCATTACAGTTTGTATAATAGTTAAAACCAGTCAATTACCTTTCACACACACAAAAACATGTTAAATGTGTCCATTTGGTATGTTAAAACTGAGTTCTAGACTTTTTGCTGAATGAGTTGTATTTCAAAGCATAATGCTTCAGTTAATTTTATATATGATTATCCTTCATAAAATAAGTCTAAACAGGATGAATTGTTTTTCCCACTAATTGTGTTAATCTGTGATTAGTGCTTGGCTATGAATGATATATCTTTTTAAACTTTGTCCTTTTTAGATTGCTACTAGCTTTCAGTGGATGCTATTTGTCATATTTATTTCTGAAGAAAAAAACAGACACTCTTTTGCTCTTCAGGGGGACTGATAGTGGAAATAAAATTTGATTTGTTATCTGGGCATGTGGCCTGGTATCAGCTGATCCCGTGACTTACCCTGGAGGTGCGGCAACAGGTTTCTGAAGGAGTGAGAAAGTCTTTTCAGGTGCCTTACTTGGAAATATGTGAACTTCTGGTTGCTGCTTCACTCTTCTTCCAGGCCTCACTGACACAGAGGCTTCCAGCCTCTCCAGTTTCCTTTGTATTGTCAGCTGCCTGAAGCAACTCTCAAGATGCACCTGCAAGTCAAGGGCGGGGAGGGAAGGAAACAGCTAAGACCCATGATAGCTATCTACACACTTCTGAGCCAGGCTGAGCCAACACGTTGCCTCAAAATCTTCTTTCTGCTTTCAGAAACAAAGTCACTCCTAACTTTGATCTCTTAAGTTCTGTTAGATAGTTGAAAAAGAGAGGTCTATGACACAGTTGGTTAAGATTCTTATTTTAATATTTTGACAAGATTAATACATATATTCCCTGCCATCTCCCTACTTGTCCATTTCTCTTCCCTGGAGGCAATCAGTGACCAGTTTCTTGTGTATCCTTTCAGAGATCTTCTGTACATGTATGTATATGTATAACCTGATATTTTTTTCTTTATATCCTTAAGTTTTATACAAATAGTAGCATACCATAAATGATATCCTGCACCTTGCTTTTTTCCTTTAATACATACTGGAGACCATTTCATATCAGCACATACAGAGCTTCTTTATGGCTGTAGGGCAGCACTGTGTGGAATCTAAGTATTTCATAATTACTGCAGATGTACCAGAATGTGTTTTAGCAGTTCTTTATTGATGGGTATTTGCATTGCATCTCAACTTTGGTGATTATCAACATGAGTATACATATTTCACATGTGAGAGTATATCTTTACGAGAAATTGGTTAGGACACTTTGGCGATTGACCTGTTCAAGTGGCTGTATAACCACAGTGCTGTGTGTAGAATCAATTTGCCATGCTTAAATAGGGAGTCACAGGATGTTAGAGCTAGAAGAGATCTTAGAGATTCCAGAGAAACCCAAGATTACATGAAGAGTTAAAGGCAGATTCAAGACTAAATCCCACAGTTTGTTTTTTTTTTTTTCTTTTTGAGACAGAGTCTTGTTCTGTTGCCCAGGTTGGAGTGCAGTGGCATGATCTCAGCTCACTGCAACCTCTGCCTCCTGGGTTCAAGCGATTCTCCTGCCTCGGCCTCCTGAGTAACTGGGATTGCAGGAGCATGCCACCATGCCCAGCTAATTTTTACATTTTTAGTAGAGACAGGATTTCACCATGTTAGCCAGGCTGTTCTCAACTCCTGACCTCAGGTGATCCGCCCGCCTCAGCCTCCCAAAGTGCTGGGATTACAGGCATGAGCCACCGCGCCCGGCCAATCCCACAGTGTTTTACTCCAGTCCATAATGTAGCTCTTTGTATTATACCACACTGCTGTTTGTGAGAGAGATAGGGCATGGCCTGATTTCTGTCCCAACAAGCAGGACTGTGCATTTTCCGGCCCACTGCAATGTCACTTTCTGGTCTACCTGATTTCTCTTTCTAGGGTCTGACTCTGTCAGCCTGACTTTCCCTACTTTCTCTGCTGCTCTAGACACTACTAATAACTGCTCTAATAATAACTACTTTTTTCTTTTAAAATTAAAACCAAAGTCCTTTATGGTTTCGAGATCCTTTCTTTAGTAGTAAAGGCAAATCAGTGAGGCAGGAGTGCTAGGGAGGTGATGTGGTAATGGCCCAGATTCATGATCTTTCCCATTGCTTTCTACTCTTAACTCGTCCATTGAGTCATCATGATGTAGTCTAGGGAGAATCCTTTTCTCCTCTTGGCACTGCTGGAGTATCTCCTCTTCTTGACCATAAGATTGAGCACCTTAAGGTCCAACAAGTGCTTAATGTACCCAATAAGGAAGAATATGAAAATGTGTGCACATAGTTTCATTATTACTGAATTATATTAGGGAAGTAATATTCTTTGTTTGCAGCCCAAGGAAATCCAGAGCCTTGGTGTCATAGACAGATCCTTGTGTGCGAATGACTCTGAAGTTAAGCTTAACTCTGGCCCATGCCACAGAGGTGTAAACTGCTACAAACCTTTTTGAAATCAATACTAGGATGATGGATGAAACTGTACTAGGAATAGACTGTAGAGCTATCCCTAGGACAGTTTTTCTCGAAGTATAGTCAGTTCTCTGACCACCTGCATTGTTCAAAAGTTGGCACCCTGGAGTCTGCAAGTAGCCCTTCTCTGCCCTCCAGTGATTCTTATATGAATTGAACTATGAAAACTACTGCCTAAGAAATGGTAAACTGGGGAGATGGTGATGAGTCTTTCAATTTGAAGCAGCTTATAAAATTAGTGATAAGAGGTGACTAGCAACTCCAGGTTGTGTACAGTTAATGTCATTTGGGGAGATGTAAATACTATGTTAGGTGGCTGGGCGCGGTGGCTTATGCCTGTAATCCCAGAACTTTGGGAGGCCAAGGCTGGTGGATCATTTGAGGTCAGGAGTTCGAGACCAGCCTGGCCAACATGGTGAAACCCCGTCTCTACTAAAAATATGAAAATTAGCTGGACATGGTGACACGTGCCCATAATCCCAGCTGCTCAGGAGGCTGAGGCAGAGAATCGCTTGACCCTGGAAGGCAGAGGCTGCGGTGAGCAGAGATCTCGCCACTGCACTCCATTCTGGGCAAGAGAGTGAGACCCTGTCTCAAAAAAAAAAAAAAAAAAAAGGGAAAAGGCTGTGTTAGGTGCCCCATGTGCTCCCACAGACCCTGTGCTTCTGTTACAACCTGACATGGTTTGGCTCTTTGTCTCCACCCAAATCTTATCTTGAATTGTAATTTCCACGTGTTGGGGGGGGGCAGGGGAACCAGGTGAGAGGGGATTGGATCATGGGGGTGTTCATGGGGGTGTTCTTGTGATAGTGAGTTCCCCATGCTGTTCTTGTGATCGTGAGTTCTCATGAGAGCTGATGGTTTTAAAGTGTGGCACTTCCTCATTCCTGCACTCACTCTTTCCTGCTGCCTCATGATGAAGGTGCCTGCTTCCCCTTCTGCCATGACTGTAAGTTTCCTGAGGCCTCCCCAGCCATGTGGAACTGTGAGTCGATTAAACCTCTTTCCTTTATAAATCACTCCGTCTTGGGCCTTCCTTCCTTCCTTCCTTCTTTTTCTTTTTTTTTCTTTCTTTCTTTTTTTTTTTTTTTTTTGAGACAGAGTCT
The DNA here is from genome assembly GCF_049350105.2 of Macaca mulatta. Classification (NCBI taxonomy): domain Eukaryota; kingdom Metazoa; phylum Chordata; class Mammalia; order Primates; family Cercopithecidae; genus Macaca; species Macaca mulatta. Next base: position 107,817,114 of record NC_133426.1, on the reverse strand, counting down.
CACACTGTTGCCCAGGCTGGAGTGCAGTGGCGTGATCTCGGTTCACTGCAGCCTCTGCCTCCTGGGTTCAACTGATTCTCCTGCCTCAGCCTCCCAAGTAGCTGGGACCACAGGTGCGTGCCACCATGCCTGGCTAATTTTTGTATTTTTAGTAGAGATGGGGTTTCACCATTTTGGCCAGGCTGGTCTCATACTCCTGGCCTCAAGTGATCCACCCACCTCAGCCTCCCAAAGTGCTGGGATTACAGGTGTGAGCCACCATGCCTGGCCATGGGTATTTCTTTATAGCAGTGTGAGAATGAACTAATACACAACCTTTATCATGCTGTATTGTGATTGAATGTTTTTGTCACTTTCCTGTATAATCCAGAGGGTTTTCAGTTGTGAGCAACAGAAATTGACTGGCTAATTTAGGCAGAAAACGTATATATTGAAAGCATATTGAATAGCTCACAAAATCACCAGCTGGACTGGAGAACTAGACTCAGGCCTATATAGCCAACATCACAGCTGCCACTGCTACTACCACCAAGAGGAGAAAGGGACTCTCCCTAGACTACATGATGACTCAATGGACAAGCTAAGAATAGAAAGCAACAGGAAAGATCATGAATCTTGGGCCATTACCAGATCACCTCCCTAGCACTAGTGAGTGCCTACCACCACCACTCTAACTGCCATCAGTGTTAGCTCAGATTCTCCAAGGAGCAGATACTAAGATGGAATTAGATATGCAAGAGATTGATTGGGGGAAATGCCCATGACAGAAAGGGCAAGAACTGGAAGAGGCTGGAAAAGCTGTCAGACTGCAATGTAAATCTGACCTTTATGGATAAGAGAAGGCAAGAAGAAGGTTGGGAAGGAAGAGTCTTGGCCTGAAGAGCAGTTCTAATAAAATTTGCCCTAGCTGACGGGAGTCCTGTAGCCAAAGCTGCCTATTGGAATAGTTCTGTCTTCCAGAAATGGATCTGACTTAGTATCACTGCTGTGCTCAGTCATTGGCTGGAAGCAATGTGGCCTCAAAGAAAAGCTGCAAATATTGGGGTGAATTTAGAACCTAGCAGCTAGGGCCAAGGTCATTTACATTCCCCATGCTGGGAGAAGTGAAAGGCACATTTTCATAGCTGTCTCAATCAGAGATTTTCCACTGCTTTGGGTCGCTGGCTCCCAGTCCAAGGGATGGATCTTTGGATTGGGTGAGCCAAGGTCATGTGCCTGTGTTCTGACTGCAAGGGGGACCTACTTCCCACCAAGATTCCTAAGCCCTCTCTCCCAAATACAGGGGTTCATATGCTGGACAGCAACCCCTACAAAGGACAAATGTCCACTATACTGTGTGACCTCCTTAAGAGCAGAGATCTTTGTCTTGCTGATTGCAATTATAAATATTTACAAATGAATGTTTATTGAAGTAACTGAGTGCCCCACAATGCTATATCTGACTAAGAAAAAAAGAAGAAAAGTGAAATAACTGAATGAATGTAACCAGCTGGTGTTCAAATGCCCTTACATACTCTCTCTCTCTCTGTCTCTCTCTGTCGCTCTCACACACACTCTCTCTCAGTCAATCAATTTAGCTCTCAGGGAAATGCAAACCAAATCCACTAGGATGACTATACTTAAAAAGACATATAAAAATTGTTGTCAAGTATGCGGAGAAATTGGAACCATCATACACTGCTGATGGAAATGTAAAATGGTGCAGCCACTTTAGAAGAGTCTGGCAACCCTCAAAACATAGTTACCATATGATCTAGCATTTTACTCCTAAGTATGTACCCAAGTGAACTGAAAACACATATTCATGCAAAAACTTGTATTCAAATCATCCACATAAGAGCCAAAAAGTGGAGACAATCCTGTTGTGGTTAATATTATGTGTCAACTTAGCTAGGCTATTGTGCCCAGTTGTTTGGTCACACACCAGTCTAGATATTGTAGTGAAGGTATTTTTCAGAGGGGATTAACAAAATCAATAGACAGATTACCCTCCATAATGTCAGTGAGCTTCATCCAATCAGTTGAAGGCAATAAGAGCAAAGGCCGAGGTCTCCTGAAGAAGAAGGAATTCTGCCTCCAGGCTGCAATATAGAAATTCTGCCTGCGTTTCAAGCCTTTGGATCCAAGACTGCAACACCACACCATCTCTCTTTTTTTTTTTTTTTTTTTTTTTTTTTTGAGACGAAGTCTCGCTCTGTCGCCCAGGCTGGAGTGCAGTGGCCGGATCTCATCTCACTGCAAGCTCTGCCTCCCGGGTTTACGCCATTCTCCTGCCTCAGCCTCCCGAGTAGCTGGGACTACAGGCGCCCGCCACCTCGCCTGGCTAGTTTTTTGTATTTTTTTTTTAGTAGAGACAGGGTTTCTTCGTGTTAGCCAGGATGGTCTCAATCTCCTGACCTCGTGATCCGCCCATCTCGGCCTCCCAAAGTGCTGGGATTACAGGCTTGAGCCACCGCGCCCAGCCCAACACCATCTCTTTTCTGAATTTCCAGCTTGCCAGTCTGCCCCAAATTTCAGACCTGCCAGTCCCCCAAATTGCATATGCTAATTTCTTAAAATATATCTCCAGCTATCCCCTTGTGCCAATTGGTTCTGTTTCTCTGTGATAGATCCATACAGTGTAGTATTACCATAAAAAGAAATGAAGTACTGATACATGCCACAACATGGATGAACCTTGAAAACATCATACTAAGTGAAAGAAGCCAGATACAAAAGGTCATATGTGATCATATATGGTATGATTCCATCCAGAATAGACAAATCTATTGAGATGGAAAGTGGATTCATGGTTGCCTAGTGCTGCGGGGAGTGGGGAATGGGGACTGAGTGCTTAATGGGCATGGGTTTCTTGGGGTGATGAAATGTTCCGGCACTAGGTCATGGTAATGGCTGCAGACTTTGTACTAAAACTACTAAATTGTACACTTTAAATGGGTGAATTGTATGGCATATGAGTTATTTCTAAATAAAGGGTATTATTTTAAAAATAAATAATATCATTATATTCCCCTCTCTGACCCTTCTCTTCCACCAGGCAATGTAAATAGAGCTCGCCAGCTGCCTGACAACACCCAGCATCCCAAATGCCATGCTGCATTATGTGGCAGCACTTCTTTCCCTTCAAGACTAATTTAGATATCATTTCTAACCAGATTTGTTGAAGAAATATGCTAGGGGTGAGGGCTGCAGGGAAGTTACTTCTGTTTTAACTCCAGGCCCAAATCACAGCTATGGATGATACTGATGAGGGAGTAGCTCAGAACTAACAGGCAAAGGTCTTTGTTCTCAGGGAGTTTATAGTGAAAAGACAAATAAGACCTAGATGATATGACTGATTTTGCATTCGTTTTTGTTTTTTGTTTTTTGTTTTTTGTTTTTTGTTTTAGACGGAGTCTCAGTGTCACCCAGGCTGGAGTGCAATGGCACAGTCTCGGCTCACTGCAACCTCCACCTCCTGGGTTCAAGCGATTCTCATGCCTCAGCCTCCCGAGTTGCTGGGATTACAGATGTGTGCCACTACTCCTGGCTAATTTTTGTATTTTTAGTAGAAATGGGGTTTCACGATGTTGCCCAATCTGGTCTTAAACTCCTGACCTCAGGTGATCTACCCATCTCGGCCTCCTAAAGTGCTGGGATTAACAGGTGTGAACCACTGCACCTGGCTTTTTTTGTTTTCTTTCTTTTTTTATTTTGAGACAGAGTCGCTCTGTCGCCCAGGTTGGAGTGCAGTGGCACAATCACAACCCACTGCAGCTTCAACTTCCCGGGCTCAAGTGATCCTCCCCACTTCAGCCTCTAGAGTAGCTAGGACTACAGGTGTGTGTCACCATGCCCAGCTAATTTTGTTTTCATTTTTTTTGTAGAGACAGGGTCTCACTTTGTTGCTCAGGCTGGTCTCAAACTCCTGGGCTCAAGCAATCCTCCCACCTCGGCCTCCCAAAGCGCTGGGATTACAGACGTGAGCCACCATGCCTGGCCTCTAGATACCTTTTAAGCATTCTAACAGCCCAAACTGAGCATTCTGTAGAAGGAAGCCATCTTCCATTCTGGCTATTGATTCTCTGGGCCTTGCCCATCACCTCCCACCAATGAGTGTTCTGTGACTGGACTGTCAGTCACTTGCTGCAGATCTCTGTCCTTCCTCTCCTCTTTTCTCATGGATGCCACGCACCTCTAACAGATCAATTCCTTGGAGACTTTTGAGCAGTCTTCAGGCTGCAGAGGCTTGGAAAGCTCAACCCCATCCCTGAGCCTTACAGAGGGATTCTGAATGCTGATAAAGATGCCAAGAACTTTTAGACCACGTGGCTTTTAGATGCACTCTTTGTTCCCATTGAGTCAGTGGTTGGAAGTAGAGTAGTAAAGAGTCAGATCTTGATCTTCCCCTTTCCTGCAGAATTCTAGTGCTTCTCAGGAGGAGAAATTTATGCTTGAACACTACCTGGCATTCGGGGGCAGCCTAGGTGTCATCCCAGATGACTAGTCTGTGGGAGATCAGTGCTCTTAATGGGACAGGGGTTCCTAGAGCCTCAGCAGCCTTATGACTGCCAACATTTCCAGCATCTTTAGTCCCAAGAAGAGTAAAGAGCTTGAATCTAGAGATGGCCTGAGAGAGCAAGGAATGTTTGGATAGAAATGGCAAATTCTCACTTAGCTACTCCCAGCAAGGCAAAGGAACAGGGAAATAAGAGACCAGAGGATTTAGTGACCTAAAGCGCCAGAGAGTCCTAGGGCTGAAAATAGAGAAGTCGGTGGGTGAGGGGGATCAGATGACAGGAACTTTACAGGTCTATACCAGTCATGGGGGAGTCTAACAAAAGTACCGTAATGGGGCTCTGCCCTCAAGGAGCCTGTGATAATTTAGTTGGGGAATAAAAATTAATACACTTGAAATAATTTTGGTGCTACACTCTGGTATAAACAAAAGAATGCTGTAGAAATTCTTGAGAAGGGACAGATCATGTGGTCTGGGAACCTCTGTGAGCTGATGGCTGAATGAGACAATGCTCATTCAGCCAGAGGAGTTTATGCCCCAGCTACAGTGGCCACAGCTTTTAGAGATGAGTGTGTCTGAGTCTTGCATGGTTTCATGGAGGAAGTATGGGGGAGGAAGCTTCATCATCAACACCATTTGTCAGTCACCATTGTCATCAACAAGTGCCACAATAAACAGTCATTGAGCATCCTTCCCTCACTAACTTTACACTTTTTGGGGGGAGGCAGGACAAACACAGAAAGAGTTGAAGGACTAGTATGAAAGAGCATGTGCTAGTAGCACAAAGATAGAGAAAAGTGAGAGTTGGGGAGGTGACAGAAGGCTTCTTGGAGGAGGGAGCACTTGGGCTGACCCGTGAAAGAAAGTTATGGTTTGGACTAATGGAGAAAAGGGTGAAGGGGGTTGTAAATCACATCAACAAGGCAGAGAGGTGGGAGTGAGCAAGGCAAATAGGAGTAGTGAGAAAACCAGCTGGCCTTGTGGTAGGGGTAGGGTGGGCAATAAAATCCGAGAGGGAAGTAGTGTGATGATTATACAGAGCCTTGAATGACAGACAGAAGGAGTCATTTTGGAACAAAGTAGGAAGCATTGTAAATTTTTGTATTTGGGGAGACAGAAGGGCATGGAGAAGAAGGAGGAAAGGCTAAAAGGTAAATGTTGGGATTCTACATTCTTCTTCGTAGCTTTACTCTCCCATGTTTTTTTGTTGTTGTTGTTTAATTTTTAATTTTTATTTTTTTGAGATGGAGTTTTCACTCTTGTCACCCAGGCTGGAGTGCAATGGTGCTATCTTAGCTCACTGCAACCTCTGCCTCCTGAGTTCAAGGGGTTCTCCTGCCTCAGCCTCCCGAGTAGCTGGGATTACAGATGCCGACCACCATGCCCAGCTACTTTTGAATTTTTAGTAGAGACGGGATTTCACCATGTTGGTCAGGCTGGTCTCAAACTCCTGACCTCAGGCGATTCACCCGCCTTGGCTTCCCAAAATGCTGGGATTACAGGCGTGAGCCACCGCGCCCAGCTGACTCTCCCATGTTAGGGGGACCAACTCCCCCTATCCCAGTGAAATGGGATTAATTGGTCACCTTGCCTGAGATTCACCTTGTGAACAGGTAACTAGAGCAGCCCCAAGAGGTTCTGCACCATATACTGGTGCTGGAGAACCTTGTCCCAGTTGAAATGTTCCAACTAATAAGATAAAGAACACTCTCTGAAGTTGTTCTCAATAGTGTTGACCTCCTTCATGAAATGGAAAGGAGAAAGGAGCAGCCTCCTAGCCTAGATGCTGGCATAGGTGCAGACCAAGATGCGGAGTCTGCTTCAGAATGCCACAACCTTTAGATGTTGAATCTGTCCCTGAATCAGCCCTGGGGAAAGGAGGCAGCAATCATAGAAACCTTAAAAAACAACATAAGACAGGACTACCTGGAGGCCATCATTTTGGTGGCTGCTACTTGGCCACTCCTCATATAGATTTGTTTTACTAACTTCCTGCAGCAAAAGGAGATTGGCACAGGCTCTGCTACATTATTATTATTATTATTATTATTAAGACGTAGTCTTGCTCTGTTGCCCAGACCGGAGTGCAGTGGTGCAGTCTCGGCTCACTGCAACCTCTGCCTTCCGGGTTCAAGTGATTCTCCTGCCTCAGCCTCCTGAGTAGCTGGGATTACAGTCATGCACCACCACGCCCGGCTGATTTTTGTAGTTTTAGTAGAGATGGGGTTTCTCCATGTTGGCCAGACTGGTCTCGAACTCCTGACCTCAAGTGATCTGCCGGCCTCAGCCTCCCAAAGTGCTGGGATTACAGGCGTGGGCCACTGTGCCTGGCCTACATTTATATTATTACCAGGAGGCAGATGTTTTCTCTTTTTCTCTGAGGTTTAGAATTATGCAAATGAAGACATGCAAATGAAAGCTCAGTGAGGTAGGGGAGGATTACACTTAAGAATACAAGTAATTTGCAAAGCTCTTTAAGATACCCCTCTCAGTTTTTACTAACAGCTCTCTCTTGGCTTTTTGCCAGTCTGTTTAGAATTTGGCACCTCTTCATAACCTTTCAACCAAAGACCTGTAAGTTCTTTCTAAAGCTCCTATCCTGGCCTCATTTTGCAAGTGGAGAAATCAAGGCATAAAATATGAGCTTTCAGTGTCTGTAGGCTGACCTTGAGTCTTGACCTTTATCCTGTTCCATCTTCCCTCCGCTGAAAACTCTGGCCCAATTCCTCCCAGGTTCACCCTCTCATGATATTATCTGGAGGGCAATAGGACCTAGGGAGGTTCAACCCTGCGGCCGAGGGAGACACACCTGCCTAACCTCGTGGGTAGAATGAGTGTTGGAGCAAGTCACTTAACTAGTTAGGGAGGGCGGGGTAGAAGTGGGCGCCTGCTGCTCTTAGGGAAGAGTAAAGCTGTGGCTCCCGCCTGGGTCTGGAGGTCGTGGTCAGAAGTGCTTCTGAAGAGCGGCCCAAGCCCCTTTTGTCCCGCCACTCTTCAAGGAGCATCCCTCGGCTGGCCGCCTGCCGGGGAACTCTCTGGCTGGTTTTGTTTGGCCCCAGCTGTCCCGCCCATCTCGCCCGCCCCCGCCGTCCCGATGCCTTAGTTTTTGAAGCTGCCGGCCTCTCGCAGCTGGAATCGCAGGCCAGGCAGGACCCTGGCAGCAGACGGCGTCCAAGAGTTTGGCGACATCCGTCCAGCCAGGTTGGCGACCCGCACGTCGTGCCTCTCACTAGCAAAGTTTCTCCGAGGAGAAGCAGCCCCTCCAGCCTTTTTTTGATCCTGTAGAGCGAGCGCGCTCTGCTTCTTTCCCTCAACACTGCTCTCCAGTCCCGGGCCAGGCGGTCTTGGGGGCGGGGCTGGGGAATCCGAGGAGCTATCCTGAGAACCCTGGACTCAGCAAAGGTCCTGAGAGCGCGCAGGTGAGCGGGCGAGCTGATAGCTACAGCCTAGCAATAGCTAGGATACCCAGGCACTGAACTGAATCCCGGTTGCGCCCCCTCTTCTGCCCTGGCTCAGCTCTCCGCTGACTTGAGAGAACACACTGGTCAGCACTCTTTGTGAGGAGCTGTTGAGTGTCGGTGCTCCCAACAGATTGGCTACTCCCTGCCTGAGGGGCTGCAAAAGGAGCTGCCACGGAAGCCGCTGTTCTCATGACTCTTCACGTCCCTGGAGTTGGACTCTGGATGGGGCGCTGAGATGCTTGCTTTTGTCTTGTTCAAGTTTCACAGCAAGTATGTTGACGATTGGAATCCTGGGCCAATCAAGAGTCGAGTTCAAAGTGGTACTCCTGGGTTTTCCATCCCAGACTCCAAGTCGAATCTGAGTCTAGAAGAGAGCGGTTTCTTGTTCTAACTAGTGAATCTCTGTTCCCAAACGGGACTTGACAGAGCTCTCCTCACCTATACTTGGACTGCAGCGGCTACAGGGTTCTCTTGGGGATGGATGGGAGGGTGCTATGAACACCAGACCACAACATTCAGAAAGAACCTCAACAATGGACAGAGTTTATGAAATTCCTGAGGAGCCAAATGTGGATCCGGTTTCATCTCTGCAGGAAGATGTCATCCGTGGAACCAACCCCCGATTTACTTTTCCATTTAGTATCCTTTTCTCCACCTTTTTGTACTGTGGGGAGGCTGCATCTGCTTTGTACATGGTTAGAATCTATCGAAAGAATAGTGAAACTTACTGGATGACATACACCTTTTCTTTCTTTATGTTTTCATCCATTATGGTCCAGTTGACCCTCATTTTTGTCCACAGAGATCTAGCCAAAGATAAACCGCTATCATTATTTATGCATCTAATCCTCTTGGGACCTGTTATCAGGTGAGCAACTTTTAAATCTTTTCTTTACCCCCCGAACCCCACCCCAGACTTGGGCAGAGAAAGATGAAAGATTTACAAGATGGCTACTATGGCTCTAATCAGTTCTCTCATTTCCTCCCACTCTCGGCTTCCCTGTCTACCATCCAAAAAACTTATCTGAAATCTTAAATGCCACCATGATGAACATGTGGTATGTACCTGTGTTCCAAAACAATGAACGATACTATTAACAAGACTTTATTAGAGAATGTTTGCTGTCTGGATTTGGGCTGTGTAAACTAGTATGGGAACAACAAGACGTGATCACCCTGTGCATGAAGGCCATAGCTGCAGAGTGTGTAATTTTATTTTTTTAATTTCTTTTTTCTAAGACAAGGTCTTGCTCTGTCTCCCAGGCTACAGTGCAGTGGTGCAATCCTGGCTCACTGCAGCCTTGATCTCCTGGGATCAAGCGATCCTCCCACCTCAGCCTCCAAGTAGCTGGGACCAAAGGCATGTGTCACCATGCCTGGTTAATTTTTTTAAAAAAATTCTAGGCCAGGTGTGGTGACTCACACATGTAATCCCAGCACTTTGGGAGGCTGAGGTGGGCGGATCACCTGAGGTCAGGAGTTCAAGACCAGCCTGGCCAACATGGTGAAACCCCATCTCTACTAAAAATCAGCTGGGAGTGGTGGCGCACATCTGTAATCCCAGCTACTCTGGTGGCTGAGACAGGAGAATCACTTGAACCTGGAAGGTGGAGGTTGCAGTGAGCCAAGATGGGTGCCACTGCACTCCAGCCTGGGCGATAGAGTGAGACTCCATCTCAAAAAACAAAACAAAAAAAATTGTAGAGATGGGGTCTCGTTATGTAGACTGGGCTCAAGTGATCTTCCTGCCTCAGCCTCCCAAAGTCAGCCACCGTGCCTGGCCTGAGTGTAATTTTGACTCTACCTTTTGGATGCTTTGTAAATTGGATAAGAGTTTCTTTACCCTGAGCTGCTTGGGCTGGTGCTACTGCCATTTTCAAATTTTCAATGTAATTTGACATCTGGAAAATATTTTAAACCATCTGTGATAATCTGGTACCCCAACTCAATGTAGTTCATTCTCTGTCGGTTTATCAGTCTCCTGTTTATCTCTTTGTATATTTCTGCAATAAAGATACAAAGTTAGGAGGGGACAAAGGAAGACAGTTCATCTCTCTATGTGGATGCAGTAGCACAATTTAGTAGTATCAAGTATTTCCATTCAGATTGCCTTCAAGTGGAGAGAATGTACTTAATCCTAGGAAGACAGGCATCTCTGTCAACAGTCTCATCTGGATGCTATGGGGTTTTCAAGGTAGAGAGATGTTGCAAAATTTATGAGTTCAGGAGTAAGGAATGGACCACGTTTGTCTTGATTGCAAGAGAGGTAGACGACTGCAGTCAGCCGAGAATATGGGTCAGAGTGTTGCAATGGGAAGATACTTCATCATTAGACAACTAAAAACAGTTTGTGAAACTGATTAAGGATGGAACTCACTCCTTTATAAAATTTCATGTATGTACATATATATAATTTTTATTTGTCATTTATACCTCAATAAAGCCAGAAAATTTTTTTATCAATACATTTTTAAGTGGGGAGGAATTGATTAGGCTCCATCAGAGAGAATATGGGATATCAACAGAAACAGTGGCCTGAAATTCAGGAGATTTGGAGTCTAGTCTTCCCTCTATCACTGACTGGTTGTGTGTTCTTGGTAAAATCTCTGAAGATGTCTTCACAGGAAGGCATATACAGTTCTCTCATCTGTAAAGCAAATGGGTTAGTCTAAATCATGGGTCTCAAACTCAAACACTTGCATGGACCAGGCAGGTATCATAAATGAATGGAGCAGGCCTAGTATAAGAAAAAACAGTAGCCTTGTGTGTGATGATAAATGAAAACAAAGTCTCAGTGTTAGAGAAATACTGAGGAGTAGTGAATACCATGGTAATCTGAAATCTTCATGACCTGCCTGAAGGAGGTAGCCCCTCTAGAGCCCTGGCCCATTGTTTCCATGTTGGAATTCAGACCCAGTATTGCCAGATCTACTAAGTTTTCAGGAGATGCTCCAAAGACAGGATTTTTACATGAAATGTCATGATTTTAAATTTTCACAGCTGACTAAAACAACAACAACAACACAGGATGGGCCAAACCATTTCTATTGGTCAGATATAACTCAGCTGGCCTATATGCATCTTTGGACTGGGTAATCTAAAGATCCTTTATGGTTCTAAATCTTTGAAGTTAAGCTGTAAAAGGAAGACCTCATCTTGACCTTGAAACCAAGAAATTTAAAGATGTCACTAGAGGAGCAAATAAACCATTCGTCCCTCCTTTTTCAAATGCAATATATTGAGTTAACCAATCGAAAACTCTCAAGATACGAATTTCAGAAAGTACCCAGCTGCACCCTCCCCTCTTTTTGACTTCCTTTGTTTGCTTTGTGAACCCTCTGTGTGGAGTGTTGAGTACTGTTTTTCATTTTTGTTGTTTAGCTTCCGCTAGAAATGATTGGGAAGCATTTATAACCTCAGGCAGCTAAGCCCACAGCAGAGAAAAGATAATTAAAAACTCATAAATTATACTCTGGATTTGTTTATTTTCAAGGCCAATTACTTGTTAGATAGGTAGGAACTTGATTAGTGCTATCAGGCACATGAAAGTGCCTGTAGGGTCTGGGTGCCTTACATGAAATGCAAGCATACTTCTGAAATGAAAATGTGCTCTAATTTACTGAAGCTTATAAATGGGCAAACACCCTTACTTAAACCAGAAAATAGCCTTGAGAATAGAAACGGAACATTTATGTAAATGTAAATGGAACATTTCATGCCACCACCTTCTCCAATACTGTTCTCCAATTTAGCAATAGTACTGATGGGTTTGGATTAAAATATAAAATTTTTCATTGAAAATGCACTTATGCAGAACAAGAATCAGAAAAAAGTGTTGCTTTTTCTTTTCTGTTCTTTCTTTGCATCTTTTTCTTTCCCAGGTCTTAGAGTTTGTCCCTAGAAGGTGAAAATTTCAAACTACATGCTTCAGAGTGGTACACATGCATCAATCTTAGGGTGATCTATGGAGACTGGCAGCCAGCATATGTTCCAAATTTTCCTTATCAGGAACTAAAGGCTAGAGAGCATATCAACCTCTGGGCTTGTCTTTGGTCTACTTTTCTGTTAAATTTCATTGCTGTTATTATTATCCTCTCCTCCCATAATTGCTTACCCTGTATTATTTTCTTCCTTCTTATTCTTTCATTTACTCAGCAAATATTTCTCAAATACCCACTAAGTGATAAGAGCTGTAAACAAGATAAATACAACCCTTGACCTCAGTCTATTAGGCAAGATGCCTTAATGTCCACTACAAATGTTCTTACTAGTCATAAGTAGTCCACAGTTTTTATTCGTTCAAGGTGAGTAGGGAAGTGGTAACTCAGGTGTTCCAGAACAAGATGTTCTAGTTGCTTGTCTTCCACTTACCACATCAGAACTGCTATAGACTTCTGATTTGTATGGGGGAGATAGGAAGGGCATAGCAGGAAATGTCATCTTACCCTTATTCCAAGGATGATAGACTTTCATAAGGATGTTTTTCTCTTTGTAAAGAAAGAATCCAGTTTAAAAGGCTTCTGTCCACGAACAGGTCAAGAGGCACAAAAAGTAACTATTACAGTGATCTTTCGAGGGCCTAGGTATGTAGTTCATTCAGGTTTGAGTTGTCGTCTTTTAAGTACCTTTGTTGCTTTCATTGCTTCCTGTGTATATGAGATACTTTTTTTCCCTGATCTCTCCCAAGACTTTTTGGCTGAGATATAGTTATGAGCCCTTTCTTGAAAAAGCAGAATCTGGCCAGGTGCAGTGGCTCACACCTGTAATCCCAGCACTTTGGGAGGCTGAGGCGGGTGGATCACCTGAGGTCAGGAGTTCAAGACCAGCCTGGCCAATATGGTGAAAACCCATCTCTACTAAAAATACAAAAAAAAAAAAAAACTTACACGTGGTGGCACGTGCCTGTAATCCCAGCTACTCAGGAGGCTGAGGCAGGAGAATCGCTTGAACCCGGGAGGCAGAGGTTACAGTGAGCCGAGATCGTGCCACTGCACTCCAGCCTGGGTGACAGCGCGAGACTCCGTCTCAAAAAAAAAAAAAAAAAAAAAGATTAAATTAAATTAAATTAATAAAGAAAAAGCAGAATCTAAAACCTTGGTTATGGAGCTGAATGCTTTGAGTGAGGAATGCTTTAGCTCATGAATTTGAGGTAAGAAAACAGGGCCTTTTGGAACCTTCATCATTTCGCTAGGAAAACAGTATTGACTTAATACTTTTGTGTTCAAGGCACTTTTCTACCTGCCATAGGCCTATTCTTAAAAAGACAAAACAATTCCTCAAGTCCTCAAACAAGTACTTCTGAAATGGTGTTCTTAGGATAGTCAATGACTGGACAAAAAAGGATTTCGATTCATGTAATTTGTGGAAGGTATGATCCACCCTTTGACTTATGAGAAATGATCAGAGCAGGAGAGAGAAAAAGACAAAAAGTAGTGCAGGCCGGCCATGGTGTCTCACACGTGTGATCCCAGCACTTTAGGATCCCAGCACTTTGGGTCAAGGCAGTAGGATTTCTTGAGCCCAGGGGTTCGAGACCAGTCTGGGCAACATGTCTAGATCTCATCTCTACACAGATTAAAAATAGCTGGCATGGTGGCATGTGCCTGTATTCCTAGCTACTCAGAAGGCTGAGATGGGAGGATCACTTGAGACCAGGAGGTCAAGGCTGCAATGAATCATGATTGTGCCACTGCACTCCAGCCAGGGTGACAGAGTAACACTTTGTCTCAAAAATAAAATAAAATGAAATAAAATAAAATAAAATACAGAAGTAGCACAGCCTCCCCAAGTTATTTTTTTCCCCTCATTACAACCTCCGTTCCCAGGACAGCTTTAGTTAAGTTCGCATGATGCTTTACTTCTGCAGATGTTTGGAGGCCATGATTAAGTACCTCACACTGTGGAAGAAAGAGGAGCAGGAGGAGCCCTATGTCAGCCTCACCCGAAAGAAGATGCTAATAGATGGCGAGGAGGTGCTGATAGAATGGGAGGTGGGCCACTCCATCCGGACCCTGGCTATGCACCGCAATGCCTACAAACGTATGTCACAGATCCAAGCCTTCCTGGGCTCAGTGCCCCAGCTGACCTATCAGCTCTATGTGAGCCTGATCTCTGCAGAGGTTCCCCTGGGTAGAGGTGAGTGGGGTCAGGAGAGGGGAGGGCTCCAGTTAAATCAAGGGTTTTAGAAGTCTAGACCCAAGCTGTCTAATATACTGGCCACTAGCTTCATGTGGCTATTTAACTTAAAATTAAATAAAATTAAAAACTTGCCCGTTGATACTAGCTACATTTCAAGTTCTCAGTAGCCATGCGTGGCTAGCAACTACTGTATTGGATGGCACAGGTATAAACATTTCCATCATCACAGAAAGTTCTATTAGACAGCACTGGGAGACTGTCAAAGAACTTGTGGAGTCAGACATCTCAAGCCTGCCAGATTTCTTAAACAGGTAAGCTGTTTAGACTAAAAATGTCACAGATAAGCCTTCTCTGGGCCCAGAAGAAGCTAATAATACCAGCAGTCAGTAGGATATTTTCCCTTGCCCAAAATGTTTAAATTATGCTGTTAGTTGTTTTGTTTGTTTAAGGATGGCAGTCTTTAATAAGAGGTTCACAACTAGTACTGATCATCAGAATCGTGTGATGAGCTTCTTTTTGAAATTATATTCGCTCCCCAGACTTGAATCAATCTTAGAGTGTGGCTGGGGCAGGAATATGTATTTCTAAAAGTGACCCCAGTTGATTTTGATCAGCCACATTTGGGAACCAGTGATTGAATCATTTCTGCTAATGCCAGTGGAGAGAAAGAAAAGGAGTGTGGGGTGAATACTAATGAGAGTGAGGCCTGGTCCAAGTTCTGACCTTCACTGCGATCTTTGGAGGAAGTTACAAAGCAATCACTGACCTAATTTCCTACTTGTAAAAAAGGGATCCTGAAATGAGTACGACCTCTAGCAGTGGATGAAATGTGAGTCAGTGTTTTCAAAGTTGAGATAAATTGTTGTTAATGAATTTTAACAGCCTGAGATGTGCTTCATCTGCTTGGGCAGGCGCTGGTATAGGTGTGGGTACAGCTTTAGACCATTTCCTAATTATTAGGTTCTAGCCCTGTTTGGCAAAGTCCCATGTCTCAAATAAGGTAAGGAGGAAATTTGCCCTCTTTTGTCTTTTTTCCCCCACTAAGAATTGTTCTTGAAGTTCTATTGGTCTTGAAGCTTTTCACATACATACATAGTAGTTTGAGGAGAAAACTCTTTAGAAATGATGATACTTTTCCTTTAAATCATCTAATAAAAATAGGTGTACATTACAGCTGGGCATGGTGGCTCACGCCTGTAATCCTAGCACTTCGGGAGGCCGAGGCAGGTAGATCACTTGAAGTCGGGAGTTCAAAACCATCCTGGCCAACATGGTGAAACCCCATCTCTACTAAAAATATTTTTTAAAAAGTCAAGGCCGGGCACGGTGGCTGGTGCCTGTAATCCCAGCACTTTGGGAGGCTGAGGCAGGTGGATCGCCTGAGGTCAGGAGGTTGAGACCAGTCTGGCCAAAATGGCAAAATCCTGTCTCTACTAAAAATACAAAAATTATCCAGGCATGGTGGCGGATGCTTATAATCCCAGCTACTTGGGAGGCTGATGCACGAGAATCACTTGAACCTAGGAGCCCTGATCTCGCTGTTGCACTCCAGCCTGGGCAACAGAGTGAGACTGTCTCAAAAAAAAAAAAAAAAAAAAAAAAATTTAGCTACGCGTGGTGGCAGGTGCCTGTAATCCCAGCTACTCGGGAGGCTGAAGTAGGAGAATTGCTTGAACCTGGGAGGTGGAGGTTGCAGTGAGCCGAGATTGCACCATTGCACTCCAGCCTTGGCGACAGAGGGAGACTCCCGTCTCATAAATAAATAAATAAATAAATAAATAAATAAATAAATAAATAAATAAAGGAGTACATTACAAAAGTAATACATGCACAGATTGACGTATAAGTAATTGTATATGCACAGAAAATTTCTGGAAAACTATGCAAGAAACTACCTCTGCAGAGTGGGAATGAAAAGTCAGCAGTCTTACTTTTTTAAATTCTTCTGTATGGTTTGAAATTTTTTTTCCGTGATCATGCATTACTAGTTTTGGTCTTTATTTTTTTTAATTACAAAAGTCAGACATGGTTATAGTAAAAATTAGAAACCATACAGAATAGATATAAAACAGGAAACGTAATCTCCCCAAAGATAACCTCTGTTAATTATCCAGTATATATCCTCCTGGACTTATTTTTACTATGTAAACATAAACATACATACAATATATATTGTATATGTTTTTGCCCAAAAATGGACTGTATGAAACATTCTGTCAACAAAGTCTTTTTCAAAAGTACGGTATGCCAGTACATCTTTTCTCAAGTTATTTATATATACATGTATCACAATAATAAACAATAATATGGGTTTCCTTTATATGAATTAGACTATTGTTATTCTCCTAATTTTCTACTGATAGGATTCTATTGATTGTCTCAAAAAAGAAAAAAAAAGGTAGCACAACCTCCCCAAGTTATTTTTTCCCCTCATTACAACCTCTCTTCCCAGGACAGCTTTAGTTAAGTTCCCATGATGCTTTACTTCTGCAGATGTTTGGAGGCCATGATTAAGGACCTCACACTGTGGAAGAAAGAGGGGCAGCAGGAACCCTATGTCAGTCTCACAAATTTTAATTTTTCACAAAAACGTTTTTTCTAATTACAAATTATGCCACAGTAAACATCTTTATAAATGCATGTGTCCTCAAATGAGACTTTGTAGGACAAATTTATAGCAGTAGAATTGCTGAGTGGAAGGATATGCATGTTTAAAATTTTATTGATATTGCCAAATAACTCTCCCAAAAAGGTATATGAATTTATACTCTCACCAACAGTATGCAAATGTGCCTGTTTCTGTTTCTTCATATCTTAAACTCAATATTATTTATTTGTATAATTATAAAATAATTGACTTTTAAAATAATTGGCTTTCTTTGGTTATGAATGAAGCTGAGCATCTTTTTGTGTTTGGTCATTGTGTGTTCTGTGAATTGCTTGTTTATATATTTTACTCACTTTTTCTAGTGAGTTGTCTTTTTCATGTTAAGTTTTAGGAGCTATTTACTTATTCTTGTTATTAATCCTTTCTCTGCTGTGAATGAGTATGTATGCATATATTTGTATTTTTTTGTTTGTACATACACACGTTTTAAACATGTATATACATGTCATACAAGTAATATGTGTGTGATATATTTAATATCCACAATACACTTTGTAGTATCTTCTGGAATTCTGAAGTATTACATTTTTATGTATTCAAATTCTTTATTGCTTTTAGATTTTGTGCCTTTCTTACAAAGGCCTATCGCATCTCTCATCTGGTAGAACAATTTTCCCCAGTCTTCTAAGTAGATTAATTTTCAAGATCAGTTTTTCAATTCCTCCTACAAAAAACAAAGCAAAATAATAACAGCAAAAGAAAAAAACATTTCATTGAGATTCTGATTGAGATTGGTATCAAATTGCTTAGGTTATTTGGGGGGAATTTACATGTTTATAGGATTGATGGATTTCATATTGTGAAATGATAAATCTCTCCATTTTATTAAATATTTTAAAATGTACCTCAGTAAAATTGTATCATTTTCTTCAGTAAAGTTGTATAGTTTTCTTGCTATGAGTCTTACATTTTTATAAGGCTTACTTTCAGATGTTCTATCAGTTTTAAAATGACCTGATTTTCTAAGTACCAGGATAGTATCCAGGTAAAGTAAACCCACCTTCCATACTTTTGGAAACACGGGGATGATGAAGATGACAAAGAATAGGAAGAAAGAGGAGGAGGGGGAGGAGAAGAAAAAGGACAAGAAAGAATAAGGGAAGAAGGAAGAAAAAGAAAGAACACAGCTAAAAGATAGAATTTACTAGGTTCTAAGCATTTCTCTAAGCCCTTTACATGTAAATGTTTATTTAATCTTTACCACAACCCTATGAGATAATTATTATTCTCATTTTACAGATGAAGAAACAGACGCACCGAGAGTTTAAGTATATTCCCCCAAGGTCCTGTAAGCAAAGATTGGATTGGAATTCAGGGTGTTTGCCTCCAGAGCCTGTGTATTTTGTTCTTTTATGGCATGAGTCTATTTGTAGGGACACAGATTGAAAATGTTTTGACATTATTGGAAGCATCAGGTTTTTTTTCCTTCTGTTACACTACTAATCAATAAATGAGTTCTAGTGTAAGGGAAAGCATCGCCACATAGCTGAATGTATGCTCTGACATTCCCAGTTCCATAAGGTGCATCAGCTCTTGAGGATGGGGCTGAGAATGGTTGAGAAAGCCAAGAGTTACCACTTCGAGAGTCTCCCATTCCAGTCTCTGAGATTCCAACACTCTACTTAAAACTGAAGAACTCAGAAACAGAGCTGTGCTTCCTTTTGGGTTTACCTGGGGGACATCTTAACTTTTCCTCCATGAAAAGTAAAAGATTAAGTTGACATCACTATGGCCACCTTTTCCCTAGATCAAGTGTTTTAATAGGAACAGAAAGCTCCAGCTTTTCTTTTGGATGAGTATTCCTCAGCCCTCCCAGTTCTCTTGAGAGCACTGGACTTTTCTTAGTAATCAGCATCCTTTGACATAAAGAAAGAAAAGGAAAGGGCCACCTGTGTCATCTGTAGTTGAGGCTTAGGTAGGTTAGGGAGCATCCTGGCTCTTTAGGGCCACTACTCTAACATATGGTTCCATGGATGTCATGGGCGAGGCAACAGGGTTTTGAATTTTTTGAACCACCCTGCTGCAAATTCAGAGATTCCTAACATATGGGGGTAATGAATTGACATTGCTGATGACAAATATAAGCAACTCTAGAGTATCTCAGTGAATTGAGAACTGAGGCACATAGATATTCAGTGACTTCCAAAAGTTCCCATACAGCTGAACCAAGGATTTTCTTTCTTTCTCTCTTTCTTTCTTTCTCTCTATTTTCTTTCTTTCTTTCTTTTCTTTCTTTCTCTTTCTTTCTCTTTTTCTTTCTTTCTCCTTTTCTTTCTTTCTTTCTCTTTTTCTTTCTTTCTCCTTTTCTTTCTCTCTTTCTTCCCTTCCTCCTTTCCTCTTTCTTCCTTCCTTTCTTTTTTTCTTTCTTTGTTTCTTTTTCTTTCTTTCTTCCTTTCTCTTTTTCTTTCTTTCTCCTTTTCTTTCTCTCTTTCTTTCTCTCTCTTCCCTTCCTCCCTTCGTCTTTCTTTCTTTCTTTCTCTCTCTCTCTTCTTCCCTTCCTCCCTTTCTCTTTCTTTCCTTCTTTCTTTCTTTCTTTCTTTTTCTTTCTTTCCTTCTTTCTTTCTTTCTTTCCTTCTTTCTTTCTTTCTTTCCTCCTCTCCTCTCCTCTCCTCTCCATTCCTTTCCTTTCTTCTCTTCCTCCTTACAGGCATGCACCACCACGCCTGGCTAATTTTTGTATTTTTAGTAGAGACCGGGTTTTACCATGTTGGTCAGGCTGGTCTTGAACTCCTGACCTCAGGTGATCCACCCACCTCAGCCTCCCAAAGTGCTGGGATTACAGGTGTGAGCCACCATGTGCCCGGCTGGAACCAAGGATTTCTAATTAGTTTTATTTATTTATTTATTTATTTATTTATTTATTTATTTATTTATTCTTTTTGAGAAGGAGTCTCACTCTGGTGCTCAGGCTGGAGTGCAGTGGGGCGATCTCAACTCACTGCAACCTCTGCCTCCTGGGTTCAAGTGATTCTCGTGCCTCAGCCTCCTGAGCAGCTGGGATTACAGGCATGCCATCATGCCCAGCTAATTTTTTTTTCTTTTTGAGACAGAGTCTCACTCTGTTGCCCAGGCTGGATCACAGTGTGTAATCTCGGCCCACTATAACCTCTGCCTCCCAGGTTCAAGCAATTCTCCTGCTTCAGTGTCCTAGGTAGCTGGGATTACAGGTGCACGCCACCACACCTGACTAATACTTGTATTTTTAGTGGAGATGGGGTTTCATCATGTTGGCCAGGCTGGTCTCAAACTCCTGACCTCAGGTGATCCATCCGTGTTGGCCTCCCAGTGTGCTGGGATAACAGGCATGAGTCACCACGCCCAGCCTAATTAGGTATTTTATGCACCTCTCTAATCTCAGAAGTCTTCATTAATTCCACAAACATTTACTGAGCACCTGCTATGTTCCAGGTAATATATTAGGCTCTGGGAATACAGCAGTGAGCAAAATAGACATGGTCCCTCCTGCCTTCATGGAATTTTCAATACACATTTTGACACATCACTGAAGTTAAGTGTTCTAGAAATACACAAACAATGTTAGTTCCTTGAAGAAGATATACATCAAAGAAGGGACTTCTATTAGCAAGGGCATTCTCTATGAGTCTCCTAAGACTGGATTTTTTCAGATAGAGTTCTTTCTGCCTTATTCAATGTTTGCTCCAAAGCCTGCTTCATCAGCAAAGTCTGCCTGATACCTTTATATGTACTCTTCTCATGTTAGTGACTTCTCAATGTTCTAAGACCCACGCTTTTAAAGGAAGTTTATTTTATATATTTAAATGATTATTAAAGTGTTACAGTATATGTTCATCATGGGAAATTTAGAAAATAGAGCAATGTAGAGAAAAAGATTTCTAAAACTGATATAAGACTATCACACGGCCGGGCGCGGTGGCTCAAGCCTGTAATCCCAGCACTTTGGGAGGCCGAGACGGGCGGATCACGAGGTCAGGAGATCGAGACCATCCTGGCTAACACGGTGAAACCCCGTCTCTACTAAAAAATACAAAAAACTAGCCGGGCGCGGTGGCAGGCGCCTGTAGTCCCAACTACTCGGGAGGCTGAGGCAGGAGAATGGCGTGAGCCCGGGAGGCGGAGCGTGCAGTGAGCTGAGATCCGGCCACTGCACTCCAGCCTGGGCGGCAGAGCGAGACTCCGTCTCAAAAAAAAAAAAAAAAAAAAAAAAGACTATCACACACAAAAAAAGATATTTTGGTTCATTTTTTCAATTTTTTGTGCATCTATTTTGTTTTATTGTATGTATTCAAGGTGTACAATATGATGTTTTGATGTATGTACACATTGTGAAATGATTACCACAACCAAACTAACACTTTCATCACCTCACATAGTTACCATTTTTGTATGTGTGTGTGTGTGTGTATATATGTGTGTGTGGTAAAACTTAAGATCTACTCTCTTTAAAAATTTCAAGTACACAATACATTATTGCCAACTATAGTCATCATGTTGTACATTAGAGCTCTGAAACTTATTCATCTTATAACTCTAAGTTTGTAGCCTTTGATCAAAATCCTTCCATTTCCCTAAGGCCCCATCCCCTGGTAACCACCCATTCTACTCTGTTTCTAGGAGTTCAACTTTTTTAGATTCCACATATAAGTAAGACAATGCAGTATTTTTCTTTATGTATCTAGATCATTTCACTTAGCATAATGTCCTCTAGGTTCATCTGTGTTGTCACAGATGGCAGGGTTTCCTTAATTTTATGGTTGAATAATATTCATACACACACACACACCAGATTTTCTTTATCCATTCATCTGTCAACAGATACTGAGTTTGTTTCCATAGCTGGGCTATTGAGAATAATACTACAATGAACATGGGAGTGCAGATATCTCTTTGAGATACTGATTTTCTTTAGGTATACACCCAGCAGTGGGATTATTTGATCATTTGGCCATTCTGTTTTTAATTTTTTTGGAGAACCTCCATACTGTTTTCCATAATGGCTGTATCAATTTATGTTCCCACAGTGTATAAGGGTCTTTTCTCTCACATCCGCACCAACACTTATTTTTTTTTAAATAATAGCCATTCTAACAGCTGTGAGGTGATATCTCATTGTGGTTTTGATTTGCATTTTTGTGATGATTAGTGATGTTGAACACCTTTTCATATACCTGTTGGCCATTTACATGCCGCCTTTGGAGAAAGTCTATTCAAATGCATGCTATTTGTTTACATACTGTGATCATATTTGCATTTGCTCTTAACTGGGGCTCTCAAGTCTCACCTGTCCTCTCTCTGGACCTCTGGGTTATAAGTACAGCCTTCATTACCAACATTGACTGATTGCCTGTTTTTGTTTTTTTTTAACAGTTGTGCTAATGGTATTTTCCCTGGTATCTGTCACCTATGGGGCGACCCTTTGCAATATGTTGGCTATCCAGATCAAGTACGATGATTACAAGATTCGCCTTGGGCCACTAGAAGTCCTTTGCATCACCATCTGGCGGACATTGGAGATCACTTCCCGCCTCCTGATTCTAGTACTCTTCTCAGCTACTTTGAAATTGAAGGCTGTGCCCTTCCTAGTGCTCAACTTCCTGATCATCCTCTTTGAGCCCTGGATTAAGTTCTGGAGGAGTGGTGCCCAGATGCCCAATAACATTGAGAAAAACTTCAGCCGGGTCGGCACTCTGGTGGTCCTGATTTCTGTCACCATCCTCTATGCTGGCATCAACTTCTCTTGCTGGTCAGCTTTGCAGTTGAGGTTGGCAGATAGAGATCTTGTCGACAAAGGGCAGAACTGGGGACATATGGGCCTGCACTACAGTGTGAGGTTGGTAGAGAATGTGATCATGGTCTTGGTTTTTAAGTTCTTTGGAGCGAAAGTGTTACTGAATTATTGTCATTCCTTGATTGCCTTGCAGCTCATTATTGCTTATCTGATTTCCATTGGCTTCATGCTCCTTTTCTTCCAGTACTTGCATCCATTGCGCTCACTCTTCGCCCATAATGTAGTAGACTACCTCCACTGTGTCTGCTGCCACCAGCACTCTCGGACCAGGGTTGAGAACCCAGAGCCACCCTTTGAGACTGAAGCAAGGCAAAGTGCTGTCTGATTCTATTTTCTGGGTATTTTAGGATGAGTTGGGAGTTGCCAAGAGTAACCATGAAATTGAAGGAAAGGATGAGGCTCATGGGTGAGATACCCATCATTTTCTTGACTTTTCTGTTAAGCCTATCAGAAGAAAGAGCAACTCCCAAATAGGTTTTATTTTCTTAAGAGTTACCACTATGTTTGGAACCAGGGGGTATCCACTATATGGTTGAAAGGGTCAGAAATACCATTCACACCCTTCTTACCTAGGTCGATTGGAATAACTTGCCTTCAAACACTTTAGGCTCTCTAAAGTGACCTTCTAGCTCTGCTCATTTGCTTGATGCATTTCTGAGCTTTCCTGGACTGAGCCGAAGGCCCAGAATCCCACTAGAATATATCCTGACTGATCAGAGGATATGACAACTTACCAGCTAAGAGTACTTCCCAGGAAACAGTCTGACTAATGTGGAACCTGCAACTGTCAGTGTGGCTGGGGTCTTTTTAATTCCAGTGAGAAGCTCTGGCTGAGAAGAAAATCCCCACTATTAAAAAAGCTGCTCCCCGAACAGATTAGCTCTCTGTTAGGATTTTACTAGTGGCCATTCAGCAAGGACCTCTCTTTACAGTGGCACTTCATAGGCACACTCTGAGGAGAAAGTGCAGAGTAGAATTCCTTCAGGGCATAAGCCAAAATGACTCTTTTTCTCAGGCACCTGCATGGACCTCCAGCTTGTCTAGTGGAATTGTTGAGCGAAGCCTCTCCCTTAGTGCCTCATTAGCAGAGATTTTATCCAACCCAGCTTTTCTGTGCTCTTGGTATTTTACTACTTGATGTGGACCTCAGAGAAGCTGAACTGTAATTGAAAATGTTTCCAATGTGTGGAAGAAATGAAGACTACTTTGTGTCTGCTGTTGTCCTGAGTATTTCATTAATGTGTGTGTGTGTGTGTATGTGTGTGTGTGTGTGTGTGTGTGTGTGTGTGTGTGTGTGTTGTGGGGAGAGAGAAAGTAATGATAGCTGAGACATCACCTTCATGTTGTTTGGGATTGGGATGGGTGACTAACACTCCAAGGTAGAGTGAAGTCAGAGGAGGGAAACAAGATCACATTAAATCATCATCAGTACTGGTTTCTGCCTACAGGATTTTACTTTTTTTTTTTCTTTTTTTTCTCTTTTCTGAGATGGAATCTCACTCTGTTTTCTAGGTTGGAGTGCAGTGATGTGATCTTGGCTCACTGCAGCTTCTGCCTCCCGGGTTCAAGCAGTTCTTCTGCCTCAGCCTCCCGAGTAGCTGGGATTATAGGTGCCCGCCACCATGCCTGGCTAATTTTTATATTTTTAGTAGACGGGGTTTCACCATGTTGGCCAGGCTGGTCTCGAACTCCTGACCTCAAATGATCCACCCACCTTGGTCTCCCAAAGCGCTGGGATTATAGGCATGAGCCATCTCACCCGGCCAGGATTTTTCTTTATAACAAGGAGCATATGTTTACCAACCCTCTGTTCGTTCCTATACCCCCAGTGGACGAATGCATGTCTCCTTTTCTCCTATATTTCAATGTTTACTTCTTATATCAGTTGGGTATTTTGATAAGAATGTCAGCCAGCTACCTCTGAGGTAACCAAGGGATTGAAGTTACTATGGCCACTGCCTTTTGGGACCAGATATTCCAGCATTTACCTAACTAATGCTTGCCCCTCCCAGACCAGGAAAATTAGAAGAACTCCTAGTAATGTGTACCAGTCGTGGCCACCACAACACTTCAAGAAATTGTGAACAATCTGACCTAGGGCTTCCTGTCCTCATCCAATTTTACTCGTGGTAGCATGCTAAGAATTTATCTTTAGTCATTTCCTCACCTCTTATCCAATGTCAGACATTATGCTGAGAGAGCTCTTTTTTTTTTTTTTTTTTTTTTTTTTTTGAGACAGAGTCTCACTCTGTCACTGAGGCTGGAATGCAGTGGTGCAGTCTCGGCTCACTGCAAGCTCCGCCTCCTGGGTTCATGCCATTCTCCTGCTTCAGCCTCCCGAGTAGCTGGGACTACAGGCCCCTGCCACCATGCCCGGCTAATTTTTTTGTATTTTTAGTAGAGATGGGGTTTCACCGTGGTCTCAATCTCCTGACCTCGTGATCCGCCCGCCTCAGCCTCCCAAAGTCCTGAGATTACAGGCATGAGCCACCGCGCCCGGCAAGGAGCTCTCTCTTCTAAGTAGCAGGGCTGTTAACCAAAGTATCTTATTTCTTGGCATGGTTAGCATGGTTTTCCCTTCATCAGTCACTGTTTGGGACTAAAAGGATTGTATACTTAATTTGGGAGAGAGTGTACGGACTTGCTTTGGAACAGTGGAGAGCTCCTTTCTTCAACCCCAACTACCTCATTCCATTTTTCATGATGAAGAGACTTAGGTTATTGTCATATAAAGCTCACCTGCTGTCTTCTAACTATGTTATTCAAGGTGAACTTGAAAGAAATAATCTATCAGACCTCCAGAAGAACACATTACTTCTTTGGAATTCAAGCAAGAATTTCTCCCCAGTAGTCACTGTACCCTCAAGTAAAAGCAAGAGCAGCATGGAACAACAATTTGGTCCATAAAAGCCATGTGAATCAGCTACTTAAGGAGTGGGTGCTATGGAAACATACAGACACATAGTGATCTAAGCAAGGCAATTCGAGATACAATGACGCTATACAGGGCAAAAGTGTGCCTCAGTACTGGACCAGGCAAAATTTTCCTTCCGTATATCCTCCCCAGCTTACTCAGTGACTTAACATCCTGGGAATGCAGAGAGTTTAGGGGTGTGGAGCAGCTTCTGACCTGAAAAACCTGCTGCCCTCACCCAAGGAGAAAAGACACCAATGATACATTATGTAAATGAACCCTTAGAACTTCCTACAGATGGTGGCCATTCGGTTCTGTAAAAATCCTCCAGATACACAGGAGAAGATGGAATTGTGAAATATGGTAGTGGGGCAGGGAACATGCTCGCTTCCATTTGCAAACACTTTTAAAATTGACTACTCTCTTTTGACTTTCTGAAATCTTTTTTTTAACCATTTTAATGTTTGCAATTTACTAAATACATCTCTTGATGATTGCAGACATGTAAGGCTGTTTGGTAGTATTCACAAACATCACAGTAATGGCAGTTTATTTTCAACTGGTTTGTAGTCCTCAATAATTATATATGAAATTGCTGTCAAACCAGTAAGACTGCATTTATCCATCCATCATTTTCAGGATTGTTGGCAACCTGGTCATATTTTCCCCAAATGACTTTGCCTCCTTGCGTCACAAGGCCCAATTCACTCACATTTACCTCAATGACAGTACCTTTGGTAATAACACCCAAAGCTGTATACAGTGGGGATGAGGGATTCTTCTTTATACCAAGTATTGGTAGACAAAAGGTGGCTTTCAGTTCAGGATGTATTACATGGGCTTTCTTGAAACGCAAGCCCAGTGGCCTGATGAGTCTTCCATATTTAGGTGATTTTCTTGTAAAGCCATCTCCAACAAAGCAGACTTTAGTAACCATCCTCTTCCATGCTGTCTTTCTCTTTCCTGTTTGAATAACTTTTAATACTTCTGTTTCTCCTTGGGCACGTACTTCAGGCAGAGGGACTTCCCATTTTCCCACCTTCTCTTTTCATTTCTGTTTAATCATATTGGAAAGTACTGTAGCTCGAGATTGTCCCTCTCTGTCCAGCAGATATGCAGGTACTGATCCCTGTGGAGTCTTTGCATCATTCTTTTGTTTGGTGTTTCTCTTTTCATGCATCTTGATAGTCTTTTTCATTTGTATTTTCTCAGCATGGTGCTGTTTATGGTAAAGCTTAGCCTTCAGACCATCATTTTCTTTGCCTTCTTTGAACGTTAGTGAGCCTCTTGACTCTCCTTTTTTCTCTTTTTCTCATGGTAATCTAAATGGTACCCATAGCGTTTACAGTGTAATTCAATATATTCGTTCTGTGGCATGGTGACGGCCGCAGAGCCGCCAGTAGCAGCCTCTAGGGTGCAAAAACGCTCTGAATTTTCAGGTCTCAGAGACCCACGAGCTGATGCCATGCAGTCCTCTCTGAAATCTATTTTTTTTTTTTTAAGATGGAGTTTTGCTCTTGTTGCCCATGCTAGAGTGCAGTGGCATGGTCTCGCCATACCGCACCCTCCGCCTGCCGTGTTCAAGCGATTCTCCTGCCTCAGCCTCCCAAGTAGCTGGGATTACAGGCGTGTGCCACCATGCCTGGCTAATTCTGTATTTTTAGTAGAAACGGGGTTTCCCATGTTGGCCAGGCTGGTCTTGAACTCCCGACCTCAGGTGATCTGCCCGCCTTGGCCTCCCAAAGTGCTGGGATTATAGGCGTGAGCCACCACCCCTGGCCTACTCTCTGAAATCTTAAAGCAACATAGGGTACATGTGTAGGGACAAGTCTTGCTGAGTGGAGAGGAGGCAGAGATAGGGCCAGCAAATGGTTTCTGGAAAAGGCAGGCAGAACTATGAAGTTTGGGGAAAAGAAGTAGGCCATTGTAAAAACAGCTATTCTCATATTATTGGAAATCTGGTAGGCTACATATGGGCAAATTTGCATGTTAGGAAGAGGAATAAACTAATAGTTTTCAATTTCATTTGCTCCACAAGAACTTTAAAGGCTATGGGCATAGGACTGTGAGGCACTGTGGGAGAACTAAATAATAGCTTATATTTATGAGCACTTACTATATTCCTGGCATGGTA
Source organism: Macaca mulatta (assembly GCF_049350105.2). Classification (NCBI taxonomy): domain Eukaryota; kingdom Metazoa; phylum Chordata; class Mammalia; order Primates; family Cercopithecidae; genus Macaca; species Macaca mulatta. The sequence continues at coordinate 107,789,534 of NC_133426.1, read as the reverse complement.
CTAGGTGCTTTATATGCTTTTTTTTCTTTCTCTCTTTTGAAATGGAGTCTCGCTTTATTGCCCAGGCTGGAGTGCAGTGGCACGATCTTGGCTCACTGCAATGTCCGCCTTCTGGGTTCAAGCGATTCTCCCATCTCAGCCTCCCAAGTAGCTGGAATTACAGGCACCCACCATCATGCCCAGCTGATTTTTGTATTTTTGTAGAGACGGGGTTTCACCATGTTGGACAGGCTAGTCTTGAACTCCTGACCTCAGGTGATCCTTTTGCCTTGGCCTCCCAAAGTGTTGGGATTATAGGCGTGAGCCACTGCACCTGGCCTATATGCATTATTTCATTCGATCCTCACGATAACCCTTATGAGGTAGGTATTGTTGTCTCCCATTTTACAGATGATTCTAAGGCATAGGAAGGTTAAGAGACCTGTCCAAGGTCACAGCTAGTGTCAGAGACAGGATTCAGTCCTATGCCCTCAGGCTCCAGAGCTTACACTCTTTATCATGGCACAAGCCTCTGCGTCCTCTTAGGTCCTTTGTGAAAGCATTTTAATATGTTAGTGGTTTCAGCAGTATTTTCTGAGCTATGGTTGGTTCATCCCAAACATTTTTTCCCCCTAAACACTCCTTATCAGGAGGCACTACTGAATTCTCTCTAGAGAGAGAAGTCCTAAAAAGCCTGGGATGAAAGCTGAGCATATGCTCACATGTATTTGTAGATTCGTACTGGGATAGTGAGAAGAAGGATGGTAGAGGGGCCCCATTTTCTTTCTAGTTTCAGGACATTAACTCCTGTATGCTCTTCCTTACACACCTTTCAAACCGTGGTTGTGGGAAGAAAACCGGAGAGAGCAGTTCCTGCTAAGGGTTGTATGAATTCTGACTCCAGGAACAACCAGTCAGGCCAGTGCTGAAGCCTATTCCCTTCCACTTCATCTTGCCCGCACTGCTCTTACTCCTGCTAAGAAGCTGACTTCTAGTTCTAGAGCAGGCCAAGGGAAGTGGACAGTAGAGAATAATGCCCCTCCCTAGAGCCTAGGTCAACCTTCAGTGCCCTTTCAGCTAGCCCCTTCATGCCTGCACCTCATATGGTCATGGTCCTTAACATTACAGAGTTTATTGTCATGTTCCAGGTTGAGGGTGGGGCAGGCATCTGTGGGGTAGGGTACTCATCAGGACTTTCCATCTAAGCCCATGGGGCTTTATATCTAGGAAATTCTTTAGTACATAATCAGCTGACTCTATCCTGCGAAATACTTACCTACTTAAGAGTGGGAACCCTTGTTCTCTGAAGCCTTTGCTATTGGGCTGTCTTACTATCTTCAGAGGACACACATGTCCATAATCTTACTTTGTCTTTCCTCCTGAAGGATTGGCACAATCAGTCACACACTTTAGACCATAGAGGCCCTGGGGTACATAGCAGAAATATGTTGAGTCTTGGCAAAAGAAAGTACACTGTGTGAAACTAGCAAGCAGTGAGGCCAGCCTATGTGGGATATGTGAACTAAGTATGAAAAGAACACACATTCCGGCCGGGCGTGGTGGCTCACACCTGCAATCTCAGCACTTTGGGAGGCCGATGTAGGCAGATCACCTGAGCTCAGGAGTTCGAGACCATCCTGGGCAACATGGTAAAACTCTGTCTCTACTAAAATACAACAAATTAGCTGGGCATGGTGGCACATGCCTGTACTCACAGCTACTTGGGAGGCTGAGGCATGAGAATCGCTTGAGCCCAGGAGGCAGAGGTTGCAGTGAGCTGAGATCCATGCCACTGTACTCCAGCTTGGGCTACAGAGTGAGACTCCATTTCAAACACACACACACACAAACGCACACACTCCATGCATGAAAATAATATCTGAATAGCACTTTATAATATGAAAAGCACATTTACCCACATTATCTGTTACCAATGCATCATTGTTAGGATAAGCCCTCTGAGTTGTACACATGGATTTGCATTGTTTTAACATTCAATTCACCAAGGATTAAGCTTTTATTTTTTGCCAAGAAAATCTATATGGATATCTCAAAATGCTGTGTAGATCCTGAAAGACTTAAAAATGAATTCCATATACGTAGTGTAAGAGATGTGGGAGATAAACAGGTACTCTCACACATTATTGGTATGAGTGTAAGATATTGATGTACATTTTGAAAGGTGATTTGTTAATATTTGTGAAAATTAAATTGACATACATTGTATCTCAGAATTTTAACCTCCAGAAAATTTTCCTATGGAAACATAGTCACAATTACACAAAGAGTTATGCATAGGGGTGTTCATTGCCCCTTTATTTATAATGGTGAAAAACTGGTAACTTAAATGTTCATCTATGGGGAAATGACTAAACTCTAACAGTTCCATAATTGGAATACTATCTACCCATTAAGAGGAATGTGGTAGCTGCATACAGAATGCGCTGAATGAAAACATAAGGGACAGGTCAGGTGTGGTGGCTCACGCCTGTAATCCCAGCACTTTGGGAGGCCAAGGCAGGAGGATTGCTTGAACTTAGGAATCTGAGATCAGCCTTGGCAACAGAGCAAGACCGCGACTCTACTAAAAAGAAAAAGAAAAATCAGTCAGGCATGGTGTTGTATACCTGTAGTCCCAGCTACTTGGGAGGCTGAGGTAGGAGGATAACTTGAGCTCAGGAGATTGAGGCTGCAGTGAGCCATGATCGCACCACTGCACCCCAGACTGGGCGACACAGCAAGACCCTGTCTTAAAAATTAAAAAAAAAAATTTAAGTGACAAAAGCAAGTTAAAGAATAAAATATGTAAGATGAGGCTATAAAGAATCATTCAAAATTTGGAAGCAAGGGTGAGACAGGAAGAATAAGGACTACCCCCGCTTAAAATCTCCATATCCTGCTCCTCAGAACCTGTGAATATGTTATGTTACATAGCTGGGGAAATTAAGGTTGCAAATCAGTTTACCTTGAAATAGGGGGGTTACCTTGAAATAGGGGGTTACCTTGAATTATCCAGGTGTGCTTGATGTAATCACAAGGATCCTTATAAGAGAGAAGGTGATGTGAAGATGGAGGCAGAGAGATTTGAAGATGCTATGCTGTTGGTTTTAAAGATGGAGGAAGAGGCCACGAACCAAGGAATTCGAGAAAGCAGCTTCAGAAGCTGGAAAAGCATGGAAACTTTCTCTCATAGAACCTCCAAAAGGAACATGGCCCTTCTGACATGTTGATTTCAGCCTTGTGAAACAGATTTCTAACTTCTGATCTCCAGAACTGTTGAGAGAATAAATGTGTGTTGTTTTAAGCCACCTAGTTTTTCGTAATTTGTTACAGCAGCACTAGGAAACTAATACAAAAGGAAAGATGACTACTTGATGCTTTAACGTCATGTTAAGATAATTTTTTTAACAGGCCTCTCTGAGTGTGATCTGACTCTCTAGGTCTAGATAATTGCAATTTAACACAGTTGATGAGAGTCCAGTCATTTTACAGTTCTGTAAAACTGGCAAGATGCAGTGACTTTGTTTTCTGTCCACCTAAAGAAGACACCACAGGGAGAAGGGGAGGGATGAATAAGTGGAGCATAGAGGATTTTTAGGGCAGTGAAATTACTCTGTATGATACTACATTGGTGGGTACATATCATTATATACGTGTCCAAACCCATAGAATGTACAACATCAAGAGTGAACCTTAATGTAAACTATGAACTTTGGGTGATTATGATGTGTCAATGTATCTTCATCAATTGTAACAAATGCACAACTCTGATGAGGGATGTTGATGAAGAGCGAGGCTATGTACTTGCAGGGGAGGGGATATATGGAAAATCTTCCTACCTTCCTCTGAGTTTTGCTGTGAACCTAAAACTGCTCTTAAAAATAGTCTTTTTGGCCGGGCGCGGTGGCTCAAGCCTGTAATCCCAGCACTTTGGGAGGCCGAGACGAGTGGATCACGAGGTCAGGAGATCAAGACCATCCTGGCTAACCCTGTGAAACCCCGTCTCTAGTAAAAAATACAAAAAAATAGCCGGGCGAGGTGGCGAGCGTCTGTAGTCCCAGCTACTCGGGAGGCTGAGGCAGGAGAATGGCCTAAACCCGGGAGGCGGAGCTTGCAGTGAGCCGAGACCCGGCCACTGCACTCCAGCCTGGGTGACCGAGCGAGACTCTGTCTCAAAAAAAAAAAAAAAAGTCTTTTTAAAAAGAAAAACCTGGAATATAACATTATTGGATGGAACAGACAATCAATTATGTTAATATTGACAATTGATTTAATTGAACTGTCTTGGCTCTAAAATTGTAATTTTAAATGCATCTTTATAGAAATAAAACTATATATTAAACTATATGTTCATTAAGTTATTTTTTAAAAGACACCACTATTTTGGTTCTTATTGCCCTGTAGAACATTAACCAGCTTTGATTCTAATTTAGCAATCTTATTTTAGCATTCCTTTGGTGTTTTTACTGACTATATGTAAAATACCAGTTTTCATATCCTCTTTTGAGTTGGCTGCCACCTTACTGGTTTCCTCCTCAGTGAGTTAAATAAATCTTTGATACATAAAAATTCTCTATTTGTATGAAACTTATATTTCTTTGTTTTAGAATTGTTTTGAGAATCATATATTAACAATGATCCCATTTTTGTAAAATACAAAACCAACAATATGGGGGTGGGGGTAGAGGAAAATGTTTCAAGCTCTCTTCAGCAGTTCTCTGTTTTGGGAAGGTGGGAGAAATTACTAGAGATTTCTCTTGTGTTTAGTGTTTTGCAACATTTAGATTTTGTATAAATTTACATGATATTTGTAATCAGAAAAATACATTGCTTTAAAAAGTAAGTATGTATGAAAATGATTCACACACAGTGTGTACCCTCAACAAGTTCAAGATCTGGCTAAAGATAGAGATGTGCTTCATCCAACTACATAGAAATACAAGGCCAGTTATGATAGGTGACTTCGAAGGAAGTGGACTATCATCTGTTGAGTGCTTATGAGATACCAGGAGCCATCTTGGATCATTAATATAGATTCATTTTACCATCACAATGACTCTGTGAGTTAGATTCTATCTCTCTTTTTCCTATAAAAAAGCTGAAGCTGAGAGTAACTTGCCCACAGTCACACAACTACTAAGACAAAGAGCCAGAATTTAAGCCCTGGTCTTATTCCAAAGCTCATATTCTTTCCATTTTACTGTACTACCTCCCACAGATGTTGGGACCCATGGTCTGGACTGGGTAGGACTGAAGTCAGTGAGCATTTTATACTCATTGTTGGCTCTTTAAATGGGGGCAGATCTATTCACACATCACATAGAAAACAGGCAAAAGACTTCTATTTCTAATATCTATCCAAACCAGTTTATGGCTTAGCCTACTCTATATGGTTCCCTGCCCTCCACGTGCTTATATTCTTTACTTTGGGCTCCAGGCCTTCTTCCTTTCCTGACCCGTTTGGCTCTGCTTCTCTGGTTTACCAGCTTCTACCTGCCTCACTTGATTTTCCAACTTGCTCTTCTCCATTGGATTGGCTCACTTACCCATAAGACATTCCTTCTGCCAGCCTCAACCCCCAGGTATCAACACCTGCTGGACAAGCCTCCCTGTCTCCCAGCCAGGAGAGTAGGATTAAACAGGCATAGCCAGGTCAGAAAACTTAAACTTACCTGGGAGTGGCATGGAAGAATCATGTGTTTAGGGGGCCAAGCCAGGAATTCAGCACCAGAACAGGAAAGCAGGAACTTATTTAATTAAGAATGAAGTTGAAAGGTTTTTAATTTTAATGAAGTCCAGCTTATCAATTATTTCATGGATCATACCTTTGGTGTTGTATCTAAAAGGTCATCATCATATCCAATGTCATCTAGATTTTCTCCTGTTATCTTCTAGTAGTTTTACCATTTTGTGTTTTACATTTAAGTCTCTGATCCATTGCGAGTTAATTTTTTGAAGGGTGTAACGTCTGGTTTGTTTGTTTGTTTGTTTTTTCATGTATATGTCTGGTTATTCCAGTACTATTTGTTGAAAAGACCATCTTTGCTCCATGGTGTTGCATTTGCTCCTTTGCCAAACATCAGTTGACTACTTATGTGAGTCTATTTCTGGGCCATCTCTACTGTCCAATTGATCTATTTTTCTGCCCTTTCACCAATACTACACAGTCTTGATTACTGTAGCTTTATAGTAAGTCTTGAAATTTGGTAGTGTCAGTCTCTGTTCTTCCCTTCCAATATCGAGTTGGCTATTCTGGGCCTTTTGCCTCTCCATAAATACTTTAGAATCAGTTTATTGATATCCACAAAATAATTTGCTCGGAATTGTATTCAACCTATTGAAGAATTTGGGAAGAACTGACAGCTTGACAATATTGATTCTTCTCATCCATGAACATGGACTATTTCTTCATTTATTTAGTTATTATTTGATATCTTCCATCAAAGTTTTGTAGTCTTCTTTATATAGAACTTGTACATATCTTGAATCTATATTAATGATCCAAGATGGCTCTTGGTATCTCACAAACACTCAACAGATGATAGTCCCCTTCCTTTGAAGGCACCTATCATAACTGGCCTTGTATTTCTATGTAGTTGAATGAAGCAGGTCTGTATCTTTAGCCAGATCTTGAACTTGTTGAGAGTACACACTGTGTGTGAATCATTTTCATACATACTTACTTTTTAAAGCAATGTATTTTTCTGATTACAAATATCATGTAAATTTATACAAAATCTAAATGTTGCAAAACACTAAACACAAGAGAAATCTCTAGTAATCTCTCCCACCTTCCCAAAACAGAGAACTGCTGAAAAGAGCTTGAAACATTTTCTTCTACCCCTACCCCCATATTGTTGGTTTTGTATTTTACAAAAATGGGATCATTGTTAACATATGATTCTCAAAACAATTCTAAAACAAAGAAATATGTTTCATACAAATAGAGAATTTGTATGTATCAAAGATTTATTTAACTCACTGAGGAGGAAACCAGTAAGGTGGCAGCCAACTCAAAAGAGGATATGAAAACTGGTATTTTACATATAGTTAGTAAAAACACCAGAGGAATGCTAAAATAAGATTGCTAACTTAGAATCAAAACTGGTTAATGTTCTACAGGGCAATAAGAACCAAACTAGTGGTGTCTTTTAAAAAATAATTTAATGAACATATAGTTCATTAAATACTTAAGTATTTTATTTTAGGGGGTGTTAATGTAAACGTGCATATGAAAAGATATTTGACATCATATGTCATTAAGGAATTGCAAATTAAAACAACAGGATACTACTACACACCTGTTAGAATGTCCAAAATCCAAAACACTGATTAATACCAAATGCTGATGAGGATGTAGAGCAACAGGAACTCCAATTCACTGAAGGTGGGGATAAAAATGGTACAGCCAGTTTGGAAGACAGTTTGGTAGTTTCTTACAAAACTAAATATACTCTTACCATACAATCCAGCAATCATGCTCCTTGATAATTTATTATAAATTTTAAATTCTACTTGTTCATTGCTGGTATATAGGAAAGCAATTAATTTTTGTATATTAATTTTGTATCCTGCAACCCTGCTATAATTGTTTATTAGTTCCAGTTCCAGCAGTTTTTTGTCAATTATTTCAGATTTTCTGCATAGAAAATTATGTTAACTACAAAGACACTTTTCTTTCTTCCCAATCCATATACAGTGTATTTCCTTTCTTGTTTTATTGCATTAGCTAGGACTTCCAATATGTTGGAATGCAGTGCTGAGATTAAACATTCTTGCCTTTTTTTGTTGTTGTTTGTTTTTTTGTTTTTTGCCTTGTTTCTGATCTTGGCAGAAAGCTCCAAGATTCTTACCATGAAGTATGATGTTAGTTGTGGGGTTTTTTTTTGTTTAATACATTTTCTTTATCAAGTTGAGGAAATTCCCCTCCATTCCTAGTTTTTCAAGCATTTTTATCATGAATGGATGTTAGATTTTGTCGACTTTTTTCTATATCTATTAATAGGATCATATGGTTTCTATTTAGTCCGTTCATATGATGAATTACATTAATTGATTTATAAAGATAGAACAGACTTTCATTCTTGGGATGAATCCCACTTGTTCTTGATGTATTATCCTTTTTTATGTTGTTGGATTAAATTTCCTAATACTTTGTTAAGAATTTTTGCATCTATGTTCATGAGAGGTATTTGTCTGTCATTTTCTTGTAATGTTTTGTCTGGACTTGGTATTACGGTAATGCTGGCCTCATAAAATAAGTTGGGAATTGTTTCATTCTTTTCCACTTTCTGGAAAAGGTTATAGGGAGTTGGTATCATTTTAGATCTTTCATTTCTAATATATGCATATAATGCCATAATTTTTCCCCTCAGCACTGCTTTTACTGCATTGCACAAATTTTGATAAGATGTATTTTAATTTTCATTTAGTTCAAAATATGTTTTAATTTCTAGACTTAATCTAGACTTATTCTTTGACCTGTGAGTTATTTAGAACTGTATTGTTGAATTTCCAAATATCTGGGAACTTTTCAGCTATCTTTCTGTTACTGATTTCTAGCTTAATTTCTTTTTGGTCTGAGAATGCATTTTGTATGATTTCTATTCTTTTAAATGTGTTGAGTGTATTTTATCATCCAAAATGTGATATCTTTTTTTTTTTTTTTTCAGATGAAGTTTCGCTCTTGTTGCCCAGGCTGGAGTGCAATGGCGCAATCTCAGCTCACTGCAACCTCTACCTCCCGGGTTCAAGCAATTCTCCTGCCTCAGCCTCCCAAGTAGCTGGGATTACAGGCATGTGCCACCACACCCAGCTAATTTTGTATTTTTAGTAGAGACAAGGTTTCACCATGTTGGTCAGGCTGGTCTTGAACTCCTGACCTCAGGTGATCCTCACCTTGGCCTCCTAAGGCGTTGGGATTACAGGTGTGAGCCACCATGCCTGGCCTCAAAATGTGGTATCTTGATGAATGTTCCATGTGCACTTAGCAGAATGTATTCTGCTGCTGTTGGGTGAAGTGTTTTGTAAATGTTATTAGGTCAAGTTGGTTGATAGTACTGTTAAGGTCATCTGTATCCTTACTAATGTTCTGTCTGATCTTTAAATTACTGAAAGAGGGGTATTGAAATCTCTCACTTGTAGATTTTTCTGTTTCTTCTATCAGTTTTACTAGTTTTCTTTCATGGATTTTTAGGCTCTGATGTTGCATGCATGTTTAGGATGGTATGTCTTCCTGGGAAATTGACCATTTTATTATTATGTAATGCCTCTTTGGTTCAAAGACTGTTTTTTTCTAAAATTAACATGGCTACTACAGTTTTATTTTGCTTAGTGTTTGCATAGTATATCTTCATTCTTTAATTTTTAACCTAAGTCTTTATATGTAAAGTGAATTTCTTATAGACTGCTTACATTTGGGGCTTTTTCTCCCATTATTCTTTCTTTATTATTTACACTTATGATACATGATATATACACACATATGTATATAGATAGATACATACACACACACCAATGGCACCGACTTTGGTGTACATCAGAGTTACTTAAGGAGCTCGTTAAAAATGGCCGGGTGCGGTGGCTCACGCCTGTAATCCCAGCACTTTGGGAGGCCAAGGCAGGCAGATCACGAGGTCAGGAGATTGAGACCATCCTGGCTAACATGGTGAAACCCCGTCTCTACTAAAAATACAAAAAAATTAGCTGAGTGTGGTGGCATGCACCTGTAGTCCCAGCTAGTCAGGAGGCTGAGGCAGGATAATCGCTTGAACCCGGGAGGCAGAGGTTGTAGTGAGCTGAGATTGCACCATTGCACTCCAGCCTGGGTGACAGAGCGAGACTCTGTCTCAAAAAAAAAAAAAAAAAAAAAAAACAATGGAGATTGTGAAGCTAAATTCTCAAACCCCCATTCCCCTTAAGGTGTTTTTATGCATATCATAGATTCAGTCTTTGAAAACCTGTAGGACATACATTCTTTTTTTTTCTCTTTTTAAATTTTATAGAAGCTAGGTCTCGCTATGTTGCCCAGGCTGGTCTCGAACTCCTTAGCTCAAACGAGCCTCCCACCTCGGCCCTGCAAAGTGCTGGGATTTTAGGTGTGAGCCACGTGCCCTACCAGTACATACATTCTTAACATGATATCAAATATTGAATTATGGATATGATCATTCTTTATTACTTGGGGACAAGAAAAAGTAATTGTCAAAGACAACTGAGATTTTGAGTCCAGGTAGCTTGGAGAGGAAAGGTAATATTAGTGAAAAAATAAGGACTGGGGTTGGGTGTGATGGCTCACACCTGTAATCCCAGAACTTTGGGAGGCCAAGACAGGAGGATCACTTGAGCCCAGGAGTTTGAGACCAGCCTGGGCAACATAGTGAGACCCCATCTCTACAAAAAATAAAAATTATCCCTGACTAATGGTTCCCACCTGTAGTCCCAGCTACTCCGGAGGCTGAGGTAGGAGGATCACTTGAGCACAGGAGGTTGAGACTGCAGTGAGCTGAGATTGTGCCTCCCAAAGTGCTGGGATAACAAGCATGAGCCACTGCACCCGGCCAACTCTTTCAGTTTTGTTTTTCTTTTCCAAGATTATTTTGGCTATTTGGGGTCTTTTGCAGTTCCATTTAAAATTTACAATCATGTTTTCCATTTCTGCAAAAATGATGGCTGAGATTTTGATAGGGATTGCACTGAATCTATAGATCACTTTGAGTAGTATTGTCATCTTAATATTAAATCTTCCAATTCATAAACATGGGATATTTTTCAATTTATTTAGGTCTTCTTTAATTTCTTTCAACAACATTTTATAATTTTCATTGTACAAGTCTTGCCCTTCCTTGGTTTAATTTATTCCTAGGTATTTATTATTTTTCATGCTATTGGAAATGAAATTGTTTCCTTAATTTCACTTTTACATTGCTTCTAGTTCACAGAAACACAACTGAATTTTTGTGCTGATCTTACACAGCACAACAGGTTACAACTTGTAACTTTGTTTGTTTATTAGTTCGAATTGTTTGTGGATTCTTTAGAAGTTTCCTTATATAAGATCAAGTCATCTGTGAATAATTTTACTTCTTCCTTTTCAGTTTGGATAGGCTTTCTAAATTTCTCTCTCTCTTTTTTGAGACAGGGTCCCACTCTGTCACCCAGGCTAGAGTGCAGTGGCACCATTTCGGCTCACTGTATCCTCTGCCTTTCAGGCTCCAGTGATCCTCCCGCCTCAGCCTCTCAAGAGGCTGGGATTACAGGCACGTGCCACAACACCCAGCTAGCTTTTGTATTTTTAGTAGAGATGGAGTTTCACCATGTTGGCCAGGCTGGTCTGGAACTCCTGACCTCAAGCGATCTGCCTGCCTTGGCCTCCCAAAGTGCTGGGATTACAGGTATGAGCCACCACACCCAGCCTGTTCTTAGTATTCTCTTAAGACAGTTTATTTAAAATCTTTCGCTAGTAATTCCACTACCTGGGCTTCCTCAGGAGCAGTTTCATTCATTTCTTTATTCTTGTGTATGTATGGGCCATGCTTTCTTGTTTCTTTGCATGTTTCATAATTTTTTCATAATTTTCTTGTAGAAAGCTGGATATTTTGAGTATTAAAAGTTGGAACTCTGGAACTCGGATTCTTCTCTATTGCAGGACTTTTGTTTCTGCTTGTGGATTGTTGTTTGTTTAGTGACTTTTCTAAACTACTTGTTAAAGTCTGATTTCTTTGCTACGTGTGGCCATGAAGTCTGTGTTCCATTAGCTTAGTGGTCAGCAAGCGTTTTGATGAAGTTTTCTTCTTAATGCCAGGAGTCAAAAAAAAAAAAAAAAAAAAAAGAAAAAAGAAAAAAGAAAGAAAGAAAAGAGAAAAAGAAACTAATGCTCTTCCAAGCCTTGTAGATTGACTCTTTTTGGGGAGTAGTCCTTCAATGCTTAGCCAACGCATTTGCAACTGTGCCTCAGGCTTCATGTCCTGCTTGTGTGGAGTCCGATGATGGTCAGCCACCAGTGAAAGCTTAAGGTTCTCTCAAACCTTTACAGAGTATGTGTTCAACCCTGGGCATGTGCATGGCCTTCTCGTTTTTTGGTTTAGGTGGGAGCTTTTGAAATCCATTATTCCCCTAGTTATCTTCTTTCCCAGCCTCCTCCTTCCCATTCTTTTCAGTCTATTGCTTGTCCTAACTGCTATCTCTTGCCAAAGCTGCTGTGATCAATACCTTTGCCTTGAAATGCTTTTGGCAGATCTGCCCCAGACCTTGGAACATTTCAAGTCAGTTGAAAAAAAAAAGGCAAGCCCTCGCACCCTTCCTTCAGGGAGTCACCAGACAGGTCAAAATACACATCCACAATTCTTTGAGAACAGGTCTGTGTTGTTTCCTCTGGCGAAAGCAACTTGCACCAAGAATGTAGGCTGCTATTTTCATAGGTGCCACTGATCTGGTGAGTGAGGACAGCAGACAGGGAATTTTAAATGCCAAAGTCTTCAATTATTACAATGTAGCAGCTTCTTTCTTCATTAAGCTTTCCCTTGGTTGGTGGTAAAGTGTTAACTAGATTCCAGAGTATTGCTAAAGTTGCTTCTGACAGTTTGACAGCTTATTAGTTACCTGTATGGAGGACAGAACCCTGGAATTATCTACTCCACCATTTTTAGTGACCTCGACTTTTAATTTTTTGTAAGGACAGCAGTGTCACTCTTAACATGCCTAAGCCAAAAGCAGATGTCTCTTCATTATTTTTATGCACAAATTGTCTTATCATTGGCCAGTATCCCCTCCAAAGTGGTTCCTTGTTTTTTTGACAGAATCCCAGTAATCCTTGATAGCTTCCTTGCTTTCTGCTGCAAGATGTCCTGGGCTCATCTCATACATTTACTGACCCCGACCTGGATAGCAATTTCTCCAAAGGACTCTGACTCCTGACTCCTTTCAGTGGGAAATGGTATTGAAAGATCAAAGGCTGGGTGCTAAAGGTATTTTTTTGCTGTTGAGTTGTCATTGCTTCTAGGCTTTTCAGTGGAAAGAACTAGGAAAAACATATATATATGTTCCATATATATATGTGTGTGTTCCATATATATGTTCCATATATATATATATTTGTGGGATTTTTTTTTTTTTTTTTAAGACGGAGTCTTGCTCTGTCGCTGTCGCCCAGGCGGGAATGCAGTAGTGTGATTTCAGGTCACTGCAACCTCCACCTCCCCGGTTCAAGCGATTCTTTTGCCTCAGCCTCCCGAGTAGCCAGGACTACAGGCACGTGCCACTACACCCGGCTAATTTTTGTATTTTTTGGTAGAGACAGGTTTCACCATGTTGGCCAGGCTAGTCTCGAACTCCTGACCTCACGTGGTCCACCTGCCTCCGCCTCCCAAAGTGCTGGGATTACAGGTGTGAGCCACCGCATTTGGCCGAAAAAGATATTTTTAAACGTGAAAAATATAATGAGTTTATTAAGCTATTTCCAATTCAAATGTAATGGTACAGGGTTTTGCCCAATATCTTTATCTTGTACTTGTGTATTTTTTTTTTTTTTTTTTTTTTTTTTTTTTTGAGACAGAGTCTCATTCTGTCGCCCAGGCAGATCGCAGTGGCACGATCTCAGCTCACTGCAACCTCCGCCTCCTGGGTTCACATGATTCTCCTGCCTCAGCCTCCTGAGTAGCAGGGATTACAGGCGCACACCACCATGCCCAGCTAATTTTTTGTGTATTTTTAGTAGAGACAGGATTTCACTATGTTGGCCAGACTGGTCTCGAACTCCTGACCTCGTGACCCACCCGCCTCGGCCTCCCAAAGTGCTGGGATTACAGGCGTGAGCCACCGCGCCCAGCGTACTTGTGTCTTTTTTCTCTTACCATGACAATCTTTGTTTCTAAGTATATTAACCTCATACTTATTTGCTTAATTCTAAACAAACCAATAATAATTTAAAAATAACAATACCAATATTACTATTAACATTAAGACTATGGAAATCAGTTTAAGATTTCTTTGTGGTTCATTTTGTCCTTAGATCATATATCATTAGGGATGTATGTTCAAAATATTGTTTTAAAGTAATTTGAAGGTATTCTATTTGTATGATTATGCCACCTACTTGATATATAGTGAGGTTCATTTGTTTCAGTTTGTTTTCAGTTTTTAGGGATTGATTCTTATTTTCCTTTTGAGTTAATATTATTAAAAATTTTTTTAGTAATTTTTTTTACATAGGGTGTCACTCTGTCTCCCAGGCTGGAGTACAGTGGCACAATCATGGCTCGCTGCAGCCTCAAACTCCTGGGCTCAAGCAGTCCTCCTGCTGCAGCCTCCTAAAATGCTGGTATTACAGGCATGAGCCACTGTGCCTGGTCACTTCATTTTATATTTAATTATGCTTCCAAAGATGAAACTAGCTAACAAGATACATCCAGAGAAATTTAGCTTCTGTTCCTATTACTTCATCCTGTTCCCTCCTTCCCCCAGTTTTGTAAGATTGTGGTTCACACTTTTAATGTTTCTTATTTAAAAATATAAGCAAATATATAGAGAGCCATACATGTATGTGTCTATTTCCCTTCTTGTACACAAAAGATGATACATGATAAAAACTGTTCTTTACCTTGACTGTTTTCACTTCATAAATCCAGAGATCATTCCATGTGAATATATGAGGATTATTTTCAGTCCTCTTTACAACTGTGTATTACTCCATTATGTGGTTGTATTGAGTTTTTTAGTCTTTTAGCATTGTAAATAATGCCAATAAATAGCACTGGGCATATGTCATTCTGCATTTTTTCCAGTATGTCTTTGGACTAGATTCCAAGAAGTGAGATTGCTCTATGTATTGACAAGTTCCCCTCCAAATGGGCTATACCATTTTGCATTCCCAGCAGCAATGTGTGAGAGAATCCAGGCCTTCTGACATCTTTCCACAGAGCTAGTGTGGACCAAATTGGTAACTCTGGGTTTTACGGCCTGGGAGAGACCTCACCTCCCTCAGTACTCACCCCACAGAGATATACCACAGCTCACATCCTATTATTTTCCCTATTACATACCCTGTGCTTAAAACAAATGGGTTGCCTAGCAGGAATGAGCAACCCTTCGTGGCAAGCCTTGTCTTGTTATGAGCCACTTCTCAAGTTTGCCTGGCTGCCTGTGGCTGAGGAAGGTTCTGAAACACGTTAAACAGCCCTGACAGCCTGATTGCTAATGAGTCTACATTGTCAGCTGCCTACACTAACCAAGTGATCTTGCCCATGAACCTGCGTCTGGAGGGTATAACCCAGTATACACAAGGCAGAATGGAACATCAAATGTTCATCTTTCTGCTTCTCTGAAGTACTTGCTTTCTGTTCATTATTACCAACATTGAAATAGACCCAGTGGAGGTCCCACAAGACAGACCCATCACTGTTTTCGTTGTTGATCTTTCACCTGTGGTGCTGGCCTTCCCTTCCATTCGCTGCCTCTCCTTGTGACTCCTTGGAGCTCTCGCCATCTTGTGGCAGGTCAGCAGGCTTCAGAACGGAAATGTCGACTTTTCCTAAGTGTGAAGAAAATCAAATCCAAACTCCTTACCATGCTATACTGTATGTGTGCAATGTATACTGTTTATAATTTGCTTCAAAATGCTTCAGTATCAGCTGTGTGATATACCTTATTTCATCTATTCTAAAATGCGTATCTTTTTCACTTTTAATCACCTCTGAAATTAGGATGAATTTTACCATTAATAACATGTCATAATTTAATTGACAGCAAATTTTCTTTCTGGGTGCAGAAAAGAATGATGAGTCTTACAACCTATGACATTTTGGATTCATGAATTAATTATTTAATGAAATATTGTGTCTGTCTACAAAATGATCTTTTGAAATACCAGCCTAGGCTGGGGACAGTGGAGGTAGGAAGAAGGGGTGGATTTAGTATATACTTTGAAGTGGAGGAGAAACTGGTAATGTTTATTCATACTGATCAACAGGTTTTACAATTCATTGTTAATTAGTTTTAATCCACACTCTGGGGGTGGTTAGTTAACATTCAAATTATCCTAATCAGGAATACATACTCAGGAGTGATTAGTTAGCATTTGAAAGATCCTACTCAGGTGTTTACATCCCAAAGGTAATTATACTCTAGGATGTTCACTTTTTCCTATCTGAACCTGCGCTAAGTCAGAAATTCTTATACTTTATTTTTGCCATGGTCCCCTTTGGCCAACTGGTGAACCCATTTCAGAGTCATGCTTTTAATACCCCCCCAAAAAAATACATAGGATTACAATCAAAACCAATTGCATAAGCCTGTAATTACAGCACTTTGGGAGGCTGAGGTGGCAGGTTTGCTTGAGGCTAGGAGTTTGAGACCAGCATGAGGAACACCGGAAGACCACCCCACCATCCCATCCCACTCCTCCCCACTGCCTCTACAAAACATTTAAAAATTAGCTGGTTGTGGCCGGGCGCAGTGGCTCAAGTCTGTAATCCCAGCACTTTGGGAGGCCGAGACGGGCGGATCACGAGGTCAGGAGATCGAGACCATCCCAACATGGGCTAACATGGTGAAACCCCGTCTCCACTAAAAAATACAAAAAACTAGTCAGGCGAGGTGGCAGGCGCCCGTAGTCTCAGCTACTTGGGAGGCTGAGGCAGGAGAATGGCATAAACCCGTGAGGCGGAGCTTGCAGTGAGCTGAGATCCGGCCACTGCACTCCAGCCTGGGCGACAGAGCGAGACTCCGTCTCAAAAAAAAAAAAAAAAAAAAAAATTAGCTGGTTGTGTTGCTGTGCACCTGTGGTCCCATCTACTTGGGAAGCTGAGTACTCCCCTGCCATCGCTTGAACCCCGGGGGTGGAGGCTGCAATGAGCTATGGTTACACCACAGGCTGAAAAAAACATAAATACATTCAAATGCACTCATCAAAATATTAAAGATACAATTTATGACATTAACATGTGCTTCTTCGCCCTCAGCTTTGTTAAGGTATGATTGACAAAGTTGTATATATTTATGGTGTACAGCATGATGTTTTGATATCTGTATGTATTGTGAAATGACTAAGTCAAGCTAATTTACATATAATTATCTCATATACTTATTATTATTTTGAGACAGAGTCTTGCTCTGACGTCCAGGCTGGAGTGCAGTGCCACGATCTTGGCTCACTGCAACCTCCCCCTGCTGGGTTCAAGCAATTCTCCTGCCACAGCCTCCTGAGTAGCTGGGATTGCAGGCATGCACTACCATGCCCGGCTAATTTTTGTATTTTTAATAGAGACGGGGTTTCACCATGTTGATCAAGTTGGTCTCGAACTCCTGACCTCGTGATCCGCCTGCCTTGGCCTCCCAAAGTGCTGGGATTACAGGTATGAGCCACTGCACCTGGCCTATTTTTTTGAAAAATTTTATTTTAGATTCAAGTACATGTGTATGTTTGTTACATGGGAATTAAATGTGTAATGGTGAGAACTGGGCTTCTAGTGTACATATCACCCAAATATTGAACATTGTACCCAGTAGGTAATTTTTCACCCCTTCCTCCTCTCCCACTCTCCCTCCTTTGGAGTCCCCGGAGTCTATTTTCCCCATCTTTATGTCCATGTGTGCCATTTGTTTAGTTTCCACTTGTAAGTGAGAATATGCACTATTTGATATTCCGCTTCTGTGTTGGTTCACTTAGGATAATGGCCTTCAGCTGCATCCATGTTGCTGCAAATGACATTATTTTGTTCTTTATTGTGACTGTGTAGTATTCCATGGTGTATCTCCACCATATTTTCTTTATCCAATCAACTGTTGGTGGACACTTAGGTTGGTTCCATGTCTTTGCTATTGTAAATAATGCTGTGACAAACATATGAGTGCAGGTGTCTTTTTTATACAATAATTTCTTTTCCTCTGGATAGATATACAGTAGTGGGATAGCTAGACTGAATGGTAGTTCCCTTCTTAGTTCTTGGAGATATCTCCATACTGTTTTTTTGGTAGAAGTTGTACTAATTTACATCCCCACCAACAGTGACATACTTATCATTTTTGTGTGGTGAAAACATTTAAGATCTACTCTCATAGCAATTTTCAAATATATAATACATTATTATTTACTATAGTCACCATGCTGTACAATAGATCTCCAGAAATGATTCATCCTCACTGAAACTTTGTACACGTTGACCAACATCTTTCCATTTCTCCCACCCCAATCCCTAGTAGTCACTATTCTCTGCTTCTACTAGTTCAAACTTTTAAGATTCCACACATAAGTGAGATTATGCAGTATTTATCTTTCTGTGCCTGGCTTATTTCACTTAGTGTAATATCCTCTAGGTTTGTCCATATTGTCACAAATGAAAGGATTTCTTTCTTCTTTTAAAGCTGAATAGTATTCTGTTGTGCATACATACCACATTTTCTTTATCCATTCATCCATTGGTGGACAGTTGATTCCATATCTTGGTTAATGTGAAGAATGCTGCAATTAATGTGAGAGTGAAGGTATGCCTTCAACGTATTGATTTCAATTCCTTTGGATATATGCCTGGAATTGGGATTGCTAGATCATATGGTAATTCTGTTTTTAATTTTTTGAGGAACCACTTACTGTTTTTCATAATGGCCGTACTAATTTACATTCCCACTAACAGTATGCAAGGGTTCCCTTTTCTGTGTACCCTCGCCAACAGTTGTTATCTTTCCTGTTTTTGAAAATAGCCATTCTAACAAGTACGAGGTGATATCTCATTGTGGTTTTGATTTGCCTTTCCATGATGATTAGCGATGTTGGACATTATATTTTTTATATCCCTGTTGGCCACTTGTTTGTTATCCTTTGAAAATGTTTATTCAGATCCTTTGCTCATTTTTAATTTTTTTTTACATTTATTTTAATTTTTTTTAGTTTTAACTTTCGTGGGTACATAGTAGGTATACATATTTATGGGGCACATGAGATGTTTGGATATAGGCATGCAATGTGTAATAATCACATCATGGAGAATGGGATATCCATCCCCTCAAGCCTTAAACTTTTGTGTTACAAATATTCCCATTATACTCTTTTAGTTATTTCTACATATACAATTAAATTATTATTGACTATAGTCAGCCTGTTTTGCTATCAAATACTAGGTCTTATTCATTCATTCAAACTATTTTAATTGAGTTATTTGTTTTCTTTCTAGTGAGTTGTTTGAGTTCCTTACGTATTGTGGATATTAACCCCTTATCAGATATACTGTTTGCAAATATTTTCTCCCATTCTGTAGATTGTCTCTCTTTGTTGATTATTTCTTTGGCTGTGCAGAAGCTTTTTAGTTTAGTGCAATTCTATTTGTCTATTTTTGCTTATGCTTTTGGGGTCATATCCAAAAATTTATTTTCTAGACCAGTGTCAAGAAGCATTTACATTGTTTTTTTCTAGTAGTTTTGCAGTTTCAGGCTTTATGTTTAAGTCTTTAATCCATTTTGAGGTTTGTTTTTTTTTTTAACATAGTATAAGACAAGGGTCCAATTTCATTCTTCTGCATGTGAATATCCAGTTTTCCCAACATCATTAATTTTTTTAAATTTCCTTCCTTCCTTCCTTCCTTCCTTCCTTCCTTCCTTCCTTCCTTCCTTCCTTCCTTCTTTCCTTCCTTCCTTCCTTTCTTTCTTCTCTTTTTTATAAATAGAGACAGGGCCTCACTATATTGCCAAGGCTGGTCTCAAACTCCTGGCCTCAAGTAATCCACCTGCCTTGGCCTCCCAAAGTGCTGGGATTATAGGCATGAGCACCATGCCTGGCCCCCAAAATCATTTATTGAAGAGACTACCGTTTCCCCATTGGTACCTTTGTTAAAGATCAATTGACCATAAATGTGTAGATTTATATCTGGGCTCTTATTCTGTTCCCTTAGTCTATATGTCTGTTTTTATACCATTACCATGCTGTTTTGGTTACTATCTCTCCGCAGTATAATTTGAAGTTGGGTAGCATAATTCCTCAGTTTTGTTCTTTTTGTTCAGGATGGTTTTGGCTATTATGTGCCTTTTGTGGTTCCATGTGTATGTTAGTATTTTTTATTATTATTTCTGTGAAAAATATCCTTGGAATTTTGATAGGGATTGTATTGGCTCTGTAGATCACTTTGGGTAGCATGGACATTTTAACAATATTGTGTGTTCTTTTTTTATTAACCTAGCAAATAACACAACTAGAGCAGGTCTATAATCATCACAATTTTTAAATAGTGATGAGCATAACTGATCTTATGAGATATTTGCAACAGCTATAACGTGATATGAAAATATCTTTGATATATGTTGGTGAGAAAGTTGCAGACACTGATGATAAGACCGTGATTTGTTGACTACATTCAATTAGAAATGAATAAAAATAAAGGTGTAATTTTTCCCATCAAAGTCCAAAGAACCCCCCTAAATTCTATTCACAGAACCTCAGGGAAGGAAACCTTGTACCAGAGAGTCCATTAAGTAGTATAAAGGATGTAAGAAATAATATTTCATTGATGAATTGAATTCTGTTAAAAATATGTGCAATGGCTAGAAATTTTGTCCATGTACCTCAATGCTTGCATGAATAAAAGATAAAAATCTGGCATGCCAGCCCAACAGTTCAGCATGTTCTGGAATGGCATCTAGGCCTCAGACTCTGTGTGATCCTTTATAGAGCCAGTTTGCCAGATGTCCCTAGTGATAATAAATGTTGTTTTTAGCCACTACATGTTGGGGGTAATTTGTAACACAGCAATAAATAAATAAAATAAATAGTATTTCTTAATAGAAGATTTTCCTGTTCCAACCAGAAGATAGGTTGATCCTGTTACCATAATATTAGGCCAAGTATTTCATGTAGCTTTTTATGCAAAGAGCTTGCTGGAGTTCCTAAAGATCAGAGAGCATGTATCAGGTTGGTGCAAAAGTAATTGTGGTTTTCATCATTGCTTTTAATGGCAAAACCCGCAATTACTTTTGCACCAACCTGTACTTGACCGACTTTGCAAGGAGAGACTGTATGACTGTTTTGATCCCTGATTGCTAATAGCTGTATGTGTCATAGAATTCAGTCTGACAATTACCTTCATTATAATATTCTACCTAGTAAGGAGGTAGGAGAGGTGACTTATGGTCCTCACCTACCTCTAATTTTCAGAAGCTTCCTAAATCTACCAAAAACAATGAGTTTAAGTCCATTTGCAAAGCCCTAGGTAATCTGACTTTTGTCTACCTCTCTGAACTCACCTCTCCCCACCTACCCTCACTTCTGTCCAGCAACTCTGGTTGTATTCATTCGCTGGGATGCCATAGCAAAGTATCACAAATTGAGTGGTTTAAATACCAGAATGTGTTGCCTCATACTTCTTGAGGCAGGATTTGTTCCTTATCAGGGTCTCAGTCTGTCACCCAGGCTGGAGTGCAGTGGCACAATCATGGCTCACTGCAGTCTCAACCTCCTGGGGTCAGGTGATCCTCCCACCTCAGCCTCCCAGGTGGCTGGGACCACAGGCATGCCCGGCTAATTTTTGTATTTTTTTGTAGAGATGGAGTTTCACCATGTTGCCCAGGGTGGTCCCAAACTCCTGGGCTCAAGTTATCCACTCACGTCAACCTCTCACACTGCTGGGATTATAGGTGTGAGCCACCACATCTGCCTGGGTTTGTTCCTTTTGGGGGCTGTGAGGAAGAATCTGTTCCATGCCTGTGTCCTATCTTCTGGTGATTTGCTGGCTATCTTTGGCATTCCTTGGCTTATAGAAGCATCACCCTGATCTCTGCCTTCATCGTTATATGGTGTTCTCCCCTGCGCATGTTTGCATTCAGACATTCCCCGTTTTTAGCCAGGCACAGTGCCTCACACCTGTAATCATGGCTACTCGCGAGGCTGACACAGGAAGATTGCTTGAGGCTAGGAGTTCGAGACCAGTCTGGATGATCTAGGAAGACCCTGTCTCTAAAAAAATATTAAAAAAAAAAAAAGTAAAAAACCTGCCCCCTTTTCATAAGGACACAGTCATATTGCATTAGGAGCCACCCTACTCCAGTATGACCTCATCTTAACTAATTACATCTATAAGGTACCTACTTTCTTTTTTTCTTTTTTCTTTTTCTTTTCTTTTCTTTCTTTCTTTTTTTTTTTTGAGATAGAGTCTTGCACTGTCACCCAGGCTGGAGTGCAGTGGTGCAATCTCAGCTCACTACACCCTCCACCTCCCAGGTTCAAGCAATTCTTGTGTCTCAGTCTCCTGAGTAGCTGGGACTACAGGCACACACTACCATGCCCAGCTAATTTTTCTATTTTTAGTAGAGATGGGGTTTCACCATGTTGGCCATGACTGGTCTCGAACTCCTGACCTCACTTGATCAGCCCACCTCAGCCTCCCATAGTGCTAGGATTACAGGCATGAGCCACCGCACCCAGCCAGTTCCCCATTTTCAAATAAGGTTATATTCTAGGGCACTAGAGGTTATGTCTTCAACATATGATTTTTTGGGGAGACACAATTCAACACATAACTCTTGCCTTCTTGCTATTCCTCTAGCACACTAAACTGATTTTCATTTCAGGTCCTTTGTACATGGCAAGTCTTTCTGTCTAGAACCCTAAAGAAGGCTGGCTGTTCCCTTCTCAGCATACACATATTATCTCATATGCCACCTTCTCAAAAAGGCCTTCCCTGATCACTCTATTTAAAATAGCCTCTCCAGATACGTTTGTCAGCTTGCTCCTTTCTGCCTGTGGACACCACCCAAGAAGCATCACTAAAGTCTCTCTTCTCCCTTCCGTCATGTCTAAGTCAGAGTCTCCTAAAGAGCCCAAACAGCTGAGGAAGCTCTTCATTAGAGGTTTGAGCTTTGAAACAACTGTTGAGAGCCTGAGGAGCCATTTTGAGCGATGGGGAACGCTCGCAGACTGTGTGGTAATGAAAGATCCAAACACCAAGCGCTCCAGGGGCTTTGGGTTTGTTACATACGCCACTGTGGAGGAGGTGGATGCAGCCACGAATGCAAGGCCACACAAAGTGGATGGAAAAGTTGTAGAACCAAAGAGAGCTGTCTCAAGAGAAGATTGTCAAAGACCAGGTGCCCACTTAACTGTGAAAAAGATAACTTGTTGGTGGCATTGAAGAAGACACTGAAGAACATCACCTAAGAGATTATTTTGAACAGCATGGAAAAATTGAAGTGATTGAAATAATGACTGACTGAGGCAGTGGCAAGAAAAGGGGCTTTGCCTTTGTAACCTTTGACGACCATGAATCCGTGAATAAGATTGTCATTCCAAAATACCGTACTGTGAATGGCCACAACTGTGAAGTTAGGAAAGCCCCGTCAAAGCGAGAGATGGCTAGTGCTTCTTCCAGTCAAAGAGGTCAAAGTGGTTCTGGAAACTTTGGTGGTGGTTGTGGAGGTAGTTTCGGTGGGAATGACAACTTTGGTCATGGAGGAAATGTCAGTGGTCGTGGTGGCTTTGGTGGCAGCCGTGGTGGTGGTGGATATGGTGGCAGTGGGGATGGCTATAATGGATTTGGTAATGATTGAAGCAATTTTGGAGGTGGTGGAAGCTACAATGATTTTGGCAATTACAACAATCAGTCTTCAAATTTTGGACCCATGAAGGGAGGAAACTTTGGGGCAGAAGCTCTGGCCCCTATGGTGGTGGAGGCCAATACTTTACCGAACCACAGTGTCTATGGCAGTTCCAGTAGCAGCAGTAGCTATGGCAGTGGCAGAAGATTTTAATTAGGAAACAAAGCTTAGCAGGAGTGGAGAGCCAGAGAAGTGACAGGGAAGCTACAGGTTACAACAGATTTGTGAACTCAGCCAAGCACAGTGGTGGCAGGGCCTAGCTGCTACAAAGAAGACATATTTTAGACAAATATTCATGTGTATGGGCAAAAAACTCAAGGATTGTATTTGTGACTAATTGTATAACAGGTTGTTTTATTTTCTGTTCTGTGGAAAGTGTAAAGCATTCCAACAAAGGGTTTTAATGTAGTTTTATTTTGTTGCTCCCATGTTGTTGATTGCTAAATGTAACAGTCTGATCGTGACACTGAATAAATGTCTTTTTTTAAAATGTGCTGTGTAAAGTTAGTCTACTCTGAAGCCATCTTGGTAAATTTCCCCAACAGTTTGAAGTTAGAATTCCTTCAGGGTGATGCCGGGTTCTATTTGGAATCTATATACAACCTGCTTGGGTGGAGAAGCCATTGTCTTCAGAAACCTTGGTGTAGTTGAACTGACAGTTACTGTTGTGACCTGAAGTTCACCATTAAAAGGGACTACCCAAGCAAAATCATGGAATTATTGGTTATAAAAATGATTGCTGGCACATCCTATGCAATATATCTAAGTTGAATAATGGTACCAGATAAAATTATAGATGGGAATGAAGCTTGTGTAGCATCCATTATCATATGTAATCAATAAACGATTTAATTCTCTTAAATGAAATGACAACTCTATGGATTTGGGACTGGCAGAGATTTGGACTTTCCCTACCCACTACCCCTGATAATGTTGAATGCTTCTATCACAATTCAAGTTCAAAACTCTGCTAGGAATAGAAACTAGCTGCTGGCTAATGCTCCTCCATAAACCCACAGATTTGAAGTGTTTGAGCAGCCTTTTAAAAATGACCAATTTCAGAAAGCATTTTAATGAACATAAAGAGGCTTACATTAAAGGAAAAAATAAATAAATAGCCTCTCTACCACACACACATCATTCCCTTCTCCCTTTCCTGTTTCAGTTTTCTTCATAGCACTCATTACTACCTGAAATACTTTTATTTTTAGTTGTTTTTATCTGTCCCTCCCACCAGAATGTAAGTTCCTTGAGGACAAGAAACTTGTTCATCTTCTGTATCATTAGCTCCTAACATAATGCCCGTTCAAAATTAAATATTTAATAAATGTTGAATTAACATTGAATGAATGAACACTCACTTTATTCTCTGATTGAGTCTCTAAACACTCCAATAGAATCAAGTTTCCACTGAGAAAATAGAGCTTATTTCAAACTCCTAAAGACATTCATTTTCCCCCTTTGAAATAAACTACACCTGTCTAAGAGACCAAGTATAAAACAATAAAATACTCCTCTCTCCCACAGTTGGCTTTTCTCTCTCTTCTTGTACTACCAGGGAACTACTCAATGGTAGCAAAAATCAGAGTGAAGAGAGGTTAGTTCCAAGACAGAAACACATTGTCAATCTTTACTCAAAGATTGTCTATCACCTGCTCTCTCTCCAGCCTGGCTAGCTCTTTTCAGGCCCGATAGGCACATATTCATGGGCCTGGCTGGACCACCTATGAGAGAGAAAAGGGTGATCCCTTCCATTAGATTAACAGGCTTAGAAAAGGCTAGGGAGCTAAGCTGACTTCTTTTTTTTTTTTTTTTTTTTTTTTTTTTTTTTTGAGATGGAGTCTGGCTCTGTCACCCAAGCTGGAGTACAGTGGTGCGATCTCAGCTCACTACAACCTCCACCTCCCAGGTTCAAGCAATTCTTGAGCCTCAGCCTCCCGAGTAGCTGGGACTACAGGGATTACAGGTATTAACCACGTCCAGCTAATTTTTGTACTTTTAGTAGAGATAGGGTTTCACCATGTTAGCCAGGCTGGTCATGAACTCCTGACCTCAGGTGATCCACCCGCCTCAGCCTTCCCAAAGTGCTGGAATCATAGGCGTGAGCCACTGCATGGCCTAAGCTGACTTCTTCTTCTTCTTCTTCTTCTTCTTCTTCTTCTTCTTCTTCTTCTTCTTCTTCTTCTTCTTCTTCTTCTTCTTCTTCTTCTTCTTCTTCTTCTTCCTCTTCTTCCTCTTCTTCCTCTTCTTCCTCTTCTTCCTCTTCTTCCTCTTCCTCTTCCTCTTCCTCCTCCTCTTCCTCCTCTTCCTCCTCTTCCTCCTCTTCCTCCTCTTCCTCCTCCTCCTCCTCCTCCTCCTCCTCCTCCTCCTCCTCCTCCTCTTCTTCTTCCTCTTCTTCCTCTTCTTCTTCTTTTTGAGACAGAGTCTTGCTCTGTCGTGCAGGCTGGAGTACAGTGGCATGATCTCGGCTCACTGCAACCTCTGCCTCCTGGGTGGCATGATCTCGGCTCACTGCAACCTCTGCCTCCTGGGTTCAAGCGATTCTTCTGCCTCAGCATCCTGAGTAGCTGGGATTACAGGCATGCCACCACCATGCCCAGCTAGTTTTTGTGTTTTTAGTAGAGGCAGGGTTTCACCATGTTGGCCAGGCAGGTCTCAAACTCCTGACCTCGTGATCCGCCCACCTCGGCCTCCCAAAGTACTGGGATTACAGGCATGAGTCACCGTGCCTGGCCCTAAGCTGACTTCTAACTGAGATTTCTGAGTGTAAGAGCTTTAAGTCAGAGCAATGGCCATGTTTTGTTCCTCAGAGTTTTTTAAAAGATAATTGTCCACTTCGAGTTCTGACCTGCCTGAAAATTGAGTGGTGAACCTAATGACCTCCTGCCTGCTGTCTCCCAGGTCTTTTATGACTTATGACAATTACTAAGACAAATTGATATCTTAAACAAAGGTCTCTTGGGGATTTTTTGTTATTGTTTGCTTTTGTATTTTCTTAATGATCAAAAGAGGACTCTAACAGGAACCTTTGATGTTTATCCAAGTAAATTCAGGCTTTTCCTGCAATAACGAAAGTAAGCTTATTTGTGGTTTGTGAAGATTTAAGCAAAGGAGGAAAGAAAAGTTGATTTTTAAAAACTGTTTCTTAAAAGACAAATCTTTAAATGAACAGAGGAAAGAATTTAATTTAACAGTTTTCTGAGATCAGGTTCCAACTTTTTTCTATTTAATCTTTTTCCAAACCTGCTTAAGTCAGTAGTTTTTAAGCCCTTGTGGGTTGCAGACACCTTAGGGCAATGCATCTCAAATTTAGTATGGGTATGAACCACCTGGTGGTCCTGCTAAAATGAAAATTCTGATTCAGTAGGTCAGGGGAGGGCACTGTTGGATGGATCGAATGGATTGTCAAGCTTCCCCACTTGGGCACCCACTTTGGCTTCAGCCCACCTCCAAATGCCCAATGCACTCCTATTTTTCAAAGTCCACTGCTGCAGTATCCTGTTCTAACTATTAGTTCTTGTCAGATGCTCCTGTTACAAATCTTTCTGTTTTTACTTCACCTTCAAGTTTACCTCTCTTAGGTCCGTTTCTCTCTGGACCCTACTCTTGGTGAAAATATAATGAGCAACAGGTGATCGTGGGTTGATGGGTTATTTCTCTTTCTCCCTTGGACAGAAGACCAAGCCCACTTATCCCTCCACCACCACAAGGTAACAATGGAATTTAACTATAGCTTTCAGGAACAAAGCTTTTCTCAAAGGAAAAATTCCAAATGGTAAAATTTTTCTGCCTTATAACACACTAATGAAAAGGCTATTTTTTAGGGGCTTGGAGAGGAGGAATAGAATTTCTAATTTCTCAGAAAAAAAAAAATCCGTACAACCTACCTAGGTAACTGCCAATCTGACCTGCTTACACTCTGCTCTGCCTCTCATCTGCTGTGGTCTCATTGAAAGCAACATTGTCTGATTTTAGAAATGGAACCATGAAACTGTTAAATGACCAGTTATTTCATGGTTATGTCCAAAGGGGTTGAAATTCCAAAGCAAGGGGAGCAACCAATTTATTTTTCTTTTCTTTTTTTTTGTTACTGAGAGACCTTGATGACCCATGGTGAAGAGCTTCAAAGCAGAGTCCAAAGTCTTAACCATGAAAATCTTTTTCTTAACTGCAAAGAGGGCTCAGTCTTCAAAATTCAGATGGTCTCATCTTGTACTCTCCAGAAGGGAGGGCAAATATTTGCATTCTGTTCTAGGAGAGGTCCCATGTGTTAAGTGCTCCTAATACAACAAAGGAAAAGGATTTTTTTTTTAAAGCAGTTGCATTTCCTATTTAAAAGGCCAATCGTTTACATATTGCTTTACTTGCAACCAAAATAGTTCTAATGCATTTATCCACAGCACGTTGTGTTGATGGTAGGGACTATACATTGTCAGCCTTTAGCTCTGAAATCTTGTGGCTTTATCTTCTTTTTTTTTTTTTTTTTTCTTGAGATGGAGTCTCGCTTTGTCACCTAGGCTGGAGTGCAGTGGCGTGATCTCAGCTCAGTGCAACCTCCGCCTCCAGGGCTCAAGTAATTCTCCTGCCTCAGCCTCCCAGGTAGCTGGGATTACAGGTGCCCACCACCATGACAGGTTAATTTTTTGTGTTTTTAGTAGAGATGGAGTTTCACCATGTTGGCCAGGCTGGTCTCGAACTCCTGAACTCAAGTGACCCGCCTACCTCAGCCTCCCGAAATGCTGGGATTGCAGGTATGAGCCACTGCACCCGGCCTATCTTCTTTCCCGGGCTACGGGTAGTCAGTTCAGAGCCAGTAAATATGGTTGCAGGAAAGTCTTTTCTTTACCATCTGTATTACTTCCCTATTGCTGCTGTAACAAATTACTATAAACTTTGTGACTTAAAGCAACACACACTTATCATTATCTTATGGTTCTGGATGTCATAATTCTGCATTGGCTCTCACTGGGTTAAAATCAAGGTGCTGACAGGGCTGCATTACTTTCTGGAGGCTCTATGGCAGAAGTTCCAGCCCACATTCCTTGGCTCCTGGCTTCCTTTCTCTGTCTTCAAAGTCAGTAATAGTAGGTCATGTTCTTCTCACATCTCATCAGTCTGACTTCTGTGTCCCTCTTCCATTTCTAAGGATCCTTATGATTACATTAGGACACCCATATAATCCACAATAATCTCCCTACTTTGGGGTCAACTGATTAGCAATCTTAATTCCACCTTCATTCCCCTTTGCCATGCAAGGTAACGTATTCAAAGGCTTAGGATGTGGACATCTTTAGGGGTCTATTATTCTGCCTACCACACCACCACATGACAAATGCTTATTGAACATCTACTGTTCATGGAAAGCTTTGTGCTCTGCCTTAAGGGAAAATCTGGATAAGACAGGACTTGTTCAGAAAAGGGTAAATAACAATGGGAGGTTTCACAGGCTATGAGAGAGGTAAGAACATGAGGAACTCATGCTATGTCATGCTACAAAAATTAGAAGACAGTGTGGTATGATGACTGAGGTGGTCAGAGAAGACTTCCTGGAAGAGGCAGAGCTTAATCGGTCTTAAAGAAAAGGCAAGACTTGAACATTGTTTCTGAGCTGAATAAGTCTTACATATACACTTTTGAGGGCAGATTTCCAAAGTAGCAGATGTAACATGAAAGTACTTACTGCTATTCTAGTGATGTCTCCATGACACTTATTGGCCTAAAAATCACTGTTATACATACCAGCTCATTCGATGCTCACCACAGCCCTGTGAGGGGAGTAAGGAGAACAGGGAACTACATAAACCTTTCCATCATTGAGTCCCTGGGCCCCTTTCCAGGCTTAGGGCCACCCCCAGTGTTCTTTCTTCCTTGTGGCCATAGGGATACCACCTGTTTTCTCCTTTGGTAATTATCTCCCCAAGCCTAGCTGCAGAATGAGACACAAACTCTGCACCTTCCCAGTTTCTTGCTACTATTGAAGCCAAGCACACAGGCTCATTTAAAATTTACTAAACTCTGGAGAAAACAGGGTAAAACCGACAGACACAAGGGAGTGACAAAAGTTTCATAATCTTACAAAGTTTGTATAATAATGGTCTCTGATCTATAGTTTCTGCTCCCCTTTTCAATGGCAAAAGAAAGTAGTATTGAGTTTAGGTCCTCTGCTTATATTTTCTTAGGGCTCATCGTCATCATCATCATTGTAGCAAGCAACTATGGAGTGCTTTTTATATGTCAGGCAGTGTTCTCATTGATTTCCATACTTTAACTCATTTAATTCTTACAACAACCCATTTTATGGATAATGAGGCAGACTTCAAACCTAAGTAGACTGGCTCTGGAATCTGTTTCTAACCACTACACCATACTGCTCTACCATCTCTTCCGCAGCACCACTTTGCCTTCTGCCTGTCAATATAGGCTACAATTTGGATACGTTCTCCATGAGGGATCAGTATGCTAAGTTACAGAAGAAGAAACTGAGGCTGAGCAAAGTTAGACTTTTCCAAGGCAGCATTAATAATGAGTGGGGAGCTGGAGGTCAAATCCAGCTCCATCATACCATGTTGCCTTTATGAGGTGCTACTTTGGTGAGGTCTGGTTCTGCTCCAACGTAGTAAAAAGAATTGATTTCAAATGATTCCACATGTATCAGTCCCTTGTATCATTATGGGATGTTTCATTTTTGGATGCTGTAATCAAGACCAGATTAATACCTTTAAAGGCTCTAAGATTTAAAAGAAACGAATGTCCTCCCAACACTATCCTCTATGGATTCAAATTAAAAGTAATTATAAACAATAAAATAAGTAAAACAAACTATCATTTTTCCCATGACTACTTAAATTTTTGTTTTTGAAATACCAGCCATTAAATTCTTTTATAAATCCTTAAAAGTATTCTCAAAACAATTTTTTCTGATGATGTCCTAAGCACATGCTTAAACTATTAAGTAATTCAACACTCTCTGTTACATCTTAATTCCTGGAAGAGGTGTACTAGATTTGTAACTGTAAAGGCAAATTTGGGACAAATGAGGACAGACACAAGTGATCAGGAAGAAGACAGAACATGCAGGTCAGGGAAGGGCTGTGTGTTTATAGTTTGCAAGAATCCACCTACCATGGGTGGGATCAACCGTCTACAGGAAATCTTTCCGAAAGACTGCAGTCTATGGTAAAACTATGAATAAGTTACTGATGACGTTTAAGTACTCCCTAGAGATCTCCAGGAAGCAACCTCAAATTTAATCAATGCCCTATAATCCATAAACCTGGGAAATGCAAACATTAAAATAGGTGAAACAATACAGGGTGGAGGGGACTATTATAATGTCTAGAGCCAACAGAAGGAAAGCAATTCTTGGAGAATTTACAAAAAAGGGAAGTTGATGGTGAGAAGTTTTATTTATTTATTTTAACTTATTTTTATTTTACTTTAAGTTCTGGGATACATGTGCTGAACGTGCAGGTTTGTTACATAGGTATACATGTGCCATGGTGGTTTGCTGCACCTATCAACCCATTATCTAGTTTTTAAGCCCATATAGTTTTTAAGGTGGATTCTTGCAAACTGTAAACACACAGCTCTTCCCTGAGCTGCATGTTTTGTCTTCTTCCTGATCACTTGTGTCTGTCCTCATTTGTCCCAAAGTTGCCTTTATAGTTACAACTCTGGTACACCTCTTCCAGGAATTAATATGTAACAGAGAGTGTTGAATTACTTAACAGTTTAAACATTAGGTATTTGTCCTCATGCTCTTTCTCCCCTTGCCTGCCACCCCCCAACAGGCCCCAGTGTGTGATGTTCTCCTCCCTATGTCCATGTGTTCTCATTGTTCAAATCCCACTTATGAGTGAGAACATGCAGTATTTGGTTTTCTGTTCCTGTGTTAGTTTGCTGAGGATGATGGTTTCCAGCTTCATCCATGTCCCTGCAAAGGACATGAACTCATTCTTTTTTATGGCTGCATACTATTCCATGGTACATATGTGCCACATTTTCTTTATCCAGTCTATTATTGATGGGCATTTGGGTTGGTTCCAAGTCTTTGCTATTTTAAATAGTGCTGCCGTAAACATACACGTGCATGTGTCTTTATAGTAGAATGATTTATAATCCTTTGGGTATATACCCAGTAATGGGATTGCTGGGTCAAATGGTATTTCTGGTTCTAGATTCTTGAGGAATCACCATACTGTCTTTCACAATGGTTGAACTAATTTACACTCCCACCAACAGTGTAAAAGCATACCTATTTCTCCACATACTCTCCAACATCTGTTGTTTCCTGACTTTTTAATGATCACCATTGTAACTGGCGTGAGATGGTATCTCATTGTGGTTTTGATTTGCATTTCTCTAATGGCCAGTGATGATGAGCTTTTTTTCATATGTTTGTTGGCCGCATAAATGTATTGATGGTGAGAAGTTTTTAGTGTGTCCAGCATTGCCCAAGAGAGGGAGGTTTCAGATTTGGGGCATGAATATTTTAGTTGAATTTGCTGGTGTAATCTTATCTTGAAAAGGGCCAAGTGAGTTTGCTGCTACAGTTTAATAGTAATATTCCGTTAAGATCATCTGACTATCTTAGCTCAGATTCTGTGATCACCAACTTATCAACGGACTTCATAGTACTCTGATATTGGGAATGGGGGTCCTACCTCACAGACATAAGGGTCCGATCAGCATGGCATATATAATTCTTTAGATAATACATAAATTATCATCCAGATTATAGATCATTCTTTTATGAATCACAGGATCTCAATGTTGGAGTATATCTAAGGGACATTTAGTTAACCATCCACCTGGTGCTGATATTCCCCTTATAAAAAGCTGACAAGGGGTTGTCCATTTTTCCTTGAGAGTCTCAAGTAATAGGAAACACATTACTTCTTTACTTCTCTGAACACCTGTGTTGGAAAATTCTGCTTTATATTGAAAAAAAAAAAGTGTTACTTTATTTGTATTTTTATTTTTTGACACAGAGTCTTTTTCTGTTGCCCAGGCTGGAGTGCAGTGGCATGACCTTGGCTCACCACAACCCCTGCCTCCTGGGTTCAAGTGATTCAAGTACCTCAGCCTCCTGAGTAGCTGGGACTACAGGCATGCACCACCATGCCAGGCTAATTTTTGTATTTTAGGTAGAGATGGGGTTTTGCCATGTTGGCCAGGCTGTTCTCAAACTGCTGACCCCGGTGATCCGCCCACCTCAGCCTCCCAAAGTGCTGGGATTATAGGCGTGAGCCACCGTGCCCAACCAAAAGTGTGTTACTTTAGAGCCCCCATTCCTTGGTTGACTCCTTGGGTCACATACAAAAAAATCTAAATCTTCTAAAAAAAAATGTAGATAAACTCATGTCCCCGATAAACCTTTTCCAGGCCAAATTCCCTACACTCTTTAAATCCTTCTAATATAGGATGCTTTCAAATCATTACATCAACCTGGTCACCCTTCCATGGACAGGATTTAGTTTCTTTTTTAATATGTGGTCTTGGGCATGGGCAAGTATTTTTGTAAAATTTACAAATGTAAAATATTTTCATTGCTAGTGATTGACTGTCTCTTACCACTCCAACTTCCCTCTGTCACACTTCCCCTCAGGTCAAGTGATGCTGGACTGGCCATGAGCATTTCTGGAATACAGATAAGAGGTTATTGTTTTGGTGGTATATTTAGTTTGGATTTAGGAGAATATATATTATGTGGTTCACTGCCACTTCTATATCTAGTTAACTGATCGATAGCTGCCTTAGTGTAGAAATGGCTTCCAGGAAAACTCCTACTATGCACTGTGCCAATTTCACCTGGCATTATGATACTAAATTGCAGGTGTGTTTGGCAGCTAATGAAAATGTTATTTTTATGGGTTTGGTGATGTTGAAGAGATTTTTCAGCTTTTTATAATAAATATAAAATGTACTATGCATTGAGCTATACTCCTTATAATGGGAACATTTCATGGCATATAAATTATACCTCAATAAATCTGTTTAAAATGTGCTGTGATTTCTTTTCCATTTTAAATAAATATTTGCTTTTGTGCCTAAAGTAAAGTAAAATAAAAATATGTAGCAGGATATCTACAAAACCTGTACAAAACATCCCCTTGGTATGGAAGAGTGAAATGGAAGCATACCCTTTGAGATTGGGAATTAGGCAAGGGGATCACTACTTCTACCTTTGTGCAACATTGTACTAGAAGTTCTAGTAAGTGCAGTAAGCAAATAAAAAGAAATAAAAGTTATAAAAATTAGAAAAAAGAAGGTTGGGCACGGTGGCTCACGCCTGTGATCACTGCATTTTGGGAGGTCAAGGCGGGCGGATCACCTGAGGTCAGGCGTTTGAGACCTGCCTGGCCAACATGGTGAAACCCCGTCTCTACTAAAAATACAAAAATTAGCCGAGCATGGTGGCAGGCGCCTGTAGTTCCAGCTACTCGGGAGGCTGAGGCAGGAGAATCGCTTGAACCCAGGAGGCAGAGGTTGCAGTGAGCTGTTGCAGTGAGCTATTGCACTCCAGCCTGGGCAACAAGAGGGAAACTCCATCTCAAAAAAAAAAGATAGAATTTGAAAAAAGAAATAAAACTGTGTTTAGAGCAAAAAATGTGACCATGTTTATAGATAATCTAAGACAAAATACAGAAATATTATTACAATTAATAAGTGAGTTCAGCAATGTTGCTGGATATAAAAATCAATATGTAAAAACAAATTGTCTCTTTAACAGCCATCATTAAAAATTAAAATAAAAATATATAATTTACGACCCCATGAAAACATATAAAGTTCTTAGAAGTGAATATAACAAAGGAGATGCAAGAATTTGATTATAAAATTTACATGAAAATGAAAAGGCCAAGAATAAAAACAAAACACAGAACCCCCCCCCCCCCCCACAAAACAAAGAAACAAACAAACAAAAAGCCAAGAATAGCCAAAGCACTCTTAAAGAACAAGGTGGGAGAACTTGTCTTATCAGATGTCAAGACTTAGTAATTAAGGCAGTGGCATGTAAGAACTAAATGGAGAGCTCCGAAACAAACTCGTGTATAAAGACATTTCATATATAATAGAACTGACATTTTAGATCAGCGAAGAAAGTATGTTTTTGAAAGTACTTTTCAAAAATGGTCGGGCGCGGTGGCTCATGCCTGTAATCCCAGCACTTTGGGAGGCCCACATGGGTGGATCACATGAGGCCAGGAGGTCAAGACCAGCCTAGCCAACATAGCAAAAACCTGTCTCCACTAAAGATACAAAAATTAGCTGGGCATGATGGTGCTTGCCTGTAATCCCAGCTACTCGGGTGGCTAAGTCATGAGAATCACTTGAACCCAGGAGGCAAAGGTTGCAGTGAACAGAGATCATACAACTGTACTCCAGCCTGGGTGACAGAGCAAGACCCTGTCTCAAAAAAAAAAAAAAAAAAAGTACTTTTCAAAAATGATGCTGGAGCAATTCGTTTTCCATATTTAAAAGTCGTAAATTGGATACCATAAGTAAAAATCAGCTCCAGGTGGATTCAAAACATAAATGTAAAATGCAAAAATATAAAATTTCTGGAAGAAAATATAAAAGAGTGTCTTGATATCTGGATAGTGGTGGATTTCTAAAGCAAAACATAAAATGCATAAATCATAAAAGAAATGACTGGTAATCAGAGTGCATTAAAATTAAGAACTTTCATTTATCAGAAAACACTATTAAGAGAGTGAAAAGATAAGCCATAAACATAACCAATAAAAGATTAGTATAAGATTATAAACAGAACCCTAAGAATCTATAAGCAAAAGAAAAATAAACCAATAGAAAGATAGGCCATAAGGTAGAATAGGCTCAGAATAGGCTCTTTTAAAAAGAGAAAACTCAAATGGCCAGCAGTTGAATTAAAAGATGCTCAAACTCATTAGTAATCAGGGAAATGCAAATTAAAATCATAATAAAATAGTATTCCACACTTACTTGAATCATAAAAACAAAAAAGTCTGGAAAATACTGAGGGCTGGTAAGCATGTGGCGGAAGTAGAACTCTCATTCATAACTCTCTGTAGTATACATTTAGGTGGTCACTTTGGAACGGGCTTAGAATTACATAGCAAAGTAGAATATGTGCAAATCTCAGGACCCAGGAATTTCACTCCTGGGTATATACCTTAGAGAAACTGTAGCATATGTGTGACATTTGATCAACATTGTTCTGTCATCATATCTATCAGTAGTGGGATGAATGAATACATTAATGTATATTCATTCATGCAATGGCATATTAGATAGCAGTGTAAATGAACTGTAATTACATGTACATGTATGAATCTCAAAAACCCAATGTTGAAAGAAGCAAACCACAGAAGCATACATACACACTGCCAGGTTTCATTTACAAAAAGTTCAAAAACAGGAAAAACTAAACAATATATTGTTTAGGGATGCAACTATAGTTAGTAAAAATATAAAGAAAAATAACAGAATGATTACCCCAAATTTCAGGATAGTAATTACATCTGGTGGGGTAGAGGAGGGGAAGAAGATAGATGTGATCGGGGAGAGAAACACAAAGAGCTTTAAGATACCGGAGAAAAATAGTCTATTTTCTTTAATCTGAGTAGTGAACAGATAGATATTTGTTCCTTAAAATTATTCTTTAAGTTACATATATATGTTGTATACACTCTTCTGTATATATTTTACCATTTTAGAAAAGGAAAAAAATCAGTGCCCAGAGCTGAACATACAACTCTAGTTAATCTGCCCAGAGCTGAACATACAACTCTAGTTAATCTATCATACTCGAAGGCAATCATCTCCATTCTTTTGAGTGCTCTGCCCTTGTTTATTTTGAACCAAAGAGTACATTTATACTTGTTAAATTTTCTCTTATTCTATTTGGCCCTTCTTTTCACTTGTCCTTCCAGCCAGTCAAGCTCTCCCCAAAGCCATCATCATATATGTCAAGCATGGGTCATCCTCCAGGGCAACTGGTATACTAAAGTTTCTGAGCCAGCCAGGCTGAAATCCAAATGGCAGCCGGCAGACGTGGCAACACTTTGAAAAGTCCACCTTGAAACAGCTTCCTTACCACACACGCTTCCCTCCCTACTTCTCCTGAAGTAATCTGTTTATGGACCCAGACTAATTATCTTTTTTATGAGAAACTTTAGCAAATCTTTTATCTAGGAAGGCAATGCTTCACATTAGGTTATGTTGATAAGGTGATGAGAGAGAATATTTCATCCAAGAATACTGCTATTTCCTGAAGGGGTAAAAACCCCACAGGGAAAACCCCTGTGGTTCTCATAGGTAGGGCTGGTCTATCTAAGCTGATAGCACAGTTTCATCCAGAGAAGGGAGGCAGAATAAACTTATTCATTCCCGGGGACTCTTGGGGTAGGTGTGCGTTTTTCACATCTTGAAGACTCACAGACCCTGAGCTGGATAAATGTCCCATTCCTGAAGGACCTCTCCAGAATCCGGATTGCTGAATCTTCCCTGCTGCCTAGAGGGGCTCCAGTTTCTTGACAATGGGAAACTGGGTGGTTAACCACTGGTTTTCAGTTTTGTTTCTGGTAAGTGATGTTTGACTTCCTATTAATCAGGAAGAATTAAGGAGAAATCATGTTTGTTAATATTTGTAAAATAATTTGAAAGGGAAAGATTCCATGCCAATTATTGGGTTCCTCAGGACCAGTTAGTTAAAAAATACAACTCTGGGTCAGATGAGAGGACAGAGGCAAATAGCATGCAATTGTTCATGTTGTCAAATCACAAGTATTTGGAATTTCAATCTGTTTTCATTTTCTGTCATCTCCCTTTCTCTTCCATCTCACTTCTAACTACTACCATGAGTGCTGATTTCTCTCTATCTTTCCTATACTGGTCCCGTCAAGATTTCAAAAAGTCGCTGAATGTTTGAGATGAAAGTGATCTTAGAGATCATCTGGCCCAGCACTACCCACTAGAAATATAGCAAACCACATAATGTATTTCCTAAATTTTCTAATACCTGCACTGAAAATGTAAAAATAAACAGGTGAAGTTAATATTTAACAATATAACTCATTTAACCCAACATATCAACAGATCCTTTCAGTATGTATTCAATATTGAACATATTAATAAGATAATTTACATATTTTTATTTTTACTGAGTCTTTCAAATCTGATATGTATACCACAGCACATCTCAGCGAAGACTAGCCA
Source organism: Macaca mulatta (assembly GCF_049350105.2). Taxonomy (NCBI): domain Eukaryota; kingdom Metazoa; phylum Chordata; class Mammalia; order Primates; family Cercopithecidae; genus Macaca; species Macaca mulatta. Next base: position 107,751,785 of record NC_133426.1, on the reverse strand, counting down.
CATTTCAAGTGCTCAGCAGCCCCATGTGGGTAGTGGCTGTGGCATTGCATAGTGCAGATGTAAACCAACTTATTGATTGTACAAAGGAAAATAAGACCTAGATGTCACACAATGAATTGACTGAAGAGGCATCACTCGAACCCAGCTCCCCAGTGACGTTCAGGCCAGAACCCCTTTACCACCCTATGTATGCACAATCCCTTTCTCCTAACACTCAAACACCTCTCTCTACTCTCATTCTTCCATTTCTGAGCCACAAGTGAGCCTGGGGCTCCCTGTGTCCTTTCTCACTTTCCTAGATCTTCATTCATTACTCTTTCTCTTTTCTCCTATTTTGCTTTTGGGTCCCACAGGCGAAACAGGAGAAAAGAGAAGATGTGATGCTTCTTTTTTCTCCTGTCCACCCCCTCGCTCCCCCACCAGGTGCTCCAGGGAAAAATATGTGAGTTTTCCTGGAGGGTTGTTTGTTTTACATTTAACAAAAGTGCTTATTTTGTCAGGTTATCCCATGACATATTTTAAATGCTCAATGCCTTATATTGAGTTCTTTTGCACAATAATGGAAAAAACACTAGTTTAGGAGAAAGAGAACCTGACAAGTACTTTGAATTCTGCTACTAACTGGGTGACCTTGATCAAATTATTTATCCTCTCTAGACTTCAGGTCCTGTATGTGTATGTGGGGGGGACTGGGCAGGGGAGGGGAGCAGGGAATTAATAAAGTGACTAGATTAGATAGAAATATAAGGGTGTTTCTAGCTCTAAAATCCACATTTACCTGCATTTTTCCCCTCTTATTTTTTGCTAGGAGAGGTTACCAGCTATGATGGTGACTCACATTTAACTCTCTAGCTTTGAATTTCCATCCCCCACCAAACCAGCTGGCAAGCTTAGACTTCTCATTATCTCTGATATATACTCCTATGCACTGATTTTTAAATAAAAAATAAATTACTTAAAAATAGTTTTATTCCTCCTTCCTCCCAGGTCTTGTAGTTTACCTACTTTGTCATTCATAGTGGAGGAAATGACAGCTAAGATGGGGAATGGAATTCATTACTCCTAGCTATCACTGTATTTCATCATTTGCCTTGCCTACAATTGATGATGGGCTGACACAGAGTTATTTGCCCCTGTGTCTCTTTGTGATCCAGAAATATTTCTGCTCCCTCTAAATAAACTTCTCTCCTCTGTCTTCCAAATTCTGGAGGCATCTGTGACTGTTGACTTTCTCTTCTTTCAAAGACGTTTCTCTGGAAGACACTCAGCTCTGGAAAAGGGTATCTGAGCAAAGGAGGCAGGAAGAAATTGATTGGTAAAGGAGGTTCGGTGGTGACACAACTCTGTAGCTAGCACTTATTGATCTCTTACTAAGCCCCAAGCATTGCATTAATCACTTTACACGCATCATCTGACGTTAGCCTCATAGCACTACTATAAAGTAGGTCCTGTTATTATCCTCATTTTACAGGTGAAGAAATTGAGGTTTAGAAAAGTTAAATCACATGTCTGTCTGAGATTACAGAGCTATTAATTGGTGATGCTACAACTTGACTCCAATATCACACTTTAAATCACTATATTATAGTACTAAAGGTGTGTGAGTGGTCTAGATCTAGGGATTCTGAATAGGCCATGTCCTAGGCTAAAGGTCCTTTGCCTGTTGTGCTGAGATGGTTCTGACTCACACTGGGTCAAGGGATATATACTAGCGCCCTGGAGACCTGTCGAATTACAGACTGTCAAATCACCTTCACACTTGAGCTAGAGACCAGTTGGTTGGTCCTCAAGGCAATGGGCAGTGAGTTCCAAATTTCACGTTTAGCCAGTGCAGAGACAGAACTTGGGACAAGCAAAAGCAGTCTTAAGAGCTCAAATGAGTCCAAAGGAAAAATAGATTAATTTGAAAAAAGACTCACAATCTGAAAACAGGAAAATGTATGTCAGGGTGTAATTAAAAAGGCAGGCCCATCTGGAATGGTTTAGTTCTTTTCAGATAGGTATTGTTATAGATGCTAAATTTGTTCTTTGTTTCTTCAGATATCCATTTATTCACTTATTGCCATCTTTTAGGTGCAACAGTTTGAATGCTGTAGTCCAAGAATTGGCAAATGTTTCTGTAAAAAGCTAGATAGTACATATTTTAGGCTTTGCAAGCCATATGGTCTCTGTCCCAACTACTCTACTCCGTCATTGTATCACAAAAACAGCCATAAACAATACAGAAATGAGTAGCAGTGGCTAAGTTTCAATACCACTTTATTTATGGTCACTGAAATCTGAATTTTATATAACTTTCACATGCCACAAAATATTCTTCTTTTGATTTTCTCAACCATTAGCAAATTTGAAAATATAAAATATAAAAAACCATTCTGAGCTTGCAGGCTGTGGCAAAACAGGTCATGGGCCATGGACCTCAGTTTGCTGACCATGCTCTGGTCTAATGCATGTCTCAAAGTGCTGACTCACTGTGAAAGCCAGTTAGATACTGGCAGGATTGTACTCATTTAAGATGAAAACAGGTAAACACAAAATAGCCAAAATGGCGACACTCTTCCTATCCCTATCCTTTATTTACTCCTTCCCATACTCAAATTTCACTTTATCCCTTGCATGTTTTTTTTTTCTTCCTCTAGGCTGTTTGGTTGGGGCTGAATGTTTTCCTGTTTGTGGATGCCTTCCTGAAATATGAGACGGCCGACAGATACTACTACACAAGAAAAATCCTTGGGGTGAGTATCACGGTTGTGATGGAGGAATCCTATTTTTTTCCTTATCTCTGATTCTGGCTTCTTTGTGACCCAATGCCCTGATATCCTCTACGGCTAGGGTTGCCAGAAAAAGTACAGAATGCCCAACTGACTTTGAGTTTCAGATAAATGACAAATTATTTTTTGATATAAGTATGCTCCAAATATTGTATGGAACACAGGTATATGAAAATATTTATTTTTAAAAATCTGAAGTTAAAATTTAGCTTAGCATCCTGTATTTTTATTTAATAAATCTGATAACCCCATCTAGGGCACACTACCCAGACCCAATAAAGGAAACATGCCATAAAGAAAACTATTAGGCAGTGGTTTTCAAACTGGTTTCCAGAAACTCGGGTGTTCCTACAGGGTATGAGGGGAAGGCTAACTGGGCAGTGCTCCTGCTCCTGCCCCTGTTTCAACCAAAGCAGCCTATATCTATCTATGAACACCTGCTTACAATTTTAAGGAAGTGTTTGGTTTTTTTTTAAAAAAAAAGGAAAGTAAAAAAGAAAAAACAAACACAACTTGAAAACACTGCTGTCATGGAAACATACCTCTCTATCAAATAAGAGGGATACTTAGGGGAGTCTCATGGGTGCTACAGAATTCAAGGCCAGCAGAAAGGAGGGCTCAGGTCAAGGTTACACAACAGAGAAGCTTGAGGAAGCGGCAGATCAAAAACAGAAGAGGGAGGGAGTGGGTAGGGCACATGGGTGTGGAGGTGACCAGGAGGAAGCGTGGAGTTGAGGATGGTTCTCTCACAGGCTGATGAACCCGGACACTGCCTGGTTAGAAGATCATATTTGACTGCTACCTCTAGTCTATTATGCAATAACAGAGGATTTTAAAATCACTTTCATCTTGACAGTGTCTTTTTTTTTTCTTAGTAGCTTTCAGTATCCTCCCAATGTACATGTTTAAAGACAGCTTGTCCTTTTAAAAAATGCTTTTTTCTCTCTCCATAATCAAAGAATCCATGTTGAGATCACAACTAATTTGAATGTTCTGTTCATGGTTTATTTCACCCTGCTGTTTTCCATTTTAAATGTTCATCCTTGATCCTTCTTTAGAAAATAACTCCAAAGGAGGTATTAATTTGCTTTAAAAATAGCTTTTTACTAAGAGAATGATGCAATAAATGTGACTAGTTATTAACAGCTTGATCACTGCATGACCAAAATGTCAGCAGCAGAAAAATAAATTATGCTGATGTCCCATGGACATTTTGTTTTTTAAAAATTATTTAAAAATTGTTTATATATGTAGGGGGTATAACTGCAGGTCTCTTTCTTTCCTTCTTTCTTTTTTCTCTTCCTTCCTTTCTTTCTTCTTCCTTCCTTTTCTTTCTCTCTCTCTTTCTTTCTTTCTTTTCTTCCTTCCTTCTTTCCTTCCTTCTTTCTCTTTCTTTCCTTCTTTCTCTTTCTTTCTTTCTTTCTTTCTTTCTTTCTTTCTTTCTTTCTTTCTTTCTTTCTTTCTTTCTTTCTTTCTTTCTTTCCCTCCCTTCCTTCCTTCTTTCCTTCCTTCCTTCCATCCTTCCTTCTTTCCTTCTTTGTTTTCATTCTCTTTATTTTGAGACAGGGTCTTTCTCTGTTACCCAGGCTGGCATGCAGTGGCATGATCATGGCTTACTGCAGCCTCGACTCTCCCAGGCTTCAGCTATCTTCCCACCTCAGCCTCCTGGGACCACAGATGTGCACCACCAAGCCTGGCTAATTAAAAAAATTTTTTTTTGTAGACATGGGGTCTCCCTGTGTTGCTCAGGCTAGTCTCAAAACTCCTGGGCTCAAGTAAAATTCCCACCTTGGCATCCCAAAGGCCGGGTATTACAGGTGTGAGCCACCTTGCCCAGCCACAAGTGCAGGTTTCTTACATGCATATATTGCATAGTGATGAAGTCTGGATTTTTAGTTACCTATCACCTGAATAGTGAACATTGTACCCAGTGGGTCATTTTTCAACCCTCACTCCCCTCCCACCCTCCCACCTTTTGTAGTCTCCAATGTCCATTATTCTACTCCGTAGGACATTTCATTTTTAAGGCCCTATTTTAAAAAATTAATTATCAATAATGCTGCTTGCAATGAGATCAAACCATATATTAGGTTGGTGCAAAAGTTATTGTGATTTTTGCTATTAAAACTGTTTGCAAAAACAGCAATTACTTTTGCACCAACCTAATAGAAGGGTATAAGTAAAATGTGAAAATCTCCCTCCCACCCCACTCCCCGGAGATACACACACACAAACACACACACAAACAGACATGCACACACACTGACATAAGCTCACAAATGTATCAGACACATAGGATTTGTTTTTGAGGTGGGTACTATTGTTTATTCACGTTTTCATTTTCATATAGTCAAATTTGCTGTTTTTTGGTGTACGGTTCTATGAGTTTGGGTAAACACATACAATAGGACACACAGTTTTTTTGTTTTAACCGAAAAAGGGATCACTTTGTAGATATTGGCTGGAAATTGCTTATGTTAATATATCTCACATATATCTTTTTTTTTTTTTTTTTTTTTTTTTTTGAGACGGAGTCTCACTCTTTCGCCCAGCCTGGAGTGCAGTGACGCCACCTCCTGGGATCAAGCAATTTTCCTGCCTCAGCCTCCCGAGTAGCTGGGATTACATGTACGCGCCACCATGCCTGGCTAATTTTTTGTATTTTTAGTAGAGATGGGGTTTCACCATGTTGGCCAGGCTGGTCTCAAACTCCTGACCTCAAGTGATCCACCAGCCTTGGTCTCCCAAAGTGCTAGAATTACAGGCATAAGCCACTGCACCCAGCCTCAGATATCTTTCCATGTGAGTGCCTAACCAGTGGTGTGCTGAAACCAGCTCATATCAGGTTGCAATGCCAGTTGTGTGCATCTCTTCCCAACTCTACATTCAGTGGTGTTCAATGACATCAAGTTAGTGTCTTGAAATCCGCCATGGTAGGAGTATTTACATCATCAAAATTGGCAAATGCTAGAAATCAGGAATCCCCCTCTCCCCAAAAAGCTAGTCATTAAAATATTTACCATCACTGCATCACTGCATAGAGCTCTCAGCCTTTTAAGAGAATAACAATTAATTACATTGGTATACCATAATTTATTTAAACATTTCACAGGTTATTTTTTCAACTCATGCTCTCCTTGGGAAAATATAGAGAGCAGTTTGATTCACTATGAAGTAGAGCAGATAAGCAGCAGAGGAAGAAGTTTAAATCCATAGTCAATGATGCATTAATGGCAGCAGGAGTTCAATTATAACACCAGTGAGTGGGGATCTAGAGAAATGAACATACATTGGCATATTTAAATGTGCTGCAATGAGGAAAAAATGTTTTCTCTAAAAAGAATTCATCCTATACAGATAGCCACCACAGAATATGGAACTGTGAAATTATAGTCCTATATTTTCAATTCACTTGCCAATTTTAGCTTTAAGAAATCTCTGTGATTCAAATAAGCAAGTAGTGGGAACCAGTGTGGAAATGCAGGATCTCTGAGATGAGCAGAGGAAATTTACTCAGAAATGGAACAGGCTGTCTGTACCGAAAACAGTCGGAGCGTGACTCAGCAGAGGGAGAAAACACAGGTCATGTGGAAAAGCCAGAAATGGAAAACAGTAGGGCAGCTTTTGTTCACCACACTGCCTGACATTCTTAGCCATTATGGATACTAGACAGGTCTTGTCCTGGTGTATTAAACTGATATCACATGTTCCTGGGTTTACGATGTAAGGAAAAATCAATTTTGTGCTTCATAGATAATTAGAAAAAGGCCAAGAAATTGTTAACCTTAACCCATACCCTTCCTTTTAGAAAGTCTTTGACATGCACACAATATAAGGCTGGCCAGTCAGCTGAAATGCAAAAAAATTGCCTGGCTGCTGCTGTCAGCTCCTCTGCTATGACAACATTGTCACACTCTATAGCAGTCCCAAGTTCATGAAGTAGACTCAGAGACCAGTTGTACAGAGTTGAGGAGAGAAGTCAGCTTTAGCTGCCATGGAGTTAAGCATATTCTGTCCAGCTTATACCTAGTAAGGCCTGTTTTTCTGGGCTAAATACTTCTTTGAAGCATTGATTTCTTGTCTCCTTTGCTAGCAGCTTCTACTGCTGGATCAGGTTGTTCTTGATTTATGCTGCCTGGCCACCCAAGAAAATCAGCTTAAAATTTTGCTCCTCTGAAGTTCTCCCTTCTCAAATATCTACCTGTTTAAAAATTTTACTCTAAGAGGTTTGCTAGTCTTGACTAACTTTGTTCAATTTTAAAAGACATTTTAATAGAATTGCTTAAAATTTTAGGGGTTTTTATTATATAACTATTATGTGCTTATAACTGCAATATTAGAAAATACAGAAAAGAATAAAATACCATCTGTAATTATACCTCTAAGTATGAGCTTTATTTAAAATGCAAATAAAGGTATATATAATCCTTGGCCAGGCATGGTGGCTCACGTCTGTAATCCCAGCACTTTGGGAGGCCAAAGCAGGCAGATCTCTTGAGCTCAGGAGTTCCAGACCAGCCTGGGCAACATGGCGAAACCCCGTCTCTACCAAAAATACAAAAATTAGCTGGGTGCGGTGGTGCATACCTGTAGTCCCAGGTACTCGGGAGGCTGAGGTGGGAGGATGGCTTGATCCCAGGAGGCAGAGGATGCAGTGAGCTGAGATCTCACCACTGCACTCCAGCCTGGGCAATAGAGCCAGACCTTGTCACACATATATATATGTGTGTGTGTGTGTGTGTGTGTGTGTGTGTGTGTGTGTGTGTGTATGATCCTTAGGACGTTTTTACAAGTGGCAAATAACAAAATTATAATTAAGAGTATTAAGTAAAATGTTACATCCATAGAATGTTTTGCTAACATGTAATCATTAAATCCTATTTTCTTTCATGTTAGTAAATGTAGTCAAACATTTCCAAACTACTGTCATGAGAATATCTCAATTCAATATTAAATTCAGTATATTTTATGTATTCTGCAAACAGAGCCTGGCCTGATGGTGTTAGCTACTGAGAGAGAGGGGAGGCAGCTGTAGCCCCGTTCATTTGCAGGCCTCAGACGAGTGGGCTGGGTCAGTGGCTCACATGCTAGATGGTGAAATGAAGCAGCTAATGGTCTCTTTTTCTCCTCTGCTCTAGTCAACATTGGCCTGTGCCCGAGCGTCTGCTCTCTGCTTGAATTTTAACAGCATGCTGATCCTGCTTCCTGTGTGCCGCAGTCTGCTGTCCTTCCTGAGGGGCACCTGCTCAGTGAGTCCCAGCCACTCCTAAGTCAACTTTCACATTAAAGAAGGAGACCCCAGACTCCTCAGTAGGACAGCCCAACACCATGCTCCTAGGAATGGAAGGCAGAAGTCTCCTTTGGTAGCTAAGGGGGTGGGTAAGGGTGGGTGAGTATTGGCATGCTATGTGCAAGAAGACATATTGGTTATGGGTTAGTGAATTTAATAAAGCTGGCTGGATACATCTGACCATGATCACTTTACATTTGTAGTTTTGCAGTCGCACACTGAGAAAGCAATTGGATCACAACCTTACCTTCCACAAGCTGGTGGCCTATATGATCTGCCTACATACAGGTAATGCAGGCAATCCATGAATCTGCAGACTCCAGGGCATTCAGAATCTTGCTTCATTCATCCATCCATATGCATATTCAAAAAATATTTATCGAGCACTGGGCACTATTTGTCAGGCACTGTTCTTGGCCTATTTCCATGAGCTTAAGTTCTATTCCTTTGGGAACAGAGTAAGTATAAAAAAGATCTCTGCAATCAAGGGTTTACTGGGCACCTTCTATGCACTCAGCATTCTGCTAAGCACTATAATGTAGGATTCTTCTAGTCTCATGGAGCACACCCACCGTGATGTTGCTGAGATGCCTCTTAACATTTCTTTTCATCTTTCCATTTAGCTATTCACATCATTGCACACCTGTTTAACTTTGACCGCTATAGCAGAAGCCGACAGGCCACAGATGGCTCACTTGTCTCCATTCTCTCCAGCCTATCTCATGATGAGACAAAGGGGGGTTCTTGGCTAAATCCCATCCAGTTCCGAAACATGGTGAGCTGACTTTCTAGCAAAGCATCTGAGATCAGGTCATGAGCAGGAAGTGCACAGGTGGACATTGTGTCAGGCTGATATTTCTCCTTTCACAGACAGTGGAGTATGTGACATTCACCAGCATTGCTGGTCTCACTGGAGTGATCATGACAATAGCCTTGATTCTCATGGTAACTTCAGCTACTGAGTTCATCCGGAGGAGTTATTTTGAGGTCTTCTGGTATACTCACCACCTTTTTATCTTCTATATCCTTGGCTTAGGGATTCACGGCATTGGGTAAGATCCTCAAACCCTCATTCTCAGCCCCTGACCTTGCATAATTCTTTGTCCCAAACCATCCTTCTTTGTCTATTTCAGTGGAATTGTCCGGGGTCAAACAGAGGAGAGCATAAATGAGGGTCATCCTCACAAGTGTGCAGAGTATTTTGAGATGTGGAATAATCATGACTGCCGCTGTAGGCGCCCTGAGTTTGAAGGGCAGCCCCCTGAGGTAAGAGCCCTATGGGCAAGGACAGACTCTTGTTTGGAGCTGTTACTGTTATTATTCTTATTATTACTCTTATTGTTATTATCATCATTATTATTAGCTCAGTCCTGTGCTGGGTCTTATGAAGGATATCCATGGGGTTCCTACCTTTAAGAAACTTCCAATATCACTGGCAACAGGCAATTACAAGGGGATCTTGAAGAGAAAAAACTAATAGTTCTTGCATGTTGTGAGACCCTCTGCAAAGGTAATAATGATAGCCCACATTATTAATTGTGTTTATCATCTGCCAGCCTTGCTGCATAATATGGATTATTTCATTTATATATAGCGATAACCTATGAGATATGTACTTCTTTTTTGTCTAAATTTTGAAACAAAAGGACAGGAATCCAAGAGATTAAGTAAACTGACAAGCTCTTACAGTAAGTAAGTAGTGGAGCTTGAATACAAGCCCAGGCCTTTTGGATTCCAAAGGTTTGAACTCTTGACCACTATACTGCCCCAAAGCTCAGCTGTGATATTCCAGTCAAATTCTGGAGGGAAATAAAGCATTCTTGAAGTGGGCTTTCTTTGGTGTTCTAAGACTATGCTTGGAAATTTTTGTTAGATACTGGGCGATCATGAAACTGTGTTCTAGGGAACTCAAGGTGTGCCCCAGGGTAATTCTTGCAGATATTATGATTTACCTTTGCTTTCTCAAAAAATAGGTTATATTGAGGAGTAAATGGAAGGGGAAGGTTGATTTGTGGTGCCTCAAAGTACTCTGAGAATGATTAAGGTCTTTAAATCAGATTCAGGATTAAGAGCAATAGCTTAGTTCTCATCTAGAACACGAAAAATATATAAAACAAAAAGCCTTATAAAGTTGGCATTTTAATTCAGCAGGAAAAGGATAAATTAACAATTTTTAGTACAAGAAGATCATCATCTGGGAAAAAAGGTATATTTTCATTTCACACCTTGCACTAAAATATGAATCGAGGATACATGAAGCAAAAATTTACATGTAAAAAAACCCATAAAAGTACTTTAAGACCACATGGGAAGTTTTTTCTAATATTGAAATGGGGGAACATGTTTCTAAATAAAATAAACCATCCTGAAGCCATAAAAGAAGAAATATTTTTGCATGGCAAAAGAAATCCCCATCGGGCCAGGCACAGTGGCTCACACCTGTAATCCCAGCAATTTGGGAGGCTGAGGTGGGTGGATTGCTTGAGCCCAGGAGTTTGAGACCAGCTGGGCAACATGGCTAAACCCCATCTCTACAAAAAAATGCAAAAATTAATTGGGCATGGTGGCGTGGAGGGTGAGGTGAAAGGATTACTTGAGCCTGGGAGGTTGAGGCTGCAGTGAGCTGTAATCATGCCACTGCACTCCAGCCTGGGTGACAGTGAGATCCTGTGTCAAAACAAACAAACAAACAAACAAACAAAAATTCCCATTGTAAATAAAGATAGACAAAAAATTACCAAGTAGGAAAAGTATTTACAACTCACAGGCCATGGACTAATTTTCTAATATATCAGTAACTCCTAGAAATCAATAAGAAAAAGCCTAATAACATGATAAAAAGAGATAAAGAAGATATGAACAGAATGATCTCAGAAATGGAGATATATTTTTATCTTAAATATATGAAATGATGCTTAATGTTATTCATAATTGAAAAAATGCCAAATAAAACCACAAGAATCTGTTAACCTGATAGATTAGCAAAGATAAAAAACCTGCTAATGTATGGTGTTGGCAAGAATATGGAGAAATGCTCTTATGCATTGCTGGTGAGAGTGTAAACCTATACAACTGCTTGTAGAGAGTGATTTGGCAGTAGCAATTAAGCTTTAAAACTCGACTTCCAATTTATTCCACCAATATACTTAAATATGTGTTAAATTACATGCATTAAGTTATTCATTACAGCATTGTTAAATAGAAAAGAAGATTGGAAACAAGTGTGCCTCGATGGGGAACTAGTTACATTTTGGAACTTTCATGCAGTGGAATAGTCTGCAACCAGTAAAACGAAAGAGAGAGCACCATAGACACTAATAGGGACCAGTCTCTAAGATGTTAAATGTAAAAGGCATGGCAGTGTATATAGTCTCCTATCATTTGCATTGAAAAGATCATTTAAATGCCTGTTCTCCAGAAGAATTCACAAAATAATAACATTACCTCTGGGGATCTGGAGGGGAAGGAGGATTTGCTTTTTATTGTATATCCTGTTGTACTTTCAGATTTTGTACCATATACATGTATTACCTATTTAGAAACTAATTTTGTAATAAGACAGATGGAGTGCTAGCTACACAAATAAAGAATGGACCACTAGCTACACTAATAAAGAAAAAAGAGAGAAGATCCAAAAACCACAATCAGAAATGACAAAGAGGACATTACGACTGACCCCACAGAAATTAAAAAAAAAAAAACCCTCAGAGACTACTATGAACATCTCTATGCATATAAACTAAAAAAAAAAAAAAAACAAAAAAAAAAACCTAGAAGAAATGGTTTAAAAACCTAGAAGAAATGGATAAATTCCTGGACACATAATACAACCTCCCAAGACCAGACCATGAAGAAATTTAATCCCTGAGCAGACCAATATTGAGTTCCAAAACTGAATCAGTAATAAAAAACCTACAACCAAAAAAAGCCCAGGACCAGACAGATTCACAGCCAAATTCTTCCAGATGTATAAATAAGATCTGGTACCATTCCTACTGAAACTATTGCAAAAAAATTGAAGAGGGTCTCCTTCCTAACTCACTCTGTGAGGCCAGCATCATCCCGATACCAAAATGTGGCAGAGATACAATGAAAAAAGAAAACTTCAGGTCAATATCCTTGATGATCATCGATGAAAAAATCCTCAACAAAATACTGGCAAACTGAATCCAGCAGCACATCAAAAAGCTAATCCACCACGATCAAGTAGGCTTTATCCCTGGGATGCAAGATTGGTTCAACATATGCAAACCAATAAATGTGATTCATCACATAAAGAGAACTAAAGACAAAAACCATATGATCATCTCAGTAGATACACAAAAGGCTTTCAACAAAATTCAACATTCCTTCATATGAAAAACTCTCAGCAAACTAGGCATTGCAGGAACATATTTCAAAATAATAAGAGCCGTTTATGACAAACCCACAGCCAATATCATACTGAATGGGCAAAAGCTGGAGGCATTCCCATTGAAAGCTGGAACAAGACAAGGATGCACTCTCTTACCACTCCTATTTAACATAGTGCTGGAAGTCCTGGCCAGAGCAATCAGGCAGGAGAAAGAAATAAAAGGCATTCAAATAGGAAGACAAAAAGTCAAACTATCCCTGTTTCCAGACAATATGATTCTATACCTAGAAAACCCCATAGTCTATGTCCAAAAGCTCCTAGATCTGATAAACATCTTCAGCAAAGTTTCAGGATACAAAAGCAATATACAAAAATGAATGGCATTGCTATACCCTGACACCCAAGCTGAGAGTCAAATCAAGAATGCAATCCCATCCACAATAGCCACAAAAAGAATAAAATACCTAGGGATACAGCCAACCAGGGAGGTGAAAGATCTCTCCAATGAGAGTTACAAAACACTGCTCAAAGAAATTAGAGATGACACAAACAAATGGAAAAACATTCCATACTAATGGATAGGAAAAATCAATATCATTAAAATGGCCCTACTGCCCACATCAATTTACAGATTCAACACTATTCCTACCAAACTACCAATGACATTCTTCACAGAATTAGAAAAAAACTATTTCAAAATTCATATGGAACCAAAAAAGAGCCCAAATAGCCAAGGCAATCCTAAGCAAAAAGAACAAAGCTGGAGGCATCATGTTACCCAACTTCAAACTATACTACAAGGCTACAGTAACCGAAACAGCATGGTACTGGTATAAAAATAGACAAACAGACCAATGGAACAGAAATAATGTTGCATACCCATGACCATCTGATCTTTAACAAACTCAACAAAAATAAGCAACGGGGAAAGGACTCCCTGTTCAATAGGTAGTGCTGGGATAACTGGTTAGCCATATGAAGAAGATTGAAACTGGACTCCTTCTTTACACCGTATACAAAAACCAACTCAAAATGGATTAAAGACTTAAATGTAAAACCCCCAACTATAAAAACCCTGGAAGACAACCACCCTGGAAGACAACCTAATACCATTCAGGACATAGGCCCCGGCAAAGATTTCATGATGAAGATACCAAAAGCAAATGCAACAAAAATGAAAATTGACAAATGGGATCTAATTAAACTAAAGAGCTTCTGCACAGCAAAAGCAACTATCAAGAGAGTAAACAAACAACCTAGAGAATGTGAGAAAATATTTGCGAACTACACATCTGACAAAGGTCTAATATCTAGCATCTATAAGGAACCTAAACAAATTAACAACAACAACAACAAAGAATAAATTATCCCATAACAAAGTGGACAAAGTCTCAAAAAAAAAAAAAAAAAGTGGGCAAAGGACATAAAGAAACACTTTTCAAAGAAGACACACATGCAGCCAACAAGCATATGAAAAAATGCTCCACGTCACCAATCATTAGAGAAATGCAGATCCAAACCACAACGACACACCATTTCACGCTCTTCTTTTATGGCTTCGGGATGGTTTATTTTATTTAGAAACATGTTCCCCCATTTCAGTATTAGAAAAAAACTTCCCATGTGGTCTTAAAGTACTTTTTTGAAGAAATATGTGTATGGTATATATACCATTTTAATCATTTTTAAAGTAAACATTGTGGCCATTACTTTACTCATGTATAATACTTTTTCACACCTTAATTATTTATCTCCATTTCCTGGAAGTGAAGTTCCAGGGTAAAAGAGAAAGAACACTTTTGAGGCTATTGAGATGTGCTGCTCAAATGCTCTCTGGGAAGATGTTGCCAATTTGCATTTTCAGCCATGTGAAATGCATGTTCAATTTGCATGCCCACATGAACACTCCCATTTCCCTGAATCCCAGTTAATGCTGGGCATTATTACTTAAAGTTGTTTTTCAATTTGAGAGACTAAAACGGTATCTTGTTTTAATATTTATTACTCTGACTATTTCTGAGGCCAATATTTTTTTCACATTGTTATTACCCATTTCTTAAATATATTTTTCCTCAAATTCAGCTAGGGAATTTTTTCAAATAAGAAATGGCACTGAATTGCATAATGTTCACTCTGTTTGACTTATCCCATCTCTGCCTCTTCCTTCCCTAGAGATACTCAAGGAAGTTATTTACTTGCACCAGCTTAAGAAACCTCACTTCACACAGTCCCAATGTATAACACTTGAGCAACTGTGCAAGAAAGGACATAATTTAGTATTGCTAGGAAGTACATTTTTAGTAGTTCCTGTACAGGTAGAAACAAACTGCTGCTTTGCAAAGATCTCAGGGATAGAAAGGCTGCTTTATTTATTTATTTGTTTGTTTATTTATTTATTTATTTATTTTATTTTGAGATGGAGTCTCGCTCTCTCGCCCAGGCTGGAATGCAGTGGCGCGACCTGGGCTCACTGCAACCTCCTGGATTCAAGTGATTCTCCTTCCTCAGTCTCCCAAATGGCTGGGACTACAGGTGCCCACCACCACACTCAGCTAATTTTTGTATTTTTAGTAGAGATGGGATTTCACCGTGTTGGCCAGGCTTGTCTTGAACTCCTGACCTCAAGTGATCCACTCGCCTCAGCTTCCCAAAGTACTGGGATTACAGGTGTGAACCACCACGCCTGGCCGAAAAGCTGACTTTAAAAAAAATGTAGACAAGGTAAAAAATAAAAATAAAAAAAAAAAGTGACTACGTTAAATGTTTAAGCACTTGAGAAAGGAGGTGATGGATAAGTACTGAGTTTTATGAGCCAATAGCATCAGCCACATACTTTCCCTTTCTTGTGTTTATTTTGTTTTTAATCATCTGCTTCTATTTCACATCTACTTTCTCTGTTGGTTTTTTAGATTGTACAAGCTGTCCTCGAAGATAATCTTAGATTCTTAAAATTAAATCTTATTTTATTTTATTTTTTTATTTTTGGAGACAGTGTCTTGCTCTGTTGCCCAGGCTGGAGTGCAGTGGCGTGATCTCAGCTCACTGCAACCTCTGCTGCCTCCCGGGTTCAAGAGATTCTTATGCCTCAGCATCCCATGTAGCTGGAATTACAAGCATGCATCACCACGCCCAGCTAATTTTTTGTATTTTTAGTAGAGACAGGGTTTCGCTATGTTGCTCAGGCTGGGTCTCCAACTCCTGAGATCAGGCAGTCTGCCCGCCTCAGCCTCCTAAAGTACCAGGATGAGCCACTGTGCCAGGCCTTAAAATTAAATTTTACATATAATCTAAGAATAAGGATGTTTACCATGTGTCCCATTTCTGTGCTTTTCTCTTGCTTCTTGGTCAGACTTGTAAATTTCCAGGAATTGGTCTGTTTTATGAATAACAGATTAGCAAACGACACCGTTGTCTTTTATTTTTTCTATTTCCGTCTTCCAGATTTGGTGAAATTAGTACCTTAAAAATGATACACATTGGAGAACTCAGTAAAGAATGAAGGATGAACTGCTACACAAATAAGTCCTAAACAAGAAATTAATGTGTAATCTCATTCTTAACCCTGTCTCTGTGCAGTCTTGGAAGTGGATCCTTGCACCGGTCATTCTTTATATCTGTGAAAGGATCCTCCGGTTTTATCGCTCCCAGCAGAAAGTTGTGATTACCAAGGTAAAGAATATGCACTTTCCTCTTGCTGTGATGAGTTCTCTTCTATCAGACTATAGAACTAAATTTTTATGTTGTCACCCTGAAAGGAATAAAGAGGAACTTGGAGGCCGGGCACCGTGGGTGGTAATCCCAGCACTTTGGGAGGCCGAGGAGGGCAGATCTGTTGAGGTCAGGAGTTCGAAACCAACCTGGCCAACATGGCGAAACCCCGTCTCTACTAAAAATTAAAAAAAAAAAAAAAAAAAAATTAGCTGGGCGTGGTGGTGCCCACTTGTAATTCTGGCTACTTGGGAGGCTGAGGTGGGAGAATCGCTTGAACCTGGGAGGCGGCAGTTGCAGTGAGTCGAGTCGAAGTCACGCCATTGCACTCCAGCCTGGGTGACAGAGAAAGGCTCTGTCTCAAAAAACAAAAACAAAACAAAATTGGGTTTGGCATACAGTACTGGACAGAACTGGGAAAGAGGGGCTTCGCCGAAATCATCAGGATGATTGTTTGGTGCACACAATGTTTGTTTATAAAGTTGAATTGGTTGCTAGCATTTAAAAATCTGGATGGAAGCTTTTGTTTGATTTTTTTTCAAAGCTATTTCTTGCTTCTCTTGAAGAATCAGAAAACCTGATAACATTGTCATGGTTCCATATTGCAACCACTGTCTGGAGCTAAGTAGCTGCTGCCCTCTTTAGAGAGGATCTGTGTTTGTAGTTCACCACTGTCACCAGCCCTCTAGCTTCACTCATTCGCTTTATCTGCCTGTCCTTGTTGCCATTAGAGTTTGCCTTCTTTGGTCTATGTGCTTCATTCACTAGGTCGTTATGCACCCATCCAAAGTTTTGGAATTGCAGATGAACAAGCGTGGCTTCAGCATGGAAGTGGGGCAGTATATCTTTGTTAATTGCCCCTCAATCTCTCCCCTGGAATGGCATCCTTTTACTTTGACCTCTGCTCCAGAGGAAGATTTCTTCTCCATTCATATCCGAGCAGCAGGGGACTGGACAGAAAATCTCATAAGGGCTTTTGAACAACAGTATTCACCAATTCCCAGGTAGGTCCTTGAGACCAGAAGAGTCCCAGACCAGAATGCAGACTGGCAGAAAAGAGAAAGCAATTCTTCCTTGAACCTTAAGTTTGGTACAATAGAATAGGATTAAAATAAATACACAGAAGTCAACCATGGGAACAACTATATTTCTGGGAGGATGTTTGAGGTTAGAGGTGGAGGGGAGTCTTCAGTTGCCCGTTATCTTCTGTCTTCTGCCAGGATTGAAGTGGATGGTCCCTTTGGCACAGCCAGTGAGGATGTTTTCCAGTATGAAGTGGCTGTGCTGGTTGGAGCAGGAATTGGGGTCACCCCCTTTGCTTCTATCTTGAAATCCATCTGGTACAAATTCCAGGGTGCAGACCACAACCTCAAAACAAAAAAGGTATAATCCCGTATATCACTTTTTATCTGACCTGGGTCTGACAAGTCTATTGCATTCTTGGGTTAAGTTCTTTACAATTGATAAGAGCAAGCTATCCCTGGGGTTATGAGAATAAGTGACCACTTCTCTTGGCCAGGACATCCACTTCAACAGATTTATCATAAGAACAGCGTCTTCTTTTCTATTTGGAGTTTAAGATAACCCTGACCAAAGATGTTGGAAGGCTCTTTCCTAAGGAAAATTGTCAGAACTCTGAACATTCCTGCTGCCTAAAGTTTGCGGCTCTGTAAATGTGACTTTTAAGGTCACCTAATAAGGCTATGATCTCTTTTGCTGATTTCAGATCTATTTCTACTGGATCTGCAGGGAGACAGGTGCCTTTTCCTGGTTCAACGACCTGTTGACTTCCCTGGAAAAGGAAATGGAGGAATTAGGCAAAGTGGGTTTTCTAAACTACCGTCTCTTTCTCACTGGATGGGACAGCAACATTGTGAGTCCAAATAACACACTAATTCACCTAGTAAACATAAGACGAATGTCAGACAAAGGATAGTGCATATGGATTAGAAGTTATTTCTTATGATTTCCTACCTGCCCTCACACTCACACACAAGTTTAAAAGTGGTGGAAAGAAGGAAGAGGCAGCTATCAGGACTTGGTTTTTCTTTTCTTTCTTTTCTTTTCTTTTCTTTCTTTCTTTTTTTTTTTTTTTTTTTTTTTTGAGACGGAGTTTTGCTCTTGTCACCCAGGCTGGAGTGCAATGGCGCAATGTCAGCTCACCGCAATCTCTGCCTCCTGGGTTTAAGCAATTCTCCTGCCTTAGCTTCCCGAGTAACTGGGATTACAGGCATGCACCACCACGCCCAGCTAATTTTGTATTTTTAGTAGAGACGGGGTTTCACCACGTTGGTCAGGCTAGTCTTGAACTCCTGACCTCAGGTGATCCACCCACCTTGGCCTCCCAAAGTACTGGGATTACAGGTGTGAGCCACGACGCCCAGCCTAGGACTTGGTTTTTCTAACTTTTTATTCCTCTGAATCCAGGTTGGTCATGCAGCATTAAACTTTGACAAGGCCACTGACATCCTGACAGGTCTGAAACAGAAAACCTCCTTTGGGAGACCAATGTGGGACAATGAGTTTTCTACAATAGCTACCTCCCACCCCAAGTAAGTATATTTTCCTCCAGTAAGATGAGTTTGTGGGGGCCATGTGCGGTGACTTACTGCCTGGAATCTCAGCACATTGAGAAGCCGAGGCAGGTGGATCACCTGAGGTCAGGAGTTCGAGACCAATCTGGCCAACTTGGCAAAACCCCATCTCTACTAAAAATACAAAAATTAGCTGGGTGAGGTGGCGCATGCCTGTAACCCCAGCTACTTGGGAGACTGAGGCAAGGAGAATCACTTGAACCTGGGAGGCAGAGGTTGCAGTGAGCTGAGACTGCGCCATTGCACTTCAGCCTGGGCAACAAGAGAGAAACTCCGTCTCAAAAGAAAAAAAAAAAAAGATGAGTTTGCGGAGTTAGGATTTAGGAAAGGTATTACAGCATGTTGAACACTCTTAAGAAAAGATCTCTGGGGCAGAAACCTTTTGTGCCATTCTTAGATTCTTGGTGAAGATTGAGGAAATTTCATCTGGGGTTTTAGAAAAATAGGGTCATGATCTTGAAATTGATGAAAAGAGGTTTTTTTGCCCTAGCAAACTCCATTCAAACAGTGAGGCAACTGGAATCAGTTCTGATCTATCCTACCAAACAAACTAGAGAACTGGAGCAATTCAAATGCATTTTTTGGGGGAGGGGACTCAATAATCTCTACTTAAAGTAACAAAGGTATTATCTAGTTTACTGGCCACCTGAGCTCAATCTTTCTGGAGGGTTTTGAGACATGTTAGAGCACAAAAAACCCTGGTGCTATGAAATCAGCCATGCCAATGGGAAGGATATGAAGCTGAGATTCCCTGAACAAGTAGGCAGGTGATGATCAATTCAATGCTACAAATATTCTTGATTACCTTTTTTTTTTTTTTGAGATGGAGTTTCGCTTTTGTCGCCCAGACTGGAGTGCAGTGGCATGATCTCTGGTCACTGCAATCTCCGCCTCCCAGGTTCAAGCGATTCTCCTGCCTCAGCCTCCTGAGTAGCTGGGATTACAGGTGCCCACCACCATGCCCAGCTAATTTTTTTGTATTTTTAGCTGAGATGGGGTTTCACCATGTTGGTCAGGCTGGTATCGAACTCCTGACCTCAGGTGATCCACCTGCCTCAGCCTCCAAAAGTGCTGAGATTACAGGCATGTTCCACCGAGCCCAGCCTTGGTTACTTTTTATAAGCTCAGCTTTCACCATTCTAGAAGCTTTGGAGGTTGAAAGAGAAATAGGATATGGTTCTTGCCCTCAAGGAGAATACATTTGAATAAGAGATGCACACAATCACCTCAAAGCAGAATAATGCACTCCGTGAAACAGGTGCATGGACGCTAGAGGGAAGAAAAGTCTATGGCCACATGGCATGAGGTGATTAAGAAAGGCTTCAGGAAGGCAGTG
The DNA here is from genome assembly GCF_049350105.2 of Macaca mulatta. Classification (NCBI taxonomy): domain Eukaryota; kingdom Metazoa; phylum Chordata; class Mammalia; order Primates; family Cercopithecidae; genus Macaca; species Macaca mulatta. Next base: position 107,731,732 of record NC_133426.1, on the reverse strand, counting down.
GCTGGAGCACTTAGTGACTTGGATTCAGATGATCCTGGGTCCTCATGCTGGTTCTCTTTTTTTTTTTTTTTTTTTGAGACACAGTCTTGCTTTGTCACCCAGGCTGGAGTGCAATGGTGCGATCTCGGCTTACTGCAACCTCTGCCTCCTGGGTTCAAGCTGTTCTCCTGCCTTGGCCTCCCGAGTAGCTGGGATTACAGGCGGGCGCCTGCCACCACACCCAGTTAATTTTTTTGTATTTTTAGTAGAGACAGGGTTTCGCCATGTTGGCCAGGCTGGTCTCAAACTCCTGACCTCAGGTGATTCACCCACCTTGGCCTCCCAAAGTGCTGGGATTACAGGAGTGAGCCACCGTGCCCGGCCTTCATTCCGGTTCTGACACTGTCTAGTTATGACACCTTGAACTTCTGAACCCTCTGATCTTGATTCCTCATCTGTAAGACAAGGGTCATATTAGTGAATGCCTGCTCTACTCACTTGCAGGGTTGTTGTGACAATTAAGTGAGACAATATATGAAAAAAATGCTTTGTAAACTGTAAAGCAGCATATAAGCATAAGAGATGCTAATTATCCTGTTGAATGTAACTGAAGTTTTGAGAGAGTATGAGGTTGTCAGGAGAGAGAGAAAGAGAGAGAGGGAGAGAGAGAGACTAGCAAGGGACAGAGTACCAAGGAATGCTGCCTAGGTTATATGGGAAGGGAAAAAGACAAACCAAGGAAGAAATAGGAGTACACAGAGAAGCGGTGTCACAGAACCCAAGGGAGCAAATATTAGAGAAGCGTGGTCAATAGTGTTGGAAGAGTAGCAGGGTCAGGAAATGTTTATTTAGCTTAAGCATATTTATAGACAGAACAGGGACCATTACATAGAATAAAATAAATACATGAAAGAGGGGAGAGGACTAAGAGGGCCATAATAAAAGATGGACAATAGTGTTAGCAAGGAAGTGGAGAAGTTGCAATCCTACTACATTGCTTGTGGGAATGTGAAATGGTACCACACTTGGGGAAAACTCTTTGACTGTTCCTCAAAGTGTTAAACACAGTTTCCGGCCGGGCACGGTGGCTCACTCCTGTAATCCCAGCACTTTGGGAGGCCAAGGCGGGTGGATCATGAGGTCAGGAGTTCGAGACCAGCCTGGCCAACATAGTGAAACCCCATCTCTACTAAAAATACAAAAAATTAGGCCAGGCACGGTGGCTCATGCCTGTAATCCCAGCACTTTGGGAGGCCAAGGCGGGTGGATCACAAGGTCAGGAGTTCGAGACCAGCCTGGCCAACATAGTGAAACCCCGTCTCTACTAAAAATACAAAAAATTAGGCCGGGCACGGTGGCTCATGCCTGTAATCCCAGCACTTTGGGAGGCCAAGGCGGGTGGATCACGAGGTCAGGAGTTCGAGACCAGCCTGGCCAACATAGTGAAACCCCGTCTCTACTAAAAATACAAAAAATTAGGCCGGGCACGATGGCTCATGCCTGTAATCCCAGCACTTTGGGAGGCCAAGGCGGGTGGATCACGAGGTCAGGAGTTCGAGACCAGCCTGGCCAACATAGTGAAACCCCGTCTCTACTAAAAATACAAAAAATTAGGCCGGGCACGGTGGCTCATGCCTGTAATCCCAGCACTTTGGGAGGCCAAGGCGGGTGGATCACGAGGTCAGGAGTTTGAGACCAGCCTGGCCAACATAGTGAAACCCTGTCTCTACTAAAAATACAAAAAATTAGGCCGGGCGCAGTGGCTCATGCCTGTAATCCCAGCACTTTGGGAGGCCAAGGCGGGTGGATCACGAGGTCAGGAGATCAAGACCATCCTGGCTAACATGGTGACACTCCATCTCTACTAAACATACAAAAAAAAAAAAATTAGCCGGGTGCAGTGGCGGGCGCCTGTAGTCCCAGCTACTCAGGAGGCTGAGGCAGGAGAATGGCGTGAACTCAGGAGGTGGAGCTTGCAGTGAGCTGAGATTGTGCCACTGCACTCCAGCCTGGGTGACAGCGAGACTACGTCTCAAAAAAAAAAAAGGTGAAAAAAATTAGCCGGGCATGGTGGTGGGCACCTGTAATCCCAACTACTCGGGAGGCTGAGGCAGGAGAATTGCTTGAACCCGGGAGGCGGAGGTTGCAGTGACCCCAGATCACACCATTGTACTCCAGCCCAGGTGACAGTGCGACACTGTGTCTCAAAAAAAAAAAAAAAATCACATAGTTTCCATATGACCCAGCAATCCCACTCCTTGTTATACACCCAAGAGAAATGAAAATATATGTCTACACAAAAACGTGTACATGATGTACACAGCAGCATTACTCATAATAGCCCCAAAGTGAAAACAAGCCAAGTGTCCATCAATAGATGAATGGATGAAGCAGATGTGGTATATTCACATACTGGAATATTATTTAGCTATAAAAAAACAACAACAAGGTACTGATACATGCTACAACATGGACAAATCTTGAAAACATCATGCTGAAAAACACCAGACACCAAAGGCCATGTATTGTATGACTTCACTTATGTGAAACGTTCAGGATAGGCATACCCAACAGAGACAGAAAGTAGGTAAGTGATCGTCTTGAGTAGGACAGGGTAGTTGGGAGGAAATAAGGACTGCTAATGTGGATAGGGTTTCTTTTGGGGATGATGGAAATGTTCTGGAATTAGATAGCGGTGATGGTTGCATAACTTTGTGGCTATGCGAAAAAGCACAAATTGCACACTTCAAAGGGGCGAATATTGTGGTATAGAAACTATACCATGATTAGATTTTTAAAAAAGAGGGGGAGAGAAGGGTATGAAAGAAGGAAGAAGGTGAGACCCAGAGCACAGTTGGAAAGATTAGCCTTGGCAAGAAAGAACACCACCTCTCCAGTAGGAGAAATTTTGAGGTGGGGATAAGCTCACAGTGGATGGGTTTAATGGGAGCTAATACATATGTACTTGCTATGTGGCAGGCATTTTTCTAATTTCTTTACATGTTCTTATTTAATCCTTAAAACAACCCTATGTGGTGAGTACTATTTTTATCCCCATTTTACAGGTGGGAAAGCTGAAAGAGACAGGTTAAGAAATTTGCCCTTCTCGGGCATTGTGACTCACGCCTGTAATCCCAGCACTTAGGGAGGCTGAGGCAGGTGGATCACTCGAGGTCAGGAGTTTGAGACCAGTCTGGCCAACATGGTGAAACCCCATCTCTACTAAATATACAAAAATTAGTCCCAGCTACTCAGGAGGCTGAGGCAGAAAATTGCTTGAACCCGGGAGGCGGAGGTTGCAGTGAGCCGAGATCGTGCCACTGCACTCCAGCCTGGGCGACCGAGCAAGACTCCGTCTCAAAAAAAAAAAAAAAAAGAAAGAAAGAAAAAAGAAAAAAAGAAATGTGCCCAAAGTCCCACAGGTGGGATAAATGTCAGAGCTGAGATGTGAGCCCAGACAACGCAGACAGACTGGCTGCACAGTCTGGCACTTAGCCACTGCACTGTCCTATGTCTCTCATCTGTGTTCTCAAAACAGGGAAGGCTGAGTGCTGAAAGTGTTAAGGGCTGAGAGCATATTTGGGGTTTGTGCGCAGAAAAGGTTAAAAAACTACCATGAAGAACGTGGGAGTTAACAACCAAATTTTTATTCAAGGTTCTTGGAAGTAGTAGAGGCCTAACAGAGGCAGTTTCTCCATTCTATCATTGTTGCATTCTAGCCCGTACTATTGTTCTGTTCCTACAGGTCTGTAGTGGGAGTTTTCTTATGTGGCCCTCAGACTTTGGCAAAGAGCCTGCGCAAATGCTGTCACCGATATTCCAGTCTGGATCCTAGAAAAGTTCAATTCTACTTCAACAAAGAAAATTTTTGAGTTATAGAAATAAGGACGGCAATCTGCATTTTGTTTCTCCTTTGTATCTTCAGTAATTTACTTGGTCTGGTAGGTTTGAGCAGTTACTTTGGGGTAAGAATGTACCTCTCAAGCCTTGACTCCCTGGTATTCTTTTTTTGATTGCATTCAACTTCGTTACTTGAGCTTCAGCAACTAAAGAACTTCTGAAGTTCTTAAAGTTCTGAAGTTCTTAAACCCATGGATCCTTTCTTGGAAAAATAACTGTAAACCTTTCTGGACAGCCATGACTGTAGCAAGGCTTGATAGCAGAGGTTTGGTGGTTGAGTTATACAAATAACCCCAGGTGATTTTATCAATTCTGGTGTTACCATCTCCTGAATTTTGGTTTGTAATCTTTTGTCCCTCCCATCCCCACAGAAGATTTCTAAGTAGGTTGACTTTTTAAATAAAAATTTATTGAATAATTAATGACAAACATAACAATAAACATAAATAATAAACAAAATTACTGAGAACCCCATCCCCATATAACACCAACAGTGTACATTTTTACTGTTACTTTTGATATGGTCTTATCCAGTGTGAACAGCAATTTATTGTTATTTTTGCTTGTCAAAAAATAAAGGATTTTCTTCTTTGCTTGATGAATGAGTCTTTTGTTACTTCTTTTTGGGCTCTCCATTTGGGAAAGAAAATCTAGAAAGTATGCTAATTGTAATTGAAATTGTATTACAATTGCAAGTCAGCTATATTGTCGTCTTGTATTATTCTGTTAAAAGCGATTGTGAAAACCTGAACTCCATGTTAGGATGACTTATTTAGTCAAGAGGAGCTCTTTATCACTATTTTTATTAAAGGAGTTTATTAATGTCTAGTTTAAAAAATAACAATTTATAATTTTCATAGATTTTTGTGGACTCCTACCTATATCGCTAAGGAATAATTCAGCTAATGACATAAACAAAACGCCTTCATTCTCTATCAGAATGCTTTTTATTTCTGCCCTCTACCCAACCTCAGCCTAGAAGGACCACACTGGCTCTGGGATGTTAGGCGTCACAGTGAATCACTAGGAGAGAAGCCCAGGGCTCTTAAGAGAGAAACCTCACACTTCATTGTACCCAGACAATTCAACTCATTATAGATTTAGAAGAATGGTTCTACTGAATTAGCATTATATTATCTATTTTTTCTACCATTAAGTGACCAAGAATGAACAAATGGTTGTTTCTAATATTTTAGGAACCTCTATGGCTTGAGGAATAAAACCTTTTTTTTTGTCACTAGTCTGAGCACAATAAAGGTAGGTCATGAACTCATGGTGGCTAATAATGTTTCATTTATTACAACAGTAAAAAAATACTGATCAGTTGTTTACATAGGGAGGGATACCACTGCTGTTGCCAATTTGTTCACCCGGATTTCAGCTAATTCAGGTTTAATAAGGCTTTGGGAAAATGCACAATGAAACCTTGAAGACATGGTTCTTATTAGACAACTACTGACCAAATGACAACTTCATCTTCAATGACTTTGATTTGGAATCTTGAAACTTATAATGAGTTACTAATGAGAAAGGCATCACTCTTGGTCTCCATGTCTAAATATATTGACACACTCACTTCAAGATATGATGGCTGCCAAAATCAATATCCCAAGGCTTGAATATTTATGGAAGTAAACATAAATTCATGATTTATTATATTCATGGTAATGAAAATAATAAATCCTATGCATAGCCAACATCCAAGTTGAACTGGGGATGAGCAGGATATACAGAAAGCTCCTCATCTGCTTTGAGCAAGTTTTTCTTGCAAAGTTGTAATACGAAATACCTTAATCAGCAAATTTCTTATAAATGTTTATGAGTAGAAAATCCTTCAATTTCATTGTCACTCAAAAAGTTGATTATCTTTGCATTCTTTTGCTTGACATGTAAGCAATATGCTATTACATTCTCTAAGCCTATGCCAGGCTTTTAATTCACCTGACCATAATCCTAACCCAGAGGATAGGATTCCACGAATATAAGTTGGCTCAAAAGTAGTTCCAGTAGAACTTTACTGATTATTAAGGCAACTCTTAACCTCTTGAGGTTGGCCTGATGGAGAGAAACCATGTTCCTCCTTAATGCCACGAGAGAGATGGGGTGGGGTGGGGTGGGGGAAGAGAGGAGGAGGCGGTGGCGAGAGAGAGAGAGAGAGAGAGAGAGAGAGAGAGAAATACTAGGCAAGAAGACCCATAGGTTAGAGCTAATGGCACTAATTATGTTCATACCTATCCACAAGGAAGCAGGCAGGAGCAGACCTAATGAGCAATCTGACTGTATTCTACATTTGGTCCACTTAAAATCAGAAGAATGTACAAGTTTTAGGGTTTTCTGTGTTTTAAGTTCCCAGAATAAATGTAGTTACAGGGTAGGGCTGCAGGTTAGGGACTGCCTGGAAGATAGGATGAAATGTATTTTGTTCATTTGATTTGTTTTTATTTCATCTCGAACATGTGAAAAATCAGTGGCTTTTTAAACTTTCAAAGTTGACTGCCTAGACTGATAAGTTTAAGAACACACAAGTAAATGTTAACAGTCTCTTGTGTTGCTGACAGATTCAAACCAGTGCTAAAACAATTTTTGTCTTAACTCTGAATTATACACGTTCAGACCTGCTATTGAAACAAATGCATTTTGATATTTGGATTTTTCTAAACTAAACACATGGCTGTGCTAGGCTCTTTGCTCTGTTAGCCTTCTGACCATTTTATAGCTCTAAGCACGTGCTATTTTCTCCCAGAAGACTCAGAAATCCTAGAATGTTTTCAGAGGGCAAAGCCTTATAATAATTCTTACTGGAAGCAAACTAAACAAAAACCAAGTTCCAGAAAACATTGCTTCTGAGAAATGCTCAAATATCATCAAGAAGAATAAATGGTTAACTTAAAATAAAAACAAAACTATGGCAATATGTTAAAGTACAATACTGCAGTAAGGGTAGAAAACACATCTAAGGTTTCACCCTTAGTGTTAAGCTTTTTAAAAGCAAAAAGGTCATGTATATCAATTTGCAGTGTACTAAAATTGTGTTCAAAGTTTATTTCAAGTCACAGAAAATATACAAACTAAGACAATAAAATGAAGTGATTTTGTTCTGAGAGAAGGTGATGGGAGTCCTCCACCTGGCACTGATTTGAGTCATTCAAGGGTTAGGATGCAGGTCATCGTTTTTCAATATTTCAACAAAATTATAGAATTTCCAGATTTCTTGCCAGGTATTTTTGAAAACCTGTAAGAAGAAGTTAGGAGAAAGCCATTAGGAGTGAAGACAAAGCTCTCTTCAGGAAAAACTTCAGGAAAAAAATAAAAGGCTAGGGGAGGGAGGACAGGCATACAATCAAATCACCAGGACAGATTTGCAAGGTGTCTGTCTCCGACCTCCTGCCTCCTCAAAGTAATCATCCCTTGCAGTAGGGTTTCTCAACCTCAGCACTATTGACATTTTGGGCTGGAGCACTAGTTGCTATTGGGAAGTGGGTAAGGGGGACCATCCTGTGCATTATGGGATGTTTAGCAGCATCTCTGGCCTCTACCCACTCAATTCCAATAGCATGCCATACTCCCTAAAGTTGTGATGACCAAAAATGTCTCGACATTGCCTAATGTCCCCTAGGGGGCAAAATTGCCCCTGTTTGAGAACCATTCATCTCTAATGATAATAGTATAGAAGCCTGTCCGTGATGGCAGAGATGGATCACAACTAGCTCGGTATAGGATGAAGGAAAAGGAAAAGCCAACACTTCAGCCATGGTATGCACAAACACCAGTAGACACACAATAAAATCCTGCCCACAAAAAATTGCATAGAACCACACAAATTATGACAGGTTTTTTAAAATGGTAAAAACTGAGTTTGTAGTCAAGTTAACAGTAATGTGCCAATGTCAATTTCTTGGTTTTGTACTACACTGGGTGAAGGGTATATGAGACTCCTTGTACTATTTTTCCAACTTTCCTTGAGTCTATGATTATTTAAAAATAAAAGGTAAAAAAAATAGACAAAAACTTTGCCCTGTGGTTAATATGCAAGGCCTTAAATTAAACATCTTATAAGCAAAAATATAATGAAAGAAATTTCAGAAACATTTCTACCTCTACTATCCAGAAACAGTAAGCAGTAATTTTCTCACATTGTAGGGAATGCCTTCTCTGGCATAAGTAAATTAGTAAAAGAGAAATAATTTGTATCTATTCCTCTGAATGTAATAGGTAGTCTATACTTTTACTTAAAAAAAAAGAATATGTGGGGTTTGTGGAATAAAACGTTAAGGTACCAAAAGTCTACAGAGCCCTCCATCTATGATAGCTTCTCATTAATTCATTTGAAGTCTAAATACATATATGATGCATAGTTGCAGTTTAAACGTTTAAAGACATCACAAATATGGATTAAAATGATATATTTTGTAAGAGTGATAATTACTAATAGTTAAATGAGTTCACTATTATATAACATAAGGATAGGAATTATAATATGGATGGGGTGAAAAGTAGAAATTTAAATTGTGCTGTCCTACCTGATAGTGGGGCAACGTGAATTTTAAACTGTTTTTAGAAAAAAGAATTGTTTATAAAATACAAAATGCTGGGGAAATTTTTTTTTTTAAAAGGAAACACTGATACATGTATGTGTAATCAAGTTGTCACATAATTATTTATGAAGCAGGTTACCTGGATCCTTTCTTTTTTTTTTTGAGGCAGGGTCTCACTCTGTGACCCAGGCTAGAGTGCAGTGGCATAATCATGGCTCACTGCAGCCTTAACCTCCTAGACTCAAGCGATTCTTCCACATCAGCCTCACAAGTAGCTGGAACTATAGGCGCATCTCACCATGCCTGGCTAATTTTTTAAAAAAGTGTTTGTAAAGATGGAGCCTCACTATGTTGCTTAAGCTAGTCTTGAACTCCTGGTCTCAAGTAATCCTTCCACCTCAGCCCGCCAAAGCTGAGATTACAGGGCTAAGCCACTGTGCTTGGCCCCTGGATTCTTTCTGCCTAAATGATGAGCAAGAAAAATAAAGGTAGCAGGGTACAGCGATCTCCAAAATATATAGAAACTGATGGTGATGATGGACATTTACTACCTTAAATTATGTGCTATAATAGTTCAACATCGAAATATTCACTGTAAAATAAATACAGGAAACAAAATATTTACACATTTTATTGAAATGCTCTGTATTTTTTCCATTTTGACAGGACAGTTTGGAATAAAATAATACAACTGATTGTAGAAGGATACACACCAAACTATATTTAGAGGTTTTGTCTGGGGAACAAGATAGAGGAAACAGGGCTTTTTACCTTTCACTTTCTACATTTCTATATACGATTACTTTTGTTTTTTTTTTTTTTTTTTTTTTTGAGACGGAGTCTCGCTGTGTCTCCCAGGCTGGAGTGCAGTGGCGTGATCTCGGCTCACTGCAAGCTCCGCCTCCCGGGTTCACGCCATTCTGCCGCCTCAGCCTCCCAAGTAGCTGAGACTACAGGCGCCCGCCACCACGCCCAGCTAGTTTTTTGTATTTTTAGTAGAGACGGGGTTTCACCATGTTAGCCAGGATAGTCTCGATCTCCTGACCTCGTGATCCACCCGCCTCGGCCTCCCAAAGTGCTGGGATTACAGGCTTGAGCCACCGCGCCCGGCCGATTACTTTTGTTAAACTGATCATACATTACCTTTGTCATTAGGAAAGATTATAAGCAATTCAACAACTGAACAAATATTGTATAGCCTTACTCTATCCCTACAGGAGCTAACCTACTGAAGGGTAAAGAAGAGTCTAGCTAAGTGGATTGAGGGCCGCTGAGAGAACAATCTTGTTGGTTAAGGTTAAAAGTATATACTGAGAATAGACAAGGAGCTAGTCCTACTCAGATGGGATTAAGTTTGCTCACCTATCAAGGTGCTCCAGTGGATTTCTGTATTTGTTCCTTTAAAATCAGGATACTCTGCCTTTGCTCAGGAGGCAACATGGCAATCTGGTCTGCAGTCAGTTGTAGAACCTGCATAATCAAAGCAGCCTGTGTAGAGGAAAAAAAAAGGTAGTCAGTTTTAATGATGGCAGCTAAAAAATACAAAACAAAACAAAAAACCCACCACCAGCTTCTATCCAAAAAGCTACTGTAGTGGGATATGAAGCAAAATGGAAAAAGGAAGAACATTTCACACAGCAAGAAACCAACAGCTCCCCTCCAAAACAAAGACAAAAACAAAAAACAAAAAAAAAAAACAAAACTGGTGAGAAAAGCTACAATGAAAAGAACAAGTATAAATTAAAATACCTAAGATTAGACGATTCAAAACAGACAACTTCATGAACTCAAAGTTCCTGGAGACTAAGATAATATCTGTGAGCCCTGGAAATCCTTCAGGTTTTAATCCTGTTTTGAAAGTCTCTCTTTTTCACAAATTTTAGCCTTTCCCTCAGACATAAGCTCCCCACAATGGTCAAATATAAAAACAGAAAGATATAATCATGGGGAATCTACTACTGTTTTTAGGGATAAAGTAGAAAGGGAAGGAAAAAGGGTGCGGATTTTCAGGTCACTCTGGCCTGAACAAGAAAAACCTGCTATTGGCAGATGAGTCTGAACTATAAAATAAGCTGCCATTTACATCCACTTAAGAACTTCACATCCATTAGCAACTTCAGGACCAGACTCACAAATTTTCAGGTAACAAGATCATAAAAGAGTTCTAAGTTAGAATAAACATCACCTCCAAAGGGACTTTGAAGACCCAGGATCGCCACATGGTAACTGTGAAAAGAGGAATCAAAAAGGCTAGAATTGTGCATAAGGAGGCAGTCAGACAGTGTTGCTTACCTTCTCATGATCCTGTGGAGTGACTTGGTTCTGTCCAGGACTAAAGCCGCCGGGCTGGCTTCCACCCTGTATACTCGCTCCTTGCATGCCTGTTCCCTGCATGACTGGGACCTATGTGCACAAAGAGAAAAAGAGATTTTTGGGATTTTTAATGTATAGCTAACCTGAATTCAGTAATAACGTGAAAAATTACGATCCCTACACAGATATGAGTAAAAACAGCAAACTAATGACTCTGAAGATCATTTTCTACTGTTAGCAATAGCAGAAGGCAGCGTTTAGCCAGAGATCAACTAGTAAGTTTGACATACTTGCTTACAACAGCTCCAGCACCATCAACAAATACCACACAGCACAACTGGATACCACTGAATTAATCAAAACTCAGCCAAATAAGCAAAGGGAGAACTGAGAGCACCCTGGAAACTAGCGCTCACTGGAAACACAAATGAAAGCCAACAGAGTCTAGAGAAAATGTATTCTGGTCCACTGGGGAAGTTAAATTCACAGGGCCACCCCCTACCCTAGTTCAATCAGACACAGGTAGTTTGTCCCAAAGGGCCCTATCCCACAAGTGAGGCAGAGATGTTCATAATGTCAGAGAGTTAGAAAGGCAATGGGAAGGCCTCCAGGCAAAAGACTGCTATTAGCCCAACATTTGCTGTTTATAGCTTTCCATAGAGAACATATGGCAGATGCTTTCTGCTAAATGTAGACCAAAAAATATGACTGACTTGAGTGAACGAACAAAGTACAGTGATATCATACTTACTGGTATTTAAGATCTTCAATAAGTTCAACCCTTTGCAAGACTAGCAGAACCCAAGGAAAAGACCTCTTGAGTACCAAATGTAACTATAAGAATGTCCCTATACAAGCATTATGTTCACACTCAGGCATTCACCCAGGGCTTAGGTACTCTCTTAATAAATACATTTTGTTAACAAACTTGTTACCTGCTTACCCAGCAGATTAGAAGCAGCAAAACATAAAAGAAATACAGATAAACAACTGTTAGGAGCAGATACCACTTCAGCAATATGAAGAGCCAGGTGACAGCCTGACAGTGAAGGAGACCAGAAACCAAACAGGAGATAACTATGTTTTACATTACGGTATAGACAATAATGAATCTATTTAATGATGACCTTGAGTAGTCATCACTGATTAAACTATTTTTTGTATCCTGTTCAAGAAAGGAAATATCAAATACATCTTATAATTTTTTATTAAAAAGTTAAAAAACTTGGTAGAATAGTTCTATTATCTGGAACATTCACTTACATACATTAACTCATTTCCCAAAGACAATGGACAGATGAAACATTAGTAGAGATTTGTACAGACTGCTAGAATACTATCACTGTTCTGTTGATCATCAATACTGAATCCAGAGACAAGTTCCCAGAGACCAGTCTGAACATTAATGAGCTATCATGGGTCTGAAACACCTATGAGTATAATCTTTTTTTTTTTTAATTTTGTATTTCCATAGATTATTGGGGAAATGTGGTGTTTGGTTACATGAGTTTATAGCAGCACAATTCGCAACTGAGTATAATCTTTTTGAAGCTTTAATTTGAGGTACTGTAACTGTGATCTAACCACTCCATAACGGCCCTTTTAAGTTTCTAGGTGTGCTTGTTCTAGGCAGATAAGTACTAGCAAGAGTGACTATACACATCTTGGTTTCCCTAAGATAGTCCCAGTTTATGTTTTTGCCTCCAAGTAAAGTAACAGCACTTTCTTTCATGTTCTCCTTTAGTTGATAAATTATATAATCACCCTAGTAATAATAAGCTTTTTGCCCACAAGTTTCTATCTACGTGGACTAGAGTTAATTTTAAAATCTAATTTAAAAGTATGAATTAAGGGCATGTTGTTAAGTTAAAAAAAAAAAAAAAAAGGCACAGAACAGTGAAAGGGGAAAAATAAGAATATATATTCATATTTTCCGGAAAGTAACATGAAAAATCTAATAAAAGTCATTATCTACAGGACCTAGGGGGCCACAGGGGAGACAGGCGTAGGAGAGGAAGCAAGGTACCTTTTAGTTTAAGATGTGGTCTCACTATGTTGTGTAGGCTGGCCTCCAACTCCTGTGCTCTATTGATCCTCCTGCCTCAGCCTCCAGAGGAGCTAGGACTAAAGGATTCTACCCTGGCTTTTTTTTTTTTTTTTTTTTTTTTTTTTTTTTTTAAAGATGGTAGTCTAATATGCTGCCCAGGCTGGAGTGCAGTGGCTAGTCACAAGTGCGATCAGAATGCACCACAGCCTCAAGTTCCTGGGCTCAAATGGTCTTCCTGCCCCAGCCTCCAGAATGCTGGCACTATAGGTGCGTGCCACCATGCCTGGCTTGAAATTAATATATATGTCTTTTATAGATGAATGAATGTATATATTTATAAGTTAATATATTAAAATTTTTTTTTAAAGTTTGAAGATAAAATTTGTATTTTCTCTTGCCTCAGATCTAATTGGCTTTATGGAATCTACTAACGAAGATGATATAAACCTAGTATTAGGGTAATAAGTTCAAGCACCAGCAGAGAGAAAGGAGCAAAATATTACCCAGAAATGTTCTTCCAATCCTTCCTTGCAATGTCTTGCACCATAGAACTACCAGTAAAATTACATAAGTGCATTATATAGTTATTTGTTTGTTATCTGTCTTCCCAACTAGGATATAAGCCCATGGGGGAAGGGGCTTTCTTTTGTTCACACTGCAGTATCCCCCATACCTAGATCTGTTTGGTACATAGTAGGTGCTCAATAAATACTTGCTGAATGACAGAATGAATGCATAAGACCCATTTCTGTTACTAGGTTACTGACCATACAGAGTACAATAAAAATCAAGGCCCACGAACACTTCAAACACAATAGAGAACAGTTTTATTCTACACATAGCAAAAAAACCCTCTATTTGTATTTCATATTAAAGAGGAGGGGGTAGACACATATCCACACATACACACACGCACACAAATGCGCAGATAACAGGACAGAGTAGTAAAGTGGAAAAAGTAGTGGCTTCTGTTCCTTACTCTGCCACTTTCTAGTCATGTGAATTTGGTCAAGTCACCTGAATTCTTGGGCCTTAATTTCCAAACCTATAGACTGAGGGAATTAGACAACTGATGTGTTCCATTCCAGCTCTGCCATTATCTTTCTCTCTCTCATATACACAGACATGGGGAGGAAGACACATAAACAAATAGAAGAGAGAATTCACAGAGGAAGGGGAAAAAAGGAAGGTAGAGCGGTTAGAGGGAAATGAAGGTGCCAACATATACAAACTCAGGGAAGAAAAACACATACCACCTCTCCACAACCAAGTGGAGACGAAGAGGGAGGTGATGACAATCACAGACCAGCATGTACATACAGGCAGAGAGACCCAAATGAAAGAGAGGAGACAAGACTTTGGTTCCACACCTTTTAAGGTGATTATTAATAAATTGGCTTTCACATTCCACTGTTCACTTAGGCTATATGATGACAATAAATTAACACAGGTCTCTGTAAACCCAAGATTATCTAAATGGCCACTAACAGCTCTTCATATACTCTAACCCCGTGGTTCCCAGTCAGGGTTCACATTAGAATCATTTGGGGGAGGTTTTTCAAACTATCCATGCTCAGATCCTACTAATAAGAGATTCTGAGTTATACCTGGGATGAGATCTGGGCAAGTATATTTTGGAAAAAACCGTGTACATGATGTTGGTTTGTACCCCAATGAAGACTACTTTCTAACCCCTAAATTTTCAGGGGCTCTGCTCTGAATGAATAGCTACTTACTGTGGGATAAAGTTGTTTTTTTTGAACTACAATCCTGATAGCCAGAGAATCACCACCCTAAGGGATAGAGAAGCTACAGGGAGATCCGAGTCTTCCCTTTCTAACAAGTTAAGAAACAAACCAAGTCAGAAGGCAGTAATAATTAGGCTCAATAATCAATTCCTGAATAGATCAAGATTTCACTTGGATGCCAGAAGTCAGTGTTACACATACCTGTCTGGATCCCTGGGGTACAACTGCCCCCATGTTAATTGGACTGGGACCCTGCATTCCACTAGGTATAGGTCCTCTAGGGCCAGGCACTGGGCCCCTGGTATCCATGCCTCTGGCCTCCATCCCTCGGACTTCCATCGCACGGGCCTCCATCGCTCGGGCCTCCATCGCACGAGCTTCCATTGCACGGGCCTCCATTGCACGGGCCTCCAGTCCTCTGGCATCTAACCCTCTTGCCTCCATGGCTCGGGCCTCCATCCCTCGTGCATCTATTCCTCGGGGATCCCTTCCACCTATAAAGAAAATTGTAAGAAAACCATTATGTAGCCACTTGCATGTACTGCAAGAATGATGAACAATCCAAGAAAGATAGAAATCTCTTATAGTCACATTTGCTCCCTCAGCTATTAACATATGAGACTAATGTCTCCTCCCTAGTTTCTCAGATTTGTGGATAAACCTTAAAGATGCTTGCAAACCTACTGTTTCCGGCATTCTTTAACCCAGATTAGAGCCAAAGACGGCTGAGTTCATTATCACATTTGCAATGTGGTCTCCCCTTACCTCTGCCATCCAACGGTGGACCCCTCTGATCTAGCATGGGTCCTCTTGGTTCTGCCATTAGAGGTCTGGGTTCGGGTAATGGCCCTCCCCTCAGCTCATGTGGGGGTGGTCCTCGGCTCTCATGGCCAGGGACATGGTGCATGGGTGGACCTTGATGAGGTGGTCCCAAGTAACCTCTGGAGATGGAGAAAAACATTATATTTTAAAATAGAACAAAACAACAAAATACCAACCAGAAGATCAGTAAGTAAACATCCAACAAACAGCTGACGTAAACAGTCTATGAATACTAACAAGAAAATAACACCAAATAGATGGAAGAAAAGCTACAGAGATATACATCCACGTATTCTAGAATTTCGTATTTGGTTCATAATTAGGGAGGAATCAAGAATATTCATTATATGTATGAGTTTGCAGTACAATGTATAAGAACATGAGCTCTGGATTCAGACTGTATGGGTTCAAATCTAGGCTCTATCACTTATTAGCTGTGTGATATTGGACACATTTACTTAACTTTTCCACACATCAGTTTCACATGTAAAATGGGACTAATAATGGTATCCATCTCACAGGGTCTTGTGGATTTAATAAGATGATCTAAGTAAAGTACTTAGAGCAGAGTCAGAGGCATGATCCCCATTAATGTCAATTATTATTATTGCTATTATTATTTTATTTATTTATTTACTTTTGAAATGGAGTTTCACTCTTGTTGCCCAGGCTGGAGTGCAGTGGCATGATCTTGGCTCACTGCAACCTCCACCTCCTGGGTTCAAGTGATTCTCCTGCCTCAGCCTCCTGAGTAGCTGGAATTATAGGCGCCCACCACCATGCCCGGCTAATTTTTCTATTTTTAGGAGAGACGGGATTTTGCCATGTTGGTCAGGCAGGTCTCAAACTCCTGACCTCAAGTGATCCACCCGCCTTGGCCTCCCAAAGTAGTGGGATTACAGGCGTGAGCCACTGCGCCCGCCCTATTAAATTTCCCTGTTCAAGTATGTATACTAAAATTTCTAATTTCTGAAAATACAGTAGCTCAAAATGACATACTCGACTACATAGTTCTGCCTTAGGAGAAGTGCTTATCCTTGGACAGTGGCCATGAATATTTATCTATATCTTTTGAAGTAGGCAAACAGGTACAACTGGTACAGAAAGATTTTTGTTCTCAGGGAAGAAGGGACAATTCTGATTTCTTCAACTGTTTCCTTCTATGTTAGTGCTTACCTAGGTTCTACCTCTCCAGTTACAGAAAGTAAAGTGCCTCCCCGTGGATCATTCGGAGCATCTCCTAACAAGCCTCGAGGGGTTGGGACGTTGGCAGGCAAGGATCCCCGCTGCATAGCTGCTCTGGGGTCTTGCATCGGCACTGACAGGGAAACAAACGGGGAGTTACTGCTGTGAAAGACACATAAGCAAACAAGAAATGACTCTATATACCACTGACAACATAATTTAGACACCTTAGAGTGGGTGAAACCTCACCACAGCAGAATCCTCTTGCAGCTCAAGAACAGAAGCAGGGTGTAGGCAGAATCTGTGCCATGTCAGAGGTATGGATGGAATTATATAAAGAGCAAACTGGGGAGCAACCTGCCAAGGACTAGCACTGCAACCTGAAGAAACTTATGCTCCTGGTTTTCCTTCTAATCAATCTTAGTTCAAGGACCAGAGTCACAAAAGAGAGGTAGAGTCTTGGCATATGTGAACACTGCCATGGCTCTGCAAGAACCCGCTGTCTCCTTACAGACTGCTATTCCATCCAAGCCTCCTGACACCAGTAGGGAGGGAGTACAGCCTCGGACAGATGCCCATATCATCCATGTTCTCTGCCCTGTGTGAAGAGGTCAATCTTAGGCTTGTGGCCTCAACAGGAAAAAATTAAAAAAACAAAAACCCAAAAACACTACCCTTTTGGGTTCTGAACGTGAGGATGACTGCCAAGCAGCTCTTTTCCTCTCAACGTCCCACCCTGAACACCACAAGCAAAAGGAAACCCACAGATACAATGGGTACCTTGAACTCGCTCAATTGATGCAGGCCCGGCAGGTCCCACGGGCGAGTGCTGTAGGGTTCCTAGGTAAGCAGTAAGTTCAAAAGGAGAAAGAGCAGACACTTAAAATAGCTTGCGCACACATGCAGAAACACATACACGGAGATTGAGATTTACATATATAAGTTAAAAAGCCAACAGGTCATTGGCTTGCTTCAGGCTACAAATCTCCCTAAACTACACTAGCTCCTTTGGGTCTCTGAAACAGTTCCATTTTGAGCAGATAGCTTTTGAAAGGGAATCCCATGGGGCACTGGTTTGATCTAGGCGGGAATAACCAGACATTTTCGATTTTCACCTCTGCTACTAGTTTTCCCTTAGGTCTCCTTATGAAATCATTAGGAAGAAAACATATAAAAAGGATAGTTTTGGATCTTCTAGTTACGCAAAGAACATAAATGTAGTTTCAGAAGCAAAACATAAAAGAAACTGCACTGAATCTGGAAGGCAAGATTCATTCTGAAGCGGCCATAACTGAAGTACGGCAATTCTATTTTTGTCACATATTAAAGCACAAAAATTTCTGCTGTCAAAACGTATCAGATGGGGAAATGCAGTGAATGAACTTTACGTGATGAAAGAGAATATCACTCCACAAGAAATACCCTGCCACAGCAAGTCTTTGATAATAAACATCATGACAACAGCAAACAAAGACTAATGAGATGACATGGGCACCAACACTAAACAAACATGGCAGGGAAGCAAGAAGTATCTTCTCAAACATCTCCATCTCCTGTCAGCATTACAAATGTACAAAAGCAGCATGGATTTCAGGAAAAGTAACACAAACTAGGCACACACGAAAAGAAGACTCTTGCTTCCTCTGCTGGGTACTGAAGGAAACTATAAAAGAAAGCTGATCTCACTTTGTCTCTTCATGAAGACATCCTGGAAATACCCTCAAAACATGAGTCATTTCCCTTTGTCAATTTCTGACAAAAAGGTGAACATAACAAGAAGATGTCAATTTCTGACAAAAAGGTGAACTATAACAAGAAGATGTCTTGTGCAAGTATGCATTAAACAGCTAAAACCTGATGGATTGAGTGCTGGCCCCATGACAGGTAGAAGTATGACTGAAACCCTAATACCTTCTCATTACTGCAAAAATACTCTGGGGAACATATATAATCTATTGACAGTGGTGGGGTGGGGATAGGGCGGCGTACAATAGCACAAAAACATGGGATGCTTAGAGAAAATATGAGATATTTGGCCAGGGAGTTTGTCCTGCTGTCAGACATCTAACAAGAAAAAGTTAATTCTGTCACTTCAGCAATCAACCCCAGTGTAAAAACCACAGGCTTGTATATTGTTTATGTATGTATGTGTGTGTATATATATACATATATATGTGTGTATATATATATTTCTCTGTTGCCCAGGCTGAAGTGCAGTGGTGCGATTATGGCTCACTGCAGCCTCAATCTGTTGGGCTCAAGTGATCCTTCCACTTCGGCCTCCCAAGTAGTTGAGACCACAAGTGCACACCACCATTGCCCATCTAGTTTTTGTATTTTTTATAGAGACAGGGTTTTGCCATGTTGCCTAGGTTGGTTTCAAACCTCTGAGCTCAAGCGATCCACCCACCTCAGCCTCCCAAAGTGCTGGGATTACAGGCATGAGCCACTGCACCTAGCCAATATTTTGCTTTTTAAATGGGTTCCACTTATAAGCCATATGCTACAGAAGAAAAAACCTTAAGCTTCTCTATGCTTGTCCAAAACAGTCTTTCCCATCATCTTATTCCCAAGGAATAAGAGTAGAAGACACTGAGGAATGTAAGTGGAAGTTAACAGGCAGTGTGGAGTGACAGAAAGAGGACAGATTTTGGAGTCAAAGACTTCTGAATCTTAGCTCTGCCACTTACTAGCTGGAAAAGAGAATAAGAGCACCAAATCCAGTCCAGATTACTCATACATTAATATTTACTTACCTTGTCCCCTTGAGTAAGTAACTTATTCTGAGCTTCCAACTCTTTGCCTGTAAAACTGAGGTGCTGCCACCTAACTCACAAGATTATTTATGAAAATTAAAGTACCTGGCATATAGTATGCACTCAGTTCCTTCTCTTTTCTTACCATCTCTCCTCCTAACATTGTTTCCAACTGAACCACTGCACTTTCTTGTCCTTCAAACTCCAGTAACATGAAGACATAATGTGGAGATTTTGGAACGGCAGCTACTGTTGTATACAGCAGTACAGCCACGGCACAACAGATGTTCATTAAGTAGGCTTTACAGACCTATGATCCCCTTCCAGTTTTCTCTGGGGTTTAAATCTAGTCTTCTACATACCCAGCCACATATTTACATGCTCATTATTAAAATTCCTTAATCAGTCAACAGATACCCATACAGGGAGAGAGAACATGTCAGTGGAATTATTAGACTAGGAATCAGGAAACAAAGGATCCACTTGCTTCATTATCAATTCTTGTAGAGCTGGGCTCTGAATCACCAGGTGGAAAGTCTAGACCAGCACTGTCCAATAAATCTTTTTACGATGACAGAAATGGTCTATATCTGCAATGTCCTGCGTGGTATCCACTAGTTACCTAGGGTCACTGAGCACTTGGAATGTGGCTATTGTGACTAAGGAACTGAGTTTTAAATTTTACTTAATTTTAATTAACTTAATATTGAAATAGCCATGGGTGGTTAGTGGCTGCCATATTAGATACTGTGGATGTGGAACACTTCCAAGACCAATTCACATTAGTTAGACATAAACATTTATTTACCTTGTCCCCGTTCCATGGACACTGGTCCACTTCCTGGCATTCCAACCTGAGCCTGCATTCCTCCTAGAAGACAAAGGGCAGACAAGAAAAAACACCAATTAGAACAGCAGAAAAGAAAACTTAGAACAGGGGCTGAGTTTACAAATTTCCTCATTCTGCTCCACAAGCAGAAACCTACAAAGGAAGATATTCAACAATGCAATGAGATAGAAGATGCGGTTTGTTAGTATATTTACAATTTGTACTTTATGTTTCAGTGACAGAATAGTGAGTTCAATAAGAAAAATTCATCTCATTGGTTACCAAACTCTTAGCAGGAAGCTCTTCTATAATACAGGAAAACAGTATCACTTACTCATGGATCTCCTCTCATGAAAGATAATCTAAATATAAGTATAACTCTATTAGGATAAAGCAGATACATAACAATCCTGAAGTAGATACAAAAAATTGCTGAGTTTGCAGAAATTTCTTTAAAAAATCTCTTCTTCCATTCCTCATCAACTTAGCTCTGCAGACTGGATTCTCTACAGAACAGGACAATTTAGAATTAAATCATTCTCCATGACTAGTGTTGTACTCAACGTACCCTAGATTAGATAAATTAACAAGAAGCAAGTTTGTTACATAAAAAAACTTCAAATATTGGTAATACATCATGTGTTCATACAGATGTTTCATACGGGGAATCATTATTTCACTCAATCTTCTTAGTTACAATTGTTGAACAAGGAACAGTTACAAGTATATGAGCAATACTATTATTAATTGCCTATCTATACACTTTCAATAAATGTATATAACTTTTAAGTTTCTCTTTTTCCCTTTTGTTGTTTGGTCTGATTATGTTTGTTAAAATACAATTTTACGTCAGTTTAATATGATATAACAAATGTGACCTTGTGTTTTTTTGTCTGTTTTCTTCATGAGCTTTTGAACCCAATAGTTCATTCATATTTAGCACAGTAACAACTACATTAGTTTTTATTCCTTCCATCTTACTCTACATTTACTACTACTTATTTTACACTGCCTCTTCCTTTTTTTCTTTTCTCTATTTTTGCTGGCTTGATTTCGTTTTCACTCATTCCATTTTCCCCCTCGTTAACTTGGAAGTTTTACTATGCTCTTTCACTTTACTGTCCCTTTCCATGTTCTTATAATTAGACATGTAGGATTTAACATAAGAAATCTACTATTTCCTCCACCTAAGTTATATACTTTCTAGCTGTGGATTAATTTTACCTAAGGATCCCATTATCATATTTGGCTGCACTGCAGCAGTGCCTATGACAAAACTTTAGCGAGTACTGAAATGGCGAAGACTAAATGAAACTTACCTCCAGGAGCTAAGGAACCAGGGCCAGGTCCTGTGACAGCGGTTGGTATTTGCCCTGGTGCTGGAACTCCACCCTGCATAGAAGCTTGCATCAGAGGAGGTGCGCCATTGACATGCATTCCACCCTGACCAAGAAAAAAAAAAAACAGAGTATGTACATGCCTTGGTGGAGACTCAATACTAAGTCTATGACCTTAAAAGTCCTCTTCAAATGAACAGCCCCAAATATACTACCAAACATCCTTTTTGTATGGCATGTCTTATGCAGCATTAGATTTGTCACACACTTTAAACTCCACAGAAGCAAGTTGCAATACACATCATGAGCCTGGTTATATGGAACACGGTTAAGATGGAACATATTCTCAATGTAGAGATTGACAAGTCTTATCTGTGTGGCAAGGCAGCACATAGCACCTATTGTTAACTTCATGACTGGGGCCTGGCAATAAGAGTTTAAAAAAAAAAAAAAAAAAAGCCCTAAACCCAAGAAAGAAAAAAGGAGACTGGGCCTCTTTTTAAAAAAACACAACAACTGCTAGTAGTCCACATTTTTAAAATTAAATGTTCTTCTTTTTTTTTTTTAAATTTAAATTTAACCAATCTTTTCTCACTCCTGTCCTTAGACATAATTCTGGTTCTGGGGGAATGTGAATTTTTTTTTTTTAATGCTACATTAAAACTCTTTGAGAAAAAGAGAATGTCAACTTTTCATCTGTGCATTCCCCAAAAAACTGCGTAGTCCCTTGAAAAAGAAACAGCTCAATAAATAAAGAATAAAAGCCAAGTTATATAAAAAAAAATTACATACACGTTTAAGGAACACAAAACTCTACAACAGAAAAGGAAGAGCTGTATAGGAAGGTAGTTAAGAGAAAACTGGGTATGAGGTCAGATAAAACCAGGTTCAGAACTATATCTGCCACTTACAATTGTGTCCATTTTTGGACTAGCTAACCTCTCTTTTCTATCTCTGAAAACATTTATTTATTTAGAGCAGGAGCTGGCAAATGATGACCCATGGGTCAAATCGGGCTCACTGCCTGGTTTTGTAAACAAACTTTTATTGGAACACAACCACACACACTTGTTCACATATTGCCTATGGCTGATTTCATACTACCATGGCAGAGTAGCTGTGGCAGATCCTGTGGCTTGCAAAGCCAAAAATATTTACTATCTGATCATTTACAGAAAAATGTTTGCTGGCTCCTGCCCTATACCTCTGCCAATCTGAGAGATGAAAAATGGTAGCTTATTGTAGTTTCTATTTACATTATCTTTTAACATTACATGTATTAATAATTTATTACATTATCTTATTTTGAGGTTGAATACATTTTTATATATTTACTTTATATTTCTACTTTTGTGAAATATTTATGTCCATTTCCCATTTTTCTACTGGGTTATTGGAAATTTTCTTACTAATTTATAGGAGGCCTTTTAAAATGTATTATGAAAAATTACAGATATACAAATCATATAGGAAATAAAATAGCCACGCAGCTTGGGAAATAAACAATAAAATACACCAATGGCCTGTATGGTCTTCCCCAATTGCATCCTGTGCTCTCTTCTCCTTAGATGACCGCTAAGACATCTTCCTAATGTTTTAAAATTTTATAGGAATCATTACATACTCAATATATTATTTTGAAACTCACTCCACATATTTTGGGGATTTATGCAGAAACATATATCCTACATTTCGGGAATGCATCCACATTCACTTAGTTTCATGTCCGTATGTTATTGTTTTGGAGTTATTTGTGTTGATATTATGTATCCTAGTTCATCTTAACTGCTGTATGGAATTATGTTTTTCAGAGTCATTCATGTTGATACGTGTAGTTCATTTAACTGTTGTACAGTATTTCACTGGATGAATGTACCACACATTTTCTCCATTCTTCCATTGATGTACATTTAGGACATTTCCAATTTTTCACTCTAAGGCAATAAACATTTCTGTGCATGACTATGGGCTCTTTATTAGTCTGTTGTCCATCACATGTGTGGCAAATACTTTTTCTCAATTTGTCATGTCTTTGATACTTATTTTTTTCTTTATATAGAAATTTTTTAGTTTTCAAATGTATCAATTTTT
This sequence comes from Macaca mulatta, assembly GCF_049350105.2. Taxonomy (NCBI): domain Eukaryota; kingdom Metazoa; phylum Chordata; class Mammalia; order Primates; family Cercopithecidae; genus Macaca; species Macaca mulatta. The sequence goes on along the minus strand of NC_133426.1, from coordinate 107,708,190 downwards.
TATGGCTTTAGGGTTTTGTGTCATGCTTTGAAAGCAAGCTTTACTTTTTTCATTGGTAAGAATGGAGATAATAAGAGTGCCAACCTCATACAATTGCTTTGAGGATTAAATGAGATAATGCATATGGAATAACAAAGTGCCAACCACAGTGCCAGGCATGCACATACACACAAAGTTAGCTTATAAGAAAAGGGCATACAGGAAGGATCTCTTTGTTTTACAAACTTGGAATCGAATCTATATTCATTCAGATGTCATGTGCTCTGCAACCTGGAAATTGCTTTTATGCCTGGAAATTGAAATTATCATCTCTGGTTCCTGACCATTCTTCTTTCAATATATTCTCCTAAAAAGAAAATGACATTCTAAGACAGATAAAAAAAAATGTTAAGGGATAAAGCCCTACCAAAGACTGGGCCTGAGGGGCCTGAGGATTCTGCTGGTTCATTGACACATTGGATCCTGACCCAGGCCCAGCACCATGGACTGGCTGAGGGTTGCCTGCAATCAGCGTTGGGATATTTGTCTGGCGATGCAGAATTTTCTAAAAAGTGAAAAGACAAACCTATAAGCTGTCTGTTTAACAAAGCAATCAGGTAGTTCCTATCCCACTCAAGGTTTACCCGACCATTTCCATAAAAGAACCAGAAGCACTCACCAGGGCAATTTCCGGATCCACAATTCTCATCACTACCTGTGCTTGCAGCAAAGCATAAGCCAGTTGAGGGTTCTGAAGCAACATGTTCCGTGCCTCCTGGGGACTATTCTGGACACAGAGCTGAGAAGATAAGCAGATTCAGGTTTAATACTTATGACTTAGAAACTGATAGTGATTTAGAGTCATTCCCCTCTGAGAAATGTAATATTCAAGAGGCTCTTTATCATTAGTTTTTGCATGGCACAAAAAAACCTTGGTCATGGCAGGCAAGAGAAGAAAGAGGCATTTCAAATACTGTGATACTATCATTTAGGAAAAAAGCCAAATTTTAATATCTACATCTGACATCTATGGGCCACAAAAATCCAGCTGGATTGTTTGGATAGCTGTGTTTGTGTACAAAAATAGAAAGCTCTTTGTACAAAATGTAAAATATACTGTGTACATACAGAATATTGAAGGTGCAAGAAATGGTGGTCTACAGACAATTTCTATTTGAGCTCAGGGAACTGATTCAATTAACTCCTTGAAAACCTGATGTGGTTTGCTTTATTCATAACCTAATGCCTCCTCCCACCTTCATTTGTTTCATCAGCTCAAACATCTGCTCTGGTGGAAGGCTGGCAACTGCTTTGCTAATGGACTCAGGGGCATCCTCAGGACTGATGGTCTCTCCATAAGGTGACTCAATGACAGGGGCACCAGTGCCAAGGCCTAATCAAGAAGAAAGTACAAGAAAGTTAGGGAGGCAAAACAAAAAGCTAAATCATTTCAAGTATCTATTTTTCAGGGCTGCTGTAAGAACCAGCTGATAATTTTAGATTCTCCAGAGCTGAGAAATAAATGATTTGAAAGCCTCTTGTTTCTGTGGAGGAAAGTGAGAGTGTATTTTCTGTTCTCAGAGGAAAGCTGGGGATCATGATCACATGGAAGGACAATGTTAACCTAAGTTAGAGAACTGGGAACACTGACTTCTTTTGACAAGTCATTTCAGAAACAAAATGTTAAAAGAGAATAACATGCTAATTTCAAAAACTCCTGAAAACAGTGACAGGAATGACTAATGCCATAGTTAGTACTACTAATGGCTTGATGAATTTGAATTCATCTTTAACTGGAAATAACTCCTTAACAATGGAAAAATTTCGTTTTTTTTTTTGGAGACAGTCTCACTCTGTTGCCCAGGCTGGAGCAACTGAAGCATTTCTAATGTCAACTTTACAGTTTCTTAAAGATATCCACTTACTAGCAAGTCTCCAGCATGCTTAGGTCTGCAGTGACCCTATGCATTCCTACAGTGCTTGCCAGAACAGTTTTGAAATGGTTTGAGGCCTTGCCCTGCTCCATCCAGAGCAAGGGTATAGAAATTTCAGACAATTACTTGAAAAAAAATTTATAAAAAATTTTTTAAAAGATATATATAATACTTGCCTAACTCAGGCACATCAGATCAGTCAAGTAATAAACAAGCTGTGTGGCTAACCATTTCAGCATATTCTAAAACATAGCAGAAACGGAAAATCTTCATTGTTACATCTTTACTAACTCACACTGCATCCAAGTTGGATTTGTACTCACTCTTCAGCTCTTCTTTGTTCTTTTCACTGGCAGCATTGTCCACTCGAAGTGCTCTCCCACTGAATTCACGCCCATTCAGGTTCCGCATGGCACTAAGTGCTGTCTCTTGGTCTTGGTATTCACAGAAGCCATAACCCTTTGGCTTTCCTGTCTCTCTATCATATACCAATCTGGAGAGCAGAACCAAGTGTCAGGAACAAATGTTACACACATACAGGGTTCCTGCTAACATTGCCATGCTTTAATTGGGCCCACTGTAACATAAATAACTTTACAGCTCTGACAGCCTCACAGAAATATTTTTTAAAACTTTTTCTTTTTTTTTTCCCTGAGATAGAGTCTCGCTCTGTTGCCCAGGCTGGAGTGCAGTGGCACGATCTTGGCTCACTGCTGTCTCCGCCTCTTGGGTTGAAGCAATTCTCCTGTCTCAGCCTCCTGAGTAGCTAGGACACAGGCATGCGATACCACAGCAGCTAATTTTTGTATTTTTAGTAGAGACGGGATTTCACCATATTGGTCAGGCTGGTCTCGAACTCCTGACCCCAGGTGATCCGCCTGCCTCGGCCTCCCAAAGTGCTGGGATTACAGGCAAGAGCCACTACGCCCTGCCTAAAAAACATTTTTAATGAAAAAAACATATTTTAGGTAAGAATAAATGTCAATTGTATAGTATATCAATTATATCTAAATAAAGCTGTTACAAGAATAAAGTGTATGTGAAAAGTCACCAGTAAAGAAAACCTGCCATTACTAAGAGCCAAATCTGTGGTAATTTTTAAGAAGCTCCCACCATGAAGTAAAAGGGGATCTCACCTGAAACTAACAACAGGTCCAACCTCAGAAAAGATGTCCTTCAACTGTTCTTCAGTAGCTTCATAAGGAATGTTCCCCACTAAGGAAGAAAACAGGTAACATTAAAATTCCGAGTTTATAACATAGATCTTTAGTGAGAAAGTAAATGACAGAGTATCTACTTATATCATCAAATATAAGGCTCAAAATAGTGTTCTCCAATCCCAATTCCACTGTATTTCTCTAGACCTCTTAACAAAGGAAATGTACCACTGAAACTAAATACAAAATGTGTAGGTACTCTTAAATGTTAATTCTCAGACTGATCTGACAAGTGTTAGATTTTCCTTAACTTTGGTGAAAATAAATACTTCGGCACTGGTATTTACCTAAAGATCTGCAAGTCTCATCAGTGACTACAAAAAATATCAATGTTATTTAATATAATTTTTAAAACAGGTTCATATGTATTTCCACACATACAACATTTAAGGGAGAATGACCATGAATGTAGTGAAGGATGTTTAAAAATTATTCTGAACTACTTTGTCATGTCCCTTTCAAATGGCACTCTAAAATAATCACACGTATTTTTAAAAACAACTTATTTCAGCCAAAAAGATAATTCAGAATCATTTCGATCCTTTTTAAAATTCCTCTGAGGAGGTCTTAACAGTTCATTCATTCATTCATTTACAAGACATCTCAGGACACCAGGTGGCCTCTACTACTATTGATGAACTAAAATGTTACGGATAAAAAGCAAAGGATGAAAGTCCTTACGAGAGAACAGGAAGTGGACACTAGGATCTATACCCTCAGCATATAGTCTGTATTCTGGGGCAGAGGATGAGAAGTAGTACGGGACAGTGAGGAGCTGTTGCCATGCGCCCTCTCCTCTAGAGAATAATTAAAGCTCATGAAAGGAGACACGCACAGAAGCTGAACGCTAGTCTAACTTCCCCAGTGATATTGCGGAAAGCCTACGAGACCTCGGCAGAATGGGAACATCTCTTTGCTCACGAGTCCACCAGGTTGGACGCCCTACAGGATAGGCAGGGAGAACTGCATGTCCGAACCGTCAGCGGCTCCGGTAGCGATTCATGAGATAGGAGGTGCAGAGGGGAGTCCCTCCCCGAAGCTTGGCTCCAACGAATTCCTCTCACCGAACACAGAACGTAGAGAACGATCCACCGCTGGGTCTCTCACAGTCAAACCCGCCATAGCTCTATTGAGTCGGCTTCCGGTGCGCCAAAGCACACTTCCGTACGGAGCACAAGCCCAGCGCTGAGCACGCTTCCGTACGGCGCGTGAGCCGGAAGTGCCTGGGTGGAACGGACGCAGAGCCCCTCCCCTGGCGACCTTCTGTTAGCCGCAGGCGCGAGTTGCGTCCACCGGAGGACTCAACCCCCACCCCTGAGATTAACTCTGTTCCGAGCCAGATGCAGGCGAGTCCAGGCTAATTTGAAGGGTTTCAGCCTGCAGACTTCCTTCTTATTTTCTCTTAGGTTGATGCAAGTACTCGTTAACCACAATAAAGATGGCGCAGCGGCTTTACCATGGTAACAGGGAAGTCTTTTGCTGACAACTGTGGCGCTTGCATTTTAGTTCCGCCCTATCAAGGGAGGGAAATGCTTGGGCGCGTCCCAGCAGCGTGCATATTAATTTGCTAAAGCTGTGCGTGTATGGAGTGAGATGAGGAAAGGGTATGCTAGCCGAGAGAAGCATAGTTGAAGAAATGGGAGAGGTAAAGGGAAAACAGACCTCTTTCTGTCCTGGTGTAGTCCGTGGGTTCCATGTGGTTCGTGGTGGGGCGGTGCGGCTGGGGATTCTGGCAGGCAGGAAACAGAAAACGTCATTCATTAGTTTTTCCACACTTTGGTGCCCACGCTCCTGTGATGTGGCATGCAGGGCAGGTCGTTGTATCAGCCCGAAAAGGCAGACCCTGCCGGGGTTGGAGGAAATCCAGAGGGCACCTCAGGAGGACAGGGTTAGGGGAGAAGCAAAAGAAGGAGCCAAGAGCGCTACCTTTGAGGGACTTGTCCGAAAAGGGAAGACAGTAAAATAGCCACGGAATTGGAGGCACGGACGTTTTTATTAATTCCACATGTATTAAAAGTATACGGACCGGGTGCGGTGGCTCACGCCTGTAATCCCAGCCTTTTGGGAGGCCAAGGCGGGCAGATCACCTGAGGTCGGGGGTTCGAGACCAGCCTGACCAACATGGAGAAACCCTTTTCTACTAAAAATACAAAATTAGCCGGGCGTGGTGGCACACGCCTGTAATCCCAGCTGCTCAGGAGGCTGAGGCCAGAGAATCGCTTGAACCCGGGGGGTGGAGGTTGTGGTGATCCGAGATCCGCCATTGCACTCCAGCCTGGGCAACAAGAGTGAAACTCCGTCTCCAAAATAAAAGTATATGAAATATGATAAATATTTAGAAAAAATTAATAAGTGCTAGTTTACACCATGGAACATATCACTTAAAGAATTTCTGGTAAAGATGGAACGTTTGAGAAGAGTATTCTCATTTTCCATGACTCTGGAGTCCCATTTGCAATCATTGCGTGACCAAGAGGACACCTTGTGTAATGGAATAGTCCAAAACGAGATTTACAGCTCTGTAAAAGGCACAGTTTCAAAGAGTTTTGGTGTGTGTCATTGTTCCGTTGTGGTGAACTTTTGCTAAATGCATGTACGGCTGAGTATATTTCTAACTCAGTGTTTGGCAAACTTACATAAACAAAAGATTCACCTGGGGTCTTTAAGTAAGAGTATAGATTCCTGGGGCTCCACCCCAGCCCTATGGAATGGGACTCTAGGGAAAGAACTTGGGAATCGTTATATTTAAACAAGTGCCACTGGTGATTCTTAGGGTCAGGTAATTTGAGTAGTATTGTAGTTATTGAGGTAGCTTTATGGCAGCATTTAAAACACGCATGCTTTCTTATGAAATTTACCTTAAAGTAGTTCTCGAAGTTCTCAACCCTTGTGGAGGAGCATGTTTGGAAATGTACAGGGGCATTTTCAGTTGTTGCAATGACTACTACTAGGGGAAGAGAAGCCAGAGATGATAAATGGACTGCCATGTCCCAGGCAGTTCTACACGATGAACCCTTTCCCTCATTGAATGCCAATAATGTCTCTCCCCTTGAGAAACACTTAATATCAGCCATATTAGACCAAATGGACCCTGGATCTGAAGGCACTGCCTTCAGCTGAAGGCACTGCCAGCCTTGCATAAATAATTTGTGCTTCAGTCTTCCTGTAACTGGGTAGCTGATCCCAATGAGTTAGTAGTAGTAAAAGCTAACATTTATTAAGCACTTGCTCTGTCCTCATTGTATTGGTTTTCCATTGCTGTGTAACAAATTTCCACAAACTTAGTGGCTTACAGCAACACTCATTTATTAGCTCACAGTTCTGTAGGTCAGAAGTTTGGGTGGACACGAGTGGGTTCTTTGATTAGGATCTCACAAGGCTGAAATCAAGGTGTTGGACTCTTATCCGGAATCTTTGGGGGAAGAATCAGCTTCCAAGCTCATTTTTCTTGTTGGCAGAATTTGGTTGGTTGTGGTTGTAGGACCGAGGTCCTTTTTTCTTTGCTGGCTGTTGACTGGAGGGCTGTAGCTCTTAGCTCCTAGGGGCTTCTTTTTGGTCCTTACATGTGGGTTTCTACATTGAAACCTTATGCTGTGAATCTCTGACCAGAGATTCTTTTGACCAGCTGGGGAGAACTCTGCTTTTAAATGGCTCTTGTGTTTAGGCAAGGTCTAGCCAAATAATCTCCCTGTATTAAAGTCAGCTGTGCTATGTAAAAACCTAATCATGAGAGTAAAATCCATTATAATCACAGTCTTAGGAATTATGCAGGGCAAATACATCAAGTGGTCAAGAAATCTTGAAGCCAGTCAACTATACCCATTTTATTGATAAACATCTCTAAAGAAGTTTCAGTAACTTTCCCTAGGTCCCACAACAAGCAAGCTAAGGCATGGTTTGAGCTCAGGTTGCTCTGGCTTCAGAGACTGCTTAATTGTTACATCGCCTGCCTCTCAATATAACTGAGGAAATGTGGATGGCTCAGCATATTTCGTCACTGTTTCTGGGAAAGAGTATAGAACATGTGACCTGGTGATTGTGGGTCCGTGGCTCATAACAATGAACTACTCAAGAAAAGGGTGGGGGACTTAGCCAGGGCTTGTTCTGCTATCATCAGCCATCTGTGAAAAACAGACTATTGGTTCTATGACTTCAGCAACCAACTTCACTCTGCTGGTTATAAAAGAGGAGATGTGTGCAAGGGATGTATCCCAAGTGCTTTCTTTTTTATCTTTAGATTTTACTTATACACTCTGTGCTAGTGACTCCTGCCTCAGTCTGTGAGAGTCTTTCCCTTCATTGATATCCTCCCTGAGTGACAGCATTTCCTTTGCCTCCAGTTCATAGCAAAATGAAGACAGAAGGTGGGATGTTTCATGCTGTTGTTGATGTTATGACTGAGCCTCAATTAACGATATAGGTATGGTATGAAAATGTAGGGAGAACACAAGCAAAGAAGCATATTTACAAAAAACGGGACAAAATATATAGGATAAATGTTATTTGGGGCTTTGAATGGAAGAGAAAGGGAACCTAGTGGAGAATCAAAGAATCTGGGAGATCACAGTCATGATTTGTGGGGCACTGGCAGAAAACTTTGTTGAAAAGTCCTGACTTCTTAACCAGTCATGTCGATGACACTAAGAATCTTGAGTGAGGTAAATGTAAGTGAAACAAGCAAAGATATTCAAGACTGTGAAGGCACAGAGACTTGAGTTCTTTCTCCCAGTCATAAAAGGTTAAATTTCTAAGGCTGGGGTAGATACTACTTTGTGTTTGATCCATGTTTAAACCTCTTCAAAGAGTCATGGAATAAAATCCTTCATTGGTCTCACAGGTGATATCTGGAAAGGCAGCAACTCCTGGATAGTTGTCATTGCATGAAAAAGGTGCCAGATGAGACTGGTAGCATTACCTGTGATAAGAGAAATCTTCAGTGAGCAGCACCTGCAAGAGCTAAGGAAACTTGTAGCCAGAGAGCACCTGAATGCTGACATGGATCCTGATCAATATCAGGATGAAGATATCAATTGGTCTGCTTTCCAGAAAGAAATATCATTAAGTTCTGTACTGCTGCATTATCAGGCTGGTTCTACAGCAATGTCTATACTTTCTGGGAATATTTGAGGGTTCAGCCCTGTGGCTGCTCTACAGAGAGTTGTCTAGTCCGTCAAAACTGGTCATGTTTTAGCATTTTCATTTTTTATTTCTTAGCTAATAGATTGTATTCTCAATACACACTGCGTACATTTCTTTTATTCCTTCCCCAGAATCCTGTTCCTTCAAAGAAGGTTCAGAGTTGTTCACCTGCTCAAAGGATGTGTTATGAGATATGTTGTTTGGTAGAAGGCCAGGGAGTTCAACTGAATTGGAGGAAGATATGCTCTATTCTTGGCCATGGCATGATGAGCTCTTATTACTGAATAAGGACTGCTTCAAAGCCAATCATTGGGAAAAACTAGGTAAGAGGAGGAAGTCTTTGAGTTTTTGTTTTGTTTAAGAACCAGAACAGTAGGATATTGTTGGCTAGCATATGGCATCCAGGGTTTAGCAAAATGAAGGTGAGTATTCACCAGCTAGCACTCAAACTCAAACAGTGTGCTGTTGGGCAAGTGTGGCTGGGTAAAGCGTGTGGATAATGGTATCAGATTGGGGAAAATGGAGTGATAATGACTAAGAACTAACATTTGCGAAGGGCTGTATAGATTACAAGGCTTTTCTACGTGGATCTCATTTGATTCTCATAAAACCTATGAGATCATTTTAGTATGTTACCTTTTTTTGTAGTAAAATATGTATAACTTAAAATTTACCATTTTAGCCATTTTTAAGTGTACAGTTCAGGGTCATTAAGTATATTCATATTGTTGTGTGCCAGTCTCCACCATCCATTTCCAGAAATTTTTTATTTTCCCAAAATGAAACTCCATACCCATTAAATGCTAACTGCCCATCCCCTCCTCCCAGCCCCTAACAACCACTGTTCTACTTTCTGTCTCTATGAATTTGACTACTCTAGGTACATCATATAAGTAGAATCATACAATATTTGTCCTTCTGTGGTTGGCTTATTTCATTTAGCATAATGTCTTTAAGGTTCATCTAAGTTGTAGTATGTGTCAGAATTTCTTTTTAAGACTGAATATTTTATTGTATATATATTATATATAAATACACCACATTTTGTTTATTCATCTATTAATGGACACTTGGGTTGCTTTCACCTTTTGGCTATTGTGAATCATACTGCTATGAACATGGGTATACAAGTATCTCTTTGAGTCCCTGCTTTCAGTTCTTTTGTGCCCAGAAGTGAAATTGCTAGTCCCATGGTGTGATGATTAGTTTTAGGTGTCAACTCATCTGGACTAAGGAATAACTAGAGAACAGGTGAAGCATTATTTTTTTGGTGTTTCTGTGAGTGTGTTTCCAGAGAATATTGGCATGTGAGTGTGAGTGGACTAAGTGGGGAAGATTTGCCCTCAATGTGGGCAGGCACCATCTAATCAGCTGGGAGCCAGGATAGAACAGAAATAGCAGAAAGATCTTTCTCACTCTTGAAGGTGGGATACACTCTTCTCTTGCCCTTAGACATCAGCACTCCAGGCTCTTTATCCTTTGGACTCCAGCAGCCCCCTGGGTTCTCATGCCTTCAGACTTGAATGGGGCCATGCTACTGGCATTCCAAGGTCTCCAATTTGCAGAAAGCCTGTTGTGGGACTTATCAGCCTCCATAATCACATGAACCAATTCCCTTAATAAATCCCCTCTTGTATCTTTCTCTCTCTAGATAGCCTATTAGTTCTGTCTCTGTGGAGAATCCTGAATAATATACATGGTAATTCTATGTTTGGTTTGTTGAGAAACTGTCATACTCTTTTTGACAGTGGTTGCACCATTTTACATTCCTACAGCAATGCACAAGAGTTCCCATTTCTCCATCTCCTTGCCAACATTTGTTATTTTCTGTTTTTTATAATAGCCATCCTAAGGGGTGTGAAATGATATTTCATTGTGGTTTTGATTTGTATTTCTCTAATGGTTAGTGATGTTGTACATCTTTTCATATGTTTACTGGTCATTTGTATAACTTCTTTGAAGTTCAAGTTCTTTGCCCATTTTTAAATCAGGTTGGTTTTTTTTGTTGTTGTTGAGTCATAGCAGTTCCTTATATATTCTGGATATTAGTTGCTTATCACATATATGATTTGAAAATATTTTCTCCCATTCTGTGGGTTGCCTTTTCACTCCGCTGATAGTGTCCTTTGATATACAAAAGTTTTTAATTTTGATGGAGTCCAACTCATATATGTTTAAATTGTTGCCTGTACTTTTGGTATCAGATACAAGAAATCTTTGCTAAATCTTGTTATGAAACTTTTCCCCCTATGTTTTCTTCTAAGAGTTTTATAGTTTTAGCTCTTATATTTAGGTCTTTGATCTAATTTGAATTTGAGTTAATTTTTGCATGGTGCAAGGTAAGGGTTCAACTTCATGTTTTTCTATGTGGACATGCAGTTTTCCCAGCACCATTTGTTGAAAAGACTTTCTTTTCCCCATTGGATGATCTTGGCACCCTTTCTGAGAATTATTTGACCATATATGTGAGGGTTTACTTCCAGAATCTTTATTATTCCATTAGTCTATATGTCTGTCTTTATGCCACATGGTTTTGATTACTGTAGCTTGTAGTTTTGAAATCAGGAAGTGAGAGACCACCAAGTTATTTTTAAATTTTTTTTTCAAAATTGTTTTGGTTCTTTGTGATTCCTTGAATTTCCATATGAATTTTAGGTTAATTTTTCTATTTCTGCAAAAATATAATTGAGATTTTATTTAATCATAGGGATTGCATTGAATTTGTAGATCACTTTGGGTAGTATTCACATCTTAACAATTTTAAGTCTTCCAACTCATTAATATGGGATGTCTTTCCATCTATTTGTGTTTTCTTTAGCTTCTTTCAGCAACATTTTGTAGTTTTCTGTGTACAAGTCTTTCACCTCTTTGGTTTTTTTCTAAGAATATTATTCTTTTCGATGCTACTGTAAATGGAATTGTTTTCTTAATTTCCTCTTCAGATTGTTTAATGTCAATATAGATACATAACTCATTTTTGTTTTTTTTTTTTTTTTTTTTGACACGGAGTCTTGCTCTGTCGCCCAGGCTGGAGTGCAGTGGCCGGATCTCAGCTCACTGCAAGCTCCGCCTCCCGGGTTCACGCCATTCTCCTGCCTCAGCCTCCCGAGTAGCTGGGACTACAGGCGCCCGCCACCTCGCCCGGCTAGTTTTTTTTTTTTGTATTTTTTAGTAGAGACGGGGTTTCACCGTGTTAGCCAGGATGGTCTCGATCTCCTGACCTCGTGATCCGCCCGTCTCGGCCTCCCAAAGTGCTGGGATTACAGGCTTGAGCCACCGCGCCCGGCCCATAACTCATTTTTGTGTGTTGATTTTGTATTCTGCAACTTTGCTGAATTTATTTACTAGTTCTAACAGTTTTTTGGGGGAAATATTTACAGTGTTCTACCTGTAAGATCATATCCTCTGCAAACAGAGAAAATATTACTTCTTCCTTTCCAATTTGGATGCCTTTTGTTTCTGTCTTTTGCCTAATTGTTCTGGCTAAAAGTTCCCATGCAGTGTTGAGTATTATTTATCTGAGAATATCTTAATTTGTCCCTCATTTCTGAAGGTCAGTTTTGCAAGATGTAGAATTATATGTTGACATTAAAAAAAAAAAATTCCTTTAGGATCATTGCAGACAGGAGGCAGGACTTGATTGCAGCTCTGGACAGAGCAGCATGCGGAGGCTTGCATTGTGAATTTTAGCTCCAGATTGACTGTAGGAACAAACCAGCAATCCCAAGAGGACCCACAGACCCTCTGAAAGAAGCAGAGTACTCCTGCAGGACAGGGAAGACACCCCAAATACTATGAGTTTCCCAACTGCGGAAATGGGAAAGGTAGACCCTCCTCTCCTGAAGACACACCCTCACTGGAGAGGCTGAAGGTCTGTTTGCAGAACTTTCCAGCTTTACCTGGAGCTGAGTCAAGTTAGAGAGCCGAGTGAAATACAGAGGTAGAGGAAGCAACAGAAAGGACCCGGGAGCTTGCTGGGACCCAGGCACCCCATTCCTGCCTGGCACCACAGGGATCCATCCGGAGGGTGGCCAGAGGAGCAGGGGGCGAAACTCCACAGGGAGAAGGAATTCTGTAGCTGAACTTTGTAACAATTTGAATGTGGCCAGAAGCCTCCTGGCCGGAACTCAGCAGAGGGAGTGAATTGGGCATGCACATTTCACAGGCAGGGAGAAGAATTAAAGCCCTTTTCTCTCTCAGCTGGGAGGTGGATAACCTTGAGCAAGTTTTCAGTCCCGTCTCACTCTATGCCTGGAAACAGACTCGGGGCTGTTGGTCAGGACACGGTGGGAATGAGACCTGCCCTTCAGTTTGTGTGGGAGGTGGGTGAGGCCTGTGACTGCTGGCTTTCCCCCACTTCCCTGACAACCTGCATGACTCAGCAGAGACAGCCATAATCCTCCTAGGTACACAACTCCAGTGACCTGGGAATCTCACCCCCATCCTCCACAGCAGCCTCAGCAAGACCCACCCAAGGAGAGTCTGAGTTCAGACATGCCCAGTCCCTCCCCCATCTGATGGTCCTTCCCTATCCACCCTGGTAGTGGAAGACAAAGGGCATATAATCTTGGGAGTTCTAGGGCCCCATACACCACCCCCTCTCCACGCTACTAAAGCTGATGCTTTCTGGAAAGCAACACCTCCTGGCAGGAGACCAACCAGCACAAAAATAGAGCATTAAATTACCAAAGCTAAAGACCTTCAAGGAGTCCATTGCACCCTCCGCCACCTCCACTGGAACAGGTGCTGGTATCTACAGCTGAGATACCCATAGTTCACATCACAGGACTCTGTGCAGAAACCCCCCGTACTAGCCTTGAGCCAGGTAGACTAGTTGGGTGGCTAGACCCAGAGGAAAGACAATAATCACTGCAGTTCAGCTCACAGGAAGCCACATCCATAGGAAAAGGGGGAGAGTACTACATCAAAGGAACACCCCGTGGGACAAAAGAATCTGAACAATAGCCTTCAGCCCTAGACCTTCCCTCTGACAGAGCCTACCCAAATGAGAAGGAACCAGAAAACCAACCCTGATAATATGACAAAACAAGGCTCTTCTATACTCCCCAAAAAGCACACTACACCAGCAATGCATCCAAACCAAGACAAAATACCTGGTTTACCTGAAAAAGAATTCAGGAGGTTAGTTACTAAGCTAAACAGGGAGGGACCAGAGAAAGGCAAAGCCCAATACAAGGAAGTTCAAAAAATGATACAAGAAGTGAAGGGAGAAATATTCATGGAAATAGATAGCTTAAATCACAATAAAAAACTCAGGAAACTTTGGACACACTTTTAGAAATGTGAAATTCTCTGGAAAGTTTCAGCAATAGAATTGAACAAGTAGAAGAAAGAAATTCAGAGCTTGAAGATGAGGTCTATGAATTAACCGAATCCAGCAAAGACAAAGAAAAAAGAATAAGGAAATATGAACAAAACCTCCAAGAAATCTGGGATTATGTTAAACAACCAAACTTAAGAATAATCAGTGTACCTAAGGAAGAAGAGAATTCTAAAAGCCTGGAAAACATATCTGGGGGAATAATCGAGGAAAACTTTCCTGGCCTTGCGAGAGACCTAGATGTCCAAATGCAAGAAGCACAAAGAACACCTGGGAGATTCATTGCAAAAAGATGTTCGCCTAGGCACTTTGTCATCAGGTTATCCAAACTTAAGACCAAGGAAAGAATCTTAAGAGCTGTGAGACAGAAGCACCAGGTAACCTATAAAGGAAAGCCTATCAGATTAGCAGCAGTTTTCTCAGCAGAAACCCTACAAGCAAGAAGGGATTGGGGACCTATCTTCAGCCTCCTCAAACAAAACAATTATGAGCCAAGAATTTTGTATCCAGAGAAACTAAGTGTCATATATGAAGGAAAGATAAAGTCATTTTCAGACAAACAAATGCTGAGAGAATTCACCATTATGAAACCATCACTACAAGAACTGCTAAAAGGATCTCTAAATCTTGAAACAAATCCTGGAAACACATAAAAACAGAACTTCTTTAAAGCATAAATCATAGAGGACCTATAAAACAAAAATGTAAGTTAAAAAGCAAAAACAACAAAAACCAAAGTACACAGGCAACAAAGAGCATGATGAAAGCAACAATACCTCACATTTCAATACTAACATTTGAATATAAATGGTCTAAATGCTCCACTTAAAAGATACAGAACTGCAGAATGAGTAAGAACTCACCAAACAGCTATATGCTGCCTTCAGGAGACTCACCTAACACATAAGGACTCACATAAACTTAAAGTAAAGGGGCAGAAAAAGGCATTTCATGCGAATGGACACCAAAAATGAGCAGGAGTAGCTATTCTTAGACAAAACAAACTTTAAAGCAACAACAGAGACAAAGAGGGATAGTATGTAATGGTAAAAGGCCTTTCCAACAGGAAAATATCATAATCCTAAACATATAGGCACCTAACACTGGAACTCCCAAATTAATAAAACAGTTACTAATAGACCTGAGAAATGAGATAGATAGCAACACAGTAATCGTGGGGGACTTCAATACTCCACTGACAGCCCTAGACAGGTCATCGAGACAGAACGTCAACAAAGAAAGAATGGATTTAAACTATATGTTAAAACAATTGGACTTAACAGATATATATAGAACATTTCATCCAACAACTGCATGATAAAACGTTCTATTCGACAGCGCATGGAACTTTCTCCAGGATAGACTATATGATAGGTCATAAAATGAGCTTCAATAAATTTAAGAAAATTGAAATTATATAAGCACTCTCTCAGACCACAATGGAATAAAACTGGAAATCAACTTCAAAGAGAACCTTCAAAACCATGCAAATACATGGAAATTAAATAACCTGGTCCTGAATGAGCATTGGGTCAAAAATGAAATCAAGATGGAAATTAAAAAAAATTCTTCAAACTGAATGAAAATAATGTCACAACTATCAAAACCTCTGGGATTCAGCAAAGGCAGTGCTAAGAGGAAAGTTCAGAACCCTAAACGCCTGCATCAGAAAGTCTGAGAAAGCACAAACAGACAATCTAAGGTCATACCTCAAGGAACTAGAGAAACAAGAACAAACCAAACCCAAACCCAGCAGAAGAAAGGAAATAACCAAAATCAGAGCAGAACTAAGTGAAATTGAAACAAACAAAAATACAAAAGGTAAATGAAATGAAAAAGCTGGTTCTTTGAAAGATAAATAAAATTGATAGACCATTAGCAAGATTAACCAAGTAAAGAAGAGAGAAAATCCAAATAAGCTCAGTAAGAAATGAAACGGGAAGTATTACAACTGACACCACAGAAATACAAAAGGTCATTCAAGGCTACTATGAATACCTTTATGCACATAAACTAGAAAACCTAGAAGAGATGGATAAATTCCTGGAAAATACAACCCTTCTAGTTTAAATCAGGAAGGATTAGATACCCTGAACAGACCCACAACAAGCAGTGAGATTGAAATGGTAATTGAGAAAATTACCAACAAAAAAAGTCCAGGACCAGACTAATTCACAGCAGACTTCTAGCAGACATTCAAAGAATTGGTATCAATCCTTTTGACACTATTTTACAAGACAGAGAAAGAAGGAACCCGCCCAAATTCATTCTATGAAGCCAGCATCATCCTAATACCAAAACCAGCAAAGGGCATAACCAAAAAAGACAATTACAGACCAATATTTTTGATGAACACGGATGCTAAAATCCTCAACAAAATACTAGCTAACCAGTTCTAATAACATATCAAAAAGATAGTCCACCATGATCAAGTAAGTTTTGTACCAGGGATGTAGGGATGGTTTTACATACACAAGTCAATAAATGTGATACACCACATAAACAGAATTAAAAATAAAAATCACATGATAATCACAATACATGCAGAAAAAGCATTTGACAAAACCCAGCATTCCTATATGATTAAAATGCTCAGTAAAATCGGCATACAAGGGACATACCTTAATGTAATAAAATCCATCTATGACAGACCCACAGCCAACATAATACTGAATGGGGAAAAGTTGAAACCATTCCCTCTGAGAACTAGAACGAGACAAAGATGCCCACTGTCACCACTCCTCTTCAACATAGTACTGCCAAAGCAATAAGACAAGAGAAAGAAATAAAGGGCATCCAAATTGGTAAAGAGGAAGTCAAACTGTCACTGTTTGCTGATGATATGATCATGTTAGATATGAGTTCTAAATTTCTTTTCAAAGAATTAATATGTATGTTCAATTCTTTGCCTTCTACTTTAAACTTAACTTCCTTGTAAAGCAACCTTTTTGGATTACCTACTCCACCCTGACTCATTCTGATCACCTGCTCCACCCTACATTCCAATCACCTGCTCCACCCTAACTCATTCCAATTACCTGCTACCTGCTCTGCCCTGACTCCCTCCAAAGCACTCACCCCGTCATTCTTTTTAGCCAATCGGAATCAGTTTAGCGTGTGTGGTCTAACCCTAGCCAATAGGGGAAAAACACAGCAGCAGGGGCCACATGCATCAGGGATAAGAACCCCTTCCCCTCCCTTGTCCAAGTGTGCACTCACCATTGTTCCATCTGTAGGGGCGCACCCTTCTATATAGAAGTAACTAGACTTGCTGAGAATTAAAAAGAAAATTTTATATTCGAGTGCTGTTTCTTTTGCGGCACCAAAACTTTATATATAACAATCATTTACCTTGAAAACCCTAAAGACTCCTCCAGAAAGCTCCTAGAACTGATAAAAGAATTCAGCAAAATTTCTGCATACAAAGTTAATGTACACAAATAAGTAGCTCTTCTATACACCAACAGCGACCAAGCAGAGAATCAAATCAAGAACTCAACCCCTTTTACAATAGTCACACACACACAAAAAAAACCCACTTAGGAATATACCTAACCAATGAGTCAAAAGACCGCTACAAGGAAAACTACAAACACTGCTGTAAGAAATCATATATGACACAAACAAATGGAAACACCTCCCATGCTCATGGATGGATAGAATTAATATTGTGAAAATGACCATACTGCCAAAAGCCATCTACAAATTCAATGCACTGTCCATCAGAATACCACCATCATTCTTCACAGAATTAGAAAAAACAATTCCCAAAATCATATGGAACCAAAAAAGAGCCCACATCACCAAAGCAAGACTAAGCAAAAAGGACAAATGTGGAGGCATCACACTAGCTGATTTCAAACTATACTATAAGGCCATAGTCACCAAAACAGTGTGGTACTGGTATAAAAATAGGCATGTAGACCAGTGGAGCAGAATAGAGAACCCAGAAATAAACCCAAATACTTAGAGCCAACTGATCTTCAACAAAGCAAACAAAAACATAAAGTGGGAAAAGGACACCTTTTTCAACAAATGGTGCTGGGGTAATTGGCTAGCCCCATGTAGGAGAATGACACTGGATCTTCATCTCTCACCTTATACAAAAATCAACTCAAGGTGGATTAAGGACTTAAACCTAAGACCTGAAACTATGAAAAGTCTAGAAGATAGCATTGGAAAAACCCTTCTAGACATTGGCTTCGGCAAGGATTTCATGACCAAGAACCCAAAAGCAAATGCAATAAAAAGATAAATAGCTGGGACCTAATTAAACTAAAGAGCTTTTGCACAGAAAAGGCCCAGTCAGCAGAGTAAACAGACAACCCACGGAGTGGGAGAAAAGCTTCACAATCTATACATGTGACAAAGGGCTAATATCCAGAATCTACAACAAACTGAAACAAATCAATAAGAAAAAAACACACACAATCCCATAAAAAAGTGGACTAAGGAGATGAATAGAAAATTCTCAAAAGAAGATATACAGATGGCCAACAAACATATGAAAAAATGCTCAACATCACTAATGATCAGGGAAATGCAAATCAAAACCACAATGCAATACCTCCTTACTCCTGCAAGAATGGCCATAATGAAAAAACAGTAGATGTCGGTGTGGATGTGGTAAACAGAGAAAACTTCTGCACTGCTGGTGGAAAGTAAACTACTACAGGCACTATGGAAAATAGTGTAGAGATTCCTTAAAGAACTAAAAGTAGAACTACCCTTTGATCCAGCAATCCCACTACTGGGTATCTACCCAGAGGAAAAGAAGTCATTATTCAAAAAAGATAACTTGCATATGTATGTTTATAGCAGCACAATTCACAATTGCAAAATCATGGAACCAACCGAAATGCCCAGCAATCAACAAGTGGATAAAGAAACTGTGGTATATATATACAATGGAATACTATGCAGCCATAAAAAGGGATGAATTAGCAGCATTTGCAGTGACCTGGATGAGATTGGAGAGTATTATTCTAAGTGAAGTAACTCAGGAATGGAAAACCAAACATCATATGTTCTCACTGATACGTGGGAGCGAAGCTATGAGGATGCAAAAGCATAAGAATGATACAATGGACTTTGGGGACTTGGGGGGAAGAGTGGAGGTGGGTGAGGGATGAAAGACTATAAATATAGTGCAGTGTATACTGCTTCGGTGACAGGTCACCAAAATCTCACAAATCACCATTAAAGAACTTACTCATGTAACCAAATACCACTTGAACTCCAATAACTTATGGAAAAATAAAATAACAATTAAAAAATTTCCTTTAAATATGGTATCTAATTCCTTCTGGCCTTCAAGGTTTTTGCTGAGAAATCCATTGATAATCTTAGTGAAGATCCATTGGACATGATGAGTTACTTTTCTCTTGCTGCTTTCAAGATTCTTGAGGGGGCCTTAGACTTTGTATTGTATTCCTTTACCTCTGATCTCTTGCCCCCGGTTTCTGTGAGTCTGTAGTCCCCCTGCAGTGTTCCATGTCTTTGGCTTTTGTTAGAATATAATGTGTCTTGGTATGTACTGCTTTGGGTTTATCCTACCTGGAGGTCATCAAGATTTTTGGATTTGTGAATCAATGCCTTTCCTCAAATTTGGGAAGTTTTCAGCCATTATTTTTTCAGATAGTTCCTCTGCTCCTTTCTTTATCCGTTCACCATCTGAGACTTCTGTAATGCATATATTGGTCAGCCTGATGGTATCCCATAGGTCTCTTAGTCTCTGTCCACTTTTCTTAATTATTATTATTATTATTAGGTCTTCAGATTAAATAATTTCAAAGGACTTATCTTCAAGTTCACTGATTCTTTCTTCTTCCTGTTTGAATCTACTGTTGAATCCCTCTAGGAGTTTTTCAATTCAGATACTGTATTTTCAGCTCCAGAATTTCTGTTTGGTTCCTTTTTATAGTTTCTCTTTGTTAATATTCTCTTTTGTTTATGTATTGTTTTTCCGATTTCCTTTAGTTCTTTGAGTTTTCATTTAGCTCTTTGAGCATATTTAAGACATTTTGTCTTTGTCTAGTACTTCTGATGCTTGTGTTTCTTCAGGGACAGTTTCCGACAGTTTATTTTCTTCCTTTGAATGGGCCATATTTTCCTGTTTCTTTGCATGGTTTGTTATTTTTTTGTTCTTTTTAAAAATTGGTCATTCAAAAAAACAGCCACCTCTGCTAGTCATTACAAGTAGGTTCTGTGCCAGGGAAGACCTTCACTCATTAGCAGGGCACGCTGTCAGCTTGGGATCAGCCCCATGTGAGGTCTTAAGGTCTTCTTAGGCCTTTTCTGGCTATGCATTTTGCCTTGGCCTGGGTATCTGTTGTTGTTGTTGTTTTCCAGTTCCCTTGAATGCATGACTGCTTACAAATGTCTCAGTTTCCTAAAGAGTCTCACCCCTGCTTCTCTGAGGGTGGACTTAGATGTTCTATTGTGTTCCTCTACCTCTGACCTCTTGCTCCAGGTATCTGTGAGTTGTAGGCCGCCTGCAGTGTTCATGAGTAGTGCTCACCATTTCCTGTGGCTTTTTCTGAACCTGAGTATCCAGCCATGCTGCTTTTCCCTGTCTGACCTCCGAATTAGGTAAAACAGAGACCAGTACCTCAGGCAGCCCCTTGACAGGTTAGAATGTTGCAAATAAAGTCCACTCTCCTCGCTCTGGGGTTCTAAGGAGGGAATTGGCAGCAGGGCTGCTGCTTCCCCAGGTGTGCCAGGAGGGAAGGATAGGGTACAGGCAAGTAAAAATGTTACAAAATTTCTTAGCGTTTTGACTGTGTCTTTTTCTTGATTAGGTGTTTGCTTGGTTGCTATAGAACTTTGAGTATTTTTCAGACTTCCTATAAAGTTATTGTGTAGCCAGTCTGTAATACTGTAATTTTTTTTAACAGCTTATAACACAACTTTTATTAGAAAAGTTATACATAACATAGCATCAACTATTTCCAAGAACATTTTTTTTTTTTTTGAGAGGAATCTTGCTCTGCTACCCAGGCTGGAGTGCAGTGGCGCGATCTCGGTTCACTGCAAGCTCCGCCTCCCGGGTTCACGCCATTCTCCTGCCTCAGCCTCCCGAGTAGCTGGAACTACAGACACCGCCACCTCGCCCGCCTGGCTAATTTTTTGTATTTTTTAGTAGAGACGGGGTTTCACCGTGTTGGCCAGGATGGTCTTGATCTCCTGACCTCGTGATCCACCCGCCTCGGCCTCCCAAAGTTCTGGGATTACAGGCATGAGCCACCGTGCCCGGCAATCCAAGAACAATATTGAACCCGATAAGCAAAAAAACCAGACTAACAAAATGTGTAACAAGAAACCAATGACCTTTCTAAAATCAAACATTCAATTATCTACAATGTCTTTTTACAAATGGGGAAAACTCCATGGTTTACAGGCATAGAATATTGAAAATAAATCTGCAATAGCAATTTTTTACAATTAAACTCTCAAGAAACTGAATCATTAAAACAGTAATGAGTTCACAAATTTAAAACATTTTGCATAATTTTAAATTGTTAGGTATACACTGAAGTCTGAATTTCAAAAGTGATTGTTTCCCCATGAAAGTGTCAACACTTAAGCCAGAACTTTCAGTGTTAATTTTGCCCTAAAAATTTAAGAAATATTCTGATAATCATAATAGTCACATGATTTCTGATGCTGTCTGGTCTGTTAATATAGACCTTTATTTGGATGTGTTTTTCTTCAGTTAAGTTATAGGAAACTGGATATAGGATTTCGTTGCAAAGCTATTAAAGTTCCAAACACAGGAGTGTGCAGCACTGGAAAAGGAGATCAGTACTAAAACTTATAATAAATATCAGAGAAGCCATTAGTTTTTACAGCATTGTCTGCTTAAAGGTTAAGTTGACCTGGTGTATAATTTCCCATCAGTCTGTCCTTGTAGTAGGCAGGGCAATTTCTATTTTCATGATCTGAATACTCAGATATATCCAAACATCTTTTTAAAACTTTGATTTATAACTCCTAGAAAGTTATGTTTTTTGATAGTCACTGTACTCTAATCAGGCCTATATTTCTGCTCATTTTGGAGCCTCATTAAAATGACAGATTTTGAGATAGCCGAGTTCATCAGAAAGACTTAAATGGAATGATTGACAAAATAGAACACTTTAAACCAAGTCAGTCCTATCTTTTTGTAGCTGAAGGGTATCAGTCACAACACAATTTCACATATACCTTTGCTCATTAGGGAATTATACTTAAAATGAATCTCAAGAGGGTGACCTTTGTTATTTCAGGTGCCACCCCTAAGGTTAACAAGAAGATCGCCAGTGTTACAACTGATGGAAAGCCTTTTCTTTTCTTTTTTTCTTGTCAAAGACTCATACCATAGTTTTAAATTAAACTGTCAGGCATTTGCCCAGACAGGTTTTCCTTTTCAATGCAGTAATGAAGAACTAAGATTAAAATCATGACTTTCAACTGCCACTCAGCATCATTACATGCACCAATATTGCACATATCTGTTCTGTACTGTTAAAATAATCTTCTGAGTCCTTGGGGTGCTGTTTTCTCCATCAGAACACAAACACAACCAATCTAATCAGTTTCCCTCAAAGATGAAACTGACAAATTTAATATACTGGAAAAAAATGAAGAAAGAAAAAGGCAAAGACTTTGTACAGACAAAAATCTAAGTTTTTTTAAAGGGTTCTGTGTCTCCTACACATGGGGGCAATTTGTAAGCACTAGTGAAATAAACAGTAGCTATAATGCTTCTAGCTCCTTATAAAATGTGGAACTTTGGCCCAGGTGTTGCGATGATGTTACTGTACAGTTCTTGTGTCAGCTCAATAGCTTGCTGCTTTTTAAGAACTAAGAAGCTGTAGAACTTTGCGGCAGCTTGTTTTCTGTTTGTGTTTTGACATAACTCAAGCAAACTGATAGATTCAGCTCCAGTTTTAGCAAGAGCTCACTGAAGACCATGAAGCATCTGCTGAGTCCTTTTCTTCCATCTTCTTTCTTCCTGATCTTGATCACCCCCTGAAACATCTTCATCCTTTTCGTCTTCATCATCATTTTTCCCCCCTTTTCTTTCTTTTTGGCAGAAGTTCTGACTCTTATATTAGCTGACAGATATTTGGAGGTTCTTCTGGGGGAAGCTCTACAGGCAGTATTTCCATCTGCTCAACCTGCTGAGGAGGCATCACAGGCTCTGGGTTAATTTGTCCAGCTTTTCGCTTAACTCCCTGAGGTGGTGGTGGAGGCATAGCTGGCTCATCCAGGTTTGTTCTGCTGGCCTCATCACTGACTCCTGGAGGCAGCTTGGCTCTTCCAAAATGGGCTTATCAGTAACATAATGCTGCTGGTGTAGCTGTTGCTGGTCCTCTCTAGGAACCTCTGGATTTTCACGTTATTTGAGGAACTCATCCAAATTATCTGCCCTACTTTCCCACTTTTTCTAAGGTCTTCTGGTACAAGTGGTGTAAGACAGCATGTAAAGAGCTTCAGTAGTCTGTTATTCCACAAAGGCTGAGCAGGTAAAGAAAACAGTTTTTCTACTCCTCCTGTCTCTTTCCACATCACCTATTTCTTGGTGGGTGGTGCTAGATCCCAAGTAGTAACAATATCAGAATAATCATTAAGTTGGCCTCTAATTGTCTTGCTATCCAAGTTTTTGACACTGTCAACAATTGGCTTCCTCTTCCTCTTGGCTTTTGTTTCTTTAACAGTTATATCAATAGGTTCCAATGCAAATGCTTCTTCCTCATTTGGAACAAGTGTTGTTTGATCAGACATAGCTGGCTGGTTCGACAGGATTCACTGAATCAGGACTATCAGGCCCACCCATTGATGTATTATCATCCTCATCCGTATATCATCATGTGCAGGCTGCTCTGGCAACATCACCTCTGCCTCAGAGAGGGCAGGGGGATCGTCAAAGATACTACCATCATTATTAGTAATAAGTTTGTCATCTAATATTCCACCATCATTTCCTTCTCTAAAATTATTATCTTTATATTGGTCTTCATATTCTAAATGGTTAATTTTCTCATTCAGATTGCTGGTGCTCTCTCTGTTCAGACACTAACAGGAGGTTAGAAGCAGTAGTGCCTACTAACATGTCATCATCCTCAAAAGCACTGCCTTCTCTCATTATCTCATGATCATCCATTCCAAAATCACCAAAATCATTTTCTTGTAAAATACTGATATTCCCAACTTCTTCTCTCGTGGTTATTTCTTCCACTCTACTCTGACCCAAGCTGAACTCCTGGGCCACATCAATGTCATCTAAGTCAGGCAGTGGCTGACCAAAGTCGTGAAATTCTTCAGGTAAAGTAATGGTGTTATAAACTGCTTCCTGATTTTCCTCAGGCAGGTCAACACCTGGTCAAAAAACCATCTTTATCTTAATGAATGCTTCATTACAGTCTGCAAGAAGGTATTTGACTTTCCTGTGATATATTCAAACTACTCCCAGTAAGAGATGTCCGTAATGCTATCTTCACCTTTCGTGAGATGATACTCTCCATGCTACTCTCTAAATTACACTGTAACACAGGGGCTTTGGTTAGCTTCTTATCCCAATGGGCCACTAGCCAAATTTTGGCCAGAGGCCCTCTTACTGAGGACAAAATGTACATAGAACATTGTTCTGGTTGGCTATGAAAATAAAAGGAAACCTTGCTCTCCACTGGGAGTTGGGCGGGCTGGGTCCAGTCTGTATTTTTTTTTAATGTTTTGTCAATTGAGAAAAAGTAAGTTCCAATCATTTTAGGAGATTTATTTGCCAAAGTTAAGAACATGCCTGGGAGACAGGTCTATACCTTTCTCCAAAGATAATTTTGAGGGCTCCAAATTTAAAGGGGAAAGGGTGGGATATTGAGAAGCAAACAATTTTCATATAAGAGGGGGTAGCGAAAAATAGTCATTCATGCCTTTGCCTGGTTCAATGAATCTGCATTTTTTAAATATAAGATAATATAGAATGGCTGCTTCGCAGATGCTGCCGCTGCCAGGAGCCCCATACTATCAGCCATGGTCAACATCTTCTTCAACATCACCATAGATGGTGAGCCCTTGGGCCACATCTCCTTCAAGCTGTTTGCAGACAAGTTTCCAAAGACAGCAGAAAGCTTTCATGCTCTGCGCACTGGAGAGAAAGGATTTGGTTATAAGGGTTCCTGCATTCACCGAATTATTCCAGGGTTTATGTGTCAGGGTGGTGACTTCACATGCGATAATGGTACTGGTGGCAAGTCCATCTACAGGGAGAAATGTGATGACAAGAACTTCATCCTAAAGCATACAGGTCCTGGCATCTTGTCCATGGCAAATGCTGGACTCAAACAGTTCCCAGTTTTTCATCTGCACTGCCAAGACTGAGTGGTTGGATGACAAACATGTGGTCTTTGGCAAGGTAAAAGAAGGCATGAATATTGTGGAGGCTATGGAACGCTTTGGGTCCGGGAATGGCAAGACCAGCAAGAAGATCACCATTGCTGACTGTGGACAACTTATTAAAGTTAGACTTGTGTTTTATCTTAACCACCAGACCATTCTTTCTGTAGCTCAGGAGAGTACCCCTCCTCCCCATTTGCTGGCAATAGCCTATAATCTTTGTGCTCTCATTGCAGTTCCCTTTGGGTTCCATGTTTTCCTTGTTCCCTTCCATGCCTAGCTGGATTGCAGAGTTAAGTTTATGATATAAAATAAAACTAAATAACAAACAACAAAAAAAGATGACATAAACAAAAGGGGCAGAGGAAAAATCTGGGGAATCTGCATTTTACATAAGATAACAGACAAAATGGGGGCAGGGGAACACTCAGATATGCATTTATGTCTGGTGGACCAGGGCGGCTGCACCTGTAAAGATAAGCTATCAATTTGCATTGCCATGGTGAAATTTTAACAACTCACTAGGAATTTCCTTGTGGGCAAAATATGGAGGAGGCATGTAGCTTTTCATCTTGTAACCATTTTATTGAGGAACCAAAACGGGGAGGCAGGTTTGCATGACCCAGTTCCCATTTTGACTTTTGCCTTTGGCTAAATGAGCTTGGGGGGATCCCAGAATTTAATTTCCTTTCACATTTCCCTTCTTTTTTATTTAAAATCTTTTGGAGGAAGCATTTTAAAAGAAATATGGGTTCTTGGCTTCAGGTTGCTTTTTCCTCCCTTTTTTGAGCTGGTTTCCTGTTGCTGGGATAGTTTATTTCTACAAGTTTAGGTCCCACATTGCCAGGAAGGCTCATTCCTAGGAAGTTGTGTCCCATAAAGATTAAAAAAAAAAAAAAAAAAGAGAGGAAAGAAGGAAAAAGGAAAGGAAAAAAGAAAGAGAAAAAAACATATATATATAGGGACCTAGGCCAGATTTATAGCAACAAAAGGAAAGCAAACTTGGAAGCTGGGTCAGGCTATATTACTGCTTCCTCAATTAAAGCAATTCTCTGGGCAATTATTACCCCAGCCCTTTCAGTTGTGCATTAACTTATTTGCAAGCACATACCGTAACAACATTGTAAGCAGAAACAGGACAGAACACAAATTATTACTATCCCTATTATAAGCAATAGCTTCTGCCACCAAGTTCCCCAGGATCCAAACCAACTACTCAACCAATTGATTAGTGAGGGTTTTGGATCTGACAGGTTGGTTATCTGGGTTTTCATATCAGTCATAAATCAAGTTATGTTCTTTGATTCATCTGGAATATACACACAACATTCAGTTTTTATGATGGCACAGGTCTCCCTTGTGCTGCAATGAGTATATCTAAAGCCATATGGTAGTATAGCACAACTTTCCTCATAAGCATGACCTCATTGTTTAGCAAGGCAATACTCATGTGGCTATCATTCAGGGCCTTTTGGGTGTAATTGGTTAAGGCCTCTATATGCCATATAACATCTTCAATACCTGTCTGTGGTACAAAGATTGAAGCTAAGTGATCATACCATTGGAATACCTAACATGTCCAATGAAATTGTAAATGAAAAAGGTTTGCTGGTTTTGGCAGGGTCTGAATTACATGCCCTTGTGCCCAAGCATAACCTAGGGAACGTCATCCTGACTACCCTGGAGGTAACCACGGCCATAAGTTAGTGCCACATAGCCAATATGTCCCATTTGGAGCTAGCCAATAAATACTTGGTTGCTGCACCCAATCGGTGGCATTCTAGTCAGCGTCTTGTAATATGATAATGTGGTCACAGCATTCTCCAGGTGTCCACCCCATATCTCTCGTACTGTTTGGCCATAGGTCCTTGGTATGGTTTCTTCGCTGCCAGCACAAAGAAGCATTTTGGCTGAGTTGGCCAGACATGGGGTGAGCCAGATAAACCCAGCCCAAATTTGCATTATTCCATTTTGAAAATGGGCTGTTGTTTGGGGTGTGGTTACCACCTTCTGTTTTAGCTGGGGGTGGGGGGTGGGATGTT
Source organism: Macaca mulatta (assembly GCF_049350105.2). Classification (NCBI taxonomy): domain Eukaryota; kingdom Metazoa; phylum Chordata; class Mammalia; order Primates; family Cercopithecidae; genus Macaca; species Macaca mulatta. The sequence goes on along the minus strand of NC_133426.1, from coordinate 107,681,162 downwards.
AAAGTGAGATCTAATGACCTGGTCCTTTCCATTCAAAAACTTTTCCCATGTCCCTTGTTCTTAAGAGTGTTTTTAATGGGCCAGTTATATATATTGTCTTTTGTTATCCCAGCACTAAGTATGCCAGACCACTTCTGTGATGTGATAATTTTTTGGTATTCTATGCAGTCCTGACCTTGGAAGGGGGATATCCACCATGGCAGGCTGAAGCCACTGGAAAGAGGCTTGAGTCTGCATACCCAGCAGGTATTCTTTTGTAATCAGTCTGCATAATGCTGAACCCACTGTAAAAACAGGTTTGTTTCATGGGCATCCATGGGTGGCAGTGGCAAGAAGGTGTAGGGATACAGGATTAATAATAGCAAGGTTGTGAAATTCATTTTAGTTACTAAATGGTGTTAAATCAGACAAGGCAAGTGCCCTGTCATTTATAAGACAGGAGTTGCCAGTATTTCTAGGACAATAATTGTAATGGTTACTGTACAATAAACAGAGGCGTTCCCTTTGCATACAGGCCTGGTCCTTTGTCTTGGGTTTAAGCAGTCCACAACAACTGTTGTCTGCTTCTAATCCTGGGTTGCAGGTTCATGTTTAGTGAACCGGAGGTGAAGGTCTTTGGTGGGAGTTACAGTCCACTCAGGAGGTTGTGCCTTTTTAAGATGAGAGATGTGAATCCATGAATCTATACTCTTTAATTTTGTGGCACATGGATTAGTCAGTAGTACCTGGTACATGCCCTTCCATCAGGGTTGAAGGGAATCCTTTATTAGATGTCTTTTCCAATAGATGAAATCTCCAGGTTGCAGATCGTGACCAGGCACCTTATCTTCAGGGAGCACACTGTGAAAGGAATTCTTTAACAAATCTTGGCTTTTTCTAAGATGATAAATGAGTTCCTCACAATATTGCAATATATTTCCCTTGAGAAAAGTTGGATTGGTTATGTTCGTTCCCATACACTTGGGTCTTCCTGTTATAATTTCATAAGGAGACAATTGATGTTTTCCAAAAGGAGTGGATCGGAGTATAAGCAGCACTAGGGGGAGTGCTTTGGGCCAGAGGAGGTGAAATGCCTCTGTGAACTTAGCCAATTGTGTTTTAATTATTCCGTTAGTCCTCTCCACCAGGCCTGAAGACTGGGGATGGTTGGCACAATGGAAATGTTGAAATGTGGGCCAAATTTTACAAATATTTTGAGTAACCTGGCCAATAAAGTATGTTCCCCTGTCATTGTGAAGTTCACAGAGGACTCCCCACAGTGGGACAATTTTTTTTAGTAGGATTTTTCCAACTGTCATGGCTGTTGCTTGCCTGCAGGGAAAAGCTTCAACCCAATGGTATAACATGCAGACCATTACTAAAACATACTTGTAACCTTGAGATGATGGCAGCTGGATAAAATCAAGCTATCATACCTCAAAAGGTCAGCCGGAAGGGGAAAATGACCCTGGACTCCATGGAGGGGTTTTCCTGGGTTATGTTTGGGACAAATAACACATGAGAGTAAACTTTTTTGTTTGTTTGGTTTTTTGAGATGGAGTTTCGCTCTTGTTGCCGAGGCTAGAGTGCAATGGTGCAATCTCAGCTCACTGCAACCTCTTCCTCCCGGGTTCAGGTGATTCTTCTGCCTCAGCCTCCCAAGTAGCAGGATTACAGGTGCACACCACCATCCCCGGCTAATTTTTGTATTTTCAGTAGATACAGGGTTTTGCCATGTTAGCCAGGCTGGTCTTGAACTCCTGACCTCAGGTGATCCACCTCCCTGGGCCTCCCAAAGTGCTGGGATTACAGGCGTGAGCCACGGTACCCGAATGAGAGTAAACTTTTTGTGCCACTATAAAGGATGGTTTCCAGTAATACTGTTTATACCAGGATATTACTTTATCTGGATTCCAATAGGTTAGATTATGAACATATTTCATAAGGGACACCTGACATTCTATTGGAATAATGGGCTTCTTGGAATGGAATAATTAGGTCCACATCATATTTCAGTTTTGGGAGTCAAGTATCCCCCTGCCTGTTTCCAAGTAGATTTCTCTTTTGTAGGAGCTATGCGCTGGGTTTCTTTCAACATGTATTTAAGTATTTTGGGTTTTATGGCCATTTTCCAACTTAGGGGTGATGGCTTGAATGCTGCTTTTTTAGCTGTGGCGTCAGCGAATTGGTTACCCTGACTTTCTGTGGTGTCTAATTTTGAGTGACCTGGGATTTTTATAATTACCAAGCTTTTTGGTTTTAGAACACCTTCTAACAGCTCTGATACTTGTCCATTTTTTATGGGTTACCCTGAGGGGGTTAAATATCCTCTCTCTTTCCATAGCATCCCAGTCATGAGCAACCCCCAAAAGCATAGTGGCTGTCAGTGTAAATGTCTGCAGCCTTGTCTTTTGCCAATTGACAAGCTTTGGTCAGGGCAACCAATTTGGTCACTTGAGCTGATCTGGCTTGGGGGAGATGATTGACTTCAATTACCTCTAGTAAGGAAACCACAGCATATCCTGCTATAAAATTTCCATCCTCTCCTCTTAAATAAGACCCATCTGTATACCATTCTATCTCAGCATTATCCAGTGGCATCTCTTGTAGGTCTGTCCTGGGGGTGAGAAGTCAGTCAGTCATTAGAACACAGTCATGAGGGGTTTTGTCAGAAGGGCCTGGCAAGAGAGGGGCCAGATTAAGATTATTACAGCAGGAAATAGTAATATTGGGAGATGATAAAAGCAAAATTTCCTAAGAGGCTAACCAGTTGACAGACAGATGTTGTATATGATGAGAGTTTAGAAGGGTCTCAAGAGAATGTGGCACAAAAATGGTAAGGGGGAACCCATAATTATTTCTTCAACAGACTTTGAGATGGTGTTATCTTTTGAGCAAAATCCTGGGAACTTTGTACACAGCAAGGCCGTGGCTGCTATTGCTGTCATACAAGGAGGCAGCCCTCGAGCCACAGGGTCCAGCTGTTGGCTATAATAGCCTATAGGTCTCTGATGATCACCATGTTTCTGGGTCAGTACTCCGGATGCAGTACCTCCAACTTTGTGTATGAAAAGGGAGAAAGGCAATTTGTAGTTTGGGTGCCCTAAGGCCGGGGCATTAATTGGAATTTCCTTTATTTGTTGTACAGCTGATTGTCCCTCTGGAGTCCACATGATGGGATCAGGTTGTTCATTTTTTAGGTATGCACACTGAAGTTGAGCCATAAGGGAGAAATTTGGTATCCAGTTTCTACAATAGCCCGCCAGGCCCCCAAAACTCTTAAGTTGTTTCTTAGTGGCAGGCATTGGGAAAACTAAAATTCCTCACTCTTATCAGGGTTAATACTCAGTCCTTTGGCTGAGATAATATGTACCAAATACTTAACTTGAGGTAAGCATAGCTGAAGTTTGTCTTTAGACATTTGTGTCCCTTGGTGGCTGTTTGAGTAAATATAGACTATCTTCCTGAGAGGAAGAGAGTGTGTCTGAACAAAGGAGAGTAGATGAATGCTGAGCCCTGGGAAAATATTTAATCCTCTAAATCAGCTTCTAATATTTGGGAACAGTAAGTGGGACTTTCTGTTTACCTTCGGGGCATTACAGTCCACGTATATTGCCGTTCTTTCCAAATAAAGGCAAACAAATATTGGCTGCCTGGTTCTACAGGAATACTAAAGAAGGCACTATAGAGATCCACAACTGAGAAATACTGACTGGTAATGGATATAGGTGATAGAAGGGTTTGTGGGTTGGGGACTACTGGGTGCCTGGGAATTATGATATTGTTTATTGCCCTCAAGTCCTGCACAAATTTCCATCCTCTCCCGCTTGGTTTCTTTACAGGGAATATAGGGCTGTTTCAGGGGATTGTGCAGGGAATAATGATAATCTCAGATTATCATTATTTCTCAAATGATATATTATTCATATATCATTTCTCAGATAATCTTCTATGATAGGAGCAATTCCATATATGGGTTCCTTTTGCAGAGGATAGTGTTTAAGGTTGGATAGGGGTTTCTTTGGGTTTATCTCTACCTTTACTGGAATGGCTGAGAATACTTTCTCTGTATCTGTATTTGAGTGAGACTATAAGCAGGAAGACACATCCTTGAGCAAGTGCTCCACTTCTGGTGTTAACAGGAAGATTGGGGAAGCTAAAAGGAGTTTTACTGTTTTCTGCTCTGTATTCCAATGTTCTTTCTTCTTCCGTAATATTTCCTTCTCTGTCTCCATTTTATTTTCCTGGTCACAAGATGACGTTTTAACATTACCAGTACTAAATTGTACATTATCAGGACATTTTAAAATTTAGTATTTTTGGTCTCCTGGCTCCAATTCTAAAACAGTTTCACCTTTTGATGAAAAAGAGATATGGGCATTATGGATGTTGAGATCACGGCCCAAAAGATTGACAGGAGCCCCAGCGCATATTAGAAACATATGGGACCTACTGAGTGTGTCACACTTAGAGCCTGCGACAGGGTAGTGGAACCTGATGAACCCTAAGGTATGAGTTTGGACTTAAAACATGAGATCATTTTATTAGACACACTCACCATGTTAATTCTTTCATTACTCTGAGGAATGGGGTTTCTAAATAAGGTGAGATTGTTGTACCCGATCAAGTTAGAGAAACACCACACTTTGAGACAAATTTAGGAGTCCTTTATTAGCCAGTGACTCGAAATTCTCTTGGCCCCAAGGAAGGGGCTCGATTTTCTTTTATACTTCGGTTTAGGAAGGGGAGGGGGAGCTCAGTTGCAACAATTCTACAGAAGTAAAAACATGCAAAAAGTTAAAAAGACAAATGGTTACAGAGAAGCAAACAGTTCCAGGTGCAGGGGCTCTAAATCTTTTATAAGATGTTATATATGGGGACTCTGCCGGACACAAACTCAAGGCTTTATGGTGTTATCTTTTAAGCAAAATCCTGGGAACTTTGTACATTGCTTGCTTCAGTACGTTATCAGTTAATTGGACTCTTTGATATGTTGAGAGTCAGCTTACACAAGTTAACCCCTTGAGGAAGAGGGTGAGGTAAGGAGTCCTTGATGTCCTGTAAATGAAGGAGCCAAATGGAGTTCCTCTGGCTTTCTCAGCTAAGGGAGAGTCTATTCATGTGGAAACAAGGCTAGGTGATTACAGGATTTATCAGAGATAGTCACACCTATGTCAGTTAAGGCAGTTGTAAACTCATGGTTTATTATTATATTAATCGCTCCCAATTGGTTTGTCAGGGTAGAATATTTGGAGAGGTGAAACCCCTGTATTTCCTTGGAGCACCCCTTGTCTTCCTGAGTTGCATTCTGCCTTTTCTTTCGTTTCAGCCTAAGGCAATCTCTCTTAAGGTGTCTCGGTCATTTACAGTTGTAACAGACTGCGAGGGAAGAGTCCTCAGAGGGAGCTTAAAATCTTTCTGGGGCTGAGAGGCTTGAGAAGTTAATTGCTTTAGCTGTAAATGCATAATTTGGGCAATCTTCTGTTTTTCCTTGTTTTATCATATTGCGGGATAATCGGTCAGCTAACTAGTTCATTAGTTCTGGCTGTGGTCCAATTTGCATTTTACAAGGGTGGCTAAATCATCATCTAGTCCGTTAAGAAATTTGCATTTAATAATGTATCATTTTTATTGTTTTCAAAGCAATCAGCTGACATCCCACAATATTGTTTTAAAGTTTTATCAGAATGTGTTAAATAATCTAAAACTAATTCATTTGGGTTCCAGTGGCGTTGTTGGATTTTATTCCAATCCACAACCCTTTGGAACACTGAAAGAATGATATTTAATAGGGTGTTTTTTCATTCCTGCACATCTTTGTGCCTGTCTTCTGGATTTTGGGGGACTGGTTGTTGTGGCTGTATTGGGCCTTCAGGGGTCAAATCTGCTATAGGGTCTGACCATTGTGCTTTTCCCAGCCATTCCTTAGCTTTAGCTTCTGAGACCAACATGTGGACTAGCTGATAAAAGTCTGAATGACCTGGGTCATAAGTTCTGACAATGAACTCAAATTCTCAAACCCAATTGGATCTTTATGGGGGTCAGGAAATTCTTTATGCCTCAGAATTCAGCCTTTGACCAGGGTGTTGGTAGACAATCACCAGGGTTGCCCTACCTGTTAGCAGTTGTTCCCAAAATAGGGTGATCATGAGAGATGTCCCTGCAGGGTCCCCCGTTTCCACATCTTCCAGATGAGATGTTGCCATTGGAGCTGTCAGGGAATCATGAGGGGGTGGGGTCTTTGCAGCCAGACTCCGAACTGCCTTCTGTTGAGCAAGTGTTAGACATGCAGTAGAAGCAGGGGACAGATCTGGTCCAGGAAGTTCAGATAGGTCAGGGGTATAGAGGAAGGTGCCAAGGGGGAAGTAAGGAATTCTGAGGATTTCTTTAAGAGAGATTCGAGATTAGAGAGTTCTTGATTAGCATTTCTAAGTTGTTTGTTGGCCTCCTGTGGGGAGATAAGGTGGTTGTCAGGCCTCCAAGGCCAAGCCTGCATATATATATATATACATCCAGATAACCTGAAGCAACTGAAGAATCACAAAAGAAGTGAAAATGGCCGGTTCCTGCTTTAACTGATGACATTACCTTGTGAAATTCCTTCTCCTGGCTCAGACGCTCCCCAACTAAGCACCTTGTGACCCCAGCCCTTGCCCGCAAGAGAACAACCCCCTTTGACTGTAATTTTCCACTACCTACCCAAATCCTATAAAACAGCCCCACCCCAACTCCCTTTTGCTGATTCCTTTTTTAGACTCAGCCCTCCTGCACCCAGGTGAAATAAACAGCCTTGTTGCTCACACAAAGCCTGTTTGGTGGTCTCTTCACATGGACGTGCGTGAAACTTGGTGCCGAAGACCCGGGTCAGCGGGACTCCTTTGGGAGACCAGTCCCCTGTCCTCACCCTCACTCCATGAGGAGATCCACCTACGACCTCGGGTCCTCAGACCAACCAGCCCAAGGAACATCTCACCAATTTCAAATCAGGTAAGCGATCTTTTCACTCTCTTCTCCAGCCTCTCTTGCTACCCTTCAATCTCCCTGTCCTTCCAATTCCAGTTCTTTTTCCTCTCTAGTAGAGACAAAGGAGACACATTTTATCTGTGGACCCAAAACTCCGGCGCTGGTCACGGACTTGGGAAGATACTCTTCCCTTGGTGTTTAATCACTGCAGGGACGCCTGCCTGATTATTCACCCACACTCCATTGGTGTCTGATCACCGCAGGGATGCCTGCCTTGGTCATTCACCCACATTCCCTTGGTAGCAAGTCAATTGCAGGGACGCCTGCTTTGGCTGCTCACCCACATTGCAGCCCAGGGCTGCTCACCACCCCCCTTCTCCGTGTCTCTACCCTTTCTTTTCTCTGGGCTTGCCTTCTTCACTATGAGCAACCTTCCACCCTCCATTCCCTCTTCTTATCCCTTAGACTGTGTTCTCAAAAAACTTAAAATCTCTTCAACTCTCACCTGACCTAAAACCTAAGTGTCTTATTTTCTTCTGCAACAGCACTTGGCCCCAATACAAACTCGATAATGGTTCTAAATAGCCAGAAAATGGCACTTTTGATTTCTCCATTTTACAAGACTTGGATGATTTTTGTCGAAAAATGGGCAAATGGGTCTGAGGTGCCTGACGTCCAGGCATTCTTTTACACATTGATCCCTTCTTAGTCTCTGCTCCCAATGCAACTTGTCCCAAATCTTTCTTCTTTCTCTCCGGTTCCTTCAGTATCCACCCAAAGTTCTGAGTCCTTTGAATCCTCCTTTTTTACGGACTCATCTGACCTCTCCCCTCCTCCCCAGGCTGCTTCTCACCACGCTGAGCCAGGTCCCAATTCTTCCTCAGCCTCCGCTCCCCCACCCTATAATCCTTTTATCACCTCCACTCCTCACACCTGGTCCAGCTTACAGTTTCGTTCTGCGACTAGCCCTCCCCCACCTGCCCAACAATTTCCTCTTAAAGAGGTGGCTGGAGCTGAAGGCATAGCCAAGGTTAATGCTCCTTTTTCTTTATCCAACTTCTCCCAAATCAGTTAGCGGTTAGGCTCTTTTTCATTAAATATAAAAACCCAGCCCAGTTCATGGCCCATTTGGCAACAACCCTTAGATGCTTTACCACCCTAGACCCAGAAGGGCCAGAAGACCGTCTTATTCTCAATATGCATTTTATTACCCAACCTGCTCCCGACATTAGAAAAAGCTCCAAAAATTAGATTCTGGCCCTCAAACTCCACAACAGGACTTAATTAACCTCACCTTCAAGGTGTACAATAATGGAGTAGAGGCAGCCAAGTAGCAACATATTTCTGAGTTGCAATTACTTGCCTCCACTGTGAGAGAAACCCTAGCCACATCTCCAGCACACAAAAACTTCAAAACGCCTGAACCGCAGCGGCCAGGCATTCCTCCAGGACCGCCTCCCTCAGGATCTTGCTTCAGGTGCCAGAAATCTGGCCACTGGGCCAAGGAATGCCCACAGCCCGGGATTCCTCCTAAGCTGTGCCCCATCTATGCAGGACCCCACTGGAAATCGGACTGTCCAACTTGCCTGGCAGCCCCTCCCAGATCCCCTGGAACTCTGGCCCAAGGCTCTCTGACTGACTCCTTCCCAGATCTTCTCAGCTTAGCAGCTGAAGACTGACGCTGCCTAATCGCCTCGGAAGCCTCCTGGACCATCACAGACACTTTGGGTAACTCTTAAAGCAGAGGGTAAGTCCATCTTCTTAATCAATACGGAGGCTACTCACTCCACTTTACCTTCTTTTCAAGGGTCTGTTTCCCTCGCCTCCGTAACTGTTGTGGGTATTCATGGCCAGGCTTCTAAACCCCTTAAAACTCCCCAACTCTGTTGCCAACTTGGACAACATTCTTTTATGCACTCTTTTTTAGTTATCCCCACCTGCCCACTTCCCTTATTAAGCCGAGACATTTTAACTAAATTATCTGCTTCCCTGACTATTCCTAGGCTACAGCCACACCTCATTGCTGCCGCTTTAATACTTTTAGAGGCCCTCAAAATCACAAGCTATGCTCCACTTACTCTCTACAGTTCCCATAACTTTCAAAATCTATTTTCCTCCTCACACTTGATGCATATACTTTCTGCCCCCTGGTTCCTTCAGCTGTACTCACTCTTTGTTGAGTCTCCCAGTTACCATTGTTCCTGGCCTGGACTTCAATCTGGCCTCTCACATTATTCCTGATACCATATCTGACCCCATGACTGTATCTCTCTGATCCACCTGGCATTCACTCCATTTCCCCATATTTCTTTCTTTCCTGTTCTTCACTCTGATCACACTTGGTTTATTGATGACAGTTCCACCAGGCCTAATCGCCAATCACCGGCAAAGGCAGGCTAAGCTATAGTGTCTTCCACATCTATCCTTCAGGCTACTACTCTGCCCCCCTCCACTACCTCTCAGCAAGCCAAACTCATTGCCTTAACTCAGGCCCTCACTCTTGCAAAGGGACTATGCATCAATATTTATACTGACTTTAAATATGCCTTCCATATCCTGCACCACCATGCTGTTATAAGGGCAGAAAAAAATTTCCTCACTATACAAAGGTCCTCCATAATTAATGCCTCCTTAATAAAAACTCTTCTTAAAGCTGCTCTACTTTCAAAAAACCTAGGGTCATTCACTGCAAGGGCCATCAAAAGGCATCAGATTCCATCGCTCAAGGCAATGCTTATGCTAACAAGATAACTAGAAAAGCAGCTAGGTTCCAACTTCTGTCCCTCACTGCCAGTTTTTCTCCTTTTCATCAGTCACTCCCACCTACTTCCCCACTGAAACTTCCACCTATCAATCTCTTCCCACATAAGGCAAATGGTTCTTGGACCAAGGAAAATTCTCCTTCCAGCCTCACAGGCCCATTCTATTCTGTCGTCATTTCATAACCTCTTCCATGTAGGTTACAAGTCGCTAGCCCACCTCTTGGAACCTCTCATTTCCTTTCCATCGTGGAAATCTGTCCTCAAGGAAATCACTTCTCAGTGTTCCATCTGCTTAGAAGAGCAGTAGTAGAATAGTAGTAGTAATAGTAGTAGAATCTACTCCTCAGGGATTGTTCAGGCCCCCTCCCTTCCCTACACATCAAGCTCGGGGATTTGCCCAGGACTGGCAAATTGACTTTACTCACATGACCCAAGTCAGGAAACTAAAATACCTCTTGGTCTGGGTAGACGCTTTCACTGGATGGGTAGAGGCCTTTCCCACAGGGTTGGAGAAGGCCACCGCGGTCATTTCTTCCCTACTGTCAGACAAAATTTCTTGGTTTGGCCTTCCCACCCCTATATAGTCCAATAACAGACCAGCCTTTATTAGTCAAATTACCCAAGCAGTTTCTCAGGCTCTGGGTATTCAGTGGAAACTTCATACCCCTTACCATCCTCAATCTTCAGGAAAGGTAACACGGTTTTTTAAATACACACCTCACCAAGCTCAGCCTCCAACTTAAAAAGGACTGGACAATACTTTTACCACTTGCCCTTCTCAGAATTCGGGCCTGTCCTCAGGATGCTACAGGGTACAGCCCATTTGAGCTCCCGTATGGACGCTCTTTTTATTAGGCCCCAGTCTCATTCCACACACCAGCCCAACTTGGACTGTGCCACAAAAACTTGTCATCCCTACTGTCTTCTGTCTAGTCATACTCCTATTCACCATTCTCAACTACTCATAAATGCCCTGCCCTTGTTTACACTGCCAGTTTACACTTTTCCTCCAAACCATCATAACTGATATCTCCCAGTTTTACCTCAAACCTCCACCCTTAAGTCTCTCTTGAAGTGGATAAAAGATCTTCAGTGGCAAGGTACACTCCAATACTTTCACCCTGATGAAGTCCTATTCTTTACTTTTATGCTCACTCTTATTCTCATTCCCATTCTTATGCCACCCTCTATCTCTCCCCAACTATCTCCACCACACTATCAATTTCACTCTCTCCTAGCCGTTTCTAATACTTCTTTAACAAACAACTGCTGGCTTTGCATTTCTCTTTCCTCCAAAATCACCAAGGCTTCAACTTACTCACTGCTAAAAAAAGGGGGACTCTATATTTAATTTTTAAATGAAGAATGTTGTTTTTACCTAAATCAATCTGACTTGGTATATGACAACATAAAAAACTCAAGATAGAGTCCAAAAACTCACCAACCAAGCAAATAATCATGCTGAACCTCCTTAGGCACTCTCTAATTAGATGTCCTGGGTCCTCCCAATTCTTAGTCCTTTAATACCTGTTTTTCTCCTTCTCTTATTCAGACCTTGTGTCTTCTGTTTAGTTCTCAATTCATACAAAACCGTATCCAGGCCATCATCATTCTATATGACAAATGTTCCTTCTAACGACCCCACAATATCACCCCTTACCACAGAATCTTCCTTCAGCTTAATCTCTCCCACTCTATGTTCCTATACTGCCCCTAATCCTGCTCAAAGCAGCCCTGAGAAACATCGCCCATTATCTCTCTATATCACCCCCAAAAATTTTTGCCACCCCAACAGTTCACCACTATCTTGTTTTGTTTTTCTTATTAATGTAAGAAGACAGAAATGTCAGGCCTCTGAGCCCAAGCGTACACATATACATCTAGATGGCCTGAAGCAACTGAAGAATCACAAAAGAAGTGAAAATGGCCAGTTCCTGCCTTAACTGATGACATTACCTTGTGAAATTCCTTCTCCTGGCTCAGACGCTCCCCCACTAAGCACCTTGTGACCCCAGCCCCTGCCCACAAGAGAACAACCCCCTTTTACTAATTTTCCACTACCTACCCAAATCCTATAAAACAGCCCCACCCCTAACTCCCTTTGCTGACTCCTTTTTTGGACTCAGCCCACCCACACCCAGGTGAAATAAACAGCCTTGTTGCTCACACAAAGCCTGTTTGGTGGTCTCTTCACAGAGACACGCATGACAGTGGTCTTCCCCCCTTTTGCTACTTTGCAGCTACCACTAAAAATAGCTCTCCCTTTCTGGTTGTTTAGTTTTTGTGTCTGCGTTTTCCATCCTGGTTCACAGGTACACTGATTTGGACATCTCAAAAGATCCCCATTTAGGCCATTGTAACTTAGAATCTGCTTAGTTAGAGTGGTCTGCTTGGTTAAATATTTGCATGATGATTCACCGTAAGTATTTTGCATATACCCTGCTGGAGTTTCTAAAGGGGGAACTTTATGTTCTGCAGCTGTTGGGGTCTTAGAGGCCTTGTTCTCCATAATTTGGAGTTCCCCTTTGGATTTGACGAAGTGGGGATGTGTGTTGGACCAAAATGTGCTGCTTGCAGACCTAGCTTTTCACAGGGCCATTACGCCCTGAACCAATTTGGTCCACCCATGTCATGGCTACCTGGCATAATGTGTCAGGGGCTCAAAGTTTGGGAGGGGTCAGTTCCTTATATGCACCTCCTGGCTGAGATTAGACCCTAAGTATGCTCTTCTGAGGGGGAAATCTATTTAGAGCTGCTGCACGTCTTAGGGAGCATTTCTCCTAGACACCCTCACGTGATTCTCAGTCGCCTGAGAATGCTCCAAAGGGCTGAGGGGAGCAACATGTTCTGTTTCTTCAGAGTGGAGAATTTCACACTCATGAACTTGAAGGTTCAGAATTGGTCAAATCCGATAGGGGAAAGGACAAAAACATACATACACACACACACACACACACACACACACACAAGACAGAAAAACAAAACAAGCAAAACTAACAATGATCACACAAATTTCTGAGTGCTCTAAGTGTAAGTAGGAAATTAACACCAGCTGATTGTTAGTGCTAATTCTAGTCATTTAAAAGAATTTGCAAGACAGAATCCCAAACCAGTTTCTTACCTAGTGTTGGGGGCCCCAGCTGAAGATTGCTTTTTGCAGATGCAGAAGCAGACAGGCTCGCCTTCCTTGATGGAAGAGAGTGGAAACGCCTACAAAAAAAGGAATCTTTGTTGTTGTTGTTTTGTTTTGTTTTTAACAACAAATAAACCTCAGACCCCCAACTGGAAAATGTTGAAAGATCAGAGATCCCTGGAGGAAAGGGTCCTGGACTTTGGCAAATTGTCCTCTCAGTTTGGGCTATAAGGTACCCAAGCCGGTGCCAAGCACTGAGAGGTGAGCTACTGCAGGCTGGGCCACTTTCACTCAGGATCCCTTCATGGTTACCAGATGTCAATTGAGAAAAATGACAAGTCTTAATCATTTTGGGGGATTTATTTGCCAAAGTTAAGGATGCACTCGGGAGACAGGTCTGTGCCTATCTCCGAAGATGATTTTGCGGGCTCCAAATTTAAAGGAGAAAGGGTGGTATATTGAGAAGTACACAATTTTCACGTAAGAGGAGGGTAGGGAAAAAATAGTCATTCATGCCTTTGTCTGGCTCAGGGAATCTGCATTAATAAGATGACATAAAAGAGGCAGAGGAAAAATGTGGGGAATATGCATTTTACATAAGATAACAGACAAAATGGGGCAGGGGAACACTCAGACGTGCGTTTATGTCTAGTGTGCCGAGGGTGACTGCACCTGTAAAGATAAGCTATCAATTTTCATTGCCATGGTGACATTTTAACAACTCACTAGGAATTTCCTTGTGGGCAAAATATGGAGGAGGCATGTAGCTTTTCATCTTGTAGCCATCTTATTGAGGAGCCAAAAGGGAGAGGCAGGTTTGCATGACCCAATTCCCAGTTTGACATTTCCCTTTCGCTAAATGAGTTTGGCGTCCCAAAATTTAATTTCCTTTCACAGATTCCATGGGGGAAAGGAGGGCCTGGAGCTTCCTACTCTGCTATCTTTCAGATGTCACTCAAAAACAGTATTCTATCGCTTTTATAAACAGGGACACCAAAGCTCAGAGAGTGACTTGTACAAGATTACAGAATTAATACAAATACAGCTGGGATTTGACTCTTTTTTTTTTTTAATTTTTAATTTTTTTAAAATAAAATTTTCCAGGTTTTGTGATTTTTTTTTTTTAAAAAAAGAAACTTAGTATCTTGGAGTAGTTTTAGATTTGCCAAAAAGTTGCTAAGATAGCGCGGAGAGTTCCCGTATCAGCCCACTTCCTCCCTACACAGAGTTATGGGTTTTATTATCATCTTAGATTAGTATGGTACATTTGTTACAAGTAATAAACCAATAATGATACATTATTATTACTAAAGTCCATACTTTATTCAATTTTGTTAGTTTTTATCTATTGACTTTTTCTATTCTAGGAGCCAGTCCATGATACCTCATTACATTTAGTTGTAATTTCTCCTTAGTCTCTTCTTGACTGTGACAGTTTCTCAAACTTGTTTTGATGACCTATTGAGGAGTACTGCTCAGGTATTTTGTAGAATGTCCCTCAATTGGGATTTGTTTTATGCTTTCCTCATGATTAGAATGGAGTTATAAGTGTTTGAGAGAAAGATCACAAAGGTAATGTTCCATTCTCATTGCACCATATCAAGGCTTTGCTCAGCTAACCAAGGTAGTGTTTGCCAGGTTTTTCCACTATCAAGTTACTTCACCCCTTTTCCATACTCTATTCTTTGAAAGGAAGTTACCAAGTCCAGCCCACACTTATGAGGGTTTGAGGGGGATTAAGTGCCACTTCCTGGAAGGCAAGTATCTATGTAAATTATTTAGAATTCCTCTATAAGGAAGAATAACTTACTTTGTTGCCCAAATTGTTCCAACCTTGTCCATTGCAAGCTCTTTCAGGCTGGCTCCTGTGTCCATTTGGCATGCTCCCATAATTTTGTTTTTGAGTACTTTCTGAAGTTGCCTCTAAATTTCATTCTAAATACCTATCTACCTCAGTTCAGTTTCTTTTACCCAGTACATCATGCCTGGCTTTCAACAGAAAAATTTTAAGACATGCTAAAAAGCATAAAAACAAAAACAAACAAACAAACAAAAAAAACCACAGTCTTGAAGAAACAAAGCAAACACTAGAACCAGACTCAGATGTGGCAGATATTTTGGAATTATGGGACCAGAGATTTAAAGTAACTGTGATGAATATGCTAAGGGTTCTTAGTTTGCTTGGGCTGCTATAACTTATACTGTAGGCCGCGTGGCTTAAACAGCAGAAATTTATTTCTCACAGTTTTGGAAGCTGGGAAGTTTAAGATCAAGGTGACAGTAATTTGGTTTCTGGTGAGGGCCCACTTCTTGACTTGTAGATGGCCACTTTCTTGCTGTGTCCTCGTACGGCAGAGAGCGAGAAAACTGGCATCTCTTCCTCTTATAAGGGCACTAGCCTTATTCAGCTAGGGCCCTATCCTTATGACTTCATTTAACCTCTGTCACCTTCTCACAGGCCCTATAAATGTAAAACAGAGAACTACAAAGCTTCTAGAAGATAACATAGGAGAACATAGAGGTAACCTTGTGTTTGGCAATGAGTTTTTAGATACAACACATGAAGCACAATCCATGAAAGAAAAAATTGGTAAATTAGACTTCATCAAAGTTAAAACCTTCTGTTTTACAAAAGACACTGTTAAGTAAATGAAAAGACACAACAAAGACTAGGAGAAAATATTTGCAGAAGACATATCTGATAAACAACTGTTATCAAAAATATATGAAGAACTCTTAAAACTCAATAAGAAAATGAGCAACCCAATGAAAAGATGTGCAAAAGACCTGAATGGACACCTGCCCAAAGAAAATATACAGATGGTAAATATGCATATGAAAAGATGCTCAACATATATGTCATTAGGGAATTACAAAATTAAAACAACAATGAGATACCACTCCACACCAATTAGAATGGCTAAAATCCAAAACCTTGATAACACCAATGTTGCTGAAGATGTAGAACAGAAACTCTTTCATAGCTGGTGGGAATGCAAAATGGTACAGATACTGTGGAAGACAGTTTGGTAGTTTCTTATAAAACTAAATATGCCTTATGCTCTTAGGTGTTTACCTCAACAAATTGAAAACATATATCCATGCAAAATCCTACACAAAAATTTTTATATCAACTTTATTCATTATTGCCAGAAATTAGAAGTAATCAAGATGTCCTTTAATGATGAGTAGATTTTAAGAAAAGCTATGGTATACCTATACAATGCAATATTATTCAGTGATAAAAAGAAACTGTCAAGCCACAAGAGACCCAGAGGACCCTTAAATGCACGTTGCTGAGTGAAAGAAACCAGTCTGAAAAGCCACATACTATTGTGATTCTAATGATATGATGTTCTGCAAAAGGGAAAACTATAGATATATTAAAAAGATAAGTGGTTGTCAGGGCTTTGGTGTGGTCATGGCAAGTGGGGAAAAGATGAATGAGTGGAGCACAGGGCATTTTCAGGACAGTGAAATTATGCTGGATGATACTGTAATGATGGATACATGACATATTAATACATTTGGCAAAACCCATAGAACTGTATAGCACACCGAATGAACACTAACATATGGACTTTAATTTATCAATATTGATTCACTGATTGTAAAAAATATGCCACAGTCATGCAAATGTTAATAACGGAAAACTGGGGGCAGGGAGTAAGGAATATATGGAGACTGTACTTTCTGCTCAGTTTTTCTGTAAACCTGAAACTGCTTTTAAAAATAAAGTCTTTTAAGGCCGGGCGCGGTGGCTCAAGCCTGTAATCCCAGCACTTTGGGAGGCCGAGACGGGCGGATCACGAGGTCAGGAGATCGAGACCATCTTGGCGAACACGGTGAAACCCCATCTCTACTAAAAAATACAAAAAAAACTAGCCGGGCGAGGTGGCGGGTGCCTGTAGTCCCAGCTACTCGGGAGGCTGAGACAGGAGAATGGCGTAAACCCAGGAGGCGAAGCTTGCAGTGAGCTGAGATCCGGCCACTGCACTCCAGCCTGGGCAACAGAGCGAGACTCTGTCTCAAAAAAAAAAAAAATAAAAAAAATAAAGTCTTTTAATTTAAAAATTAATATCAGGAGTCGGGTGCAGTGGCTCATGCCTATAATCCTAGCACTTTGGGAGGCTGAGGCTGGTGGATCACCTGAAGTCAGGAGTTTGAGACCAGGCTGGCCAACATGGCAAAGCCCTGTCTCTACTAAAAATACACACAAAAAATTAGCTGGATGTGGTGGTGGGAGCCTGTAATCCCAGCTACTTGGGAGGCTGAGGCAGGAGAATTGCTTGAACCCAGGAGGCGGAGGTTGCAGTGAGCCAAGATAGTGCCACTGCACTCCAGCCTGGGTGATGGAGCGAGACTCTGTCTCAAAATAAATAAATAAATAAAATTAATATCAGGTAGACAGGGAAGGGAAATAAAAACTAGCAGAATTATCCACCCCCCCACCAAAGACAACCTGATTAACAAATGTACAAAAGACTTGAATAGACATTTGTCTAAAGAAAATATACAAATGGCCAATAAGTACATGAAGAGATGCTTAACATCATTAGTCATTAAGCAAATGCAAATTAAAACAATAATGAGATACCACTTCACACAGACTAGGAAGGCTATAATTTTAAAAAAAGACAGTAACAAGTGCTGACAAAGATGTGGAGAAATTGTAACCTTCATACATTACTGGTGGGAATGTAAAATGGTGTAACTGCTGTGTAAAACAGTCTGGCAGTTTCTTTAAAGGTTAGACATAGAGTTACTATATGATACAGGAATTTCCCTCCTATGTATATACATAAGAGAAATAAAAATTTATTTCCACACAAAAACTTGTACACAAATGTTCATAGCAGTGTTATTCATAAAAGCCAAAAAGTAGAAACAGTCTTTACGTCCATCAGCTGATTAATGGATAAACAGAGTTAATATATTTGTGCAATGTACTATTATTTGGAAATACTACCAAATGAAGTAGTGATACCTGCTACAACATGAATGTCCTTGAAAACATGTTAAGTGAAATAAGCCAGTCACAAAAGATGACATATTTTATGATTCCATGTATACAAGGTGACGTCAAAAGATTTGTGGAGCAATGATATTAAAAGATAAAACATGTAAACTTTACTTCTCAACATAAGCTCCATCAAGTTCAAGACACTTTTGTAAACAATGATACTAGTGATTTAGTCTGTCTCTAAAGAACTGAGAGTTCTGAGAATTTAGCCATGTTAATGCAATCTTTTTTACATTATTAAGAAAAATGGGTGCCCTTGACAGATTTTTAAAAAAGATTAGGAAACAAAAAGAAATCAGAAGGTCTAAAGAGATATCATGAAGTTGGAAAATACAACAACTGAAGGAAAAAAATTACTAGAAGGGCTTAACAGCAGATTTAGTCTGGCAGAAGAAAACATTGATGAACTTGAAGATAGGTCAATTGAGATTATCCAGTTGAGGAACAGAAGGTAAAAAGAATGAAAGAAAGTTAACAGACCCCAAGAAACTTGTGGGACAATATTAATCATGCAATATGCCTCAGAAAAGTTTCAGGAGAAGAAAGAGAAAAGGATAAAAAGAATATTTTAAGAAATAATGGCAGAAAAGTTCCCAAATTTGATGAAAAATATTAATTTACACATTCAAGAAGCCAAACAAACTTCAAGAGACACATTATAATTAAACTGTCCAAAGTTAAAGCCAAATAGAATCTTTTGTTTGTTTGTTTTGAGACAGAGCCTCGCTCTGTTGCCCAGGCTGGAGTGCAGTGGCATGATCTTGGCTCGCTGCAACCTCCCCCTCCTGGGTTCAAGCAATTCTCCTGCCTTAGCCTCCTGAGTAGTTGGGACTACAGGCACACACCATCATGCCTGGCTACTTTTTGTATTTTTAGTAGAGATGGGGTTTTGCCATGTTGGCCAGGATAGTCTTATACTCCTGACCTTAGGTGATCCGCCTGCCTCAGGCTCCCAAAGTGCTGGGATTACAGATGTGAGCTACCGTACCTGGCTGAAAGCCAAATAGAATCTTGAAAGCAGCAAGAGAAAAGTGGCTTATTACATACAGGGGGTCTGCAATAAGATTAACACTGTTTATCAGAAACCATGGAAGCCTGAAGATGGTGGGAAGACATATTCAAAGTTCTAAAAGAAAAAAAAAATTTTTAAAGACCCCCCCAAGCCTCTATCAACTAAGACATCTATATTGGGTAAAATTATGCTTCAAAAATAAGGCAAAATTAAGACATTCTCAGATAAACAAAAACTGACCTAGTTGATTGCTAGCATTCCTGACCTAGAAGAAATGCTAAAAATAGTCCTACAAGCTCAAATGAAAGATGAATCTACACATAGGTAAACATATGAAAGAGCATATTAGTGAATCTTTTATTTATAGTTCTCTTTTTTTCCTATGTGATTGAGAACACAACTTGATGAAACAATAATTATGAATTTATTTTGGTGGGCACACAAAGTATAAAGATGTTATTTTTGACAATAATGATATAAGGGGAGGGAGAATGGAGCTATATTATTTGAAAGTTTTTGTATACTTTTGAAATTAAGTTTGTGTTAATCTGAACTACATTGTTACATATTAAGATGTTAATATGTGATTGTAATCCTCACGGCAACCATGAAGAAAATAACAAAAATGTATAGTAAAATAAAGGAAATTAAACTGGTACACTAGAAAATATCTATTAAGTCAAAAGAAGGAAGTAACGAAGTGACTGTAGAACAAAAATTTATAAGACATATAGAAAATAAAATTTCAAAATGGTAGAAGTAGTTTTTTTATCAGTAATTACATCAAATATAAATGCATTAAACTCTCCAATTAAAAGGTAGACATTGGCAGACTGGATTTAAAAACATGATATAACGGGTCTCTACAGGAGACAGTTTATATACAAAGATGCAAGTATCTTGAAAGTAAAAGGATAGAAAACATATACCCTGCATTCTGTAACCAAAAGAGAACTGAAGTACCTATATTAATATCAGACAAAATAAGACTTTTAGACAAAAGCTGTTACTAGAGACAAAAGACATTTTATCCATTTCATGACGATAAAGGGGTCAATCAAGAAAATATAAACTCCAAAACACATGAAGCCAAAACTGACAAAAGTGAAGGGAGAAGTAGACTACTCAATAATAATTGGAGACTTTCATACTCCACCTACAGTAATGGGTAGAACAACTAGGTAAAACATGAAAAATGAAATAGAAGTGTTTTATAACACTACAGAACAACTAGACCTAACAAACATTTACAGAGCATTCCACCCAACAACAGCAAATTATACATTCTTCTTATGTGCACATGGACCATTCCCCAGGATACAGCATAGAGCATATGCTAGGCCATGAAAAAAGCCTTTACAAGATCTTTCCTTTAAGATGGCTGACTAGAGACATCTTGTAATCACCTCTTCCACAAGAATAACCTAAATAGTGAATAGATAATTTCCATTTGAATAGATCGTCCAAGAGAGAACACTGGAATTAAACAGATAAATGACAGGAAATACTTTAAGGAAGGAAGGAGAGGGAAGTGAGGCAGCCTGCTCAGCTGGGATTGTCTGGAAGCGTGGAGAGACTCCTCAGTGTGAGGAAAAAGTGAGAGTCTCTCTCTCCGCCCCGCACCCCTTGAGTGGCCCACATTCCCACCATGGACTCTTGCAATCCAGCCACAAGAGAGCCCCCTGAGATTTGTGAGCCCTGGAAGTAACAGGAAGTACCTGGAGACTGTGCAATGGCACTGCTTCAAAAAGGGAGCTCATGCTGGATTCCACACATCCCCTGAGTCCTAAGTAGTTGTGGAAAAGTGCCATTTTGAGGTCCCAGCCCCCAACAGACTGCACCCTTCCTTGGAGCTCAACAGTGCCTGCATCACCACATCCCTGGAGCTCCACTGACATTCCCTGCCTACAGCCACCACAGTGGCTGGCTGATGCTGCCAGGGCCAAAGTGTGGGCCACCGGCAGTGACCTTGCTGTCTTCAGCAGTAGAACAATTGTACATTTTCATGTGCTCAGACAGCCTGCCTGCAGCTGCCATCACTATAGGCTACATCTGCTGGGGCTGAAGCATGAGCAAAGCACACACCCCACCCACCTGCATACAGATACTACCAATGAAAGCACCTGTGCCCTCCCCAGTAATGGCCACAGCATAGTCCCTGCCATACACCACCTTACTATTCTTCTGGGAGCCTAGGGATCACCCTGCTCCTGCCTACCACAGCCAGCACCTGCACACACCATCAAGGAACCTAGGATAAGCCTCTGCCAGCCCAGCTTTGCCCACAGCCCTTTTATGCCAGAGCATGCAGTCTAGGGACATGGGAATTTTCCAGTTTAGTTCAACACCATTGACACCTTGGCATTCTTCCTGGGGGCCAAAGGTTGGGCCCGCCCACCTACTACCACCTCCTACTACCACCACAGCTTGCGCCTATCTATACCCACCACCTGCCGGTCTGGAGACTGCCCCACCCAGCCCAGGCCACTGCCAACACAAGTGAACACTGCCTGGGACCCAGTGGGTGGTCTTGGAATTGCTACTGCTGTCCTCCCCACCACACCTGTTGCCTAAGTGTCCAAGAACCCACCCACCTATCTGTACAATTGCTACCACTACTGGCATCCAAGCAAGCCACCTGGAGGCCCAGGCATCAGCCTGCCTTAAGCTGCTAACACTAAGTACAGTGCATACCGTTCTGGGGCCAAGGACAGGCACACTCAGCACACTGTAATCACCAATGAGACCTGAAGACTGGCCTACCTGGTGTTCCAGTCCCCAGCAAAACATTACCACAGTCTCCACTAATAACCACACCCTAAACCATTTGAGGAATCACAGATACCACTGTGTCACAGATACCACTGACACTGTTTATAGCTGAAGAAATCATACAGAAACTGCATTGTGCAATACACTATTGTACACACCCAGAATCAAAGCCAAATTGCCTTACCCAACGAACACCATAGATACATCTTTAGAAAAAAGTCATCCCCTTCAAAAAATTGGAAGAAGTGACTTATATTAGAAGCACAGATATCAATATAAAGACACAGGAAACATGAAAAAGCAAGGAAATATGACATTTCCAAAGAAATAATAATTTTCCAGCAACAGATAACAATCAAAAGGAAATTTTCAAAATCTCAGATAAAGACTTTGAAATACTGGTTTTAAAGAAGCTCAGTGAGATAAAAAAATTTAAAAACATAAATCAGAAAAACTATTCAGGATATGAATGAGGAATTTACTGAAGAGATATATAAAAGAATCAAGTAGAAATTCTGGAACTGAATAATTTATTGAATGAAATATGAAATACATCTGGAAGCTTCAACAATAGACTAGATCAAGCAGAAGTATCTCCAAACTTAAAAACAGATCTTTTTGAACATTAAAAAAGCACATTGAGGCTGGCCGTGGTGGCTCAAGCCTGTAATACCAGCAATTTGGGAAACCAAGGCAGACAGATCACCTGAGGTCAGGAGTTCAAGAACAGCCTGGCCAATATAGCGAAATCCTGTCTCTAATAAAAATACAAAAATTAGCTGGGCATGATGGTGGGTGCCTGTAATCCCAGCTACTCAGGAGGCTGAGGCAGGAGAATCACCTGAGCCCGGGAGGCAGATGTTTCAGTGAGCTGAGATCGCACCACTGCACTCCAGCCTGGATGACAAGAGCAAGACTCCATCTCAAAACAAAAATTAAAAAATTAAAAAGCACATTGGAAAGGGTTTACATATCATTATGGCAGACTGGAGGCAGGACTAGATTGCAGCTCCAGAGAGAGCAGCATGCAGAGGCTCACATTGTGAATTTTAGCTCCAGATTGACTGCAAGAACAAACCAGCAATCACAAGAGGGCCCATGGAAGGAAGGAAGGAAGGAAAGAAGGAAGGAAGGAAGAGAAAACCATAATCCTCCTAGGTACACAACTCCAGTGACCTGGGAATCTCATCCCCATCCCCCACAGCAGCCACAGCAAGACCCACCCAAGGAGAGTCTGAGCTCAGACACACCTAGCCCCAACCCCATCTGATGATCATTCCCTATCCATATAGTAGTAGAAGACAAAGGGCATATAATCTTGGGAGTTTGAGGGCCCCACATGCCACCAGTTCCTCTCCACACTACTATAGCTGATGCTTTCTGGAAAGTGCCACCTCCTGGCAGGAGGCCAAACAGCACAAAAATAGAGTATTAAACCACCAAAGCTATGGACCCTCATGGAGTCCACTGCACCTAAGGACCCTCACAGAGTCCATTGCACCCGCTGCCACCTCCGCTGGAACAGGCACTGATATCCATGGCTGAGAGACCCATAGATGGTTCACATCACAGGACTCTGTGCAGAAACCCCCCGTACTAGCCTCGAGCCAGGTAGACTAGCTGGGTGGCTAGACCCAGAAGAAAGACAATAATCACTGCAGTTCAGCTCATAGGAAGCCACATGCATAGGAAAAGGGGGAGAGTACTACATCAAGGGAACACCCTGTGGGACAAAAAATCTGAACGATAGCCTTCAGCCCTAGACCTTCCCTCTGACAGAGCCTACCCAAATGAGAAGGAACCAGAAAACCAATCCTGGTAATGTGACAAAACAAGGCTCTTCAGCACCCCCCCAAAAATCACACTAGTTCACCAGCAATGGATCCAAACCAAGAATAAATACCTGATTTACCTGAAAAAGAGTTCAGGAGGGTAGTTATTAAGCTAATCAGGGAGGCACCAGAGAAAGACAAAGCCCAATGCAAAAAAGTCCAAAAAAATGATACAAGAAGTGAAGGGAGAAATATTCATGAAAATAGATAACTTAAAGAAACCTCAATCAAAAACTCAGGAAACTTTGGACACACTTTTAGAAATGTGAAATGCTCTGGAAAGTCTCAGCAATAGAATTGAACAAGTAGAAGAAAGAAATTCAGAGCTCGATGACAAGGTCTATGAATTAACCCAATCCAGCAAAGACAAAGAATAAGGAAATATGAACAAAACCTCCAAGAAATGTGGGATTATGTTAAATGACCAAACTTAAGATAATCGGTGTACCTGAGGAAGAAGAGAATTCTAAAAGCCTGGAAAACATATTTGGGGGAATAATCGAGGAAAACTTTCCTGGCCTTGCGAGAGACCTAGACATCTGAATACGAGAAGCACAAAGAACACCTGGGAAATTCATTGCAAAAAGATATTTGCCTAGGCACATTGTCATCAGGTTATCCAAAGTTAAGACCAAGGAAAGAATCTTAAGAGCTGTGAGACAGAAGCACCAGGTAACCTATAAGGAAAACCTTAACAGCAGATTTCTCAGCAGAGACCCTACAAGCTAGAAGGGATTGGGGCCCTATCTTCAGCCTCCTCAAACAAACAATTATCAGACAGTAATTTTGTATCCAGTGAAACTAAGCATCATATATGAAGGAAAGATACAGTCATTCTCAGACAAACAAATACTGAGAGAATTTGCCATTATCAAGCCACTGCTACAAGAACTGTTTAAAGGAGCTCTAAATCTTGAAAGAAATCCTGGAAACACTTCAAGACAGAACCTCTTTAAAGCATAAATGACACAGGACCTATAAAACAAAAATACAAGGTAAAGAGCAAAATTAAAAAACAAACCAAAGTACACAGGCGACAAAGAGCATGATGAATGCAATGGTACTTCAAATTTCAATACCAACATTGCATGTAAATGGCCTAAATGACCCACTTAAAAGATACAGAATTGCAGAATAGGTAAGAACTCACC
The DNA here is from genome assembly GCF_049350105.2 of Macaca mulatta. Classification (NCBI taxonomy): domain Eukaryota; kingdom Metazoa; phylum Chordata; class Mammalia; order Primates; family Cercopithecidae; genus Macaca; species Macaca mulatta. Next base: position 107,656,535 of record NC_133426.1, on the reverse strand, counting down.
AACCAACTATCTGCTGCTTTCAGGGAACTCACCTAACACATAAGGACTCACATAAACTTAAAGTAAAGGGGTGGAGAAAGGCTTTTCATGCACATGGACACCAAAAGTGAGCAGGGGTAGCTATTCTTTTTTTTTTTTTTTTTTTTTGAGACAGAGTCTCGCTTATTGCCCAGGCTGGAGTGCAGTGATGCGATCTCGGCTCACTGCAAGCTCCGCCTCCTGGGTTCATGCCATTCTCCTGCCTCAGCCTCCCAAGTAGCTGGTACTACAGGCGCCCGCCACCATGCCTGGCTAATTTTTATTTTATTTTATTTTATTTTTGTATTTTTAGTAGAGACAGGGTTTTACCATGTTAGCCAGGATGGTCTCGATCTCCTGACCTCATGATCTGCCCGCCTCAGCCTCCCAAAGTGCTGGGATTACAGGCATGAGCCACTGTGCCCGGCCAGGGGTAGCTATTCTTATATCAGACAAAACAAATTTTAAAGCAACAGCAGTTAAAAGGGACAAAAGAGGACATTATATAATGGTAAAAGGCCTTGTCCAACAGGAAAATATCACAATTCTAAACATATAGATACTAAACACTGGAGATCCCAAATTTATAAAACAGTTACTACGAGTTGGATGTGGTGGCTCATGCCTGTAATCCCAGCACTTTAGGAGGCTGAAGCGGGCAGATCACCAGAGGTCGGGAGTTGAAGACCAGCCTGACCAACATGGAGAAACCTCGTCTCTATTAAAAATACAAAATTAGCCTGGCATGGTGGTGCATGCCTGTAGTCCCAGCTACTCAGGAGGCTGAGGCAGGAGAATCGCTTGAACCCAGAAGACGGAGGTTGCAGTGAGCTGAGAGCACGCCATTGCACTCCAGCCTGGGCAACAAGAGCAAAACTCCATCTCAAAAAAAGAAACAAAACAAAACAAAACAAAAAAATCTGTTACTAATAGACCTAAGAAATGAGATAGACAGCAACACAATAGTCTTGGGGGACTTCAATACTCCACTGACAGCCCTAGACAGGTCATCAAGACAGAAAGTCAACAAAGAAACAATGGATTTAAACTATACGTTGGAAGAAATGGACTTAACAGATATATATAGAACATTTCATCCAAAAACTGCAGAATTGACTATCTATTCAATTAGATACCCTGAACAGACCAATAACAAGCAGCGAGATTGAAATGGTAATTTAAAAATTACCAACAAAAAAGTCCAAGACCAGACGGATTCACAGCAGAATTATATCAGACATTCAAAGAAGAATTGGTACCTATCCTTTTGATGCTATTCCACAAGGTAGAGAAAGAAGGAACCTTCCCAAATTCATTCTATTAAGCCAGCATCGCCCTAATACCAAAACCAGCAAAGGGCATAACCAAAAAAGAAAATTATAGACCAATATGTTTGATGAACACAGAGGCTAAAATCCTCAACAAAATACTAGCTAACCAGTTCCAACAACATATCAAAAAGATAATCAACCATGATCAAGTAAGTTTCATACCAGGGATGGTTTAACATATGCAAGTCAATAAATGTGATACACCACATAAACAGAATTAAAAACAAAAATCACATGATCATCACAATACATGCAGAAAAAGCATTTGACAAAATCCAGCATCGCTTTATGATTAAAACTCATAGCAAAATCGGCATACGTGGGACATGCCTTAATTTAATAAAAGCCATCTATGACAAACCCAGAGCCAACATAATACTAAATGGGGAAAAGTTGAAAGCATTCCCTCTGGAACTGGAACAAGACAAGGATGCCCACTCTCACCACTCCTCTTCAACATTGTACGGGAAGACCTAGCCAGAGCAATCAGACAAGAGAAATAAATAAAGGGCATCCAAATCGGCAAAGAGGAAGTCAAACTGTCACTGTTTGCTGATGATATGGTCATTTACCTTGAAAACCGTAAGGACTCCTCCAGAAAGCTCCTAGAACTGATAAAAGAATTCAGCAAAGTTTCCGGATACAAGATTAATGTACTCAAATCAGTAGCTCTTCTACACACCAACAGCAACCAAGCAGAGAATCAAATCAAGAGCTCAACCCGTTTTATAATAACTGCCAAAAAAAAAAAACAAAAAAAAAAAACAAAAAACCCACTTAGGAATATACCTAACCAAGGAGTTGAAAGACCTCTACAAGGAAAACTACAAAACACTGCTGAGAGAAATCATAGATGACACAAACAAATGGAAACACATCTAATGCTCGTGGATGGGTAAAATCAATATTGTGAAAATGACCATACTGCCAAAAGCAATCTACAAACTCAGTGCAATTCCCATCAAAATACCACCATCATTCATTGCAGAATTGGAAAAAACAATTCCCAAAATCATATAGAAACAAACAAAAAAGAGCCTGCATAGCCAAAGCAAGACTAAGCAAAAAGCACAAATCTGGAGGCATCACACTACCTGATTTGAAACTATACTATGAGGCTATAGTCGTCAAAACAACATGGTACTGGTATAAAAATAGGCACATAGACCAATGGATCAGAATAGAGAACCCAGAAATAAACCCAAATACTTATGGCCAACTGGTCTTCATCAAAGCCAGCAAAAATGTAAAGAAAAAATTCAACAAATGGTGCTGGGATAATTGGCTAGCCACATGTAGAAGAATGAAACTGGATCCTCATCTCTCACCGTATACAAAAATCAACTCAAGATGGATTAAGGACTTAAACCTAAGACCTGAAACTATAAAAATTCTAGAAGATAACATTGGAAAAACCCTTCTATACATTGGCTTAGGCAAGGAGTTCATGACCAAGAACCCAAAAGCAAATGCAACAACAAAGATTAACAGCTGGGACCTAATTAAACTAAAGAACTTTTGCACACAAAAAAGGCACAGTCAGCAGAGTAAACAGACAACCCACAGAGTGGGAGAAAAGCTTTACAATCTATACATCTGACAAAGGACTAACATCCAGAATCTACAATGAACTCAAATCAATAAGAAAAAAATAACAATCCCATCAAAAAGTGGGCTAAGGAGATGAATAGACAATTCTCAAAAGAAGATATACAAATGGCCAACAAACATATGAAAAAATGCTCAACAACACTAATGATCAGGGAAATGTAAATCAAAACCACAATGTGATACCACCTTACTCCTGCAAGAATGGCCATAATCAAAAAATCAAAAAACAGTAGATGTTGGCATGGATGCAGTGATCAGGGAATGCTTCTACACAGCTGGTGGGAATGTAAACTAATACAGCTGCTATGGAAAATAGTGTGGAGATTCCTTAAAGAACTAAAAGTAGAACTACCATTTGATCCAGCAATCCCACTACTGGCCATATACCCCAACCTTACCAGCTGTATCTAAAGAACCTTGCTCCTATCATGCTGGTCTCAGGGTACTGACAAGATGTGGCACATTCTAAGCTCCTGAGAGCCACCCAAACAGTGATGGCAGTCTGGACAAACACAAAGATTAGAGAGGCACCTTAAAACCTCTGGCCACATGGATTGGTGAAAACCTTCTTCTATACAAGGCTAGTAAAACAAGATGGAGAGAAGTAGATATTTTATCTAACGTGCAGAAATCAACACAAAGAATTGAGAAAAATGAAGAAACAGGATTATATTCCAAATAAAGGAACAAGATAAATCTCCAGAAACTGACCCAAAGGCAGTGGAGTTTTGTAATTTACCCAACAGGGAATTCAGAATAATGGTCATAAAGATGCTAACAGGGTCAGGGCAGCAATGGAAGAACAAGATGATAACTTAAAGAGACAGAAAGTATTACAAAGAACCAAATGGAAATCATGGATCAGAAGAATATTATAACTGAACTGAAAAATTCAGTAGTGGGGTTCAACAACAGAATAGATCAAGCAGTCAAAAGAATCAGTGAACTTGGAGACAGAACACTGGAAATCATTCAATCTGAGGAACAAAAAGAAAATAAATGACAAAGAGTGAAGATAACTTAAGTGACTTATGGGATAGCTTCAAGCAAAATAACTTACACATAATTGATAGCCAGAGTCAGAGCCAGAAGTAGAAAAAAAGAGAGAAAGGGAGAGAAAACATATACAAAGAAATAATGGTAGAAAACTTCCCAAGTCTGGGAAAAAATTGGAAAGCCAGATCCAGGAAGTCCATAGCACACCAAACAAGATGAACCTAAGGAGATCCACACCAGGCCACATCATAGTCAAACTGTTAAAGTTAAAAGACTGAGAGAGTATTGAAAGCAGGAAGGGAAAAGCAAATTATCATAGGGGAACTTCCATAAGAATATAAACAGACTTCTCAGCAGAAACCTTGCAAGTTATAATAGAGTGGGATGATATAGTCAAAACCCTGAAAGAAAAAGACCACCAATCAAGAAAACTATACCCAGCAACACTGTCTTTCAAAAAATGAAGGGGTGATTAAGACTTTCTCAGAAAAACAAAAGTTGAGAGACTTTATTACCATTAGACCTGCATTACAAAAACTAAATGAACTTCTTCACCTGAAGAGGATGCTAATTAGCAACTAAATCATATGAAAGTATAAAACTCACTGGTAAAAAAGTACATTGTAAAATCCAAAACCCTTTAATACTGTAACAGTAGTAGATAAGTCAATTGTATTTCTAGTATAATGTTCAAAAGGGAAAACCATTTAAAACAACTAAAGCTACAATAATTTGCTAAGGGATACATGTTATAAGATGATATAAAAGTGTAACATCAAAAACAAAACATGGGAGGAGGTGGAGTAAAAGTGGAGGTATTGTGTATGCAACCAAAATTAAGTTATTATTGATAATCTATTATGAGTATAAGATGTTTTTATTTTTTAAATTTTATTTTAATTTAATTTTTGAGACAGGGTCTTTCTTTGTCACCCAGGCTGGAGTGCAGCAGCACAATCATGGCTCACTGCTGGCTTGAACTCCTGGGCTCAAGTGATCCTCCCACTTCAGTCTTTCAAGTAGCTGGGACCACAGGTGTGTGACATCATGCCCAACTAATTTTTATGTTATTTATTTATTATTTTTAACTTTAAAATTTTTAAATTTTTCATTTCCATAGGTTTTTGGGGAACAGGTGTTATTTGGTTACATGAGTAAGTTCTTTAGTGGTGATTTGTGAGATTTTGGTGTACCCATTTTTCCTGAGCAGTACACACTGAACCCAGTTGTAGCCTTTTATCCCTCACCCCCTTCTCATCCTTTTCCCCTGAGTCCCCAAAGTCTATGGTATCACTCTTCTGCCTTTGCATCTTCATAGCTTAGCTCCTACTTATGAGTCAGAACATACGATGTTTGGTTTTCCATTGCTGAGTTGCTTCACTTAGAATAATAGTCTGCAATCCCATCCAGGTTGCTGTGAATGCTATTAGTTCATTCCTTTTTATGGCTGAGCAGTATTCCATCATATATATATGTGTGTGTGTGTGTGTGTGTGTGTGTGTGTGTGTGTGTGTGTGTGTATACACCACAATTTCTTTATCCACTTGTTGATTGATGGGCATTTGACGAATTTGACGGCCAGCTAATTAAAAAAATTTTTTTAGGGATGGAATCTTACTATGTTGCCCAGGCTGGAGTGCAGTGGCTATTCAGGGGCATGATCATGGTGTACTACAGCCTTGAACTCCTGGGGTCAAGTGATCCTCCTGTCTCAGCCTCCCAAGTAGCTAGAATTACAAGCATGCACCACTGTGCCTGGCTGTATACAATGTTTTATGTAAACCTCAGGGTAACCACAAAGCAAAAGCCTACAATAGAAAGACAAAAGAGAAATAGAAAAGACCCAAGGTATACCACTACAGAAAGCCATCAAACAACTAAGAAAGAAAGCAAGAGAAGAGGAAGGGAGCAAAAGATCTGTAAAACAACTAGAAATATCCAGAATCTGTAGGGAACTTAAATCAACAAGCAAAAAGCAAATAACCTCATTGAAAAGTGGTCAAAGGACATGAACAGACACTTCTCAAAATAAGGCATACAAGTGACCCACAAACATGAAAAATGCTCATCATCTCTAATCATCAGAGAAATGCAAGTCAAAACCACAAGGCGATACCATCTCACACTAGTCAGAATGGCTTTTGTTAAAAAGTAAAAAACAAAAACAGATATTGGTGAGGCTGCAGAGAAAAGGGGACACCTATATATGGCTGGTGGGAATGTAAAAATTAGTCCAGCCGCTGTGGAGAGCAGTTTGGAGATTTCTCAAAGAACTAATTGTTGAACTACCATTTGACCCAGCAATCCCATTACTGGGTATACGCTCAAACAAAAATAAATTGTTTTACCAAGATGACACATGCATCCATATGTTCATCACAGTGCTATTCATAATAACAAAAACATGGAATCAACCCAGGTACCCATCAACAGTGGACTGGATAAAGAAAATGTGGTATGCATACACCATGGAATACTATGCAGCCATAAGGAAGAATGAAATCACGTCCTTTGCAGCAACGTGGTTGCAGCTGGAGGCCATTATCCTAAGGGAACTAATGCAGAAACAGAAAACTGAACACTGCATGTTCTCACTTATAAGTGGGAGCTAAACATCAGGTACTCATTGTCATAAAGATGGCAATAAAACTAGTGACTTCTAGCGGGTGGAGGAGGGGAAAGGGCTGAAAAACTACCTATTGGGTACTATGCTCACTACCTGGGTGACAGGTTCAGTCATACCCCAAACCTCAGCATCATGCAATATACCTTTGTAACAAATATGTACATGTACCCCTGACTCTAAAAAGTTGAAAAAAAAAAAAGAAAACTCTAGAAAACAATGAACTAAATGGCAAGAGTAAGTTCATACCTATCAATAATAATCTTGAATGTATATGAATTAATTTCTTCAAATAAAAGATATGCAATGACTGGATGATAAAAAACAAGACACATATATATGTGGCCTACAAGAGGCTCACCTCATACGTAAGGACACACATAGACTGAAAGTGAAGGGATGAAAAGAGGATACTTCCTGCAAATGTAAATTAAAAGAGAGCAGGAGTAGCTATACTTATATCAGATAAAACAGACTTTAAGTCAAAAACAGCAAAAAGAGACAAAGCCATCATATGACGATAAATAGGTCAATTCAGCAAGAGTATATAACAATTGTAAATATAAATGCACCTAACACCTGAACACCCAAATGTGTATAGAAAATATTGATGGATCTAAAGGTAGATATAGACTACAATATAATAATACTAGGGGACTTTTAACACCGTTTTCAGCAATGGACAGATTGCCCAGACAAGAACATCAGAAAAAAATCAGAGCTAAACTACACTCTAGACCAGGTGGACCTAACTGACATTTACAGAGCATTTCATCAAACAACTTCAGAATATGCATTCTTGTCATCAGTACATAGAACATTCTTCAGGTTGGATCATATGGGTTAGGTCATAAAACAAGTCTCAAAAAATTTAAAACATTGAAATCATATCAAGTATCTTTTCTGACCATAGTAGAATAAAACTAGGAATCAATAACAAGAGGAACTTTGGAAACTATACAAATACATGGAAATTAAACATGCCTTTGGACAACCAATGGCTAAAGGGAGAAATTAAGAAGAAAAATTTAAAATTTCCTGAAAGAAATGAAAATGGAAACCCACCATACCAAACCTATGGGATACAGAAAAAGCAGTACTAAGAAGGAAGTTTGTAGCAATAAATGCCTATGTCAAAAAAGTAGAAAGATTTCAAATAAACAACCTAATGATGCACTTCAAGGAACTAGAAAAACAAGAACAAGCCAAACCCAAAATTAGTAGAAGGAAATGAATAAGAAATGTCAGAGCAGAAATAAACAAAATAGAGACTAGGAAAACAATACAAAAGATCAAGAAAACAAAAGGTTTGTTTTAGGAAAAGATAAAACAAAACAAAAAACTACTAGTTAAAATAAGAAAGAAAGAGAGATGACCCAAATAAATAAAATCAGAAACAAAAAAGAAGACATTACAGGTGATAAAACAGAAATATGAATCATCATTAGAGAATATTATGAACAGCAATACACTAACAAATTGGAAAACCTAGAAAAAATGGATTAATTCCTGGTCACATATAACCCACCAAGATTGAAAAAAATAGAAAACATGAACAGACTGATAATAAGTAATAAGATTGAATCAGTAATACAAAGTCTCCCAATAAAGAAAAATCTAGGACTGGATGGCTTCACTGCTGAGTTATACCAAAGTTTAAAGAAGAACCAACATCGGTTATCCTCAAACTGTTCCAAACAATGGAAGAGGAAAGAATTCTTTCCACTCATTTTTTTTTTTTTTTTTTTTTTTTTTTTTTTTTTTTTGAGACGGAGTCTGGCTCTGTCGCCCAGGCTGGAGTGCAGTGGCCGGATCTCAGCTCACTGCAAGCTCCACCTCCTGGGTTTACGCCATTCTCCTGCCTCAGCCTCCCGAGTAGCTGGGACTACAGGCGCCCGCCACCTCGCCCAGCTAGTTTTTTGTATTTTTTTTTTAGTAGAGACGAGGTTTCACCGTGTTAACCAGGATGGTCTCGATCTCCTGACCTCGTGATCCGCCCGTCTCGGCCTCCCAAAGTGCTGGGATTACAGGCTTGAGCCACCGCGCCCGGCCTCTACTCATTTTACAGGGCCAACATTACTCTTTTACCAAAACCAGACAAAGACACAACAACAAAAACAGAAAACTACGTGCAAATAGCCCTAATGAACATAGATGAGAAATCCTCAATGAAATGCTAGTAAACCACATCCCACAGCACATCAAAAAGATTATACAATATGATCAAGCGGAATTTATCCCAGGAATGGAAGGCTGGTTCAACATATGCAAATCAATAAATGTGATATAGCATATCAACAGAATGAAGGACAAAATCCATATAACCGTCTCAACACATGAAGAAAAACATTTAATAAAATTCAACATCTCTTCATGGTAAAAACTATCAACAAATTAGATATAGAAAAAACATACCTCAAAACAATAAAGACCATATATGATGAACCCACAGGTAACATCAAACTGAATAAGGAAAAGTTGAAAGCCTTTTTTTCTAAGATCTGGTCAAAGACAAGGAAACCCACTTTCACCACTTTTATTCAGCATAGTGCTGGAAGTTTTAGCCACCAAGAGCAATTAGGCAGGAGAAAGAAATAAAGGGCATCTAAATTGGAAAGGAGGAAGTCAAATTGTCCCTGTTTGCAGATGACATGATCTTATATTTTGAAAACCCCAAAGACTCCTCCAAAACACTCTTAGAACTGATAAATGCATTTGGTAGGATCAAAGTATCTCAAATAATATATAAAATATCTCAAAATAATAAGAGCTATTTATGACGAACCCATAGCCAATATCATACTGAATGGGCAAAAGCTGGAAGCATTCCCTTTGAAAACCGGCACACGACAAGGATGCCCTCTCTCACCACTCCTATTCAACGTAGTATTCGAAGTTCTGGCCAGGGCAATCAGGCAAGAGAGAGAAATAAAGGATATTCAAATAGGAAGAGAGGACATCAAATTGTCTCTGTTTGCAGATGACATGATTGTATACTTAGAAAACCCCATCGTCTCAGCCCCAAAACTCCTTAAGCTAATAAGCAACTTCAGCAAATTCTCAGGATACAAAATCAATGTGCAAAGATCACAAGCATTCTTATACACCAGTAACAGACAAGCAGAGAGTCAAATCATGAGTGAATTCCCATTCACAATTGCTACAAAGAGAATAAAATACCTAGGAATACAATTTACAAGGGACATGAAGGACCTCTTCAAGGAAAACTACAAACCACTGCTCAAGGAAATAAGAGAGGACACAAACAAATGGAAAAACATTCCATGCTCATGGATAGGAAGAATCAATAGCGTAAAAATGGCCACACTGCCCAAAGTAATTTGTAGATTAAATGCTATTCCCATCAAGCTACCATTGACTTTCTTCACAGAATTAGAAAAAATTACTTTAAATTTCATATGGAACCAAAAAAGAGCCCATATAGCAAAGACAAGCAAAAAGAACAAAGCTGGAGGCATCACGCTACCTGACCTCAAACTATAATACAAGGGTATAGTAACCAAAACAGCATGGTAGTGGTACCAAAATAGATATATAGACCAATGGAACAGAACAGAGGCCTCAGAAATAACACCACACATCTACAACCATCTGATCTTCGACAAACCTGACAAAAACAAGCAATGGGGAAAGGTTTCCCTATGTAATAAATGGTGCTGGGAAAACTGGCTAACCATATGCAGAAAACAAACTGGACCCCTTCCTTACACCTTATACAAAAATTAACTCAAGGTGGATTAAAGACTTAAATGTAAAAACCAAAACCATAAAAACCCTAGAAAAAAAAACTTAGGAAATACCATTCAGGACATAGGCATGGGCAAAAAGTTCATGACTAAAACACCAAAAGCAATGGCAACAAAAGCCAAAATTGACAAATGGAATCTAACTAAAGAGCTTCTGCACAGCAAAAGAAACTATCATCAGAGTGAACAGGCAACTTACAGAATGGGAGAAAATGTTTGCAATCTATCCATCTGACAAAGGTCTAATATCCAAAATCTACAAGGAACATAAACAAATTTACAAGAAAAAAACAACCCCATCAAAAAGTGGGCAAAGGATACGAACAGACGCTTCTCAAAAGAAGACATTTATGTGACCAAGAAACATATACAAAATGTTCACCATCGCTGGTCATTAGAGATTAGAGAAATGCAAATCAAAACCACAGTGAGATACCATCTCATGCCAGTTACAATGGCAATTATTAAAAAGTCAGGAAACAACAGATGCTAGAGAGGATGTGGAGAAATAAGAATGCTTTTACACTGTTGGCAGGAGTGTAAGTTAATTCAACAATTGTGGAGACAGTGTGGTGATTCCTCGAGGATCTAGAACCAGAAATACCATTTGACCCAGCAATCCCATTACTGGGTATATACCCAAAGGATTATAAATCATTCTGCTGTAAAGACACAGGCACGCATATGTTTATTGCAGCACTATTTACAATAGCAAAGACTTGGAACCAACCCAAATGCCCATCAATGATAGATTGGATAAAGAAAATGTGGCACACATACACCATAGAATACTATACAGCCATAAAAAAGAATGAGTTCATGTCCTTTGCAGGGACATGGATGAAGCTGCAAACCATCATCCTCAGCAAACTAACACAGGAACAGAAAACCAAACACTGCATGTTCTCACTCATAAGTGGGAGTTGAGTAATGAGAACACATGGACACAGGGAAGGGAAGATCACACGGTGGGGCCTGTTGGGGGGGGGGCAAGAGAAGGGAGAGCATTAGGACAAATAATGCATGCTGGGTTTAAAACCTAGATGACGGTTGATGGGTGCAGCAAGCCACCATGGCACATGTACACCTATGTAACCTGCACGTTCTGCACATGTATCCCATAACTTAAAATAATAAATAAATAAGTTTCTGCATGTGTGAAGCCAACCAAATTGAAGTGTGGTAAGAAAGAAAACATGACATTCACTTGCCAAAGCCCTTTCTTCCAAAATAGCAGGCGCGATTGGGAAAGAAATCCCAACTCCTGAAGTCTCCCTGAGTAGGGAAAGAAGAATGGAAAATATATCCAACATTCTAACTTTTCTGGAATACGGGCGGTGGCTTCCCGTGGCACTAGTTTCTCGCTTGCTAAAGCTAGGTACTAGTAAGAATGGGGTGCCAGGTTGGGGGCTGCTGAGAAAAAAGAAGGTAAACGTTCACCAGAGTGCATTATCACAGATAGACACTAGGCGGCGCTCCAGTGCTATGTCTTTCTAAACCACCAGTGAGGCGGCAGTACTACAGATAGACACCAGGTGGAGTTCCTAAGTAGAAGCCAGTAAAGTTCATTTGGGAGCTTAACATACAAAAGCCCAGGCAGGAAGGATCCTTAGAAAGGTTTACATGTCTCCAGAACGCTAGTTGATCTAATTGGAGAAAGTCCTCCCTGCATGAAACCAGACTCCAAAGACTGCAAGAGGTAGCTGTTTCGTGAATACTGAGGTCCTAACAGATGATAACAAGGCATACAAAGAAACAAGGAAACATGACCCAACAAAAGAACAAGTTAATATTCAGAAACTGACCCTAAAGAAGTAGAGATAAGTGAATTACCAGAGGAAGAATTTAAAAATAATCACCATAAGGACGCTCAATGTGAATTAAAAGAGAGTACAGACAGACAACTGAATAAAATCAGGAAAATAAACAAAATGAGAATATCAACAGATATAAAAACCATGAAGAAGAACCAAACAGAAATTCCGAAACTGAAGAATACAATAACTGAATTGAAAAGTTCACTATAGAGGTCCAACAGCAGATTTGACCAGATAGAATAAATCAGTGAACTTGAAGAAAGGAAATTGAAATTATCTAGGCAGAGGAGCCAAAAGAAAAAAACAATGAATAAAACTGAACAGAGCCTAAAGGACTTATGGGACACTATCAAGTGTAACAATATATGCATTATGGGAGTCCTTGAGGGGGAGAAAAGGAGGAAGGAGCAGAGAATTTGGAGAACTATTTGAAGAACTAATGGCTGAAAACTTCCCATATCAGAGGAGAGAAAGACATACATATTCAAGAAGCTCAAAGAAGTTCAACTAGGATAAATATAAAGAGACCTGTACTGAGGCACATTATAATCAAACTATAAAAAGTCACAGACAAAGAAAGAATCTTGTAAGCAACAAAAGAAAAACAAATTGTCATTTAAAAGTGTGCTTCTAAAAGATTGTCAGCAGATTTTTCAGCTGAAACCTTGCAGGATAGAACTGATGTATTCAAAACTCTGAAATAAAAAACTGCTACTCAATAATATTATATCTGGTAAAACTGTCCTTCAAAAATGGAAGCAAAATGAAGAGTTTCTGAGATAAACAAAAGCTGAGGTAGTTAATCACACTAGACCTGTCCTATAAGAAATGCTGAAGAAAGTCTGTCAAGTTGAAGAAAAAAGATAATAAACAGAAACGTGAAACCATATGAAAATATAAAATTCCTTGGTAAAGGTTAATGTATAGATAAATGTAGAATCCTGTAGGTAGTATTTTAATATAGGTACATAAATCACTTTAAAAATCTTGTCTAGCATTTAAAAACAAGAGCAGAAAAATAAATTTTCATTCTATGTTAATGGATATGCAATATTAAAGAGATATTTTGTGTCATGAAATTAAGTTGTTATAAGTTCAAAATAGATTGTTATAACTCTAAGCTGTTTTATGTAATTACAATGGCAATCACAAAGAAAATACCTGTAGAGATCAGAGGAGGGAGGTGGAGGAAAATGGAAGAATAGAAGGCTCCACCAATCATCCCCCATGCAAGCACACCAGTTTAACAACTATCTACACAAAAAAAGCACCTTCATAGGAACCAAATATCAGATGTGCACTCACAGTACCTGGTTTTAACTTCATATGACTGAAAGAGGCACTGAAGAGATAGGAGAAACAGTCTTGAATTGCCAATGCCACTCCTCCCCCAACCCCTGGCAGCAGCTGTGTGGTGCAGAGAGCATCTCTGGGTGCTGGGGGAGGAAGAACACAGCAATTGTGAGACTTTGAACTCAGTGCTGTCTTTTTAGAGCAGAAAGGAAAGCCAGACGAAACTCAACTTGATGTGTGCCCACAGAGGGAGCATTTAAACCAGCCCTAGCCAGAGGGTAATTTCTGATCCCAGCATTTGGAACTTGAGTCTCCACAAGCCTCACCACTGCAGGATAAAGTGCTCTGGGTCTCTAAATAATCTTGGAAGGCAGTTTAACAAGGCATACAAGGAAACAAGGACTATAACTCCTAGGAAAGTCCTCAAGGACTATAACTCCTAGGAAAGCCCTAGTGCTTAACGGGGCCCAGAGACAGTGGACTGCAGGGGAGCATGCAACCTGCTGAGACACCAGTCAGGGTGGCTAACGGAGTACTGGTATCACTCCTCTCCTAACCTGAGGCTGCACAGCTTGTGGCTCCAAAAGAGACCCTTTCCTTCCACTTGAGAAGAGGGAAGGGAAGAGTAGGGAAGACTTTGTCTTACATCTTGGGTACCAGCTCAGCCACAGCAAGATAGGGCATGAGTTAGAGCCATGAGGCCCTCTTTTCAGACCCTAGCTCCTGGATAACATTTCTAGACATATGCTGGGCCAGAAGGGAACTCACTGCCTTAAAGGGAAGGACTCACTCCTGGCTGGCTTCATCGCCTGCTAACTGAAGCTCTCTTGGGCCCTGAATGACCAGCAACAATACCCAGGTACTACATTGAGGGCCTTTGGTGAGACTCTGAGACCTGCTGGCTTCAGGTGAGACTCAGCACATTCCCAGCTGTGATGGCTATGGGATGAGATGGCTTTTAGAGATTCCTTCTTCAGAAAAACAGAGGAAAAGTAAAGGGGACTTTGTCTCACACCTTAGGTACCAGCTCAGCCACAGGGGAATAGAGCACCATGTGAGCTCTTAAGGTCCCTGATTCCAGGACTTAGCTCTTGGATGGGATTTTTGGACCTGCCCTGGGTCACAGGGGACCCACTGCCCTGAAGGGTGAGTCCAAGGCCAAGCAGCATTCACCACAAGCTAACTGAAGAGCGCTTTGGCCTTAAGTGAACATCAGTGGTAGTCTGGCAATACTCCCCATGGTCCTGTTGTGGTGGCCATGGGGTAGGAACCTCTGCCTTTGGAAAGGGGAGGGAAGAGTAGGAAGGATTGCATCTTGTGGTTTGAATGCCAGCTTAGCCACAGTATGGTAGAACACCAAATAGATGTCTACGGTTTTTCACTCTAGTCCGTGACTCCCAGACAGTACCTCTGGATGTGCCTGGGGCCTGGGGGAACTCATGGCCCTGAAAAGAAAGACACAGGCCTGGCTGGCTTTGCTACCTGCTGATTGTAGAGCCATAGGGCCTTGAGCAAATATAGGTGGTAACCAGAGAGTGGTTATAGCAGACCTTGGGTGAGACCCAGTGCTGTGCTGGCTTCAGGTCTGACCCAATGCAGTCATAGTGGTAGTGGCCACAGGAGTGCTTGTGTCACTCAACCTCCAGCTTCAGGTGGCTCAGGACAGAGAGAGAGAGAGAGAGAGAGAGACTGTTTGTTTGGGAGAAAGTAAGGGAAGAGAACAAGAGTCTCTGCCTGATAATCCAGAGAATTCTCTGAGATCTTGTCCAAGACCATCAAGGTGGTACCTCTAAGAGTCTGCAAGAACTACAGTGTTACTGAGCTTGGGGTGCCCCCTAAAGTAGATAAAGCTTAGATCACAGCACTCAGGTCCTTTTGAATATCTGGAAATCTGTCCCAAGAAGGATGGGTACAAACAAACCTAAATTGTGAAGACTATAGTAAATACCTAATTCTTTAATGCCCAAACCTAAAAGTAAAAAACTCACTAATAATAGTAAGTACACAGAAAAACAGTAGAATATTACAACCCTGTAACTGTGGTGTGTAAACTACTCTTATCTTCTTTATTTTTATTTTTGAGATGGAGTCTTGCTCTGTCACCCAAGCTGGAATGCAGTGGCATAATCTTGGCTCACTGCAACCTCCGCTCCTGGGTTCAAGCAGTTCTCCTGGCTCAGCCTCCTGAGTAGCTGGAACTATAGGGACATGCCACCACACTTGGCTAATTTTTGTATTTTTAGTAGAGATGGGGTTTCACCATATTGGTCAGGCTGGTCTCAAACTCCTGTTCTCAGGTGATCTACCCACCTCAGTCTCCCAAAGTGCTGGGATTACAGGTGTGAGCCACCACACCCAGCCAACTATTCTTATCTTAAGTAGAAAGAATAAATGATGAACCAATCAAAAATAATAACTACAACAACTTTTAAAGACATAGGCAGTACAATAAGCTATAAATAGAAACAACAAAAAGTTAAAAAGTTAGGGGACAAAGTTTAGGCACAGAGTTTTATTAGTTTTCTTTTTGCTTATTTGTTTGTTTATGCAAACACTGTTAAATTGTTATTAGCATAAAATAATGGGTTATAAGATAGTATTTGCAAGTCTTATGGTAAGCTCAAACTGGAAACCATACAATGGATACACAAAAGATAAAAAATAAGAAACTAAATTATATCACCAGAGAAAATTACCCTCACTAAAAAGAAGACAGGAAGAAATGAAAGAAGGAAAAGAAGACCACAAAACAACCAGAAAGCAAATAAAATTGTAGGAGTAAGCCCTCACTTATTAATAGTAACATTGAATGTAAATGGACTAGACTTTCCAATCAAAAGACAGAGAATGGATTAAAAAAAACCCACGATTCGTTGATCTGCTGCCTACAAGAAACTCACTTCACCTGTAAAGACATATATAGACTAAAAATAAAGGTATGAAAAAAGATATTTCACGCCATTGGAAACCAAGAAAGAGCAGGAGTAGCTATACTTATATCACACAAAATACACAAAATAGATGTCAAGACAAAAACTGTAAGAAGAGACAAAGAAAGTCACTATATAATGATAAAGGGGTCAGCTTAGCAAGAGGATATATATATATATATACACACACACACACACATATATATGCACTGAACCCTGGAGTATCCAGATATATAAAGTGAATTTTTTTTTTTTTTTTTTTTTTTTTTGAGACGGAGTCTTGCTCTGTAGCCCGGGCTGGAGTGCAGTGGCCGGATCTCAGCTCACTGCAAGCTCCGCTTCCCGGGTTTAGGCCATTCTCCTGCCTCAGCCTCCAGAGTAGCTGGGACTACAGGCGCCCGCCACCTTGCCTGGCTAGTTTTTTGTATTTTTAGTAGAGACGGGGTTTCACGGTGTTAGCCAGGATGGTCTCGATCTCCCGACCTCATGATCCACCCGTCTCGGCCTCCCAAAGTGCTGGGATTACAGGCTTGAGCCACCGCGCCCGGCCCAAAGTGAATATTATAGAGCTAAAGAGAGAGATAGGGCCAGGTGCATTGGCTTACACCTGTAATCCCAGCACTTTGGGAGGTCAAGATAGGTGGATCATGAAGTCAGAAGTTCAAGACCTGCCTGGCCAAGATGGTGAAACCCCGTCTCTACTAAAAATACAAAAAAAAGTAGCTGGGCGTGGTGGCAGGCTCCTGTAATCCCTGCTACTCAGGAGGCTGAGGAAGAGAATTGTTTGACCCCGGGCGGTAGAGGTTCAGTGAGCTGAAATCAGGCCACTGCACTCCAGCCTGGGCAACAGAGCGAGATTCCATCTAAAAAAAGAAAAAGAAAAAGAGAGAGATAGACTCCAATACAATAATAGCTGGAGAGTTCAACACCCCACTTTCAGCAGTGGACAGATCTTCCAAACAGAAAATCAACAAAAAAAATTAATCTGCACTATAGACCAAATGGATCTAACAGATATTTACAGAAGATTTTATCCAATGGCTACAGAATACACATTTTTTTGCTCAGCATGGGGATTACTCTTAAGGATAGATCATATGTTAGGTTGCAAGACAACTCTGAACACATTGAAAAAAATTGAAATAATATCAGACATCTTCTCTGACCACAACGGACTAAAACTAGAAATCAATGATGAGGAATATTGGAAACTATACAAATATATGGAACTATACAATATGCTCCTGAATGACCAGCGGGTCAATGAAGAAATTAGGAAGGAAATTGAAAAATGTCTTGAAACAAATGATAATCCAAACACAACATACCAACTTACCTTTAGCAGTACTAAGAGGGAACTTTATAGCTATAAGTGCCTACATCAAAAAAGAGGAAAAAACTTCAAATAAACAACCTAATGATGCATCTTAAAGAACTAGAAAAGCAAGAGCAAACTAAACACAAAATTAGTAGAAGAAAAGAATAATAAAGATCAGAGCACTGACTGGGCACAGTGGCTCACATCTGTATTCCCAGCACCTTGGGAGGCCAAGGCAGCCACTTGAGGCCAGGGGTTCAAGACCAGTCTGAACAACATGGAGAAACTACATCTCTACAGAAAAATACAAAAATTAGCCAGATGTGATAGTGCACACCTGTAATCCCAGCCTTTTGGGTGGCCAAGGCATGATAATTGCTTGAACCTGCAGGGTGGAGGTTGCAGTGAGCTGAGATTGTGCCACTGCATTCCAGTCTGGGTGACTGAATGGGACTCTGTCTCAAAAAAGATCAGAGCACAAATAAATGAAATTAAAATGAAGAAAACAATACAAAAGATCAATGAAACAAAAAGCTGTTTAAAAAAAAAAAAAAGTTAAACAAAATTGACAAACCTTTAGCCAGACTAAGAAAATAAGAACTAAAATCCAAATAAATACATAAGAGATACAAAAAGAGACATCACAACTGATACCTCAGAAACTCAAAGGATCATTAGTGGCTACCATGAGCAACTATATACCAATAAATTGGAAAATCTAGAAGAAGTGGACAAATTACTAGACACATACAATCTACAAGATTAAACCAGGAAGAAATCTAAAACCTGAAGAGACCAATAACAAGTAACAAGATTGAAGCCATAATGAAAAGTCTCCCAATAAAGAAAAGCCCAGAACCTGATGACTTCACTGCTGAATTCTACCAAACATTTTAAGAAGAACAAATACTAATCCTGCTCAAACTGTTCCAAAAAATAGAGGAGGAGGGAGCATTTCCAAACTCATTCTGAATAAGAGGCCAGTATTACCCTTATACCAAAACCAAACACATAAAAAAAGAAAACTATAGGCCAATATCTCTGATGAATATGGATGCCAAAATCTTCAACAAAATACTAGCAAACTGAATTCAACAATTCATTAGAAAAATCATTCATCACGACCAAGTGGGATTTACATCTGAGATGCAAGGATGGTTCAACATACTCAAATCAATCAGTGTGATACATCATGTAAACTGAATGAAGAACAAAAACCGTATGGTCATTTCAATTGATGCTGAAAAATAATTTGATAAAATTCTATCCCTTTATGATAAAAACCCTCAACCAACTGGGTATAGAGGAAACATACCTCAACAGAATATACTCCATATATGACAGACTCACATCTGCTAGTACTACACTGTAGGAAAAAAAACCGAAAGCCTTTCCTCTAAAATTTGAAACATGACAAGTGTGCCCACTGTCACCATGTTATTCAACATAGCATTGGAAGTCCTAATTAGAGCAATCAGACAAGAGAAAGATATAAAGGGCATCCAAATCAGAAAGGAAGAAGTCAAATTATCCTTGTTTGCTGATGATATAATCTTGTACTGGAAAAATCAAAACTATTAGAACAGATAAACAAATTTAGTAAACTTTCAGGACAGAAAATTAATATACAAAAATCAGTGGCATTTCTTTCTTTCTTTTTTTCTTTCTTTCTTTTTTTTTGTTTTTTTTTTTTTTTGTTTTTTTTTTTTTTGAGACAGAGTCTCGCTCTGTCGCCCAGGCTGGAGTGCAGTGGTGCAATCTTGGCTCACTGCCAGCTCTGACTCCTGGGTTCATGCCATTATCCTACCTCAGCCTCCCAAGTAGCTGGGACTACAGGCGCCCACCACTACGCCTGGCTAATTTCTTTTTGTATTTTTAGTAGAAATGGGGTTTCGCCGTGTCAGCCAGGAAGGTCTTGATCTCCTGACCTCGTGATCTGCCCACCTCGGCCTCCCAAAGTGCTGAGATTACAGGCGTGAGCCACCGCACCCAGCTGCAAAAATCAGTGGCATTTCTATATGCCACAGTGAACAATGTGAAAAAGAAATTTTAAAAATCCCATTTACAGGCTGGGTGCATCTCAAAAAAAAAAACTCCATCTCAAAAAAAAAAAAAAAATCCCATTTACAGTAGCCACAAGTAAAATTAAATACCTAGGAATTAGCTTAACCAAAGAAGGGAAAGATCTCTACAATGAAAACTATAAAACACTGATGAAATTGATGAGAACACCAAAAAAGGAAAGATATTTCATGTTCATGAATTGGAAGACTCAATATCGTTAAAATGTCCTTACTACTCAAAGCAATCTACGGATTCAATGCAATCCCTATCAAAATACCAATGACATTATTCACAGGAACAGAAAAAACAATTCTAAAATTTATATAAAACCACAAAAGACACAAAATAGCTGATATGGTTTGGCTGTGTCCCTACCTAAATCTCATCTTGAATTCCCACATATTTTGGGAGTGATATGGTGGGAGGTAATTGAATCATGGGGGCCGGTCTTTCCCATGCTGTCCTTGTGATAGTGAATAAGTCTCATGAGATCTGATGGTTCTATAAAGGGGAGTTTCCCTGCACAAGCTCTCTCTTTGCCTGCTGCCATCCATGTAAGACATGACTTGCTCCTCTTTGCCTTCCACCATGATTATGAGTCACGTGGACATGTAAGTCCATTAAACCCATTTTCCTGTGTAAATTACCCAGTCTTGGGTATGTCTTTATCAGCAGCGTGAGAATGGACTAACACAATAGCCAAAGCTGTTCTAAGCAAAAAGAACAAAACTGGAGGAATCACATTACTTGACTTCATGTTATACTACAAAACTATAGTAAACAAAACAACATGAGACTGGCATAAAAACAGACACATAGACCAATGGAATAGAATAGAGAACCCACAAACAAATCCATACACCTACAGTGAACTCATTTTCAACAAAGGAGCCAAAAACATACATTGAAGAAAGAAGACAATCTCTTCAATAAATGGTACTGGGAAAACTGGATATCCATATGCAGCAGAATGAAATTTGACCCCTATATCTTGCTGTATGCAAAAATCAAATCAAAATGGATTACATATTTAAATATAAGACCTAAACCATAAAACCACTACAAAAACCAGTGGAGAAACTCTCCAGGACATTGGTTTGGCCAAAAATTTCTTGAGTAATACTCCACAAGCACAGGCAGCCAAAGCAAAAAAGGACAAATGGGGTCACATCAACTTAAAAAGCTTCTGCACAGCAAAAGACACAATCAACAAAGTGAAGAGACAACCCATAGAATGGGAGAAAATCTTTGCAGACTATCCGTCTGACAAGGGATTAATAATCAGAATATGCAAGGAGCTCAAACAACTCTACAGGAAGAAATGTAATAATCTGATCTTAAAATGGGAAAAAGATGTAAATAGACATTTCTCAAAAGAAGACATACAAATGGCAAGCAGGCATATGGAAAGATGCTCAACAAAATTGATCATCAGAGAAATACAAGTCAAAACTACAATGAGATATTAACTCACCCGAATTAAAATGGGTTATATCCAAAACACAGACAGTAACAAATGCTGGAGAGGACGTGGAGAAAAAGGAACCCTCATACATTGTTCGTGGGAGTGTCAATTAGTACAGCTACTATGGAGAACAGTTGGAAATTCTTCAAAAAACTAAAGAACTGCTATATGTTCTAGCAATTCCACTCCTGGGTATATATCCCAAAGAAAGAAATCAGTATATTGTATATTGAAGAGATATCTGCACTCCCATGTTTGTTGCAGCACTATTCACGGTAGCCAAGATTTGGAAGCCACCTAAATGTCCATCCATATACGAATGGTTAAAGAAAATGTTTCTATACACAACAGAGTAGTATTCAGTCATAAAAAAGAATGAGATTCAGCCATTTGCAACAACATGGATAGAACTGGAGATCATTATGTTAAGTTAAATAAGCCAGGCACAGAAAGACAAACATCACATGTTCTCACTTATTTGTGGGATGTAAAAATCAAAACAACTGAGTATATGGAGATAGAGAGCAGAAGGATGGTTACCAGAAGCTGGGAAGGGTAGCTGGGGGGGTAGGGGTGGGGGC
The DNA here is from genome assembly GCF_049350105.2 of Macaca mulatta. NCBI lineage: Eukaryota > Metazoa > Chordata > Mammalia > Primates > Cercopithecidae > Macaca > Macaca mulatta. Next base: position 107,634,721 of record NC_133426.1, on the reverse strand, counting down.
AGTAGTGATGATTAATGGATACAAAAAATAGTTTGAAAGAATGAATAATATCTGGCATTTGGTAGCACAACAGGGTGACTAAAGTCAAAATAATTTAATTGTAAATTTAAAAACAAAATATTTTAATTGGAGTGTTTGTAATACAAAGGATCAACGCTTGAGGGGATATATACCCCATTTTTCATGATGTGATTATTACACATTGAATACCTATATAAAATATCTCATGTACCTAATAAATATATACACCTACTATGTACCCATAACAATTTAAAAAATAATTTAAAAATTCAAAAATGGGCTAAAGAAGTGAATAGATTCCAAAGAAGATATACAAAGAAGATATTCTCCAAAGAAGACTTACAAATGGCCAGAAAGTATATGGAAAGCTACCCAACATCACTAATCATAAGAGAAATGCAAATCAAAACCACAGTAAGCTATAACTTCACATCCATTACGATGGCCACTATCAACAGAGCAGAAAATCACAAGTATTGGCAAGGATGCAGAGAAATTGGAAGTCGTGCACTATTGGTGGGAATGTAAAATAGTGTAGCTACCATGGAAAAACAGTATAGAGGTTCCTAAAAAATTAAAAACTGAATTACCATATGATCCAGGAATTTTGCTTCTGAGTATATATAGAAAAATAATTCAAAACAGGATCTCAAACAGATCTTTGTACACTCATGTTCATTGCAGCATTAGTCACAATGGCCAAAAGGTGGAAGAAACCCAAGTGTCCATCAAAGGATGAATGGGTAAACAAAATGTCATATATACATACAATTAAATTTTATGCAACCTTCCAAAATAATAAAATCCTATCACATATTACAATATGAATGAACTCAAGAACATTATGCTAAGTGAAATAAACCAGTTACAAAAGGACAAATACGGTGTGATTCCACCCACATGAAGTATCTAAAGCAGACAAAGCCAGAAAGAAGAAAGGTGGTTGTCAAGGGTTGGGGCAAAGGTAAAGGGAGAATTAGTGTTTAATGAGTATAGAGTTTCAAATTTGCAAGATGAAAAAGTTCTAGAGTTCTGTTGCACAACAATATGTATATACTCACTAGTGAACTCTACACTTAAAAATGGTTAAGATGATAAACTTAATATCATATGGTTTTTATCACAATAAAAAGAGAATGGCTAAAGGAAGCTCTCCAAACAGAAATGATAAAAGAAGAAAACTTATGGCCAGGAGTGGTGACCCATGCCTGTAATCCCAGCTCTTTGGGAGACTAAGGTGGGAGGATCACTTGAGCATGAGAATTCAAGATCATCCTGGACAACATGGGGAAACCTCATCTTTACAAAAAAAAAAATAATAATACAACAAATTAGCCAGGCATGGTGGTGTGTGCCTGTAGTCTCAGCTACCCAGGAGGTGGAGGTGGAAGGATCAAGTGAGCTTGGGAAGTTGAGGCTGCAGTTAGCTGTGATCATGTCACTGCACTTTAGGCTGAGTGATAGAGTGAGATCTCGTCTTAAAAAGAAGAAAAAGAGGAAGAGGAAGAGGAAAAGGAAGGAGAAGGAGAAGGAGAAGAAGAAAAAGAAAAAGAAAACTTGGAACTTTAGAAAGGAAGACAGAACAGGGAGTGATGAATGGGTGAAACTAGGAATAAATATAATAGATTATCTTTTTCTTTATGTGTTTTCAATCATGTTTCATGATTGAAGCAAAATTATGACCTCATCTGATGTTATGCTTAATGTATGTATACAAAATACTCAAGACAATTGTGTTTAAAATGTGGGGAGGGTAAAAGGACCTAAATGGAAGCAAATTTTCTATACTTCACTTGAAGAGTTAAAAGGTCAGTACAAGCAGTCTGTGATAAATAACACATATTTACTGCAATACCTAGAGCAACCACTTCAAAATCTATACAGAGGCCAGGCATGGTGGCTCATGCCTGTAATCCTAGCACTTTGGGAGGCCAAGGTGAAAGTATTACTTGAGCTCAGGAGTTCAAGACCAGCCTAAGCAATATAGTAAGACCTCATCTCTAAAAAATATAGAAAAATTATTAATAGCTGGGTATAGTGGCACATTCCTATAGTCCCAGCTATTCAGGAGACTGAGGCAGGAGGATCAACTGAGCCTGAGACGTGGAGGCTGCAGTGAGCTGTGAACACACCACTGCACTCCAGCCTGGGTGACAGAGCAAGACCTGGTCTCAAAGAAAAAAAATCTATACACAGGCATACTTAAAAAACACTATGCATAATTTAAGATGGAATTCTCAACAAAGATAAAATAACCAACAGGGAGGGGAGAAAAGGGAACAGAGAAACACACAAACAAAAAACCAGAAAATTAACAACAAAATGATATATAACCACTAACATTCAATAATTACTTCAAATGTAAATAGTTTAAAGACATCAATTAAAGACAAGATGGCAGAGAAAGGAGAAAAACATGACCTAAAATAATGAAAAATATATGCAATTAGAACAATCAAAAGAAAGTAGAAGGGGCTATAGTTGTAGCAGATAATATAGATTTCAAAGCAAAGAAAATTACCAGAGACAGAGAACGCTATTATATAATGATAAAAAGGCCAATTCACCAAGAAGTCATAGAAATTCTAAATGTGTGTGCACCAAACAACAGAGCTGTAATATACATGGAGCAAATGCAGCTAAAATTAAAAGGAGACATAGACAAATTAGTAATTATAGTTGTGGATTTCAGCAACCCTTGCACAGCAATTGATAGGACTGTTAAACAATATCATCAAGGAAATAGAAAAATTAAACATTATCATCAACTAACACAATCTAATTTATATTACTTGAACATGCCATCCACAATAGAATAATACACATCTTTTCAGGTGCATATAGAAAATTTATCACGATAGACTATACCTTGGTTCATAAAATGAACCTCAGCAAATTGAAAAGAACTTAAATTATAAATAGCACAGACATCAGCAAGACGGGCCAACTAGAAACCACTAGCACTTGTCCCTTCCACAAAGACAACCAAAACAAATGAAAAACTACATTTTAATGAAAACAACTAAAGGAGAACACTGGAGTACATCAAAGGGGTAACAAAAATGCTGCTGAGCACAGAAACTTAGGACAGCCACATAGCAAATGGAAGGAAACATGAGGACTCCACCACTCCATCCCCCAGCCACGATCAGCTGGGAAGCAGGAGCAATTTCTCTCTGTGGTGAAAAGGTAGGCAAGAGGATCCCAGCAGCCCACACTAAGATCTTGGACACCTATGTCCTCACCACTGGGGTCCTCTGCTGTCCTTACAGGCACTAAGCCCTGCTGAAGGAGTTCCCTGGAGGCCACACAACTGCGATTCCCTCAGAGAAGGAGCTGACACTGCCCCACTCCCTGTGGCCCGCACAAATACTGGGCTATGCCATCTTGGAGCTGAAACTAATCCTGGAGCATTCTTACTCTGGGGACAAGTGGTCATGGTACCCCTTCGTCCCTGAGGCTAAATCACCATTAAACCTGTTCTACCTGGTTGCTCAACAGCCCCAAGCCATGCTGTGAGCAATTGTTACATCCTTCTCTGTGGAGCCAGTCCGCTATGAAACTGTTCCACTATCCCTCCCCTTCACCCTCTACGGCCAGAGCTGAAGCTGGACACTCCCTCCTGGGGAAGCAGTGCTTTGGCAGAATAGCTCCATCTTCCTCTCTCAGCTGTGGCTGTGCCCAGCCCCTAGGAGCCTGAACTAAAACCGCGCAGGGCATCCTGAGGAGACAGTGCTTCAACAGAGCCCTGTATCCCAGGGAAACAGTGCCTGGGCCACCTAGAACAGTCAGAAACCCCAGGCCTGATCAGGTTGAAGCAGCATGTCACTCTCAGGAAATCTGTGCCTTTGCCAAATTGAGCACTTGCATATCCCAATGCTGAGCTGATACAGTTCCCTACATTCCAGGGAAACAGAGTAGTGGCTGAGCCGAAACGCCTCACTCTACAGGCCAAACAACCTGCTTACCCTGCTTTTCTGCAAATTGGACTAGGTCCCTAGAGTCTGAGCTGTTGAGACACCCCTCCACCCCTCTGCCTGGGGAGTGGAATCATTGTGCTACTTCCTGCTCTCCGGGGCCCAAACAACAGCCATGCTTGACCATTCTGTGGTGCTTGCTGCTGCTGTACCTGGCCTCACAGAGTCTGGGATACTGCCAGGCCCCACTATCCCAGGCTGTAAGGTTAACCCTATATGGTGCTTCATCCTCAGAGACTTGAGTTGCCACTGAGCCCCACTGGCTCAGGCTCCTAAGTTACAGACCTACCTGGTGCCCTGGGCTAAAGCCTCCAGAGTCTCTTTCTTTCCCAGAGTTGGGCTAGGGATGTGCCCTACCCCCCAGTGGTAAAATCACAGCTATAACATAATCCTTTGGAACCCAAGCTGCCAGAAGGTAGCTCAGAGTCACAAATCCTGGTGTTGCAGGCAACCTATGTCCAACCCTGCTGCAGAGAGCAAACCTGCACCCCAAGACCCATATGTCACAACAGGTTCATGAGACTCTGAGCCTATGACTCTGGCCCCACAGCCACTCCAAGCACCTGTACCTGGAACCTAGTGCCACAGCAGCTGCTTGTAGGCCACGTCAGACCTGATACCAAGAGGAATCCTCTCAGCTAAATCTCCTCACTGTGGGGAAAATGAGAATAGAAGGACCCCCCCCCAACTCCACCCAAAGCTGAGGACATTAACAACATATGCAGTCACTACCACAAGCTTCTGCAGCCTAGGCCACTAAGACACCCACAGTTATTACTGACACTGGATGCAGCCAAAGAGGCTGCACAGAGACAACACCACTACACCTACCTGGAAACAGAGTCACCACACCCTTCCCAACTGGCACACTAAGTCCTAACTGCAGATGAAAGTCTTTCTTCATGAAATCCACTCTAGAAAGTTTGGAAGAGGTTATAGTTTCATCAGATGCCTAGACATCAATACAGGGACATACAAAACATAAAAAAGCAAGGAAATATGACATCACAAAAAGAACATAACTCTCTAATAACAGATCCCAATAAAAAAGAAATCAATAAATTGCCAGAAAAGAAATTCAAAATAATGATATTTTAAAAACTGGACGAAATAAAAGAAAAGACAGACAATTCAACAAAATCAGGAAAACAATTCAGTATATGAATGAGAAATTCAACAAAGAAATAACTATCATAAAAAGAATGAAAAAATTTTACAGCTAAATAATTCAATGAATGAAATTAAAAAAACACAATAGACAGTTTTGATTGCAGACTTGATCAAGCAGAAGAGAGAATCTCTTAATTTGAAGATAGGTCATTTGAAACCACCCAGTTGAAAAAAAAAAGAACTAAGAATAAAAAGAGTGAAGAAAGTCTAAAAGACTTATGAGACACAAGTAAGCACACAAATTTTCATATTATGGGAATTCCAGAAGGAAAAGGGATGGAAAAGGGCATAAAAAACCTATTTAATAAAATAAGAGCTAAAAACTTCTTAAGCCTAGAGATGATAATATAGACATCCAGGTCCAGGAAGCTTCATTGTTCCCAAATTGATTCAAAAAGGTCCTCCTCAAGGCCCATTACAATAAAATTGTCAGAAGTCAAAGAGAGAATTCTAAAAACATTCAGAGAAAAGCATCAAGTCACACATAGGGGAATCTGTATTAGACTAAGAGCAGATTTGTCATCAGAAATTTTACAGGCCAGGATAGAATGGATTAATATATTCAAAGTACTGAAAAAAAAATTGCTAGCCAAGAATACTATACCCAGTGAACTTTTCCTTCAGAAACAAGGGAGAAATCAAGTCTTTCCCAGATAATCAAAAACTGAGGGAATTTGTGACCACTAGATTGGCCTCACGAGAAATGCTTAAAGATGTCCTGCATCTAAAAGTGAAAAGATGATAATCATTATAATGAAAATATACAAAAATGGCCAGGCCTGGTGGCTCACACCTGTAATCCCAGCATTTTGGTAGGCCGAGGCAGGTGGATCATGAGGTCAGAAGATCGAGACCATCCTGGCTAACATGGTGAAACCCTGTCTGTACTAAAAATACAAAAAAAATTAGCTGGGCATGGTGGTGGGCATCTGTAGTCCTAGCTACTCGGGAGGCTGAGGCAGGAGAATGGCATGAACCCAGGAGGTGGAGCTTGCAGTGAGCCAAGATTGCACCACTGCACTCCAGCCTGGGTGATGGAGTGAGACTGTCTCAAAGAAAAAGAAAAGAAAATACACGAAAATATAAAACTCACTTGTAGAGCATATACAAAATAGAGAAAAAGAAAAGAATCAAACCTCATCACTACAGAAAATTACCAAACCACAATGATAAAAAAAAGAGGAAGAAAGAAACAAAGTATAAACAAAACAAACAAAAAATTAAAAAATAACAGCGGTAAACTCTTACCTATCAATAATAACCTTGAATGTAAACAGATTAAATTCTGCACTTAAAAGATATAGACTGGCTGAATGGATAAGAAAATATGACCCAACTATAGTCTACCTACAAAAACTCACTTCATCTGTAAAGACACATAAAGACTGAAAGTTAAGAGATGGAAAAAGATACTCTATACAAATGGAAACCAGAAATGATCAGGACTAGCCATATTTATATAACTTGAAAGAGATTTTAAGTCAAAAACTGTAAAAAGAGACAAGGAAGATCATCATATAATGATAAAGATATCAATTCAGCAAGAAGATATAACAATTCTAAATATATATGCACTCAATATTAGAGCACCCAGATATGTAAAACAAATATTATTAGACCTAAAGGGATAGATAGACCCCTATACAATAATAGTTGAGGATGTCAACATTCTTCTCTAATCATTGGACAGATCACTTAGACAGAAAATCAACAAAGAAACATCAGAGCTAAACTACACTCTAGACCAAACAGACCTAGTAGACATTTACAGAACATTTCATCCAACTGCTGCAGAAGACACATTCTTTTCATTAGCACATGGAGCATTTTCCAGGGTAGATTATATGTTAGGCCACAAAATAAGCCTCAACAAATTTAAAATAATTCAAATTATATCAAGTATCTTTTTTGACCACACTTGAATAAAACTAGAAATCAATAACAAGAGGAACTTTTGAAATTGTATAAATATATAGAAAACAAAATCTAAAAATGCTTCTGAATGACCAATGGGTCATTTAAGGAATTAAGAAGAAAATTTTTAAAACTGTTGAGGTTAGGCATGGTGGCTCACACCTATAATCCCAGCACTTTGTGGATCACTTGAGGCTAGGAATTTGAGACCAGCCTGGCCCACATGGTGAAACCCCGTCTCTACTACAAATACAAAAATTAGCTAGGCATGGTGGCCCACACCTGTAGTCCTAGCTACTTGGGAGGCTGAGGCATGAAAATTGTTTGAACCTGGGAGGTGGAGGTAGCAGTGAGCCAGGATCATGCCACTGCACTCCAGCCTGGGTGATAGAGTAAGGCTCTATCTCAAAAAGAAAATGTCTTGAAACAAATGACAATAGAAACACAACAAACCAAAACCTGTGTGATATAGAAAAAGCAGCATTAAAAGGGAAGTTTATAGCAATAAATGCCTACGTCAAAAAAGTAGAAAGATTTCAAGAAAACAGCTCAATAATGAATCTCAAGGATCTAGAAAAGCAAAAACAAAATAAATCTAAAACTAGTAGATGGAAAGAAATAATAAAGATTAGAACAGAAACAAATGAAATTGACACTACACAATACAAAAGATCAAAGAAATAAAAAGGTGATTTTTTGAAAAGATAAAATTAACAAACCATTAGCTAAACTAACCAAAAAAGAGAGAAGAGACCAAATAAATGAAACCAGAAATATAAAAGGAGGCATTACAACTAATACCACAGAAATATAAAGGATCATTAGAGATTATTATGAACAACAATGAGCCAACAAATTGAAAACCTAACAAAAATGGATAAATTTCTGGACACATAAAACCTCCCAGGATTGAACCAAGAAGAAATAGATTGTTTGACCAGGTTAATTATGAGTAACAAGTTTGAATTGTTAATAAAAAGTCTCCCATCAAAAAGCCCAAGACCTGATGGCTTCACTGCTGAATGTACCAAACATTCAACAAAAACTAATAGTAATTCTTCTCAAAGTTGTCCAAAAATTGAAGAGGAGGGAATTATCCCTAACTCATTGTATGAGGCCAGTATTACCCTGATACCAAAACCAGATAAAGATACAACAGGCCAGGTGCCATGGCTCATGCTTGTAATCTGAGCACTTTGGGAAGCTGCAGGAGGGTAACTTGAGCCCAGGTGGTCAAGGCTGCAGTGAGCCATAATCACGTCACCGCACTCCAGCCTGGGTGACAGAGTGAGACCCTGTCTCAAAAAACAAAATAAACACATAAATAAGATACAACAACAACAAAAAGACAACAATAGGCTAATATCTCAAATGAACATAGATGCAAAGATACTCAACAAAACACTAGCAAATTGAATCTAGCAGTACATTAAAAAGATCATTTACCATTATCAAATGGGGATTTATCCCAGGAATGCAAGGATGGTGTGACATTAGCAAATCAATAAGTGAGATATATCACCTCAACAGAATGAAGGACAAAAACCATATCATCATCTCAACAGATGCAGAAAAAGCATTTGATAAAATTCAACATCCCTTTATGATAAAAATCCTCACAAACTAGGTATAGAAAGAGCATACAACACATTAAGAGCCATATATGACAAACTCACAGCTAACATTATATTGAATGAGGAAAAGCTTTTTCCTCTAAGAACTGGAACAAGATAAGAGTGCTCATTCTCACCACTCTTATTCAACATAATACTGGAATTCCTAGCTAGAGAAATTAGGTAACACAAATGGATAAAGGGCATCCAAATTGGAAAAGAGGAAGTCAAATCGTCTTTGTTTGAAGATAACATGATCTTATGTACAGAGAACCCTAATAGCTCCACCAAAAACTCTTAAATCTGATAAACAGATTCATTAAAGTTGAAAAATACAAAATTAACTTTAAAAAATCAGTAGCATTTCTATAACCCAATGTATTAGTCCATTTTCACAATGCTGATAAAGATATACCAGAGACTGGGAATAAAAAAAGGTTTAATGGACTTACAGTTCCACATGGCTGGGGAAGCCTCACAATCATGGTGGAAAGCAAGGAGGAGCAAGTCACGTCTTACATGGATGCCAGCAGGCAAAAAGAGAGAGTTTGTGCAGGGAAACTCCCATTTTTAAAATTATCAGCTCTCATGAGACTCATTCCACCATGAGAACAACACAGGAAAGACCTCCCCCAATAATTAAATCACCTCCCATCAGAACCCAAAACATGGGAATTCTGTGAGTTACAATTCAAGATGAGATTTGGGAAAGGACACAGCCAAACCATATAATTCCACCCCGGCCCCTCCCAAATCATATGTCCTCATATTTCAAAACCAACCATGCCTTCCCAACAGTCCCCCAAAGTCTTAACTCATTTCAGCATTAACTCAAACGTCCACATTCCAAAGTCTCATCTGAGGCAAGGCAAGTCCCTTCCACTTATGAGCCTGTAAAATCAAAAGCAAGTTAGTTACTTCCTAGATACAATGGGGATACAGGCATCAGATAAATACAGTCATTCCAAATGGGAGAAATCAGCACAAACAAAGGGGCTACAGGCCTCATGCAAGTCCAAAATCCAGTAGGGCAGTCAAATCGTAAAGCTCCAAAATGATCTCCTTTGACTCCATATCTTGCATTTGGGTCACACTGATGTAAGAGGTAGGTTCCCATAGTCTTGGGCAGCTGCACCCCTGTGGCTTTGCAAGGTACATCCTCCCTCCTGGCTGTTTTCATGGGCTGGTGTCAAGTGTCTGTAGCTTTTCCAGGCACATGATGCAAGCTTTTGGTGGATCTCGGATTCTGGGTTCTGGAGGATGGTGGCCCTCTTCTCACAGCTCCACTAAGCAGTACCCCAGTAGGGACTCTGTGTGTGGGCTCTGACCCCACATTTCCCTTCCACACTTCCCTAGCAGAGGTTCTCCATGAGAGCCTTGCCCCTGGAGCAAACTTCTGCCTGGACATCCAGGGATTTCCATACATCCTCTGAAATCTAGGTGGAGGTTCCCAAACCTCAATTATTGACTTCTATATACCCACAGGCTCAGCACCACATGGAAGCTGCCAAGGCTTGGGGCTTGCACCCTCTGAAGTCATGGTCTGAGCTGTACCTTGCCACCTTTTAGTCATGGCTGGAGTTGCTGGGATGCAGGGCACCAAGTCCGTAGACTGCACACACCACAGGGACCCTGGACCCAGCCCAGGAAACCATTTTTTTCCTCCCAGGCCTCCAGACGTGTGATGGGAGGGGCAGCCATGAAGACCTCTGACATGCCCTGGAGACATTTTTCCCATTGTCTTGGGGATTAACATTTGGCTTCTCATTACTTATGCGAATTTCTTAAGTCAGTCTGAATTTCTCCTCAGAAAATGGGATTTTCTTTTCTATCATATCATCAGGCTGCAAATTTTCCAAACTTTTATGGTCTGCTTCCCTTATAAAATTGAATGCCTTTAACAGCACCCAAGTCACCTTTTGAGTGCTTTGTTGCTTAGAAATTTCTTCCACCAGATACCCTAAATCATCTCTCTCAGGTTCAAAGTTTCAAAAATCTCTAGGGTAGAGGCAAAATGCCATCAGTCTCTTTGCTAAAGCATAACAAGAGTCACCTTTGTTCCAGTTCTCAACAAGTTTCTCATTTCCATCTGAGACTACCTCAGCCTGGACCTTATTGTTCATATCACTATCAGTATTTTTGTCAAAGCCATTCAACAGGTCTCTAGGATGTTCCAAACTTTTCCACATTTTTCTGTCTTCTTCTGAGCCCTCCAAACTGTTCCAACCTCTGCCTGTTACCCAGTTCCAAAGTCGCTCCCACATTTTCAGGTATCTTTTCAGCAACGCCCCACTCTACTGGTACCAATTTACTTTATTAGTCCCTTTTTGACACTGTTAATAAAGACATACCCGGGACTGGGGCAAAAAAGGTTTAATGGATTTACAGTTCCACATGGCTGGGGAGGCCTTGCAATCATAGTGGAAGGCAAGGAGGAGCAAGTCACATCTTACATGGATGGTGGCAGGCAAAAAGAGCTTGTGCAGAGAAACTCCCGCTTTTACAACCATCAGCTCTTGTGAGACTCATTCACTATCATGAGAACAGCACAGGAAAGACCTACCCCCATAATTTAATCACCTCCCATCAGGTTCCTCCCATGACATGTAGGAATTGTGGGAGTTACAATTCAAGATGAGATTTGGGTGGGAACACAGCCAAACCATATCATCTAACTACAAACCAGCAGAAAAAGAAATAAAAAAGCAATTCCACTTACAATAGCTACAAAAATATAAAATACCTAGGAATAAATTAAATCAAGGAGGTTAAAATTGCTATGTTAATATTGATATTAATATCTTAAAAATGACTTTACTACCAAAGGTGATCTACAGATTCAATGAAATCCCTATCAAAATACCAATGACGTTCTTCACAGAAATAGAAAAAGGGATTCTGAAATTCATATCAAACCACAGAAGACCTCAAATAGCCAAAACAATACTGAGCGAAAAGAACAAAGCAGAGGCATCACACCACCTGACTTTAAAATATATTACAACCCTATAGTAACAAAGACAGGATGGTATGGGCATAAAAACAGATACATAGACCAATAGAACTAAATAGAGAACCCAGAAATGAATCCACATATTTACAGCCAATGAATTTTCAAAGAAGGCACAAAAACAAACCTTGGGGAAGGGATGGTCTCTTTAGTAAATGGTTCTATGAACACTGGATATTCATATGCAGATGAATAAGACTATAACCCTATCTCTCACCATATGCAGCAATCAAAGTGGACTAAAGACTTAAATGTAAGGCCTGAAATTTTGGAACTGCTAGAAGACAACAGGAAAAATGCTTCAGGACATTGGTCTGAGCAATGATTTTTAGGTAAGACCTCAACAGCACAGACAACAAAAGTAAAAATAGACAAATGGGATTACATGAAGCTAAAACACTTCTGTACAGCAAATGAAACAATAAACAGAACGAATAGACACTTACAGAATGTGAGAAAATACTTGCAAAGTATCCATCCAACAAGGGTTTAATTACCAGAATATATGTAAGAAACTCAAATCAATAGCAAAAAATCCTTCACAAATAATTTGATTAAAAATGGGCACAGGATCTAAACCGACATTTCTCAAAAGAAAACATATGAATGGCCAGCAGGCTTATGAAATAATGCTCAGCATCACTAATCATCAGAGAAATGCAAATAAAGCCACAGTGAAATATCATCTCATCCTAGTTAAAATGGCTATGAAAAAGACAAAAAATAACAGATTTTGGCAAGAATGCAGACAAATGGTACTGCTATTACACTGCTGGTGGAAGTATAGCCACTATAGAAAACAGTGTAAAGTTTCCTCAAAAAACTAAAAATAAATCTACCATATGATCCAGCAATCCCACTACTGAGTATGTAGCCAAAAGAAAGGAAATCAGTAAATCAAAAAGCAATCTGCATGTCCTTGTTTATTACAGCACTATTCACAATAGCCAAGATATAACATCAATTTAAGTGTCCATCTATGGATGAGTGGATACAGAAAATGTGATATATATACACAATGGAATACTAAATACTATTCAACTATAAGAGAGAATGAAATTCTGCGATTTGCAGCAACATGGATAGAACTGGAGGTCATTATGTTAAGTGAAATAAGCCAGGCACACAAAGACAAATGACTCATTTTCTCACTCATATGTGGAAACTAAAAAATTTCATTTCATGGAGGTGGAGAGTAGAATGATAGTAATCAGAGGCTAGGAAGGGTGGGGGCAGATGAACAGTAGTTGTTTAATGGGTACAGAAATACAGTTAGAATGAATAAGTTGTGTTTGATAGCAAAGTAGAGTGACTACAGGTAACAACAAATTATTGTGTATTTCAAAAGAGCTAGAGGAGAAGATTTGAAATGTTCCCATTACAAAGAAATGATAAATGTTTGAGATGATAGATATTCTAATTACCCTGATTTGCTCATTGTACATTGTATGCATGTATCAAAATATCACATGTACCCCATAAATATGTACATATTAATAAGACATCATTCACAGTGTGTTCTCTGACCATAATGAAATCAAACTAGATGTCAAAAGCAGAATGATAACAAGGAAACATCCTACCACTTGAAAATTAACACATTTCTAAATAATCTATGGATCAAAGAAGAATTCTCAAGAATAATTATAAAATATTGTGAACTGAATAAAAGTGAAAGTACAACATATCAAAATATGTGGTATGCAGTTAAAGCAGTGCTGAAAGTGATATTTATAGCATTAAATGTTTATATTATTAAAGAGGAAAGATCTCAAAGCAATAATCTAAGCTTCTACCTTAAGAAACTAGAAAAACAAATGTAAAACAAACCTAAAGCAAACAAAATGAAGAAAATAATAAAGATAAGAACAGAAACAAATGAAATTAAATATAGAAAACAATGTACACACCAAAGAAACCACATTCTAGTTCTTTGAAGTGATCAATACATTTAATAAACCTCTGTCATGACTGACAAAGAAACAAAGAGGACACAAATTACTAATATTAAGAAAGAGTAGATATCACTATAGACCTTCAAATATTAAAAGGATAATAATGAAATACTCTGAAAAATAATACACACATACATTTTACAACTTAAAACAAATTGACTAATTCCTCAAAAACTGCATACTACCACAAATCATCCAAAATGAAATAAATAACCTGATTTGTCTTATAGCTGTCAAGTAAATTGAATTATCAGTTGAAAACATTCCAAGAAAAGAAATCTCCAGGCTCAAATGGTTTCACTGGTGTTAATTCATTTTCTGTTGCTATAACAAAATACCTGAGACTGAGTAATCTATAAAGAAAAGAGGTTTATTTTGGCTCATGGTTCTGGAGGCTGGGAAGTGTAGGATCTGGCAACCACATCTGGTTAGCTTCTTGTGAGGGCCTCATACTGGGTTATAAATTGTCAAAGAAGTGGAAGGGGAAGTGGGTATGCCAAAGGGATAACATCTAAGGCATGACTTCACTTTATAACAACCCACTCTTGTGAGAACTAGTCCCTCAAGAACTAATCCAGTCTCAGAAGAACTAACTAAGTCTTGTGAGATAGACATTAATCCATCTTATTAACCTAGTCACCTCTAATGGCTTCATCTCCCAACACTGTTTACATTGACAATTAAATTTCAACTTGAGTTTTGGCAGGAACAAACCACATCCAAACCGTAGCATTCTGCCTTTGGACCCCCAAAACTCATGTCCTTCTCAAATACAAAACACAATCATTCCATTCCAATAGTCCCAAAGTGTTAACTCATTCGAGTACCAACTCAAAAATTTAAAACCTCATCTGAGACTCAAGGCAAATTCCAGCTGTGAGCCTGTAAAATAAAAAACAACTTATCTACTTCCAAGATATAATGGTGGGACAGGCATGGGGAAAACATTCCCATTCCCAAAGAAAGAGATAGGCAGAAAGAAAGAAGTAACTGGCCCAAAGCAAGTCTGAAACTCAGCAGAGCAGACTGTAAACTTTAAAGCTCCAAAATAATCTTTCACTCCACATGCCACCTCCTGGACACACTAGAGGTTTGGGCCTCTAGTGTCAGGCAGCCCTGCCCCCATAGCTTTCCTGGACTCGATCCACATGAAGTGGAAGGGGAAGAAGGCATGCAAAAGGGACAAAATGTTAGGTACAACCTTACTTTATAACAACCTGCTCTTGTGAGAGCTAACCCAGTCCCATGAAAACTAATCCAGTCTCAGGAGAACTAACTCAGTCTCATGAGAAAGAAAGAAATTAATCCATCTTATTGACCTAATCATCTCTTAAAGGTTCCACCTCCCAACATTGGCAATTAAATTTTAACATGAGTTTTGGTAGGGACACACTACATCCAAACCATAGCACACCTAATTCTACTAAACATTTAAAGAAGCAGTAACACCAATTCTACACAATCTCTTCTGGAAAATAGAAGTGAAAATAACAAATCCCAACTCTTTTTATAAGGCCAGCACTACCCTGATATCAAGACTAGGTAAAGACAGTACAAAAGAGAAAACTGCAGATCAATATCCTCCATGAACATAGACATGAAAATCCTAAACAAAATATTGGCAAATTCCACCCATCAATATGTAAAAATTATAATACATTATGATCACATGGGATTTGTCCCAGGAATTCAATACTGGTTCAATATTTAATCACTCAGTATAATCTACCACATCACAAACTAAAAGTGAAAAATCACATGATTATATTAAGCAATGTAGAACAAACATTTCATTAAATTCAACATCTTTCTATGATAAAAGCTGTCAGCAAACTAGGAACATAAGGTGTACATATAAGCAAATAAACAAATTTTGATGAGAAATGATTATTTAAAGTTTCTAGGTATTTGCTTACAAAATACTTATCAATTACAAAAGATAAAAAGAGTAACCTTACAGTGGAGAAGCTTGGCAGATATCACCTTAATCAAGTGATAAAAGCGGACACCATTAATAATGAGACAAATAGAAATTATTCACCACCTGATAGGATATGATAAAGAAGGATGTAGCATTGCTTCTGTGATGTTTCTGTCAAAGATGCTGATATGGTTTGGATATTTATCTTATCCAAATCTCATGTTAAAATGTAATCCCCAGTGTTTTAAGTGGGGCCTGGTGAGAGGTGTTTGGATCATGGGGGCAGATCCCTTATAAATGGTTTAGCACCATCTTCTTGGTAATGAATGAGTTCTTGCTCTGAGTTCACATGAGATCTGGTTGTTTAAAAGTATGAGGCACCACCCACCTCTCTCTCTTGCTCCCACTCTCACCATGTGGGACGCCTGCTCCCCCTTTGCCTTCCACCATGATTGTAAGCTTCCTGAGGCCCTCACCAGAGGCAGATGCTGGCACCATGCTATATGTACTGTCCACAGAACTGTGAGCCAATTAAACCTCTCTTCCAAATTACAAAGCCCTAGGTATTTCTTTATAGCAACACAAGAACAGCCTAAAACACATGCTCTATTAGTCAGGGTTCCATGAGAGAAGCAAAGTCTCAAGGAATTTGTTACAGAGATTTGATCATCTACTATTGTGGGAAATGATTAAGCAGTCTATGCAAACCTGTTGTTCTCATGTCTGATGATGGAGCTTGAAGTTCACAGGTCAGGCAATTGGAAGGGGAAGATAAACGTAAAGTGGGGAGAACAAAGACAAGCTGCAACACTCAAGCCCAAGCTGGCAGTTATTGTTGCCTCTGATCTTAGTGGTGTGGAGATCCTGCAGAAGCCAGGCCTTTCACCTGGGAGTTAAACACATACCTGGCTCAGGAGTGGAAGGAGTTGAAGGAGGACCTAAGAGAAGGTGGAGCATTTGTAGGCCCAGATGTGCGCCACACAAAGAAGGTGAGCCAGCAGATAAGCAGCAAATGTGTGAGCTGCAAAACAGCTATTGCTTCACTTCCATCCTCCAAATGTCTCACAGGAATCTTTTGTGGCCCACCCTAACAAGAAGCATAGAGAAAAGGGAATTCTGGAAAATGCAGTTCAGCCTAACTTGTTGACAAATATTAAAGCCACCAGAGATATATAACATTAATCTAATCATGAAGAAATATTAGAATAATCCAAATTCAGGGTCAGTCTCCAAAATAACTGTAATCTTCACAAGTTTCAAGATTATAAAAGTTAAGGAAAGACTGAGGAAACATTCCAGACTAAAGGGGACTAAAGGTACGTTACAACTTAATGCAACCTATGATTCTGTCTTGAATCCTTTTCCTCTGATGGGCAATTGTCACAACTTGAATGGGGTCTGAGGATTAGATGGCAATAATGTAGCAGTGTTAATTTGCTGATACTGATGATTGACTTGTGATTATATGGGAGAAAGTCCTTGTTTGTCAGAAATACACACTTAAATATCTGAGGAAATACACACTTAAGTATTTGGGGGTGAATGAGCAGCAGGTTGGCAATTTATTCTAAAAAGGTTCCAGAAAAAAGTGTCATTTGTATTTACCACTTTTCCATAAGTTTTCTGTATACTTGTAATTGCTTCAAAATAAAAAAAAAACATTAATAAAAATATGCATTGGTAAGTGGAGCACCTGCATCCTTGATAAGCTCAATGGTGGCTATATTCTAAAGGCCAGAAATAATGGTGAGGGATACTGTAATACAATTCAGTCCCCTGACCTCAAATAGAAACAATGGGATCCCAAAGTGGTAAAGGTCAGGTGGACAAGATAGGGACCATTATCACAGTAGTACGCAGGAACAGAATGGTAATCTGAATGTTTTGACCCACAAGAATCTGTGGCAATGGCTAATTGATCACTGGGTAACTAGAAATCGAATAGATAGTCAGCTTATTAAGTGCTGTTGACATATTGTGATGGTTAATTTTAGGTGTCAACTTGACTGGATTAAAGAATACCCAGATAGCTGGTAGAGCATTATTTCTGGATTTGTCTGTGAGGATGTTTCAGGAAAAGATTGACACTTGAATCAGTGGACTGAATAAGGAAGATCTGTCCTTATCCAATATGGAGAGGTGTCATCCAGTCATCTGAGGACTCAGATAGAACAACAACAACAAACAGAGGAAATGTGAACTTGCTCGCTCGCTCTCTCTTCCGGAGCTGGGATGCCCATCTTCTTTTGCCCTTGAACATCAGAACTCCAGATTCTCTAGTCTTTGGACTCTTGGACTTGTACCAGTGGTTCTCTGTGTTCTCGGACTTTTGGCCTCAGTCTGAGAGTTACATTGGCTCCCCTGGTCCTCAAACCTTCAGACTTGGACTAAGCTAAACTGCCAGCTTCCCTGGTTCTCCAGCTTACAGGCAGCATGTTGTGGGACTTCTCAGCCTCTGTAATAATATGAGCCAATTCCCCTATTAAATCTCCTCTCCTCTTATCTCTCTCTCTCTCTCTCTCTCTCTCTCTCTCTCTCTCTCTATCAATCAATCATCTATCTAGCTATCTATCTATGATCTATCTATCCATCCATTCTATTAGTTTGGTTTCTTTGGAGAACTCTGACTAATATAGATTTTCATACCAAGAGTGGTTCTAGAGGAAGAGAATTTTAAGGATCAGTCTCCTGAATTGGTTTTGGGGTTTTGGGAATTGGCTTTTTAATCTGATTAGACTTAAAAATGCTAAAATGTCTATTTCCCAATAGTACAGAAAGCACTGATAGCCCATGGTGTGAACTGTTTATAGAGATAAGGGAAATGTCTGCATTGGATACACCTGATTAACCACTTACAAGAGGGTAAAGAACTCAGTGACTCTCTATGTACGATACTTTCAAACATTTGTGGAAAACTAAGGAATATAATGATATCGGTTGGTTGCTCCTAATGTCACTGGATAAAGTGATGAAAGAAAAGGATGAGCTCACAGATTCAAATTCTAGGCTCAAGCAATGCATATGTGACCTAAGAGTTTCTAGGTGTATCCTGAGGGAGAATCTTATGTCCTGTAGCCACAGGGATAAAATTGCTAAAAACCAAACACAAAGTTTCATTATATAATTGAATTACAGTAAAAGTTGAACTCCCAGTCTTGCAGAGTATTTACTGTTAAAGTGAGAGCATTGATTGGGAAAGAATGGGATCCTATAAGTTTGGATGTGGACATGTGGGAAGACTCTGATGAAGCTGGGGACATTGAGCTCCTAAATTTGGATGAGTCTTTTATGCCAGTGGAAGTTGCTTCTTCACCCCTAGCAGCAGTGGCATCCCAACCTTAATGTTAGCAGCCTTCCCCACCCACAGCAGCATCTGCCTTTCCACCTCTGTCTGAGGGGATTAACTTTGCACTGCCTGAGGAAATGGTAATGGCATTTCCTAAGGCAGTTGTCAAGCAAGACAATTCAGATTTTTCTCCGGACCTATCCCCCACCACCCCTCTTTGTTTCTAGACTTATAACTAGACTGAAGCCCCAGCAGGCCCCTAAAGGTGAGGTACAAAGTGTGACCCATGAGGGGTGCACTGCATTCCAAAAGAACCACTTGAAAAATTTCCAATTTATATAAGAAGAAATCTGGGAAACATGGGTTGGAATAGATATTGAGGGTTTGGTATAGTAATGGAAGGAACATAAAGTTGGATCAGAATGAATTTATTGATATTGACCTACTAAGAAGAGAGCCTTCATTTAATGTTGCAACTCAGGGAGTTAGGACTCTTGACAGTTTGGTTGTTTAGCTGAAAGATGGATCAAAAGATGACTCATGGTGTGTAAGTTGGAGATGCCTATTATCTCTTGATTTAACATACAGGAAGAACTTGAGAGGCTTAAGGAGATTGGAATGTAATTACGGTAGATTTGCCATTTAAGACCTACTCACCCACTTTGGGAGAGTTCAGAAGACATAACCTTTGCCAATACTTTAAGAAATAGATTTCCAAGTGGAGCCCCAACATCCTTGAAAAGCTCTGTGATTGTTCTTCTCTGTAGGCCAGACCTTGCAGTAGGAACCACAGTGACTCAACTGGTAAAATTAAATGTCGTGGGAGTAACTGGATCCCAGGGTAGCATGGGCCAAGTGGCAGCACTCAACTGCCAAAGGTGTGGTGAGCATAGTTATGGTGAACAGCAGAATCAGAGCAACCATCAGAATACTCTGACTTGTGTAGACTACAGCATTGGTCAATTAATCATGGTGTTCTTAGAAGTGAAATAGATGGGAAGCCTACTACATTCTTTTTTAAAATTATTTTTATTATTATTACTATTTCAATAGTTTTTCGGGATCAAGTGGTGATTGGTTACATGGATAAGTTCTTTAGGTGTGATTTCTGAGATTTTGGTGTACCCATCACCTGAGCAGCGTACACTGCCCCCAATGTGTAGTCTTGAATCCCTTACCTCTCACTTTTCCCACCAAGTTTCCAGAGTCCATTATATCGTTTTATTTATTTATTTATTTATTTATTTTTGAGACAGAGTCTTGCTCTGTCACCCAGGCTGGAGTGCAGTGGTACAATCTTGGCTCACTGCAACCTCCACCTCCTGGGTTCAAGCAATTCTCCTGCCTCGGCCTCCCAAGCAGCTGGGATTACAGGCCTGTGCCACCATGCCTGGCTAATTTTTCATATTTTTAAAATAGAGACGGGGTTTCACCATGTTGGCCAGGCTGGTCTTGAACTCCTAACCTCAAGTCATCCACTTGCCTCACCCTCCCAAAGTGGTGGGATTACAGGTGTGAGCCACCACGCCTGGCCCATTATATCATTCTTATGCCTTTGCATCCCCATAGCTTAGCTCCCACTTGTAAGTGAGAACATATGATCTTCAGTTTTCCATTCCTGAGTTACTTGACTTAGAATAATCATCTCCAACTCCATCCAGGTTGCTGCGAATGCCATTATTTCATTCCTTTTTATGACTGAGTAGTATTCTGTGGTATATATACCACATTTTCTTCATTCACTCGTTGGTTGATGAGCATTTAGGCTGGCGCCATATTTTTGCAATTGTGAATTGTTCTGCTGTAAACATGCATGTGCAAGTGTTTTTTTGTTTGTTTGTTTTTGTATATAATGACTTATTTTCCTCTACCCAGAGGAAAAGTGGGATTGCTGGATCGAATGGTAGTTCTACTTTTAGTTCTTTAAGTAATCTCCATACTGTTTTCCATAGTGGCTGTACTAGTTTATATTACCACCAGCAGTGTAAAAGTTTTCCCTTTTTACCATATCTACATCAACATCTTTTTTTTTTATTTTTTAATTATGGCCATTCTTGCAGGACTAAGGTGGTATTGAATTGTGGTTTTGATTTGAATTTATCTGATAATTAGTGATATTGAGCATTTTTTCATATATTTGTTGGCCATTTGTATATCTGCTTTAGAGAATTGTCTATTCCTGTCCTTAGCCCAGTTTTTAATGGAATTATTTGTTTTTTATTTCTTGCTGATTTGTTTGAGTTCCTTGTAGATTCCGGACATTAATCCTTCGTCTAATGGTTGCATAGTTTGCAAATATTTTCTCCCACTCTGTGGGATGTCTGTTTACTTTGCTGATTTTTTTTTTTTTTTTTTTGCTGTGAAGTAGCCTTTTTTCGTTTAATTAAGTCCTATCTATTTATCTTTGTTTTTGTTGTGTTTGCTTTGGAGTTCTTGGTCATGAAGTATTTGCCTAAGCCAATGTCTAGAAAGATTTTTTTCAATGTTATTTTCTAGAATTTTTATGGTTTCAGGTCTTAGATTTAAGTCTTTGATCCATCTTGAGTTGAGTTTTGCATAAGGTGATAGATGAGAATCCAGTTTTATTCTTCTACATGTGGCTTGCCAATTATCTCAGAACCATTTGTTGAATGTGGAGATGTCCTTTCCCCACTTTATGTTTTTGTTTGCTTTGTCAAAGATCAGTTGGCTGTTAAGTATTTGGCTTTATTTCTGGGTTCTCTATTCTGTTCCATTGGTCCAAGTGCCTTTTTTTATACCACTACCATGCTGTTTTGGTAACTATAGCCTTATAGTATAGTTTGAAGTTGGGTAATGTGATCCCTCCAGATTTATTCTTTTTGTTTAGTCTTGCTTTGGTTATGTGGGCTCTTTTTTGTTCCATATGAATTTTACAATTTTTTTTTTTTCTGATTCTGTGAAGAATGATGATGGTATTTTGATGGGAATTCCAATGAATTTATAAATTGCCTTTGGCAGTAAGGTCATTTTCACAATATTGATTCTACCCATCCATAAGCATGGGATGTGTTTCCACTTATTTGTGTCACCTGTGATTTCTTTCAGCAGTGTTTTCTTTCTTTCTTGTTTTTTTTTTTTTGAGACGGAGTCTCGCTCTGTCACCCAGGCTGGAGTGCAGTGGCATGATCTCGGCTTACTGCAACCTCCGCCTCCCAGGTTCATGCCATTCTCCTGACTCAGCCTCCCGGGTAGCTGGGACTACAGGCGCCCACCACCATGCCTGGCTAATTTTTTGTATTTTTGGTAGAGATGGGGTTTCACTGTGTTAGCCAGGATGGTCTCGATCTCCTGACCTCATGATCCACCCACCTCAGCCTCCCAAAGTGCTGGGATTACAGGTGTGAGCCACCACGCCTGGCCTAGTGTTTTCTAGTTTTCCTTGTAGAGATATTTAACCTCTTTGGTTAGGTATATTCCAACTTGTGCGTGTGTGTGTGTAGCTGTTGTAAAATGGGTTGAGTTCTTGATTTGATTCTCAGCTTGGTCACTGTTGGTGTGTAGCAGTGCTTCTGATTTGTGTACATTTATTTTGTATCCTGAAACTTTACTGAATTTAATTATCAGATCTAGGAGCTTTTTGGATGAGTCTTTAGGGTTTTCAAGGTATACAATCAGCATCGGCAAACAGTGACAGTTTGACTTCCTCATTACCAATTTGGATGCCCTTTATTTCTTTCTCTTGTCTTATTGATCTGGCTAGGGCTTCCAGTAATATGTTGAATAGAAGTGGTGAAAGTGGCCATCCTTGTCTTGTTCCAGTTCTCATGGAGAATGCTTTTAACTTTTTCCCATTCAGTATGTTGGCTGTCGGTTTGTCATAGATGGTTTTTATTACCTTAAGGTATGTCCTTTCTATGCCAATTTTGCTGAGGGTTTTAGTCACAAAGGGATACTGGATTTTGTCAAATGGTTTTTCTGCATCTATTGATATGATCATAAGATTTTTGTTTTTACTTCTGTTTATGTGCTGTATCACATTTATTGACTTGCGTATGTTAAACCAACCCTGGTATGAAACCCACTTGACCATGGTGTATTATTTTTTTGATAGGTTGTCAAATTCAGTTAGCTAATATTTTGTTGAGGATTTTTGCATTTATGTTCATCAAAGATATTGGTATGGAATTTTCTTTTTTTATTATGTCCTTTCCTGGTTTTGGTATTAGGGTAATACTGGGGTAGCATACTAAATTTTTATTTAATCTGTGTGAGCAGAAAACTTCCAGGTCAAATCAATAAAAGTCTAACCCAAATCATAAAAGCAGAGAATCATGGTCCCTCAATCAATTCTCAGACTTGAGCCAGTTTACAAACCCAGAATCCCTTGAATGAAGGGGAGGCTGGGTCTCCTCAAGGAAAAACCCTGGTACACTACTGAAAATGTATACTGGTGGGTTTTGTTTTTGTTTTTGTTTTGTTTTGTTTTTTTAAACTTTTTATTTGCATATTTAAAAAATTGTGCATTCTGATAATTAAAATCATTTGAACAACAACAAAAAAATGGCACTCTGATTAAACTGCATTATAGCCTGCAGGACACCTTGGACCAGCTTGGTTTTACTCTAGATTTCACTGTCGTCCCAACCCTACTTCTTCCACCCCACTTCTTCCTTCACCAACATGCAAGTTCTTTCCTTCCCTGCCAGCCAGATAGACAGATGGGAAAGGCAGGCGCGGCCTTCGTTGTCAGTAGTTCTTTGATGTGAAAGGGGCAGCACAGTCATTTAAACTTGATCCAACTTCTTTGCATCTTACAAAGTTAAACAGCTAAAAGAAGTAAAATAAGAAGGCAATGCTTGTGGAATGTACAGTGCATATTGGCGGCACACGCCTCATTACGATTCGCCTGTTTGCTTCTCCTGTTCAGTCGTTTCTTTGGAAGGCAGTGGATTTTTCTCTTGCATCTCTCTCTTCTTCAGTTTCGACTTACCGAATTTCTCGATCTCAGTCATATCGGGTTTGTCAAACATGGTTGCGGAGGAAAAGCGGAGTGAGGCGCACAAAAACGAGCGAAGTCTGGTCTGCGCAGTGGCCACTACTGAGTTGTCCGAAAATGTATACTGTTAATCTTTGTCCCAGCCTCCTCCAAGGGGATCTGTGGTCTTTTACAGGAGTAACTGTGCATTGGAGGGAAAAATCAGATCTTTCAGGGAGTACTTGTTCTAAACTGACATTGATTCCAGGAGACCTGGAACATCACTATGGCCGTACACTCAGAGTAGGAGCTTATGGAGGTCAGGTTACCAATGGAGTTTTAGCTTAAGTCCTACTTACAGTGGGTTCACTGGGACCCCAAATGCATCCTGCAGTTATTTCCCTAGTTCCAAGGTGCATAATTGGAATTGACATACTTAGCAGCTGGCAGAATTCCCACAATGGTTCCCTTACTATGGAGAGTGGGATATTATGGTGGGAAAGGTCAAATGGAAGCCATTAGAGGCATTCTACTTAGGAAAATAGTAAATCAAATGCAATACTTCATTTCTGGGGGAATTGCAGAAATTAGTACCACCATCAAGTACTTGAAAGATGCAAAGGTGGTGATTCCTACCACATACCTACTCAACTCTCCTATTTGGCCTGTGTAGAAGACAGATAGATCTTGGAGAATGACAGTGGATTATTGTAAGCTTAATCAAGTGATGACTCCAATTGCAGCTGCTGTACCAGATGTGGTTTCATTGCTTGAGCAAATTAACACATCTTCTGGTACCTGGTATGCAGCTATTGACCTGGCAAATGCCCTTTTCTGCATCCCTATCCATAAGGCCCATCAGAAGCAGTTTGCTTTCGGCTGAAAAGGCCAGTAATACACCTTCACTGTTCTGCCTGTGAAGGGGTATATCAGCCCTCTAGCCCTATGTCATAACTTAGTTTGCAGATATCTTGATCAGTTGACAGAGGAAGAGAAGACTTGGGCCTGGTTTAGATAGTTCTTCATGATATGAAGGCTCCACCAGAAAGTGGACAGCTACAGCACTACAGCCCCTTTCTGGGACATCCCTAAAGAACTATGGTGAAGGAAAATCCTCCTGGTGGACAGAATACCAAGTAGTATACCTGGCTTTTCACTTTGCTTGAAAAGAGAAAGAACCAGACATGTAATTATAGACCGATTCATGGAACGTGGCCAGTGGATTGGCTACATAGTCAGGGATTTGGAAGGAACATGATTGGGAAACTGATGACAAAGAAATACGGGGAAGAGGTATGTGGATGGACATCTGAACTAGCAAAAACTGTGAAGATATTTGTGCCTCTAGATGCATCCATGTTGCTGCAAACGGTACCATTTTGTTCTTTTTTAATTGCTGTGTGGTATGGAATGGCCTTTTGCAGACACAGTTACAGTAGCAGGTAGATGACAGTACTTTGCAGGGCTGGGCAAGGTTCTTTGGAAGGCTGTTTCTGCTCTTAATCAGTGTCTAATATACAGTACTGTATCTCCCGTAATTATGATGCACAGGTCCAGGAATCAAGAGGTGGACATGGGAATGACACCACTTATCATTACCTGTAGTGACCCACAAGCAAAATTTTTGCTTCTTGTTCCTATGACTTTATGCTCTGCTGGCCTGGAGGTCTTAGTTCCAGAGGGAGAAATGCTTCCACCAGGAGACATAACAATGATTCCACTGAACTGGAAATTAAAACTGCCACCTGGCCACTTCGGGCCCTCATAACTCTGAGTCAACAGGCTAAGAAGAGAGTTATGGTGTTAGCTGGGGTGACTGATCCAGACTACCAAGGGGAAATTGGATTAGTTCTCTACAAAGGAGGTAAGAAAGAGTATGTTTAGAATACAAGGGATCCCTTAGGGCATCTTAGTGTTAGCATGCCTTCTGGCTGAAGTTAAGGGGAAACTGCAACAACCCAATTCAGGTAGGAGCACAAATGACCCACACCCTTCAAATAAATGTTTGGGTCACCATGCCAATTAAAGAACCACAACCAACTAAGGTGCTTTTTGAAGGCAAAGGGAATATAGAATGGGAGTAGAACATAGTTATAAATACCAGCTACGACCACAAGACCAGTTACAGAAACACAGATTATAATTGTCATGAGTATTTCCTCCCTATTTTGTTAAGAATACATTTGTGGCTATATATACACATGCAGACGGTCCCCGACTTGTGATGTTTGACAGTGATGTGAAAGCAATATGCAGTTAGTAGAAACTGTACTTCAAATTTTGAATTTTAATCTTTTTCCAGGCTAACAATATGCAGTATAGTACTCTCCTGCGATGCTCGACTATGGCAGCTCCCAGTCAGCCATGAGATCATGAGGGTAAACAACCAAAATTTTATAGTAGACTGTGTTGACAACATTACTTGGATATTGTGTTTTGTGTTTTCACATCTTATTGTGTCTACAAAATGCCCAATTGTGTACAACACTTTTGTGTACAACACTTTATTATAAAACAGGCTTTGTGTTACATGATTTTGCCCAACTATAGGCTAGTGTAAGTGTTCTGAGCACATTTAAAGTAGGCTAGGCTAAGCTATGATTTTGCTAGATTCAGTGTATTAAATGTATTTTTGACCCATGATATTTTCTTTTTTTTTTTTTTTTTTTTTTTGAGACGGAGTCTCACACTGTTGCCCAGGCTGGAGTGCAGTGGCGCGATCTCGGCTCACTGCAAGCTCCGCCTCCTGGGTTCACGCCATTCTCCTGCCTCAGCCTCCTGAGTAGCTAGGACTACAGGCGCCCGCCACCGCGCCCGGCTAATTTTTTGTATTTTTAGTAGAGACGGGGTTTCACTGTGGTCTCGATCTCCTGACCTTGTGATCCGCCCGCCTCGGCCTCCCAAAGTGCTGGGATTACAGGCTTGAGCCACCGCGCCCGGCCGACCCATGATATTTTCAATGTACAATGGGTTTACCGGAGTGTAAACCCATGGTAAGTCAAGCAGTATCTGTACCAGTATAGACTCATTGTTTCTTATTTTATTCAATAACGTGTTACTATCATTAGTCTGATCCTCAAATTGTCACTAATTTGCCCAATGGAAGTCACTTTAAGCTGGTTTATATGTTCTTTTGACATGCCTTCAGTCATTCTTGAGCACTTCCTTGCTTTCTAGCTCAAAGGGGTGTTCCAGGCTCATCTTATCATTTTCTGTCCCAGCTCTGTAATCAGTCATTTCTCCAAGGACCTCTGGCTTCTTTTAGCCAAGAATGGTATTTAGAAACTGGGATCTGGTATGCTAAATGTGATTGTTGCTATTGGGATGTCATTAATCCCAGGCTATCTCAGCAGATAGAGCTAGGACATATATATACGTGTGTGTGTGTGTATACATCTATCTATCTGTCTATCTAGCTATATTATTATTATCATTATTTATTTATTTATTTTTTAGACAGAGTCTGGCTCTGTCTTCCAGGTTGGAGTGCAGTGGCACGATCTCGGCTCACTGCAAGCTCCGCCTCCTGGGTTCACGCCATTCTCCTGCCTCAGCCTCCCCATCAGCTGGGACTACAGGCGCCCCCCCACCATGCCCGGCTAATTTTTTTGTATTTTCAGTAGAGACAGAGTTTCACTGTGTTAGCCAGGATGGTCTCGACCTCCTGACCTTGTGATCTGGCCACCTCGGCCTCCCAAAGTGCTGGGATTACAGGCGTGAGCCACTGTGCCTGACCTACATCTATATTTTTATATTTAAAATTACAAG
The DNA here is from genome assembly GCF_049350105.2 of Macaca mulatta. Lineage (NCBI taxonomy): Eukaryota > Metazoa > Chordata > Mammalia > Primates > Cercopithecidae > Macaca > Macaca mulatta. The sequence continues at coordinate 107,607,150 of NC_133426.1, read as the reverse complement.
TTCTAATTGGACCTCTGACTCCAATCGGATACCATAAGGTTTATTTTATTATTTTTCCCTTACCATATTGGTAACTCCCTTCTCTGACAGTGAGAAACATGACTTCAGTTATCCTTAATGATTTTATTACACCCCTCCCTCTATGTAGTTAATCTATGTCTTTACCACCCCTTCCCCTATGAAGATATCTCCTAACCCCACTTTGGCTTTGACACCTGATTGCCAGGCCACTACTCGGCATGGATGCCTTCCTCACCCTTCTTGGCTACTGGTGTGCCATACCAGGATACTATTTTTGGTGAGGATTCTCATTCTGTCCTACTCAGTCTGTGATGTTGTACACCGCCCATCCCCACCCCACCTCACCTCCACTGTGTGGATATACTCTTGACTGCACTGCGGGTTTTGATACCCCACGCCAGGCCATCTCTCTCCAGGGATGCCCTCCTTACCCTGCTCTTCCTCAGGCTCTGACCCCTCAATGACAGGCTGCCCCTCTTCTCACATGGATGCTTTTCTTACACTGTTTGCGCTCTGATGCCCCACACCAGGGAGCCTCTCACCTGGGCTCTTACACCCTGCACCAGGAAGTCTCTCCCCTTCATGAATGGGTATCCATGGATGGGAGAGTGAGAAGGGTTTCTCACTCTCCTTGGACTCTGTCACCCCATTCCAGGTCTTACCCTTGCATGTATGCCTTCTTCACCCTGCTCAGGTTCTGACACCCTGCTTTAGACTGCCACCTCATTTCACTGAGGTACTCTTCACCTGGCACAGAATCTGTTGCCCTGTATGAGTCTGCCTGCCTTCACAGACACCCTTCTCATTCCACTTGGACTCTGTTACTGCATGCCCGGTTTCATCTCTGTGTGAATGCCTTCCTCACTCTGCTCAGCGCTGACTTTGCATGCTGGGTTGTGCTCCACTATGGACACTCTTTTAACCTCATTTAGGCTTTGAAATACCCTGTTCTGGGTGGGGAATATCACACCCCGGGGCCTGTCAGAGGGTGGGGGATGGGGAGGGATAGCATTAGGAGAAATACCTAATGTAAATGATGAGTTAATGGGTGCGGCACACCAACATGGCACATGTATAACTATGTAACGAACCTGCACGTTGTGCACATGTACCCTAGAACTTAAAGTATAATTTTTAAAAAAGAGAGAGGAAAAAAAAAGAAGCACCCTGTTCCATTCTTGAAGGATGCCTTCCTCACTCTGCTTGGGCTCTGATTCTTCACATCAGGCATTCCACTTTAACCCATGTGAATGCTTTCCTCACCATCTTCAGACTCTAAAGCCACCTCTTCTTAGGGATGTCCTTCTCCCTCTGCTCTGGCTGTGACTCCTCATGCTGGACTGTCCAGTAGTGTGGACACTCTCCTAATCCTACTTGAGTGCTATAACCCCAAGCCAGGCGACCCCTCTTCATGAAGTTCCTCCTTTCCCTGTTTGGGCTTCGCCACTCCATTCAGGCTGTTCCTATGTGTGATGCCCTCCATACATGCACGGGTGCCCTCATACTCTGCTTAAGCTCCATAACCCTATACAACACCTTTCTACTCTACTCAGACTTAACATTCTGCCCTTCAGATGCCTCCATTGCTCTGCCTCCACCTAATGGCTTTCAGACGAAATTTCCCAGGAATGAGAGGAAAGAGGAAAGACATTGATGCCTTTTTCTAAATGCCTTGGTGAAGGAAGTGTCCTCTGTGTGTTTCCAGGAGGCATGGCTAGGGGGATAGCTAAACAGTTTGTACATAGATCCATTTCGTTATATCCATTACCCTGAACCTTTGGACTCCGTATTCCACAGGACATCAGAGAAGTTCAGGCATTTAAACTTCAATAACTGCAGGCCATCCCTGGGTCCAGGTTTTAATTAGCCAATTTAACATACCATTACAACATATCTTAGTGCTTGAACTTTAAATTTTGAATTCTGGATGAATACACCTGTGCTGAAGAATTCACCTCTATCAAGTCTTATATTTCTTCCTCCTTGGTCTCACTCATACCCTTAGAACTCACTTCTGAACATGCTTCCTGTGCTTCAGTCAATACAGACTGGTGAGGTCTTAGGACTCTTTTGGGATAAAAGCTGTCTTTCTTGGGCCAGGCCTTGTTCTTTTGTAATTCATGCTATTGTTGAGTCTAACTCTCTATATGGACTTGAAGCAGATGAGAGTGTGGATCCAGAAGAGGCTCAACACAAGCTTGCCTGGTAACTGCCCTATGGGTGTTTATTTAAGATATTATGCTGAGGAGGGCTGATTCCCTGTGTGTAGGGAGAGGGAGATGAGGGAATTCATTCCCTGTTTCAGCAATTGGATACTGTAACAGCTATGCATATTTTATGTTAATCAACTATTTCTTTTTCTCACTTCCCTCTTCTTGCTTCCTTGATGAACAGTCTGATGGTGACTAATATTATAATTTAGGTTCCAGATAGGAATGTAATTAAATCAACACAGCCCCAGATGATACGGTAGCTCATAGAATTTTGTGTCTCCTCTGTATTATAGATGAGAGTTCTTCCTTTGAACCAAGGACAAGAATGGCTCCTGAGTGACAAAACTGTGGGGAAAATAGGATACCCTCACGCAAAAGAATGAAAATGGACCCTTATCATACACTATACACAAAAATCAACTCAAAATGGATTAAAGAATTAAACATAAAACCCAAAACTGTACAACTCCTGGAAGAAAATACAGAGAAAAAGGTTTTTTGACGTTCATCTTGGCAACAATTTCTTGACAAGACACCAAGGACACAGACAACAAAGGCAAAAATAAACAAGTGGGACTACATCAAACTAAAAAGCTTCTGCACAGCAAAGGAAACAAGCAGGAGTGAAAAGGAGGAAAATATTTGCCAACCATACATCTGATAAGGGGTTAATATCTAAAATATATAAGGGACTCATACAACTCAATACCAAAAACAACCTAATTAGAAAATGGGTAAAGGAACTAAATAGATGTTTATTAAAGGAAGACATACAAATGGCCAACTGATATATGAAAAGGTGCTCAATATTACCAATCATCAGGGAAATGCAAATCAAAACCACAATGAGATATCACCTCACACCTGTTAGGATAAGTATTATAAAACACCGAAAGATAATGTATTGCTGGGTGCAGTGGCTCACATCTGTAATCCCAGCACTTCGGGAGGCTGAGGCAGACCGATCACTTGAGGTCAGGAGTTTGAGACCAGCCTGGCCAACATGGTGAAACCCCATCTCTACAAAAATACAAAAATTAGCTGGTCATGGTGACACGTGCCTGTAGTCCCAGCTACTTGTGAGGCTGAGGTGGGAGAACCTCTTCAACTTGGGAGGCAGAGGTTATAGTGAGCCGAGATTGCGCCACTGCACTCCAGCCTGGGCAAGAGAGCGAGACTCTATCTCAAAACAAAACAAAACAAAAACAAACAAACAAACGAAACAAAAACGAGTGTTGGTGAGGATGTAGAGAAAAGGGAACCTTTGAACGCTGTTAATGGAAATGTAAATTGGTACAGATACTATAGAAAATAGTATGAAATTTCCTTAAAAATTAAAAACAGAACTACCAGATGATCCAGAAATCCCACTTCTGGGTATATAGCCAAAGGAACTGAAATCAGGATCTGGAAGGGATCTGCACTCCCATGTTCATTGCATTGCAGCATTATTCACAATAGACAAGACATGGAAGCAACTTAAATGTCCGTGGATGGACAAACGAATAAAGAAAACGTGGTATAGTGGTCTCTCCCTCATCTTCAGGAGATAACTTTACAGGACCCCCAGTGGATCTCTGAAACTGTAGATAGTACCAAACCCTCTATATGCTATGTTGTTTCCTATACATACATGCCTATGATAAAGTTTAACTTATAAATTAGGCACAATAAGGGATTAACAACAACAATAATAAATAGAACCATTATAATAATATATTGTAATAAAAGTTATGTGACTGTGGTCTCTCTCACAAAATATCTTATTGTACTGTACTCATGTGGCAGCAGTTTCTTCATTGGCAGACACAGCCTCTCCAGTAATTTCTATATTTTCAGTCCAAACCTATTCCTGAATCTGTATAACTATCCCTTACTTACAGTAAATGGCTTGCTCATTTCAGGGAATTTCTTGCTAAGTCTTTCTATATAGACTCAATGCTTTCTGGAGCAATACATTGCTGCCAGTCAGAATATGTTTCTTTTTTCTTTATTTCTTTTTCCTTTTTTTTTTTTTTTTTTGAGGTGGAGTCTCCCTTTGTCTCCCAGGCTGGAATGCAGTGGCATGATCTTGGCTCACTGCAACCTCCGCCTCCTGGTTCAAGTGATTCTCCTGCCTCAGCCTCCCGAGTAACTGGGATTACAGACGCCCGCCACCACGCCCAGCTAATTTTTGTGTTTTTAATAGAGTTTGGGTCTCACCATGTTGCCCAGGTTGGTATTGAACTCCTGAGCGCAGGTGATCCGCCCGCCTAGGCCCCCCAAGGTGCTGGGATTACAGACGTGAGCCACTGTGCCTGGCCAGGACATGTTTCTATTGATGTCTTCTACCCACAAATTTGATGCCTTTTCCACCTTAACTAAGCATTTGACATGCACTGTGGCCATCACTTTTACAGTTTGAGGTGCTACAGCAAAACTAGCACGAATTTCTGTTTCCTTCTTCACAGTTTCTGGATAGAAGATTCGTTCTTACTATAGATGTTAGCAGCCTCAGCATATGATTTTTTTTTCCTTATTAAGTCAGGAACTTTCACCTTTTCATTTAAAGCAAACACTTTACAACTTCTCTTTGGCATATCTGAATTGCCAGCATCCCTATGCTTGTGCTTTGGGGCCATTATTAAGCAAAACAAGGGTTCCTTTAACACAAGCACTGTGATATTGACACTGTTGATCTGATAACCTAGGTGGCTCCTAAGTGACTCACGGGTGGAGAGCATATACAGTGTGGATACACTGGACAAAGAGATGATTCATATCCCGGGTGGGACTGAGGGGGACAGTGTGAGATCTTATACTACTATGAATGACACAAAACGTGAAACTTATGAATTGTTTATTTCTGAAATTTTTCATTTAATATTTTAGGACAGCAGTTAACCAGGGATAACTGAAACTGTGGAAAGTAAAACCACAGATAAGGGGGGACTACTGTATATACATAAAATGGAATATTATTCAGCCTTTAAAAAGAGTGGGATTCTACCACTTGTAACACATGGATGAACCTGGAGGACATTATACTAAGTAAAATGGTCTAGACATAGAGGAACAAATACTACATGATACCACTTATATGGAATCTAAAATAGTCAAACTCATAGAAGCAGAGAGTCAAATAGTGGTTGTTGGGGGCTAGGGAGAGGAGGAAATGGGAAGGTATTAGGAAATGGGAAGGCTTTAGTTATGCAAGATGAGTAAGTCCTAGACATTTCCTGTGCAGCATGGTGCCTACAGTTAACAATACTGCATTATATACTTAAAAATTTGCTAAGAGAGTAGATCTTATGTTGTGTTCTTATAAAAAATAATAAATGAAGAGAGTAGGAGGAACTTTTGGAGGTGATGGATGTGTTTATGACATAGATTGTGGTTATTTTTTCACGTGTGCATACTTTTCTCCAAACTCTTCAAGTTGTAGACATTAAATATGTATAATTTTTATGTCAATTATTCCACAATAAAGTGGTTTTTCAAATAAAAGGAGTAGACTGCTAGATGGTCTTTATCTCCTACCTTCACCAATTTTTTACTCTTCCTAGTCCCTCTTTATGTCTTAGAAGGTTTACTCCTATGGACTGCATATTCTTGGTTACCTTGACTTGGCTTGCATTGGGTTTGGTAAAGGGGTAAAAATAATAGGAGATCAGAGAGTGAAGGAGCGAGGCGTCAGGAATATTTCTTCCCTACTCTCTCCGCTGTGCACTGCATCCCTGGCAGTAGCTGCATTTCTGCACAACTAGAGTACCCACTGGACAACTCCTCCTCCATAGACCCAGCACTTACTGGGCTCTGATAACTTTGTTTCTTTGCTTATCCTTTGGCTGTAGGGGTAGTAACAGTCTCCCACTCAAACCTCACTATCCCTTGTTTCTTCTGTAACAAGGTCTATAACCCTGACCACTTCCTATAAGTAGTTTTTCACAAATTCTCTTCATTTGAGCCATTTGGAGTGAATTACTTTTCTGCTGAGGCCCCACTGATAACATGTGTTCATATCTTCATCCTTTGCCTTATTTCCATGATTTTAAAGAAAAATAATGCTGGAAGTGAAACTCCCCACTTGGGTGTTTTTCTGTACACTTTCAGGGCTGTTCTACAGTGCTTGGAGATAGAGCACTGGGGAAATAACAAATGATTCATTTGCGAAGCTTACCTTTTTAAAAGAAAAAAATTGAAAAACCTACACAAGTAATACATGATCAAAACAGAAAATTTAGGAAACCACAAAGAGAAAAACAAAAATTTTCAGTAATCCCACTCCACAGAAATAATCACTGTTAATATTTTGATGGATATCTTTTTAAAACTATGCATATTGAACTTGTATGCTTCTTTTAAAAACACACAGTTCCTGAGGTAGTGCCAGCCTGAATTCTTGGGCTTTTGGAATTACCATAACTGCCCAATCTGTGGTAGTGTGGACAAAGCAGGAGCAACTGAAGAAAACAGAAGCACCATGGAGGAGGAAACAGACCTGGGGAGGTTTCACAGATCAGTCCCCTTCTGGACTGTCATAATTGATGCACTGGATGGACCCCACCCACACTAAGTCCTGCTATACTGGGTTGGGCTTGTGTGCTCTCTGGGAGGGGCGCCTTCTCCAGTTCTCACATTCAGAGGAATCTATGCCAGAAGCATGAGTAAATAAGTCACAGTTGCACAGCTGGCTGCCCTGCACAAAGCTCCTTTGGAATACATGGAAACCTCTAGAGCCTGAGGCAGTTCAGAGAGAGAAGTAAAGAACCAATTAATTCTCCACCAGCCCTGAAAAGGTTAATCCCAAATTGACTGTGGAATACAAATGTGTCCCCACAGGGCAGAATCTAATCTTATTTTGGGTAATAACTTCAATCTTCTGAATTCGAGCTTATTTGCTAGATGCCAAGGTCATTTTGTTTTCCTTCAGAATCTGAAGAGCCAAAAATGCCTGTTATTTGATTCCTGTGTCTCCTCAAAAGAAATGACACTATTATGTACGTGTAGAACATCTTGTCCTCTGTATTTGCTTTTCCACTGCCCGGTGTTATGCTGACCCCAAATAACCAACTCTTTTGTCATGATGTTTATAAACTAGGCTGGGAAAATAGCCTCCAGAGAGAAGGAATTTGTACAGAAGAGACAGACAGAGTGGAGGCTACTCTACGCTGGCTGATTTGGTGTCAATGCATAGTCTTTCTTCCTAGGGGCCTCCTATATTATTATTTATTTCACTACTTCACAGCAATTGAAGCATCAACTGTCTACCAGTTCCCCTTTCTGGACAGTTAGCAGTAGCAACAGAAGGATGGAATTTGGACACTCTTCTTCTTGCTCGTTCTTTCTATTCTTTTTCAAGACCATGGTTTTCACTTTTAAAATATCCTGTTTGTGAGTCTGTGTTTTTGAAGATCTAACAAAAGAGATAACAACGTGAAAAATTTGTCAAAAAACAATCATAGGACTTGGAGCACAGAGGAACCCAATCTTCTTATTTTTTTTAAAGAAAATACTAATTTTCACTTTAACTCTGCTTGTCAAATACTTTTCTTTTGGAAATCTTGTTGTACCTTTTCAGTTCACGCTGAGGTGAGATAGTTGTACATTTACTGAGCTTCAAATAGAAAGGTATCTGGGCAGGGTGAACTCTCAGTAAACTTGTTTGTTTGCTTAAAATGAGTGCCAGGGCTTGACAGATTTGCAGAAGCTCCGTAGTAACTGCCTTCACATCCGATTGCAGTTTATTTGTGTCAAGCCTCATTCTTACATACCTTTGGATACACGGTAAGAACAGTTTTAAGATTGTCAAGTAAGAGTGCAAGAAGAATCATAAAGAAAATTTTAGGAAAAGGAAGCAGGGATTAAACCCAGCTGAAGCGATTTGCAGATAGCTCTTCCTTGTAAGTCTGAAGAGAGAAATTTTGAGCTGCATTATGAAAAATGGAATGGCAATAGCAAGGTAGTGGAGATGTGACCTCAAGATCCTTGAAGATGAAGCTTGTGATATAAGAGTAGATACAAGCAGAGTGGGTGGAAAGGCTATCTTTTAATGCAAATTATAGTGTGCAATGTTCTGGTTATATGCTGCATCAGCCTAAGCTGCCCTTTGCATTGAGGCAGCTGTTGACAATTGAGTAATTGAGACATTATAAGATATGTACACTCCTATTACAATGACCACCATTCCTGTGAAGCATTATGAATGGTGCTAGAGCAGTCTTTGATGGTCTTCCTAACAACAACAGAAAAGTTCTGTTTTTCTCTGAATCTGGCCAAAGCAATAGTTACTCCTGATAAGGGAAAGCTAGCTTAGTAGTGCTGTAACTGGTTACAGTAGAAGAATTCCTGTGATTGCATTGAGACCATGTCCCACTTCACACAATGGGAGTAAAAGATTACTGAGCAGCACCCCAAAAGGATAGAGGGGGTGGCAGCACTTTCGGAAAGAGAAAAGAAGACTGAATCCTAGGGGCCTTTGGCTGGGGAGTCTTGGCCTGAAAAGGGACCCCGAAGTTGCATATTAGATAGGCCTATATGTGACTGGGCGCGGTGGCTCACGCCTGTAAACCCAGCACTTTGGGAGGCCGAGGCGGTGGATCACGAGGTCAGGAATTCGAGACCAGTCTGGCCAACATGGTGAAACCCCGTCTTTACGAAAAATACAAAAGTTAGTCGGGCGCGGTAGCGGGTGCCTGTAATCTCAGCTACTCGGGAGGCTGAGGCAGGTGAATTGTTTGAACCCAGAGGGTGGAGTTTGCTGTGGGCCGAGATCGCGCCACTGCACTACAGTCCGGGCGACAGAGTAAGACTCCATCTGAGAAAAAAAAGATAAAAGAAAGAAAGGCCTATATGTTGGATATATCATATTTATCATAGTCTATTATTATCATAATAAAACATAATTTTGCAGATGAGAAACCAAGGAATAGTGAGATAATTGCCACAGTCATTTTTTCAAAAACAAAACAAAACAAACAAAAAACTGAACAAGTTCACATGTTCTGATTCTCAGCCCAGGCAAGATCCTATTGAACTACAGTGCCCCTCGATGGAAATATACCAAAGGGAGATGCGTCCTACTCAAGTGTGGAGACTCAAACAAAGGGTTAACTGGACTTGCAGTGAATGCCAAACTGCTTTTTTTTTTTTTTTTAAGTTTGACAGCACAAACAAAATGTTGCAAGCATTAGAAAATATTTTAATTTTTTTGTGCCTTGAACACTAAATCATCCTTGCATGGTATGATAGAAAGACATTGGATTTAAGTCCCTGTTTCTTCATTTAGCATTAATGTGTTACCTAACTTCTCTGAGCCAGTTTTCTCATCTGTAAAGTGGAGATAATAATACTGCCTAATTTTATAGTGTTAGTGTGATGATTAAAAGAGATGATACATTATAGAAATAGCTCAACAAATAATTATTTTCCTCTTTTTTTCCACTTGTACAGGAGTTTGTCTAGTGTGCTTAGCTTGAGTCATAAAAGTGGCTTTAAAGTGTTCTCTGAATTTAAAGCCCTATCTTACAAATGGCCCATCTCTCTGTAAGTGAATGTTTTCCCAAATATGGGTTTTAGCATATGTACAAATGTGTTTTGCTCCTCAGCAAGACCAAATGAAACCCCAGCCCACAAGAATTTTATCTTTATGACTCCTTTTTCCTCTTGTCATTATCTTGGACTCCGGAATGCAGGACTGAATTTCACAGGAAACGCTGTAATTCAGCACAAGAGAAACAAGGCTGAAAAGTATACCACAGCTAAGGGGCAAAGTTTCTTAGCCTCAGAACTACTGAGCTTGGGGCCGGACACTTCTTTGTTGTGGGAAGCTGTCCTGTGCATTATAGGATGTTTAACAGCATCCTGGGCCTCCACCCACTAGATGCCAGTAGCACTTCTCCTTTTGGTTGTGACAACCAAAAATGTCCCCAGACATTGCCAAATGTTCCCTGGGCAGGGGGAAACAATATTGTTTTTGGTGGAGAATAAACCCTAGGAGAAACAAATCAGCTAGTTGTTTGGCATACAAACGCCCTGTAGGGGTAGATAAATTGAATCTTTAGGAGTGACTGGGAATTCAAAGGGCAAGGGAGGGTGAAGGAAAGAAGAGTCTGGGCAGAAGAACAGTTGGTATTTTAAAAAGAGAACCTATTTCATATGCAGGCCTTATGAATACAGAGGTTAATAACACATAGATCTTGCTCTCGAAGAGCTCATGTTTTAGTGGTAAAGGCAACCACTTGAAAAGACAATGCAAATACTGTGTAGTGAGTACTACGTCAGAAATATATAAAGAGTGTTATGGAACAATGGGAGCACAGGGGAGGGGCACCCACACTAGCGGGGTACAGGAAAGGCTTTCCAGAAGAGATCATATCTGAGTCAAAGAATAAGTAAGGCTTAGCCTGGAGAAGATAAAAGGAGGATGGAAGAGCCATGAGAGAACTTGGTGTTTAGAGGAAAGTGAAAATCATTCAGGTTGCCTAGAAACAGAATGGTCAAGACAAAGAGTGGTAGAATAGAAGCTTATAAGGCAGATAGGGAGCAGATCTTGAAAGTCTTTCAAAGCCATGTATAAGACTCAATTTTGAGAACCACCGAGAGCCATTGATTTTTTCCATGATCCTATTTATTTGGATTTAGGGAAGTCTACTTTGGCAGTGGTGTGGAAAACAGACTGGAAGTAGGGTAACCAGTCAGGAGGCTGTTTGTGTAGTTCAGGTGAGAGATGATTATGGCCTGAGTTAAGGCAGTGACAGTAGGAAGGAATTCAAGATCTACTTAGGTGATGAGAACAATAGGATCTAGGGACTAGTTAGGTGTGGGAACAGTTTCTGGTTTGTGCTGCTAGGTAGATAGTAGTGCTATTCACTGGGATAGAAAACACTGGGGACAGAAAAGATTTGTAAGGAAAATGAAGTTTAAGTTTGGAAAAGTTGAATTTGAGGTGATTGTGATCATTCAGGTGGGGATGGCTGGTAGCCATTAAACATACGAGTCTGAAGATCAGGAGAAAATGTAGGTTGGAGATACAAGATTGAGAGTCAGTACGGGGAAACTGAAGCCATTGGAATAGTTACCCTACTTCCAATCTGTTTTCCACACCACTGCCAAAGTGGCCTTCCCCAAATCCAAATCGGATCATGGAGAAACTCAATGGTTCTCGGTGGTTCTCAGAATTGAGTCTTATACATACATAACTTAGAAAGACTTTCATGACCTGCTCCCTGTCTATCTTACAAGCTTCTATTCTAAGATCATCCAAGGACAATGAGTATACTGAAGAGAGATGAGGGCCAAAGACATTCCCATGGCTTGCTTCTGTACTTTATTAGTGTCACCTCTTTTGAGAGGCTTTGCTTGACTAACGTATATAAAATATTACTGTATTCCTTTACTCTGATTTTTTGGGTAACGTTTCAATATCCCATATTATGTTATGTATTTAACCCACTTGCTTTTTGTTACTTTCAGATATTTACAATAGTTTAATCTGTAGGCACTTAAAAGTTCAGTCAAATCAAAACTTCCATCTCACACCCAGTTTAAAACTTCTCCTCCAGTCCCCAACCTCCAGTGCAGCTTGACTGGCAATCCTACAGATCTCTAGTCAGAAAAGTGTCTTGGTGTGTTCTTTCATTCTTCTTGCTCTACCTCCTCCCCTACTTGTTCTACTGCTTCTGTCTCCTCCAGGGCTTAGGGGTGGGGTGGGTAAGGAGAGGGGAGTCTTAAAGGGACAGTGAGAAGCTGAATTGACTGGTGCTGGTGTAATCTGGCTATGAATATCCTTTGTGATGTAGATGCCCAAATACTGCCTTTTCTTGTAGTGTGCTTTCGTGGTCTATTCAGGGACCTTCTCACTCCTCTTCCTGCTAGCAGGGATCTCTTCCCTACACCATTCCCTGATAAAAACAATGTACCATCTGACCGTCTTCCCCCTTGGCTGTTGCCCCCACAACTTTCTTTTCATGGGATCCTCATTTTTATGTGGGAGTTGCCAGCTATGCTCAAAAGAAACTACCTGGTCCGCAGCAAACATGGTTCCTTGGAAGTCTAGATCTCTTTCTTTGCTCTGCCATTACGAGCAATTTAAACCAGCCTTCCACCTTCAGATTTTAGGTAAAAGTCAAGTATAAGTTTCCATCTTTTCATAGTACTAGAGGACATATGTGAGGTCCTCTCGTGAACCCATCCTGTTTCAGTAGCAACAAAAGCTAAAACTTCTGTAGTGCAGCAAGCCTCCAGCCTGGGGGTAAGATGCCAGTCCCTCTTCGAAAGGCTTAATTAGGATCTTTTTTGCTTGTCTCGAGCAGGGGAACCATAGTGCTTTCTACTCCAATGAGTTCCCTTCAAAAAATCCTCTTTGTTGCTTCAATTAATCTCTAGAAATATCTTATAATAATTCTGGAGTTGAGTGGTGGGGATTAGTAATTGAAATACCAGTTTGGTTACCTCTTAGCAAGTCCTGTGGGAATCTGTCTAACACCCCTCTTTAGAATGTGTGACTATCCCTGGTATATATGTCTTTAACTTTCAAGCCTCAGTCAAAACTTTTGGAAACAACAGAAAAAGTCCCATTTAACATCCTTTTCCAAATATATGTAGCAATATACACATAACCCCATATACATACAAATATACATCTTGTGTGTATGTGTGTATATGTATTATATATATATACACACACACACAGAAATATTATTTATTTATTTATTTATTTATTGCTGAGAAGCAAAATAGAGTACTAGTTAAGATTATGGAATCTGAAGTCACACTATCTGGCTTCAAATACTGAGTTAACCATTTGACATCTCTGTGACTTAGTTTCCTTATCTGTAAGATGGGTGTAATAATAGTATCTGCACCATAGGATTTTTGTGAGGACTAAATGTGTGTGTGTGTGTGTGTGTGTGTGCATGTGTGCATGCATGTGTTTGTGTATCTTAGATTAGTACCTTAGAATAGTAGTAAGTGCTATATGCATTTGCTATTAGTGCTATTATTTTTCTCTGACTTATAAGTTGCATGTGTGCAAGACTTTACTGCTATACTTCTAACTCCTAAAAAACAGTGCATATAACAGGCACTAGTAAATGTAGTAAATGTTAGTTCTCTCAGATTTTTCATGAATAAATTGATATGACATTTAAGCCTTCAGTGTTAAGATATTGGCAGAAAAAGTGGAATCCAAAATATTAGGAAAGAAAGTCAGAGAGACAGGAGAACAAGGAGGTCATGATGTCCAGAAACCACAGGAGAGGAGATTTTAATAAGGCAGGCGTGGGCAATGGTGTCAAACATTGCTAGAGGATAAAAGGAAAATAAAACTAAAAAATTGTCATTGCCTTGTGTAACAAGCAGCCCCAATTTTTGCTTTCATGTTCTGGTAAATATTGGCTTTCTTTCCCTGAAAGATGCTTTTACTAAAATGAATTACCAACGAGAATAAATCTTTGAAAATAGGTCTTAAAAGTTTTCAGCCCTGCATTTCCAACCTCCAAAGAACAAACCAGCACGTACTTGGCATTAACCGTAAAGGACCTATCCTCAATACATCTTAGTACGTTTTCCCCTGACTTGGACTCTCCTCTTGAATCAAACCATAAAACCTGCTATTTATGTCTGCATACAACTCCATGAGAATTCCCCTCCTAAGGATGTCCTTCTCCTTTTCTCCTACTCACCTCTCTTTTCAAGAATATAAATAAACTATATAAAGAACTCTTATAACACAACAACAAAAAGACAACCTAATTAAAAATGGACAAGGGTTCTGAATAGACATTTCTTCAAAGAAGATATACTAATGGCTAACAAGTACATGAAAAGTTGCTCAAAAGTATTAGTTATTAGGAAAATGCTAATCACAACCACAATGGGATACCAATTTCCACCCACAGGGATGTCTGTAATCGAAAAGACTGATAATAACAAGTGCTATTGAGAATGTGGAGACATTGGAACCCTCACATATTGCTGATGGGAAGGTAAAATGGTGCAGTCACTTTGGAAAGCAGTCTGGTGATCGCTCAAAAGGTTAAACATAGAGTTACCACATGATCCACAGTTCCAATCCTAGGTAGATACACAAGCATTTTGAAAGCATATGATCACAAAAACAGCATGCATGAATGTTTATGGTAGCATTACTTGTAGTAGCCAAAACATGGAAAAATCTCAATTGTCCATCAACTTCTGAGTGGATAAACAAAATGTGGTGTTATATCCACATAGTGGAATATTATTTAGTCACAAAAGGATGAAAAATTATTTGAGTGATGTCACAAAGTGATGGAGTAGGGAATTTCAAGGCTCCTCAAATGGCTGTAATTAGCTACTGGATAAAGTTCAAATTCTTTAACATGACTCACAAAGCCTCTGTTATTCTAGTACCTACCTACCTGTTATGGATTGAGTTGTGTGCCCCCAAATTCATCTGTTGAACTTACAATCCCCAGTACTTAATAATGTATGCTAATTTGGAAATAAGGTCATAGCATATGTAATTAGCTAAGATGAGGTCATTAGGGCGGACCCTAATCCAACACGATTGGTATCCTCATAAGAAGGGGAAATTTGGACACAGAGACACATACACAAGAAGAATGCCATGTGAAGATCAGGACAGAGATTGGGATGATGCTTCTACAAGTCAAGAAATACCAGAGATTTCCAGCACAGCACCAGTAGCTAGGAGAGAGGCATGGAACAGATTTTCCTCACATCCCTTAGAAGGAACGAACCCTGCAGATAGCTCGATCTCAGATTTCTAGCCTCCAGAACTGTGAGAAAACAAGTTTGTGTTATTTATTCCCTTCAGTTTTTGGTACTTTCTTATAAATTAATACATCATCCTTTTAGCCTCATCTATCATCACTTTTTCCTTTCACCTTATGCTCCAGCAACTTCCTTGCACCCCCTTTGCACATATCCAGTGTTTCTAGCCCTTCTGTTTTTGCTTATGCTCTTCTTCTGCCTGGAATGCCTTTCTACCTTTTTGGTCTAGCTAATTCCTACTCATCCTTTAAGATTCAGAGAAGCAATTTCCTCTTCCAGGAACCCTTCACTGACCACTCTCCAATCAGGCTGATGTAAATGGCCTTCTGAGGCATTCTCCCATATCCTGAGCATCTCCCCAGCTTTGCACTTTCCACACTGTATTGTAAATTTATGTTTTTGGTTTACCTGCCTTCACCTGCCCCATTCAATAAACTGTGAACTCCCAGAAGAAAGACTCACCAAAACCCCAGTGCCTAACTAGCACAGTATATTTATATTTGAATGAATGGCCTTTTTTTTCCCCCAGTGTTTGTTCATCTATTTTCCCATAGTACCTATTAAAGTGCTTCACATGTAGTGGGTACTGAGTACATCTTGACCAGTGGTTCTCAACTGGGGACATTGGTCAGTATCTGGAGACATTGTTGGTTGTCACAACTTGGAAAGTGATCTAGTGGATAAAGGCATTTAGTGGATGGAGGTCAGATACATTGCTAAACATCTTGCAGTGCACGGGATAGCACCTTCCCCCAACCCCAAGAAATATCCATTCCAATATATCAATAGTGTAGAGACTGAGAAACCTTGATCTTGACTGAATGAGAGATTTGAATTTACTTTTTATACTTTATACTCACTGTAGACCACTGGTATACTAAATATGCTTGTTAGGAAGCCTGTTTTTTTTTTTATTTTGATTTTTACAAAAGTAAACTCAACATGAGATGAAAAGGGAGTGTCCTGGCAACCAGAATTAAAACTTTGGCGATTAAAACGTACCTGATCAATGGCAAAACAGATATATAAATTGCCCTGGAATGCTCTATAGCAGTGAAAATAAATTTACCCCTATCAACAGGGATAAATCTCATAAGAATAATATTGAGTGAGGAAAGCAAATTGCAGAAGGTACATACAGAAAGATAACATTTCTGTAAGGTACTACGTATTGTTTAGAGATAGACACATATTTAGTAAATGTGTATAGACATACAAGGAATTTCATGGTATCCTGTCACCTGGGGCTGAGGAAAATCTCCATTTTTTTAGGTTTGCACTGGTCAGAACTTGCTCAGTGTGGCAAAATCAGATTTCATGGAAATAATCAAGACCAAATCTGAGATTGTGAAAGCCTTAGGATGGAGGAGGACACAGAGAGTTTCGATTGTTTTGGTAATGCCTTACTTCATAAGCTGGGTAGTGGGCATGTCCTTGTTGTTATATTATTCTCTATATGTTTACATGTTTTTGAAAAATTTAAAACTGTTTCAAAAGAGTAATTGCTCAATACCGAGGTATCCTTTCACCTGGGGCTGAGGAAAATCTTCATCTTTTAAAGTTTGCACTGGTCCAAACTCTCTCAATGTGGCAAAATCAACTCATTGAATTCAATCATTCACAATGGGTCAGGAGATCATATACTATACATGGGGTGATAATCCATACATTCCTGTTTACATTTTTGCCAGGATAGTGCCTGGGTTTGCTCTCATTAGACCTCTCTCAATGTTTAGCATAAGAATTTGAACTTTGATGGGTGCAGCACACCAACATGGCACATGTATACATATGTAACAAACCTGCACGTTGTGCACATGTACCCTAGAACTTAAAGTATAATAAAATAAAATAAAATAAAATAAAATAAAAGAATTTGAACTTGTGGCAGACGAGGAGGATAAAACAGAAATGGGCAGCAGTTTGCAAAGCACAGAATGTATGTAAACAGGCCACTGACTAACTTTGCTTTGGTTCATTAGTTATGTTTGTCTCTCTGTGTATTTGAAGCTGGTCAGTGAGACTGTCTTAGAGAAGAGGGGTCAAATCCTCACATCCTCTTTAGTGAGGGGTACCTTGGACAGTGAGAAACTGCACACATATAAAGAAGTAAAGTTTAAAATTTTGCTGAGGAATAAGGGAGTTGGACAAAATGTTTCCGAAGTTACTTCTGGCTGACAGTGTTTCCAGCTCCTGCCAAGCACCAGCTGCAAAGAAGGAGCAGAGAAGTGCCTGGTCTGGGTTCCCACAGGCCAGATTTGGGGGCCGGAACACATTCAAAGTCCAAGGCTGAGTAGAGGGCTCTAGAGGGAGAGCTGAATTAGCAAAGCTAGACAGAACAAAAGGATTTCCTTTTTTTTTTTTTTTTTTTAAATTTGTTTTAAGTTCTGGGATACATGTGCAAAACGTGAAGGTTTACATGTGCCATGGTGGTTTCCTGCATCTATCAATCCATCATCTAGGCTAAGGATTTCCTTTTCAAAGTGGCCTCACACTTCAGGGTGGGGCAGTGTATTGAAGGGCTAAAACATAAAAAAGCCCCAGAAAAACAAAAACAAACAAACAAAAAAAAACTCTGGGTAGAGCCTGGGAGATGGATTTTTACTGTTTTGTCTGCTAGAATTAATTTTTTTTTTTTTTTTTTAGCTTTTGAAGATTTTTCAAGAAGATTTAAAAAATATTATCAAAGCCATACATGCTCATTAAAAGAAAGTTGAAAAAGACAGAAAAGTAGGAGTAAAACTAAAGATTTGTTTAGTTCCATCCCCTAGAGACATCCACTATCAATATTTTAAGAAAAATTCTTGCATACAGATATACCTTGGAGATATTGTGGGTTTGGTTCTAGACCACCACAATAAAGCAAGTCACATACATTTTTTAGTTTCCCAGTACATATAAAAGTTATGTTTACACTATACTGCAGTCTATTAAGTGTGAAATAGCATTCATTATGTCTAAAAAACCAACGACCTTAATTGAAAAATATTTTAGGCCAGGCACGGTGGCTCATGCCTATAATCCCAGCACTTTTGGGAGGCCAAGGCAGGAGGATCACTTGAACTAAGGAGTTTGAGACCAACCTGGGCAACATAGTGAGGCCTGTCTCTAATAAAAATACTAAAAATATATATATACCTGCACATGGTGGTGTGTGCCTATAGTCCCAGCAACTCGGAGGCTGAGGTGGCAGTATTACTCGAGCCCAGGAGATAGAGCGTACAGTGAGCTACAATTGTGCCACTGCCCTCCAGGGTGGTGACAGAGCAAGACCTTGTCTCAAAAAAAGAAAAACTTTATTGTTAAAAAATGCAAATGATCCTGTGAGTCTTCAGTGAGTTGCAATTTTTTTGCTGGTGGGAAGTCTCGCCTTGATGTTGATGGCTGCTGACTGATCAGGGTGATGGTTCCTGAAGGTTGGGATGGCTGTAGCAATTTCTTAAAATAAGACAACAATGAAGATTGCTGTATTGATTGACTCTTCCTTTCACAAAAGATTTCTCTGTAGCATGCAATGCTGTTTGATTCCATTTTACACACAGTAGAACTTCTTCCAAAATTAGAGTCAATCCTCTCAAACCCTGCCACTGCTTTATCAACTAAGTTTATGTCACATTCTAAATCCTTTTTTTTTTTTGGAGACAGAGTCTCACTCTGTCACACAGGCTGGAGTGCAGTGACGCGATCTTGGCTTACTGCAAGCTCAGCCTCCTGGATTCATGCCATTTTCCTGCCTCAGCCTCCCGAGTAGCTGGGACTACAGGCACCCACCACCATGCTCGGCTAATTTTTTGTATTTTTAGTAGAGATGGGGTTTCACCGTGTTAGCCAGGGTGGTCTCTATCTCCTGACCTCGTGATCTGCCCGCCTCGGCCTCCCAAAGTGCTAGGATTACAGGCGTGAGCCACCGCGCCCCGCCTCTAAATCCTTTGTTGTTGTTTCAACAGTGTTCACATCATCTTCACCAGGAGTAGATTCCATCTCAAGAAATCACTTTATTTGTTCACACAGGAAGCAACTCCTTGGTCAGTCAAGTTTTATCATGAGATTGCAGCAATTCAGTCACATCTCTGGGTTCCACTTTTTTTTTTTTTTTTTTTTTTTTTTTTTGAGATGGAGTCTCACTCTCTCGCCCAGGCTGGAGTGCAGTGGCGCAATATCAGCTCACTGCAAGCTCTGCCTCCCGGGTTCATGCCATTCTCCTGCCTCAGCCACCTGAGTAGCTGGGACTACAGGTGCCCACCACCACGCCCGGCTAATTTTTTTGGAGTTTTAGTAGAGACTGGATTTCACCATGTTAGCCAGGATAGTTTCGATCTCCTGACCTCATGATCCGCCCGCCTCAGCCTCCCAAAGTGCTGGGATTACAGGCGTGAGCCACTGCGCCCGGCCTCTGGGTTCCACTTCTAATTCTAGTTCTCTTGCTATTTCTACTACATGTGTAGTGACTTCCTCCACTGAAGTCTTGAATTCTTCAAGTCATCCATGAGGGTTGGAATTAACTTCTTCCAAACTCCCGTTAATGCTGATATTTTGCCCTTCTCCGATGAATCATGAATTTTCTTAATGGCATCTAGACTGGTGAATCCATTGCCTTGAGTGGCATGTTGCCATCTACTGATATAGGAAATACTGGAGGAGGAACAAATTTAAGAGAAAAGATGATAGGTTTAACTTTGGATGTGTTGAATTTGAGGTGTCTGCAAGACATTCAAGTGGAGATGTCAAGAAAACAGAACTCAATAAAGCGGTCTGGGTAGAGTTATAGAATTAGAGTTGTGACCATATATACGATAATTAAAGCCAAGTGAGTGAAAAAGATTATTTGGGGGAGGGAGTATATGTATCCTAGCCCTGAGAATGTCTGACTTTCAGAGGTCAGATAGCAGAAGAGTGGCCTACAAAGGTCACTGAGGAGAGGGCAAAGGAGTAGGAGGAAAAGCAAGAGTATAATGTCATAGATGCCATAGAACATTTCAAGGAGGAGGAAATGGTTAACAGTGTTAAATGTAGGGGAGAAGTCAAGCAAAATAAGGACCAAAAATACCTTACTTATTTGTGGATTTATCGACACTGAGGGTCATTGGTTTTTTATCTCATTGAGAAGTTTCAGTGGGGGAAGGAAGCCAGACTGCTGAGAGCTGAGAAATGAATGAGACGTAAGGGAATAAAAATTGCAATTTCACCTGTAAAGTATGTTTTCAATACATTTGCCCATAAAGAGGACCTGAAGAGGGACCTCCTGTGTAGGGAGGATATTGTTTTAAGATGGTAGATACTTGAGCATGTTTAATTGCTGATGTGAAATGAGGGGGAGAGGGATGGGAAAGAGAGGGAGGGGAATCTGCAATTACTGGGGAGGTATAAACATTTTAAAGTCTATTGATATATACTGCTCACATGCTTTCTAAAAGGGTTTTTAACCAACATATGCTCCTATCAGCAATTATGAGAGCTTGTTTGGTGGCTACTTTGTCATCATTAAGTGTTATTTAAAAAATAAAAAACAAAACTCTTTGCCAAATAATCTCATTATTGTTCTAATTTGCTTTTCTTTGATTACTAGTGAGTTGAATATTTTAACCAGTTGTGTTCTTGAGTGTGTATGTGTGAATTTAGTCTACTCCTTTGCCCAAAACGTTTCTATTTTAGACAGACAATTTGCCATAAAAGGCCATAAGTTAAAGGATCAGAATGGTATCATATTTTACTTACCCAAATTAGATAGTTCATATTCTTTTATCTCCTTAGAAGTGTGAGACAATTTGACAACTTTTGACTCAGCAGAATGAAAGGGGCAGGTGATTTCACCATCTAAGGGAACGACCAACAGATGGAAGTAAGGGGGTGGGGAGGCACGTCTAGTGTTAGACCCCTATCCTCGGTCCCTAGGCTCCCACTCCTAACCTGGAAGGACATTCATTCCTCTTGTGTCTCAAGGCTTTGGGTCCCAGAGCTCCCTTTCGGGCTGAGCGGCCCCCTACTAAGGAGCCCGGGGCGCTGTGCGGCCCCTTTAAGAGTCCAGCTCCTCCCAGCTCCAGGGAAAGTTGCAGCTTTTTCCGCCTCCCGGGAGGGTGAGAAGGGCCGGCCGCCGGAGCTGGGTGGCGATCTTCCCGGAGCCAGAGACCCTCCCTCGAAACCGGCACTGGGACGTCTAGCTCTCTGGAGGCACCTGTTGCAGGTGACAGGTAGGTCAGCAGCCAGCGGCCGCCCCCTCGCCCTCGGTTGGGGGCTCCTTCTGGACCCCCAGCTCCTTTTCGCTGCTGAAGCGCCCCCACCCCCATATCGGGGTCGTGCGTCTTCCCTACCTGCTCTCTGCTCCCCTAGTTTTTCCTTCTCCCTAGCTGACCTCGTCTTCCCTCTCCCCGTCCGCCTCTCCCGACCGCACCCCCCAGGCTTGGACTCCCGTCTGCTTGGGCGGTCCCTCCCGGCCACTTTTCTTTCTCTAGGGCTTCTTCTGGCCCCTTCCCTGACCCACCTAGCACTAATGCGGGCTGTGCCCCTCTGGGAGCCGCCTCCCCTCTCCTCTCCGGCTCCCCTCGCGCGGAGTGCCCGGGCTTTTCCCGCCAGCCCGAGCTGGTGCCCCTCCCGAGAGCTGGCCCTGGGGGCGGGGGCGGGGCCGAGCTCCTAGCGGGAACTGCGCCCTCCAAGGCGTGCAGTCACCTTTTCGTGGGTTTCTCTCGCAGCGCTTGGCCGTCGAGCGGGGTCGCTAACCCGCACTCTCTTCGGACCTCCGACATCTCGGCGTCGGCTTCTCTGGCGTTGGCCAGTCAGCCACAGGTAAAGGCTGGAGGCTGGTCGGCCGGAGTCCTGCCTCAGTGGGCTCCCTCTGCGCTTGGGGCTGGGGACCTGGCTACGTGCTGTGGAGCTGTTTATCTTGCCGCTCTTCAAGCAGGCTGTGAGAGACCTGGTACTGGAGGAGGGTCCCCGAGATCTCAGAAGGGGCACAGAATGCTTCTGTCTCCTGTGATGGTTTGTAATGGGGCAGAAAAAGGTGTTCCTCCAACCCTTAACATTGAGATGGGATTTGGGGTGGTGAAATCATTTGGTTAGAATTCTGGTGGCTTGAAAAGTGGTGAGTTTCTAATTAACCAAGCTTTTCTTCCCCCAGTACCCTTCTTCTTCAGGACTAGAGGACGTAAAATTCCAGAGTACTGCTCTTGGCAGGGTTGACCCTAGACCTTGTATATTTGTGGCAAAAAATGAGTCTTCTGTACATCCTGGACCTCCTATATTTAACTGGCTTCTTTTCTGCTCTTTAAGCTCCCCACCCCCACCTCTCATAAATCTATTAATATTGCGGTATTAATGACTTAAGACTTTTGTCGCTGTGGGAACAATGCTCAATGCAGAGATGTGGCCTTGATGAAGTTTTCCGCATTTTTGGTGGTTTGGTTTTTAGCACCCTAGTAGAAAAGCACACCAACTTGGCTTGTGAGGCTCTGTCTGGGCAGGGGATGAACATTTCTGCTAACACGATTTCAGGTGTCTCACTCTTGGTCAGAGCAGTGAAATGGAGCTCGGAGGCCTGTTCTGGGGTAACTGATCTGTGAGTATATGTAGCATTCCGGCTCTCTGAGCTTGTTAGGCTCTGGTTGTTAGGCTCCATTGAGCCAGACACTGTGATAAGTTCTTTACATAAAAATGCAATCCTCCCAGTAACTCTATACAATAGGTGCTACAGTTATAACCATATTATGATGAAAAAGAGACTTAGAGGGTAAGTGCCTTGCCCTCACAATCTCGGAGGCAGAGCTTGTGTTCCTATCCTGTCACACCACCTCTATTGTCTTGGATGTTGGGAGCACTGAATAGCTCATGAATGAGGACTAAGTGATTAAAAAATTTCCTTCCAAGTATATGTTTTGCTCCTTGATTCCCCCTTAGATTCACTGCCGAGACTATGGACTACTTACCTTACTGATGTCTTACCCACTTCATTTCTGACATGGGCCAGTTGCCACATTACCACTATAAGTACACATCCCTGAGTGTACCTAGATGAGTGAAATCTCCCGGGTTCTCAGCTCTGTGGTAATTGTCTTGAAGTTAGAGGAGGGTAACCCTGGATTCCAGGGATGTGCGCCTGACTCAATTTCTTCCTCTCCTGCTGGCTAGGGGAGAAATAAGTGATAGGGATTTCCTGACAGCCATACCAGAGAGCTTGAGGGTGATCGTGTGCTAGTTTTGTCATGGGATGGATGGAGTACCACAGGCAGGGATAGGAAGAAAATGTCCTCCCTATTCCCAGCTCTGGGACCTTGCTCAAACTGTTCCTTTTTTTCTTCCTAAAAAGCTAACTTTCCTCCCCCATGCCCATTCCCCTGACATTAATTCCTATCCATCCCTCAAGATTGAGTTCTAAAGTCACCTTCTTTGGAACGGCCTTACTGAACACATACTTCTTCCCCCAAGCAGAATTGCCAGTTATCCTGTGTCCTAAAGCACTTTGTTTACACCTCAGTACAGCCCTTAACACTGCTTAGTTGTTTTTCCACCTGGAAGGCTGTAAGTTCTCTAAGGGCAAGGTCTGGATCTTGGAGCTCCCTTTGTCTTAAATATAAGATATTGGCAAATATTTGTGCCAGTAACCGGATGTACCATGCCATTCCTTCAAGGTGCTGAGGTGTAGTGATGGTGGGGTTGAGAGTACAGAAGACACCTTCCTGAGGCGCTTGAAATACCACGGCTACAAGTTTGCCCTGATCACCCTATTTAAACGTGTAATCCCTTCTCTGAACGTTCCATATGCCCTTTCCCTACCTTATTACATTTTTCTCGCTTATTGTCTGCCCTGCCACTCCCTCACCCACCATAACATAAACACCCTGTGGGCAGGGATTGCTGTCTGTTGTATTCACCGGTAGACTTTTGGACCCAGAACAGTCCTTGGTACATCATAGATGCATACTAATATTTGTTAATGAATGAATGGCATTACCACTCTAGGAATTTGGCAGTCTTGGAGTTAGGCACTCCTGGACCTGAAACTAAGCCTACCCAGTTTGTCACCCTACAGGTGTAAGTTTGCCCCAGGCCCAAAATTCAGCTTTACTTCTGCTGATTTTTGCTTTGAGACTGCATTACTGATGCCAACTTTGACCTAGTTGGAAGTACTTCCTCTCTCTTACTTTTGGTTTTTTTTTTTTTTTTTTTTTTTTTTTTTTTTTTTTTTTTTTTTGAGATGGAGTCTTGCTCTGTCGCCCGGGCTGGAGGGAGTACAGTGGCGTGATCTCGGCTCACTGCAAGCTCCGCCTCCCGGGTTCCCGCCATTCTCCTGCCTCAGCCTCCTGAGTAGCTGGGACTACAGGCGCTCGCCACCACGCCCGGCTAATTTTTCTTGTATTTTTAGTGGAGACGGGGTTTCACCGTGTTAGCCAGGATGGTCTTGATCTCCTGACCTCGTGATCCACCCGCCTCGGCCTCCCAAAGTGCTCGGATTACAGGCGTGAGCCACCACGCCTGGCCTCTCTTATTTTTTAAAAGTATGGGTCTCTGGATGGAAATCTCTAAAGTTTAAAAGTGGAAATGTAAAAATGTTGTGCTTCTTGTTGGTAGAAACGGGGCCGCACTGGGAGGAAGGGGTGTGGATTGTCAGATGTCTTGAGGCCTTTCAGTCTTTTTGCAAGATCAGTAAGAGCCTGGAGAAAGTTACTGTGCAATGGGGAAGCGAACAGCTCAAAAGAATAACGGATGGCACAAATTAGGCTTCTGGTTTCAAGTTACCCATAGCCTTTTAGGTATGAGGTGGTTATTGGATTATGGAACTTTATGGAAAAGCCATAGCTGAGTGCTGTTTGTGTATTTAACTAGTTTTCTACCAGGACGATTGTGCAGTATGAAGAAACCACTGTGTAACATAAAAGAAAAAAGTGCTATTCTGTTTAAAAGTGTTTTGAAATGTTCAGAAAGGAAGAGGCCAGAATGTCTTAGAAGACAGACTTGGAAAGAGTTGAGCCCTTCATAAGGTGGTAAATATGTGATTCTCATCATTTAATATATGTTAACTTATTTGAAACTCAAATTTGTACAAAAAACTGACCAGCTTCTTTTTCTACTAAATTTGTCTCCCCTGCCTTTGAACAATGCAGTGACCCAGGTTTCAGTCCCTGGACTTTTCTCCATTTAAAATCTTCAGAGAGGCTCTCTTCCAAGCTGCATGGCTTTGAAGAACATCTGTCTAGCTACTCGTCACTCCCAAATTTATGTTTGTGACCCAGGCCTTTCTTCTAAGCTGCAGCCTCATATATCCAATGACCTATTCGACATCTCTCCTTGTCTATCAGATAGACCTCTCAAATGTAACGTGGCCAGATGGCACTCCTGATTGCCCTTGTATTCCCACCCTCTTCCCTCAGCACTCCCTGTCTCAGTAAAATGTCACCATCATCCATTCAGTTGCTCAAACCAAGAACCTAAGATCACCCTTGATTCTTCTTTTTCTCTCACTGCCCTCCACCCAATTTAATTCATGAGGGAGTCCTGCTGACCTGATCTTCAGACTGTGTCATGTATTCTGCCACACGTCTCCATCTCCTCTGCCTATCACCATAGCCCAAGCCACCACAAGTCTGCCACAAACATCCTTGTATAATGCTCAAGGATATATATATGCAAGTATTTTTGTGGGGTAGCTTTCTAATAGAATTGTTAGGTCAAAGGATATATATATTAAACAATTTAAGTAGGCATCACCAGAGTGACATCCAAGAGGGTTTACCCTTTGACTATTGCGAGTGGTTTTCCTCCTGCCCTTGCTGAGGATGGATGACACTTTTAATATTTTCCAATCTGATAGGTGAAAAATAGTATCTAACTGATTTAACTTGGCATTTCTCTGATCACTAGTGCGGCTGAGCATCTTTTCATTTGTGTTAGCTATTGGTATTTTTCCGAGACTTGCTCCTTTATATCCTTTGCACATTTATCTTTTCGGTTATATATTTGATTTGTTTGTAAGAACACTATATTTATTAGTTATATTTACCCATTGCCTGTTATATAGTGCAAGTTTTTTTCTCTCTAGTCTGTCATATGTCATAACTTTGTTCATGATGCGTACCCCTCTCGTAATCAGATAAAACCCACTATAAAACATTTAAAAAACATGTTCATTAGATTTGGCAATTAGGAGGCCAATGACAACATCAGTACAGCAGGAGAGAAGGCAGATTGTAGAGGGTTGGGCAGTGAGGACTGAGAAGGACTGATAAAAATGTGGTAGATACACATGGACATGGAGAGTGGGGTGATAGACAGTGGAGACTCAGAAGGGTGAGTGGTGGGAGAAGGGTAGATGATGAGAAATGTCTTAATGGGTACAATGTATGTTATTCAGGTTATAGATACCCTGAAATCTCTGACTTACCACTGCATATGTAACAAAATTGCATGTATACCCCATAAATTTATATTATTAAAAAAATGTAGTATATACATTGAAGAAGCGTGGCTATGATGGGAAGGAGAGAGTGTCCCTTATAGATGGTAAGGCACAGGGGATAAAAAGGCTGTTTTATTTAATTTTGTTTTACTTTCAATGTAAGAGAGAGATGAGCCCATTTATGTGCAGATGGCATACAGCTTGATGATGCAAGGTCCCTGAGAAAGTCAGAGGGTGGGAGTGCCAGAGTGAAAGCGGGGGAAAAGGCTAGCCTTAGAGAAAGAGTGGTGGCTCTTCCATTGAGACAAGAGGATTCACTAATCCTCTTGGTAAAAACTATGGAGAAGGAGGGAGCTGTAGAGGGGCAGGATTTTGAGAGAGCTCCTGCGCCCCCAACAAGAGAGTAAAGAGGGGAAGAACGGTGAAGGGTTGGAATAACATTTGAGAGAGATGAAAAGAGGAGTTCTTTAGCGGCATATCATCCAGGTTATGTATATGTATTTCAAAATATGCTGTACACCATAAATATGTACAATTTTTGTCAAGCATACCTCCATAAAAGTGGAAAAAAATTTTAAAATGGCTTGGGTAACTTGAATTTGTCTCCACCCGAAGTCGCAGAACCCTGTATCCATTCTCTCCGGCAGCACTCATCAGACCAGGAACACAGTGTGGACAATCTAGTATGAGGGATTTTTTCTGGGTGGCTGTGACAGAAATAGGGAGAGGGCTGGAGATTGGATGGCCCTGGCAGAAGAATAGTTGAAATGATGGACCACTGTGGCTTTCATATTCATATCTGTGAGTATCTAAACCTAACTTGAACTTGAATAATTTTTAAGAAGTAGAAAATTTCCATGGCATCTACACTGCTTCTTGTTTGTAGCTCTATCAATTCAGGCATCAGAATACCATTAGTACCAGTATCTTTAAACTCATCAGAAAGCATGATTTGATTTACTGAGGGCCTACGATGTGCCATGCTCTGTGTTGATTTACTGAGGATTTACATTGTACCAACTGAGAGCCTACAGCCAGGATCCTACAATGTAGATTTATCCATCTATCCATCCATCAACCCAGCTAGATGCTTGAGGTATGGCTGAGAAGAAGGTAGACAATGGCCATTTTTCTCCTGGAACTTGTTTCGGCAGGGGAAGTGTGTATTAAATATTGTATCACATAGTTTTTAAATTACAATTGTGATAAGTTCTGTGAAGTTCAGTTTTTTTAGAAATCAAATTGTCACATTGCTTTTTAACAGGTCTTCCTAATTTACATTTGCCAGCAAAATATGAGAATATCTCTTAAATCCTTTTTAAAAACTGAAAATTGTCTTTCTAAAATTTTGCTGAATCAATAAGCAAACATACAAAAATCTTTATTGCCAGTAAGAGTGAAACTTTTTCTTTTTGATATCTATTGGACATCTGATTTTTCCCCTTTAAGAATTATCTGTTCACGCTCTCTGTCTATTGGATACTTACCTCTTCTTGTTTTTAATAGATCTCTCATTCCATGTTTGAAACCATTAGATACACTTCTCTCCTTTCTCTCTTAGCCCTGGCGACCTTAAAATATTTTCCCCTAGTCTCTACGGCCGTTCCCTTTTGATCTCCTGTGAAATTTTTTTCTTACCTTGAAGTGTTGCTGTGCTTAGGGATGGGACTACATTTTTATTACTTGACCCAATAAAAGATAACATATAAATCTTCTGTTCCTGCTTATCCCACTCTACAGAGCTAACAATGTTAAGATTGTATTTCTTTCTAGACATTTTTCCATTCATCCATGATCTAATCTGTCTAAAATGTAAACAAATAAAATTGGAATCATAATATATATGATTTGCAATTTTTTAACCTAATATGCTTTCAGTGTCAGTATAAATAGAACTACAGTACCTCCTTCTTTTTAACAAAGGCATGATATTCCCTAATATGTGTGTACCATAACTAGTCAGTTTCCTATTGGTGGATGTTTATGTTCTTTAATTTTTTTTGCTGTTTCAAATACTGAGCATCCTCACAATATATATTTGTGAATTTACTTGAATATCAGTAGAATAAGTTTCTCAAAATGAAATGGCTGTGTTAAAAATATGGTCAGTGGTACTAAAGATCCAGAGAAATCTAGGAAGACCAAGAACTATCTGTTGGATTTAGGAAGTTCTTGGTGACCTTAGAGCAATTTCAGAGAACTGTGAGGCAGAAAGCTAAACTATGGTGGGTTGAGAAATGACTGGGGAAATGAGGAAGTGGAGGCAGTGATTATGTACAATTCCTTAGAGAAATCTGTCTGGCTTTGAAGAGCAGAGAAAGGGTAGTAGCAAGCAAAGAGTTGAGATCAAGGACCTGTTATTTATTTAGGAGGGACTTGAGTTTCTTTAAAGGCTGGTGGGAAGGAGGGAATAATTAATAGAGCAAAATCCCTGGAGGGCAGAGTCCTTATGCCAGATGGGAGGGGATCCAGATTGAGAGAGAGGATTATGCTCAATAGGCATAGATGAAAGTAGGTTCATAGATTTGGCAGCAGGAACTTGTCTGATGGTATTTCTATTTCTCTATGATATAATAGTTAAGGCCAACCTCTTAGAGCAGGGGTTAAGATGGGACAAGGTTTCAGTTAGATATTTGTGGTGTTTGAAGAAGGTTTGAAATAGTTATTGTGGAGAACAGGAGAGCAGCCTAGGGAAGCATAGTTGTAGTGCCAGGCAGGGTTAAGGTGAACTTGGTGACCAATAATTCATATGGATAATAATCTACCAGAGTGTGATTTTCGTTTTTCTCCAGTAGATCTCAGGAGTCCTTGTACATGCATAAAGTATAACAGTTGGGCTTAGAAGAGCTATAGTTTTTTTAAATCAGATATTTGCAGTGAAATTATGCATTATTGAGGATATTGACAAGAGTGCAGTTGAAACAATAGAATTGGCTGGGTGTGGTGGCTCACACCAGTAATCCCAGCACTTTGGGAGGCTGAGGCGGGTGGATCACCTGAGGTCAGGAGTTCGAGACCAGCCTGGCCAACATGGTGAAACCCCATCTCTACTAAAAATACAAAAATTAACTGGGCGTGGTGGCACACACCTGTAATCCCAGCTACTCAGGAGGCTGAGGCAGGAGAATCGCTTGAACCCAGGAGGCAGTGGTTGCAGTGAGCTGAGATCACACCACTGCACTCCAGCCAGGGCGACAGAGAAGTCTCAGGAAAAAAAAAAAAGGAGAAAGAAACAATAAAATTTAAATTGTCTAGGAAAGGAAGTAAAGGTGGGAAGGAGCTGACAAGGTGAAAGCAGAAGGGTCTATGGAAGACTGCCCCCACCCAAGAAATCTGAGAATAGGAATGGGGCTAGTTGGGGGGCTCATCGACTGAATAGGCTAGAAGCACAGCAGGTTGTGGTCAGAGAGGGGGTGTTGAATCAATTATATCAAAGGTGGAAGAGTCCTAGATGATAAGCTCTTGGGTGTGGCTGAATATGATATATGGTATTCTTGATGCCAGCTCATTCATTCAACAAATATTTATTTTGTGCATATTATGATCCAGGCAGTGCTCTAGGCACCAAAGGTACAGAGATGAACAAAACAAAGTCCCTTCTCTCATACAGCTTACAATCTAGTGGGGAAGATTATTTTTATAAACTAAAAGAACATCCTTATTGATGTGCTGATTCCGGTATGTGTAGCTCTATTTGTAACTAATGATAATATTAGGATCAAATATTTACATATATAGGGCTAAGAAGGTCCATCTAGGCATTTTGAATATCTTGCTTTAACTCAAGTTATACTAACTGAATTATGAAAACTCGTACCTCTTGTCCCCTTACAACTTTTTAAGGTGTTTTTACTTACTATGTCAATATTGAAAATAAATATATACAAATCTAATTTGAACATTTTATTGGTTTTAATTTTTTATACTTTATTTCTTTAAAATATTAGGATATTGCTTCTAGCTGTAGACCAGATGTTGATAATGCATGTACTAATCTTGCTCTAGGGATTTGATGTAATGTGTAAAGTAATTATGGTTAAGCAGTTTAGGAGGGAAAGAGGGCTTGTAATAAGTTAATATTTTACATTTATTTTTATATTGTTCTCCAATTTATACCTACCTTTTAATGTACATATGTTCGTGTATATATTTATTAATATTTTATTTGAAAGAAATTAGCATTTATTTGGCATCTTATAGGCCTCAAGTAACACTTTAAAATTACCTGCCACATATGCAGTATAATTTAAATTCAACTACAGGTTATTTTTTATTGTTTTAAGGTTTCTGTGGCCATAGCCAGATCACAGCATCCCTAAAATTAAAAAGAAACCTAATGCATGAAATCACAGTTATGTGTGAGCATGGGTTGGATTAGTCATGAACCATGATGATTTCACATTTAAGGGGACTGTGTGGGTAATTTTTAGGTGACATGGTCTGCAAGAAATAATCAGATGCCAGCTAGAGTTTAGTTTAGAAATCCCCACCATCTGTGATCCTGGCAGGAGAAGAGGGTCTTCCCTGTGGGGGTGCTGCATTATCAAAGCTTGTTGACTAAGGAAAGATAATAGTGTTCTGCGTGGGAGGTGATGAGGCTTATTGAAAAATAACAATGTGTCAGCTCTCACTGGACTTAAAAATGTTTTATACATATAAATGACCTAGATTTTAAAACAGTCCATTCTTTTAGTTGGGGATTTTAGATTTTTAAAAAAATCTAAAAAATGGGGTGTCAAGGAAGGGGCGTTTGTCAGAGAAGAGGGTAAACTGGCCATCCTACACCCGTCAACCTTATGAGGCTCTTGTGTCTGGCTCATGTTAGAGGAAGCTTCAAATGTAGATTTTGAAAGCCGGAAAGCTAAATGGGATTTGCTTTAATATATGTATTTTCCCTGTTGCCAAGTAGGGTGTTTGGACACATGGTCTTGTTTTTATAATATTTTAGATTTACTTCTATGTACCACATTTATGGAAATCTGCCATCTAGGATTGGTGGTGGGTTTAAGGCATCTTCTAAAGTTGCTGAGGAGCAAGGGAAAAAATGTGTGAAATCATGAAAGACCACATTTCCACATATCCAAAACAACCATTCTGCAGGAGAAGTGAATATATAGTATTAAGATATATGACTTCCTTCTGGGACTTGTTTTAGAGTGTTATATATTATTTTAAGTGGGAATTTCTACAAACCATTTATGAACAGAATTTGTTGGCATTGAAAGGTAGCTATGTGAATTCCATCTGGAGGAAATTGTCCCCACATATGATTCTAAGAGCTAACAAAAAAGGTATTTTAGTTACTACCACTGCCTTCTTCCACCCTGCTGCCCACTCCCACCCCCTGCCCCACCATTATGCACCT
This sequence comes from Macaca mulatta, assembly GCF_049350105.2. Classification (NCBI taxonomy): domain Eukaryota; kingdom Metazoa; phylum Chordata; class Mammalia; order Primates; family Cercopithecidae; genus Macaca; species Macaca mulatta. The sequence continues at coordinate 107,575,412 of NC_133426.1, read as the reverse complement.
GCCATCTTTTAGGAGGGATGTCCCGGATGAGGGGAATGAGTTATTTTCTTGTGTATAATGTTGCTTTGAGCTAGAGTTGCTCTGGCCTGTTTCACATATTGCAGGACAAGGTCAGGGGTCTGGGAAAGTAAGCCAGACTCAGGGCCTGTCAAACATTATGTTTGTTATTAGCTGAAGACTTTTAGAAACCCCACCTCAAGTTCCTGAGGCTGATGTCCCCTTTTCCAAAAATCACTATATAGAGCAATATTGCCAGAATATGAAGAGACAGTATAATATAGTATAGCGGTTAAGAGCTTGGACTGTGGAACCAGATGGCCTGCGTCCAAAAACCAGACTGTCACAGGGCATGTGACCTTGAGCAAGTTATTTGCTCAATCTGTGCCTCACTTTCCTCATTTGTAAAGTAGACATAATAATTTAGTACCTACTTCATAGTGTGATTGTGAGGACTAAAGTGCTTAGAAAAGTGCATCGTAAATAATACATTATAGAAGTGTTAACTATTATTGTCATCATCTTCATCAGTTGGTGGATATCGTAAAAGGAGTGAAAACCAGCCAGATGAGATGGCTGATGCCTGTAATCCCAGCATGTTGGGAGGCCGAGGTGAGCAGATCACAAGGTCAGGCTTTTGAGACCAGCCTGGCCAACATGGTGAAACCGCATCTCTACTAAAAATACAAAAATTAGCCAGGTGTGATGGAATACGTCTGTAATCCCAGCTACTGGGGGGGCTGAGGCAGGAGAATCCCTTGAACCCAGGAGGCGGAGGTTGAGGTGAGCTGAGATGTCACCACCTAACTCCAGCCTGGGCAACAGAGTGAGACTCCATCTCCCAAAAAAAAAAAAAAAAAAAAAAAAAAAAAAAGTGAAAAGCACAAAATGCCTCAGCACCTGCAAACTCTACTTTTGTAGAATCTATTTTGAAAAGGATTGTAGGGAGCCACAACCTTAGTGCAAAATCAGAATTTTGTAAAATTAAGAGCTGATTGTAAATTTCTCATTGTTAGGGAAAAATACAGCTTTGCTTCCATACAGCGTTTGAGAATGGACTCAGCAGGCCCTAGGGGATTTTATGTGAGGCATAGATGTGCCCCATGGATGGACAGGTGGGGGTCTGGACCCCAGCTGACTCCTAGGAAGCCTTAGTTGCCCTTTGGTTTTGGAGCCTTGATACTGACTCTACCAGTTTGTCTCCACTCCTATTTTTCTTCTTTTATATCCTATTTTAAAATGTATGCTATTTTTTGATGTTTTATGCATCTTTGTAAGTCACTTTAAATCTTGTCTGGAACAGTATATAAATAAATATCCTTTAAACTGATCATATCTAATTACTAACATTTGCTTCATATTTATGCTTGTCAGCCTCCCTCCATACAGAGAGGTACGGTGACCTTCCATCTAGGCAAGAATACTGATTAGATTTCTCAAATTTCATAGAAAGATGTCAAAACTGCCATATGCTCATATATTTTCCAAAGCATATGGTTAATAATAATTAAAACTAAACAGCTACCAATATTGGGTGCTTACTCTAGGCCAGGCACTATGCTATTCCTTTTACTCATGATGCATGCTTGAATCCTCACAGCCTTAGGCAGGAGCTCTTATTATTAATCCTCATTTTTACAAATGGGGAAACAGACTCACGGAGGTTAAATAACTTGTCCAAAGTTAACTCAGGGAAAAAGCAAAGCTGCGATTTAAACCCAGGCAGCTCAGATCCAGTGCTTTTAAGCACAATTCTATGCTATACTGTCGTTAATTAGAAATCTAGCACATCAGAACTCCAAGTCCTAGTAGAAGAGGCCGTACTTGTGTTACAGAACATTCACACGTCCTGCAGATTTTCTCTCTGTGTTGTCTTTAATATGCTCCTTTCCATCTCTAGTGCCACTGCCATCTACTCTTGGCTCTTGTTATCTTTCCCCTGGATTTATGCCACAGCCTCCTCAAATCCATATTCTGCAAAATTGTCAGTGTGCCCTAACAAGTCCTTGCCTTACCTAAAACTCTTCAATGATTTCTGTTGTCAAAGGCTAATTAGCCATGTTTTTGAGCATAGCATATGGAGCACCCGCCAGCCACATGTGATGTGATTCCCCACCTGGCTCTTCCGCATTCTCCCTTACAATTTTTTTTTTTTTTTTTTTTTTGAGACGGAGTCTTGCTTTGTCACCTAGGCTGGAGTGCAGTGGTGCAATCTCGGCTCACTGCAAACTCCACCTCCCCGGTTCACATCATTCTCCTGTCCCAGCCTCCGAGTAGCTGGGACTACAGGTGCGCACCACCACGCTTGGCTAATTTTTTGTATTTTTAGTAGAGACGGGGTTTCACCGTGTTAGCCAGGATGGTCTCGATCTCCTGACCTCGTGATCCGCCCGCCTTGGCCTCCCAAAGTGCTGGGATTACAGGCGTGAGCCACCGCGCCCGGCCTCCCTTACAATTTAAACCAAGCAGCATCATTGTACTACTTGCTTATACCACGTTGCTTTATGCCTCCATGCTTTTGTAAATGCTACGCACTTTGCCTAGAAAGCCCTCTTTCTCCATGCTTTTGTAAATGCTACGCACTTTGCCTGGAAAGCCCTCTTTCTCCTGCTTATCCAGCTGAAACACATTAATTTACAATCAGTTCATATGCTACTGCTGGATATTCTCTTTCTAGTTCCCTTTCCCCAACCTGAATTACGTGCCCTCCCTTGGTATTCTTATAATATATCATGCATATATTTCTTTGGTTACCGTGGTTTTTTTTTTTTTTTTTTTAGGGATTATTTAGGTGTCTCTGCTACTAAACTGTGAACTCTGTGGGCATGGACTACGCTCTGTTCTTTTCTTCTTAGCCAGCTAGTGTATCACTTAGCACATAGTTGGCCCTCCTAACTAGTTAGCATTCTGTAACAGTGCAGAATACAGAGCTCTAGGACAGGGAAAGAAGTAGGATTTGGAAGGCCTGAAACCATGCACACATTCAAAGATAATTACCAGGACAGCAGAGGGAGCTCTTGCAGAAAAGTCTTTGGGGCCAGGTAATTTACATTATTTAACCCAAGAGCCAGAAAGGATTTGGGGAGATGCGAGCTAGGTTCTGAATCCAAAGGGAACTTTGAAACTTCTAAGAAGCCAGACTTAGCAGATTATAATATGAATCTTCTTTGAATTTGTGTGAGTAGCCTGGAATAGGTATCTAAGACAGATATATTTTAATAAACATATTTATAGTTTTCTAGGAGAGACATCACCCTAAAATTGAAAGGGGCAGTTGATAAAATAACCAACACAATATCCCAAAGCAAATATTTTATTGACTGTAAGCAATGTTGTATGCTCATGCAAATGTTACCAGTAAGATGTTATCCATTGGCATTTTTGTGCATGGGTGGCTGGATGCAGACAAGGGAATTTTAGGAAGCCCTGCATCCCTGGAACCTTTCTTTTCTACTTGAGTGTTTTTCTTTTTTCTTTTTCTTTTTTTTTTTAAGTTTTGCAGACCACCATATACTCTGGATTTGGTCTCATTTTTCCGTGCTCTAAAATCAACTTTTTTTTTTTTGGAGAGGGAGTTTTGTTCTTGTTGCCCAGGCTGGAGTGCAGTGGCATGATCTCGGCTCACCACAACCTCTGCTTCTCGGGTTCAAGCTATTCTCTCCTGCGTCAACCTCCCGAGTAACTGGGATTACAGGCATGCGCCACCATGCCCAGGTAATTTTGTATTTTTTGTAGGGACAGGGTTTCTCTATGTTGGTCAGGCTGGTCTCGAACTCCCAACCTCAGGTGATCCACCTGCCTTGGCCTCCCAAAGTGCTGGGATTACAGGCATGAGCCACCATTCCCAGCCAAATCAACTCTTTTACCTTTAGATTATCAAATAACTAGTCCCCCGCCCATGGGTACTGGATTTTGCTAGGGCTATGCTTCACCCATGTTCTGGAAACCCACACAAATAATGGGTATTAGTTTTGACAGTACTTTAGCTTAATCTGCTTTATATACTGTCATTGCCTTTGTCACAATTAGTTAATAGAGTCCACTTTTTTTTTTTTTTTTTTGAGAGAGAGATTGAGAAAGGGTCTTACTCTGTCACCCAGGCTGGAGTGCAGTGGCCCGATCTCGGCTCACTGCAGCCTTGACCTCCCAGGCTCAGGTGATCCTCCCACCTCAGCCTTCCAAGTAGCTGGGATTACAGGCACACACCACCACACCTGGCTAATGTGTGTGTGTGTGTGTGTGTGTGTGTGTGTGTGTGTGTGTGTGTGTGTAGAGATGGGGTTTCACCATGTTGCCCAGGCTGGTCTCAAACTCCTGGGCTCAAGAGATCCTCTCACCTTGGCTTCACAAATTGCTAGGATTACAGGCATAAGCCACCTCACCTAGCCTAGAGTCCACTTTTGAATGTGTCTTATGACAGCAAAAATTCTTATTCATTATGCTGTACTACTTGCATAAGAACAACTGCATTACAATCATCAGAATGATTTATTCTTTCCTAATTAACATGCATCATATCTCTATACAAGCAGAATCATGAAAATATATGGCAATTTGTGGAATAGTTTCCCTTAACCAGCCTTTAAGTAAGGGACTTCCCAGCTTTTTTGATTACTCACCTTTATCACCCCAAATTTTTATCACTCCTAAAATAAGTATTTGTAAACTACATTATTTACCACTGTATTGGTCACATATTATAAAGCATGCACAGGCCAGGTGTGGTGTCTCACGCTAGTAATCCCAGCACTTTGGGAGGCCGAGGCAGCCTGGGCAACATGGTGAAACCCCATCTCTACAAAAAATAAAAACAAATTAGCCAGGTGTGGTGACTTGTGCCTGCGATCCCAGCTACTGGGGAGGCTGAGGTGGGAGAATTGCTTGAGTACAGGAGGTCAAGGCTATGCTGAACTACGACTGTGCCACTGCACTCCAGCCTGGGTGACAGAGTGAGACTCTGTCTCAAAGAAAAAGTACAAAAATAGAAATAAAGGATGAGAGATTAAATGAACTTTTTAAAATTAATTCTAATATTTATTAATGGTGCAATAACCTTTGCTCTCATTTTGATGAGACCAATGACATGAAGTGTGCTTCATTTAAACAAAATTTTGGTTTATGATACAGCTACTTGAACATCTGATTCTAACTTCTCTTTATTTTTATACTTGATTTTAAAGACTGATGCCTCACAAAGTATATACATTTTAAAATAAAGTATATTGTTTGGATGCACTTACTAAATAATCATACTCATATTACAGTTCCAGGCACCAGTTATGCAAACATTTTATTGCTGTTCCTGAACCTGGTGTCTTTTACATTTTTAACAAATTGAAAAGTTAAAAGGTGAAACATCTTTTAGATAACAAAACTGTATAGTAAGGGAAATATTTCAAACCTACTCTGTATTGTTTATTCTCTATTAAAAAAAACCTTGACATAAAATATTTTAGTGTTTCAATTAATTTAAAGGCTCCTAGTGTCTTGTAGGCATTCTGGGATTGGAAAACATGATTACAAGAAGAAACTTTAGTTACATTTAATACTAAAATGTTTAAAAACATTTTATTGAACTACAATAGACAAATTATATATAAAGTATACAATTTGACAAATTTTGATATCTGTGTACATCCATGAAACTATCACCAGAATCAAGATATTGAACATCTGTCACCTCCAGAAATTTCCTTGTGCCATGTTGTAATCCTTCTTTCTTGTCCCTCTGCACTGTTACCCTCCTCACCCCCTGTCAACTCCTGAAACCACTGATTTTGTTTTCTGTCACTATGCATTTTCTAGAGTTTTATATAAATGAAATCATACAGTGTTATTTTTTTGCCTGGCTTGTTTCAGTCAGCATAATCATTTTGAGATTCATTCATGTTGCTGTGTATATCAGTAGTTCATTCTTCTCTGTTGCTGAATAGTATTCTATTGCATGGGTATACTACAATTTGTTTATTCACTTACCTCTTAGTGGGCATTTGGGTTGTTTCCAGATTTGGGCTATTACCAATAATGCTGTTAACATTTCCATGCAAATCTGTGTGGGCATGTGCTTGCTTCCCCCCCCCCCCCTTTTGAGGCGGAGTCTCGCTCCGTTGCCCAGGCTGGAGTGCAGTGGCGTGATTTCAGCTCACTGCAACCTCCACCTCCCAGGTTCAAGTGATTCTCCCGCCTCAGCCTCCCAAGTAGCTGGGATTACAGGCGCCCACCACCACACCCAGCTAATTTTTGTTTTTTTTTCTTTTGAGACAGAGTTTCACTCTTGTTGCCAAGGCTGGAGTGCAGTGGCACAATCTTGGCTCACTGCAACTACTACCTCCTGGGTTCAAGCTATTCTCCTGCCTCAGCCTCCCAAGTAGCTGGGATTACAGGCGCCTGCCGCCACATCTGGCTAATTTTTTGTAGTTTTAGTACAGATGGGGTTTCACCATGTTGATCTGTTGATCGACTGGTTTGAAATTCCTGACCTCAAGCGATCTGCCCACCTTGGCCTCCCAAAGTGCTTGGATTACAGGTGTGAGCCACCGTGTCCGGCCTACATATGCTTTTGCTTTTCTTGGATAAATACCAAAAGTGGAAAGCATGGATCATATGGGAGATATATGTTTAACTTTTTAAGAAACTACTAAGCTGTTTTCTGATACGGCTATACCATTTCACATTCCCATTGTAGTGTATGAGAGTTCCAGTTGCTTCAAATGCCTGCCAACATTTGGTGTATTTGAAATTTTGGTCATTCTAATAGTGTGTAGTGATATCTCACTGTGGTTTTAGTTTGTATTTCCCTAATGATTAATGATGTTGAGCATGTTTTCATGTGTTTATTTGCTATTTGTATATCTTCTTTGGTGATATGTTTATTCATATCTTTTGTCTATTTTTAAAATGTGTGTTATTAAAAAAATTTTAGAGTTCTGAGAGTTCTTTATATATTCTGGATATAAGTCCTTATCAGATATACTAGTTGCAAATATTTTCTTCCAGTATATGGCTTATCTTTTTATTTTCTAATAAAGTTCTTACAAAGCAGAGGTTTTAAATTTTGACAAAGCCTAATTTATCAAGTTCTGGATCACGCTTTTATGTGTCATGTCAGAAATGCTTGCTTTTTTTTTCATATGGATATCTAGTTTTTCCGGCACTACTTGTTGAAAAGACTGTCATTTCTCCACTAAACTTCCCTTAACCTTTATTAAAAAAATCAAGTGACTGTAAACATAAGGGCTTATTTCCATACTCTCTATTCTGTTCCTTTTATTTATTTGTCTATCTTCATGCCCAATACCACAGTGACTTGATTACTGTGGATTTATAGTGTCTCTTGAAATCAGGTTAAGTTTCAGCTTTGTTCTACCATATGTTTTGAACTTCACAATATATCGTTATTTTTCCTTTAAACTGTCGATTATATTTTAAAAGAGATTTAAATAATAAGAAAAAAGCATTTTTACCTACATTGTTACCATTGCATGTGCTCTGTATTTCTTTTTGTAGACCTATATTTCTGTGCAGTACCATTTTCTTTCTGCCTCAAGGACTTCCTTTAACACTTTTTATAGTGCAGGTCTGTTGGTGATTAATTCTTTCAACTTTTGCATGTCTGAAAAAGTCTTTATTTCACCTCTGTTTTTGAATAATATCTTGCTGCGTGTAGAATTCTATCTAGGTCGATCTTTTTTTTTTTTTTTTTTCTTTCGGTATTTTAGAGAGGTCGTTCTGTCTTTACACTGCATTGTTTCCAATGATAAATTTGCTGTTATCATGATCTTTGTTCATCTGTATATATATAATGTGTCCTTCCCCAAGACCCCAACCCCACCCCACCCCACCACTCTAGCTTCTTTTAAGATTTTCCCATTATTTCTGGTTTTAAGCAATTTATGGTGTGCCACATGGTGTATTTTTCTTTATGTTTCTGGTGCTTAATGTTCATAGAGCTTCTTGGATCCGTGAGTTTATAGTGTTCACCAAATTTGGGCCATTATTTTTGGTGACATCAATGACATGTATAGAAGGTAGCTTGATGTCCTACAGCTCATTAATTCCTTTTTCTTTTTTTTCAATTTTTTTCTTTCTGCGTTCCATTTTGAATAATTTCTATTGCTATGTCTTCAAGTTCTTAACTCTTTTCTACTGTAATGTCCAATTTGCTGTTAATCCCAAGTAGTGTATTTTTCATCTCAGACACTGTACCTTTTATCCGTAGGTTTGATTTGAGTCTTTTTACATCTCCCATGTCCCCTACCTAACTTTTTGGACATATAGAATGTAGTTATAATAACTGCTTTAATGACTTTGTTTACTAATTCTAACATTTGTGTCAGTTCTTGGTCTTTTTGATTGATTTTTCTCATTATTATGGATCATATTTTCTTGCTTTTGTGCATGCCTGTGAGTTTTTTTACTGGGTACCAAATATGACTTTGACCTTGTTGAGTACTGCATATTTTTGTATTACTATAAATATACTTGAGTTCTGGCATGCACTTAAATTACTTAGATACAGAGTGACCCTTTAAGGTTTTGCTGTTTATATTTGTTAGGCAGGACCAGAGCAGTGCATAATCTGGGCTGTTTCCCACCACTGAGGCAAGACCCTTCTGAGTCCTTCAGCTCGTGTCCTGTGAATCATGAGGTTTTCCAATTTGGCTGGCGGAAACAGGCACTGTTCTTAGCCCTGTGTGAATGACAGGCATTGTTCTTTCGAATCCTTTCATGTAGTTCTTTCCCTGGCCCAGAGTAATTTCCTCACAGGCATATCATGGGCTAATCACTCCTTTGCTAAATACTTGAGTGAAATCTTCTGCAGGCCTCTGAAGATCTCTTTCTCTTTCTGTGGAGCTCTCTCAGGTCCTCTGTCCTATGAACTCCAGCTACCTGTTTTTTTCCCAGACTCTCAGCTCTGTCTCCAGAACTCAGGGAATTTACTAGGCTCTACCTGGGTTCTTCCTTTCTGTACCATTATCTAGAAAGTCCCTTAAGACAGTAAGCTGGGAAAATCAAAGGGCTCACCTTATTTGTTTCCCGTCTCAGAAATCATAGTCCTTGATTGCCTGATGTTCAGTGATTTGAAAACCATTGTTTCATGTGTTTGGTGCATTTGTTGTTGTTGTTACTGTTTCAGGCAGGGTAGAAGTTCATTCCACCTTGACATTTTATAATCCCCAATTATGACCAATTATAATTTATAGCCCAATTTAAATTCTCATCTTTTGAAAAAAGTGTAGACACCATCACATTTCTTGACATAGCTAAATCAGTTCTAAATACCCATGTTCAAAAGTATACAGAATCTGGCATGCAGCAGTGTAAATCTCACATCAGTATAAAACTCATTAATCAGTTTCTGTGTAAAACAGTATCATTTTAACAAGAGCAGTTTAATTCAGGCTTCTTGGTTAAACAAATATATTTTGAAAGACTCTGGGTCACTTTTTCGTGTTCAGTGAGGTATAAAATTGTCCATTGTCTTTAGCCTAAACAGCAAAATACTGTTATTATATCACTTTGGCAGGATATGATAATCCATTAGAAGGTATTTGCAAAACCATCATGTAATTATTACTTATAACTTTAGAGAAATAATTTAATACCAGTTCAGCCTTTTGGTCCTTGAGCATGGGTCAATATTTAAGAAAATTTTCTGTCATCTATAAGACTGTGAGCATGGTTCCTCACTTCAAAAACAGTGACCTCTGATGAGTGCATTGAAATTAATCACTATAAATTCATCCATGTAACCCAGACTACTTGTACCCCAAAAGCTATTGAAATAAAAAAATTTAAATAACAAAAACAATAGCCTGAAACTTTAACTGATGTCTAGACAGTTTAACTCACAATTCATCTGCATGCTTTAAAAGAAAATAAATGTCATTTTCTAAGACCTAGTTTAAGTCTGAAAGCACAAATGAACATATACAAACTGACAAAAATAGGTAACACTTAGCATTCTTTGTGTTCTCCTTACTTTAAGCACTTTACATATTTTAAAAACGCATTTAATCTTTATAACAACAAGCCCCAAAGGGTAGGTACAATTTTTATCTTCATTATACAAGTGAGGAAATTGAGGTACTGAGAGGTTTAGTAACTTACCCAAAGTCACACAGCTAGTAAATAGGGAAGTTGGGATTCTAGTTCAGGCAGTCTGGCTCGAGTCCAAACTTTTTTGTTGTTTGTTTTATTGACACGGAGTCTCACTCTGTCGCCCAGGCTGGAGTGCACTTGCACCATCTTGGCTCACTGCAACTTCCGCCTCCCAGGTTCAAGCCATTCTCTGCCTCAGTGTCCTGAGTATTTGGGACTACAGGCGCCAGCCACCACGCCCGGCTAATTTTTGTTGTTGTTGTTGTTGTTTTTGGTTTTTTGTAGAGACAGGGTTTCACCATGTTGGCCAGGCTGTTCTCGAACTCCTGGCCTCAAGTGATCCACCTGCCTTAGCCTCCCAAAATGCTGGGATTGCAGGTGTGAGCCACCCACCCGGCCCAGAGTCCAAGCTTTTAACCACAGCTCACACACTGCCTCAGGAAAACAAAAACATTTTTCTCTCAGCTCTATTACAGCTCTTCAGTTTCCATGGGTTTAAGTTTAAACATGCAAACACAAATAGATTTCTGGATAAAGACATTCACTAAACTTTTGTTGAACTCATACTGTGTGTCACATACTGTGCCAAGCTCCTGGGGCTATGATATCCAGATATAGTACCTACCTTCAAAGAGGTTACATCTGGTAGATGTTTCTAGTTTGAGCATAAGCACAATATATTACCATCTTCACATTTATGTGTGGCCTGCATGCAACACAGCAAAATCTGTTGTATTTGCCGTTCAGGGCAGGGACATTACTTGGTGTTTTCCTAATTCACATCAGTTTTCATTTTGGGAACACCAATTATTATTTTTAATCTGAGTACTATTCTTACGAGGAATTCTGTATTTTTAGTCATCTTTTTAATATTCTAGTATCGTGCCCAAGGTCATATAGCTAAGCTATATGAGAGCTAGGATTTGAACCCAAGTCTGTCTTTCACCACTATTTTCATGATTCTATGCTTCCTGTCAGGTTTTGCCTAGTTTTTCATTTTTAAAATTGGTTTTCAGAATTTGAAATAATTTGAGATAGCTCGCCCATCCCCTTCTTGAAAACCAGTTGTGTTAGTGTTTATTTTCATTCATTGTTATTATTTCTCAATCATTAGGATTAGGATATAGACTGGATATATCCAATTGGATATGGAATTCTACATATGTCCTTTAGATCAAGCTTATTGTGTTGTTCAACTTGTCTACATATTTACTCATTTTTCATCTGTTGTACTATCAGTAATTGAGAGAGGTATGGTAACTTCTAACTTCCCATTTTATGGTAGATTTAGTTTTTCCTTTGGTTTTGTAAGTATTTGCATTAACATATTATCCTCATTTTTTTTTTTTTTTTTTTTTTTTTAGCAATAAATAGGTATAATTGCTAAGTAAGCCATCTTTACATTTTTAACATTTTTTATTATACTTTAAGTTCTGGGATACCAGAATGTGCAGGTTTGTTACATAAGTATATATGTGCCATGGTGGTTTGCTGCACCCATCAACCCATCATCTACATTAGGTATTTCTCCTAATGCTATCCCTCCCCTAGCCCTCCACCCCTCGACAGGCCCCGGTGTGTGACGTTCCCCTCCCTGTGTCCATGTGTTCTCATTATTCAACTCCCACTTATGAGAGAACATGCGGTGTTTGGTTTTCTGTTCTTGTGTTAGTTTGCTGAGAATGATACAAACCACCTTTTCTAAAATATCTTTTTATGGGCACGGGTCCCACAAGGATGCTATATTAAGATACTTCATCTGAATCTTGACACCTCAGGACTAACACAGAACAAGTTGTCCATCTGAGCTCAGATTCTGACACTCATGTTACCTGAGCCGTGATCTTCTCAACAGATCATCTTGCCTTTTTGATTATACACCTGGGACTGAACGTAATGAAGGGTCTTAAGTTTTCTTGGGCTTTGGTTTCTCTATTAAACCCTAGTAGCCACAAACTGGGAGTATCCGAATAGTCATAGCTTTTCTAACTTCACATCTGTCTGATTTTCTTATTATGACTGTATTTATGCCTCCATTATTTTCCTGAGTTCTAGTTTTCAAAATATGATGTACTATTTACCATAAAAATACATTGCTTGGTTTATTGCATATGAAAGCTGTATTTTTCTTTCATATTTTCCTTTTTGAATTTCTAGAGAACATTAGATGCCATACTATGGGGATGGTAGTGAGGTAGGAGGCAGGTTTTTTCTCTAAGATGTTAAGGATAGATTTAGTACCATTATGATCTCTTCTTTGACATGTGGGTTATTTAGAAGTGTCTTTTTAAATTTTCAAAAAGTATCATGATAAGAAATTATCATATTTTAAATTGGTTTCTTATTTAATTTCCTCGAAGTCAGAGACTGGTCTGTATGGGAAGGAATTTTTTTAAATTATGGAGACTTGCATTACAGCCTAGTACATGGTCAGTTTTGGGGGTAAATATTCTATATGTGCTTGAAAATAATGTAATTCCTCAGTTGGATATATAAATTTTTCGTATTTCCATTAAATCAAGCTCATTTTGTTGTTCAACTTGTCTATATATTTACTAGTTTTTATCTGTTCGTACCATTCATAATTGCAACAACAAAGAGGTATATGTTAACCTCTCATTTTGATGGTCGATTTTTCGATTTCTCTCTCTTGTTCCTTTGTATATTTAGTGATGTTTTATTAGTGGATGCATGTTTATTCTCTCTATGTAGTGATCTTATCTATCCTTTATAATGCTTTTATTATCTTTTTTACTTTTAGATATTAATGTAGCTACCTCAGCTTTCTTTTGGCTAGCACCTGGTTTATCTTTTCCCATCTTTTTACTTTCAATTTTCCCTTCAATTTATGTTTTAGATGTGTCTCTCATAAATGGCACATAACTGGGTTTTTTCCTTTTATCCAGTCTGTTAATCCCTGTATTTCAAAGGGTGAATTTTGCTCATATATGAGTTTCATATTCATTGATATACTTGAACTTGTTTTTACCATTTTACCTTTTGTTTTCTCTTTGTCTCAATTTTTTCTGCACTTACCTTTGTCTTCTTGCCTTTTAATTTTTGTTCTTAATTTGTTTTCTTCTCCTTGTTACTGATTCTGCAAGATCCCATTGCAAACAAGCTGGCTGTTAACAGGGTTAGTGTTGGAAACAACAGCAACCTATGGTGGAAGGTGGGGCTTGGGGTGGGATATGGCTTTTCTGAAAGGAGTCAGATTGGCAAGTGATGGGGAAGAGGAGGCAGGGAGCTGATAGAGTCCATGGCTGATGGTCTTATAAAAATCTTTTTACAAGTATAAGACTGGCATGTCTGATGGGACTTGAGGGAAGGGAAGTGGGAGTGTGAGATGAATGAAGGCTTAAATAGAACCCAAAGGGACTAGGTAAAGGAATTGAACAGGCATAAGTAACAGGATTTATGGGTGACAGTGAGGGTTCAGCTGAGGTTGTAGACCAGGAATTATGTAGAACCTGGGTATGGGAGCAGACAAGGCAGGCTAGAGCATTAGCACAGGTTTGGGATTTTCATGGGCAGTTGTGGCAGAGGGATGAAGGTATACGGATATGGAAGGTACTGGTGAGAGTGGTTCAAATGTTGAGCCATCTGGAATCCAGGATGGGTATGGAGGGAAGATAGATCAGCAGAAGGCAAGTGGACCAAGAGACAACGTGGAGCTCAAGAGACTGTGGTCTTGATAAGGTTGAAGAACAGATACAGTGAGAGTGAGCTGTGGTTGGAAAGTGGGAATTCTTGAATTTAAGATTTCAGAGGGGGCAGTTCTGGTTGGTCAGGTCCATAATGAAAAAGAAAGGGAAGATGTACAATGTTGGTAGTTCCATTTTCTTAAGATACTATCTTCAAGGATCTTCTTACTTCCCTGGATTTTGATATTACTTGGTCTCATTATTATGCCAACATGCCTTTCTCATCACAGTATTCTGCTGCCTCTCCACAGGCACCAGTTTTTTAATCTGCTATGGTTCTCATTTCTAGTGTGCCTGTGCTATCCTTGCTTTTTAGCTGACAGGTAACTGATAATACCTCTTTTATCCAGGAGCCACTGATTTTTTCACACAGTGTTTCAGCCGTAATCACACATATGGGAATTCATTTCCACAATGCTTTTGATTTGTCTGTTTAGTATTTTATAGTTGCTTTGGTTATAATTCTGCCTAGACTGAGCCTGTAGAGCACCAACTCTAGTGTCAGATTTTCTGGGCTTGAATCTCTGCAATTTCACTTACTTGCTCTTTATTCTTGGGCAAGTTGGCCTAACCTCTTCTGAATCCTCATCTATACAATGGGGTAATAATAGTCACTCACTCTTGGTGTTGTGACAAGGATTAAATTAGTTAATATATGTAAGGTACTTGTTTGGCATATAGTCGATTCTCAATAAAGGATACTGTTGGGGTGACAATGACAGTGATCGCAATATTGGCAGCATATGCAAAATTACATACCAGATATTGCATTAAGTGCTAGGGCAGATACAGAGGAGAAGATTGAAAAAGTCCTTGTTTTCACGGAGGGTATATATTCTCCTTGGTGATAAGAACTAAGAAGACTTCCTCAAGACTAAGAAAGGGTGTGTGAAAGAGGCTTAACATCTTATAGTTCGATAAAGACCAGGAAATATACAAGTTGAGGAAATATTGCAGGAACCTGTATAGCTTTGCCGTGTTGTTTATTTTCTCCACTGTCTTGTAGGGAATTAGTAAAAAAAGAAAAATAAAAAATAAAAAAGTGAAAGGGGCCTGTTGTGTAGTTTCAAAGGAGAGGAGAGAAGGTAAGTGTGATTCTCATTTCCTTTTTCACTCTCTGTCTACCCTGGGCTCTTTGACTCCCATGACTACCAAATGTATATTTTCAGATACAGTTTTTCTTCCTGAGGTCCAGCCCTGTGTCTCCAACTATTTCCTGGGCCCAGTTACTTGGATATCAAGTATGCAACACTAACTTAATAGGGTTAAAACAAAATTTTTTGCCTTACTTCCAAACCTGTTTCTTTCATTCTATCTCCTGTCGCTATGAGGGCTGTCACTAGCCAGTCAGTTGTTTAATCCAGATATGTGAACTAGGCATCTTTGACTTCACCTTCTTCATCCTCTCTGCTCAGTCAGTCTCCCTATTCTGTCAATTCTACTTCTCAAACCTATTCTGTTTTTTCTTGCTGCCCGGCTAAGGCCTTTATCATTGTACTCCAAACATTGTGATTGGCCCTTTAATACACATTATTTAATTTTTTAAACAACGTTTGAGGTGGGTCGTTTTGTAGATGAGAAACGAAAGGGTCAGAAATAAAATGACTTCTGCTGGGCACGGTGGCTCTGCCTCTAGTTCCAGCTCCTTGGGAGGCTGAGGCAGGAGGATCGCTTGAGCCCAGGAATTTGAGTCCAGGCTGGGCAACATAGTGAAACTCTGTCTCTAAAAATGAAAAATAAAATGAAATGAAAAATAAAATGACTGGTCTAATTATTTAGATTCACAGTTAGTAAATCTAGGTTGTTTTTTGCTGGAGTGTTGTAATAATATCTCTGCCTCATTTGCATTGTTTTCTTTTTTGAGATATAAATGGAAGATATGTATAAAAACAAATTAGAACTATATAAAGTAAAAAGTGAAAGTTACCCCTTCCCAATTCTACTCACCAAGGGAAACCAATGATAGCAGATTTTTTTCTAGACCTTTCTCTTTGCATATACAAATATTTAGATAAATTCTTTATACAAGATCTTTTTTTATTGTCCTACAACTACTTTTTCACTCATGGCCATATTTTTATGTCAATATGTGTGTATCTACTACATTTTTAATAGCAACATAATGTTCCATTATGTGGACGTATTGTTTTGTTTAATGATTCCTCTGTTAAATAACTGTTTCTGTTCTTAAAAATAATGTTGCAGTAATAGTCTTGTGCATATAATCTTGCTTGTGCATTTGTATGAATATTTCTATTAGGTAGATTCTTAGAAGTCATATTGCTTGGTTAAGTAGTATACTTATTTTAAATGTATGTACTACCAAATTGTCCTCTGATTTGTCCTCTAAATCGGTCTTTCATATTATAGCTAGAGCAATATAGCTATAATATGTCTTTGTGAAATGAATTTCATCATGTGATTTCCCAGAATCAAAAAGCAACATCAGAGATGTTTGATGGATTTCTATTGTCTATGCAGTAAGTTTTAAGATTAAAAAAAATTTCTTCCAGACAGGATCTTGCTCTGTTGCCCAGGCTAGAGTGGGCCACACGTGATGGTGTGATCTTGGCTCACTGTAATCTCAACCTCACCGGTTCAAACAATCCTCCCACTTCAGCCTCTCGAGTAGCTGGGAATGCAGGTGTGAACTTTCACACCCAGCTGAGTTTTGATTTTTCTTTTTGTAGAGACTGAGTCTCCCTGTGTTGCCCAGGCTGATCTCCCTGTGTTGCCCAAGCGATCCTCCTGCCTCAGCCTTCCGAAGTGCTGGGATTACAGATGAGAGCCTCCATGCTGAGCCAAAATTCTTAAAAATTTTTTAAAAGTTTTTAAGAGTTATACAGGAAGGGGAGCATCACACACTGGGTCCTATTGTGGGGAGGGGGTAGCGGGGAGGGATAGCATTAGGAGATATACCTAATGTAAATGACGAGTTAATGGATGCAGCACACCAACATGGCACATGTATACATATGTAACAAACCTGCACGTTGTGCACATGTACCCTAGAACTTAAAGTATAATAATAATTAAAAAAAAGAGTTATATAATCTGGGCCCAAACTATCTTTCCTACCATTCTTTCCTACCAGGAAATTTGTCCTCTAATAAGGCAAAATCCACCTCTTCTGTAAAATTTCCCATGTACGCTGCTGTCTTTCCTCTCTCTATGCAAGATAGAATGAGTTACTTTCTTTCCTAAGTTCTCATAGCACTTAATTTATAATCCCTCTGATAGCACTTAATGCGTTGTACTGTATTTATGTGTGTCTGTCTCCCCTGCTACTCTGTGATTTTCGTAAGGGTAGGAACTGTGCCTTACTCATCTTTGTATCCCCAGCACTTTACAGAATGCCTGTCAGAGTAGTGCTCAACAAGTATTCATGAATTTGGGAAAGATATCCTGGAGGTAGTGCTAGAGTACTAGTATGATAAGAACTTTGAGAGATAGAGTAGGTGATGGAAGTTTTGAAGCATAGCAGAAAGCTGACTGACTCCTGGGAGAATGGAAGCTGGTCAGGAATAGAGAACTGGGCCAAAACTGTCAGGAGCCTTCATGTGCTTTTCTTCTTCACTGCAGAGACCAGTTGCCTGGTTATTTGGGTTAATAGGCTTGAGATTTGAGAACATTTAAAGTATTAAAAATTGGATGATTGAGGACTCACTTGGTGGAGGGGGAGATTGACTCAGCTGTTCTATGTTCTTTCCAGACTAAGATGCATATACTGAATAACCAGTCCTTTTCCCAGAGTCATGAATAACTTTTTCTTTCTGAAAAATCAAGGACTCTTCATTTTCAGGGCATGATTCGGATGGGAGTAGGAAGAGTAAATAGGTCAGATACTTCTACTTTGTCTCTTTAGCTTGGCTCAAGGGGAAAGTAACCTATTGAAAGGGTTTAGGGCTGTGGACCTATTCTTGAGTAAATCATCTGTGTGAAATTAGTTCTTTTGTCATTTCAGGCAACTCTGGTAGCTCTCCTTGTCTGGTTGTTTTGAAGAAAGAAGAGTAGAAGAAAAAGTTGAATAAATCATGTCGGAGTTACTGGACCTTTCTTTTCTGTCTGAGGAAGAAAAGGATTTGATTCTCAGTGTTCTACAGCGAGATGAGGAGGTCCGGAAGGCAGATGAGAAAAGGATTAAGTAAGAGTTCCCCAAAACGAATAGGGTCCCAGGCCTTTGACCAATGATGTCTGGGCTTTTCCTTATGTCTCCCACCTGACTTTCATAGGAATTTGTATATGTGATGTTTACCACTACATATTGGGTCATGTTGGGCTCTGAGTTTGTTGCTTCCACAGAACCAAATAGTCTCACTCTGTTTACCTTTCAACCCCTCTCCATCCAATCTATGCATATCCTGAATCCACTTATGCTTCTTTTTTGGGTCTTGGCAGGCGACTAAAGAATGAGTTACTGGAGATAAAAAGGAAAGGAGCCAAGAGGGGCAGCCAACACTACAGTGATCGGACCTGTGCCCGGTGCCAGGAGAGCCTGGGCCGTTTGAGTCCCAAAACCAATACTTGTCGGGGTTGTAATCACCTGGTGTGTCGGGACTGCCGCATACAGGAAAGCAATGGTACCTGGAGGTGCAAGGTGTGCGCCAAGGAAATGTGAGTGTCACCTATGGCTGAATAGAGAGCAGATGAGGCCCTGGTTGTGGTGAGAATTTCTTTCCTTAGCCTTTATTAGACAAGAACCATTCTTTATCCATCTATTCGTTTTCTTTTATTTCTTCCCAGAGAGTTGAAGAAAGCAACTGGGGACTGGTTTTATGACCAGAAAGTGAATCGTTTTGCTTACCGCACAGGTAGTGAGCTAATCAGGATGTCCCTGCGCCACAAACCTGCAGGTACTGGACCTGTCTAGAGATGGTTCTTGGTATGGAATCCTAGTGTATTCTGACTGGTGGCATCTTAAATCCATGGGCTCAGCCAGTTTGTGGAGAATCAAAGATTGTATTGTCATCCCTTCTGCAAGCATGGTGTACTTCAGGGGATTTGCTATGAGGGTTGTTTCCTTTTTTTCCTACTCATAACCACCACCCTGGCATACTTTTGTTTGTCTTGAAGTGAGTAAAAGAGAGACAGTGGGACAGTCCCTCCTTCATCAGACACAGATGGGTGACATCTGGCCAGGAAGAAAGATCATTCAGGAGCGGCAGAGGGAGCCCAGGTAAGAATCAAGTAATTGTTTAAAGAAATGCTTACAATATCCCTTTAATTCTTTTACTATTCTTTTTACTTCTTCTGTTTATAAAATAATAGATGTTTATTATAGGAAAACTTGAGAAGTACAGAAAATAGTAAAGGAGGGAAAAAATCATTCCTAATCCCACTGCTTATATGTAGACATTAACATTTTGGTATATTCACTTAGTTCTTTATTTTTTATAGTTTGCAGTCAGCTTTCTCAAGTTGAATAGTTTGTTCTTTATAAGAACAATTTGAAGACAAATAAAAATAACGCATACTCATTATTAAGCAACAAATCACTCACATTCCTACTACCCCAGTTTTCACATTATGTGGAAATTATTTCATGTATCTTCTATGTATATACATAACGGGTTGACTGGATGGAAAAACTGAAAAATCCTTTTAATATTGGATCATAGTATAATAAATTAAAATCATCCTGTGTAATTTAACAGAATAAAACACCAAAATAAAATGAAAGAATAGCTCATCTTCAGACAAATGTTTTTTTAAAGTAAAAGATATTAGTTGTTAACATTCCTCTAAGCTTAAGAAAAAATATTATGAAAGCCATTGAGCAGTTGGCCACTTTTTTCGTGGATTTTTTTTAGGTAACAGCCTTATTGAGATATAATTCACATACTATACAATTTGCCCGTTTTTTGTATACAATGCAATAGTTTTTAGTCTATTCACTGAGTTGTGCAACCATCCCCTGAATCAATTTCAGAAAATTTTCATCACCTCAAAAAAAAAAAAAAAACCCTTTACCCTTTTAGCTATCACCCTCTCCGATCCTTAAGCAATCACTGGTCTACTTTCTGTCTCTATATATTTGCCTATCCTGGGTATTTCATGTCAATGGAATCATACAGTATATGGTCCTTTTTGACTGGCCTCTTTCACTTAACATTAACGTTTTCAAGGTTCATCCATGTCATAGCATGTATGAGAACTTCATTCCTTTTTATAGTCAAATAATACCCATGATATGTATTTATCACATTTTATCTGTTCATCTGTTGAAGAACATTTGGATTGTTTCTACTTTTTGGTTATTAAGAGTAACGCTGGGCCGGGCGCGGTGGCTCACGCCTGTAATCCCATCACTTTGGGAGGCCAAGGTGGGTGGATCACGAGATCAGGAGATCAAGACCATCCCGGCCAACATGTTGAAACCCCATCTCTACTAAAATACAAAAAAAAAAAAAAAAAAAGCCAGATGTGGTGGTATGCGCCTGTAGTCCCAGCTACTTGGGAGGCTGAGGCAGGGGAGTTGCTTGAACCCGGGAGGCAGAGGTTGTAGTGAGCCGAGATCGCACCATTGCACTCTAGCCTGGCAATAGAGTGAGACTCCATCTCAAAAAAAAAAAAAAAAAAGTAATACTGCTATGAACTTTCATTAAAGGTTTTGTGTGGATGTATGTTTTCTTTTCTTTTCTTTTCTTTTCTTTTCTTTCCTTTTCTTTTTTGAGACGGAGTTTTGCTCTTGTCACCCAGACTGGAGTGCAGTGGCACCATCTTGGCTCACTGCAACTTTCACCTCCTGGGTTCAAGCAGTTCTCCTGCCTCAGCCTCTCAAGTAGCTGGGATTACAGGCACGTACCACCAAGCCCAGCTAATTTTCGTATTTTTAGTAGAGACGAGGTTTCACCATGTTGGCCAGGCTGGTCTCGAATTCCTGACTTCAAGTGATCCACCCGCCTTGGTATCCCAAAATGTTGGGATTACAGGTGTGAGCCACCATGCCTGGCCTGTTTTCATTTTTCTAAGATAGATACTTTGGAGTTAGTGGTCATTTAAAATATCTACCTGTTTCAATATTTAACATTATCAGTGGATGCTTTACTGTGAAAGAGGAAGCAGTTAGCTTTCTTACATTTCCCTCCAGTTATTTTCTTCCATCCCCACTATTTGTTACTCAAATTATTTTTCGTTTGTCAGGGTTTATAATATTTACATTCTCTTATATAACCATAAATCATCTGTTTGTTTTATCTGTTTGTTTCCTTTTAGTTTTATACTTAAAAGGATTGTATGCTTACAACCAGGCCTTATACCACAGCTTCTCTATTTCTGATTTATTTCTTGGTTTTCTGGATTTCATCATTGAGGAGTTCCTTCAAGAAGAGCTTGCAGGTGCTATATTTATTGTATTCTTACATGTTAAGAATGTCTGCCAGGTGCCTTTATACTTGAGTGGTATCTTGGCTGGATATTATATTCTTGAGCCACGTTTTCTTTCCCTCAGAATGTTGTAGACATTGTTCCATTGTCTTCTTCCATTGAATGTAACTGTGAATAAGTCTGAGGACACCTTGACTCTTGTTTTTCTTTCTTATGGATGAAAGAGAGAGAGAGAGAGAGAGAGAGAGAGATTAGACTTGCCTGAAAATTTTCTTTTCTTTTTCTTGAAGTTTAGTAATTTAACAAGATTATAACTCAATGGTGATCATTCTGTATCATTTTCCCCTATATGTGATATACCCTTGATGAGTTCTTTCTTCATTGCTGGAAAATTTTTCTGTATCATATCTCTGAACTCTTTTTCTTTCTGTTTTATTAGTTAAGTTCTCCACCTCAGAGATACTGGATTTTCTTATCCTCTATTTTTGTCATTTTCTTTTATTAGTGAATGGAATCGGAAAAATGGTGAAAGCAGCTAACTGTGATTAGCCCAACCCATTCCTCCATGCTATTAATTTGGTTTTCAGTTTATTTCCCTTCCCATGCCCCTTTTCCCTTCCCTTCCTTACTTTTTGCTGCTTCTAATTTAATTATTTGAGTAAATTATTTAGGTTTCGATTTGTTCTTTGCTCTAATCTTCTTTCTCTTATTTTGTTTTATCATCTTGTATTTGAATTCTTGCACTTTATTGAATTTATATTATTAGTTCCCCTGTAGTGTAAAGCACTCACATGAAACCTACTTGTTTTACTAGGGTTAATTCTTCTCCAGACATGGTTCTTCGGTTCTTCATCCATCTTGCAAATTATTTTCATTTCTCTCCACCCCATGGCTATTTATATATCTGCCAGACTATTTTACTTCATTTCACTCAACTTTAATATGGGAAGTTTTCTCTGTATCTTTTGTTTCCTCTGATACAGTGTATGTGAATTCTTCTGCTCACCTCAACTTGAAACAATTTATCTTTTCCCCATTCCCAGCTGTACTTTAGTTTAAGGACTGAATATTGCTTTTTATATTTCCTTCCTTGTAACCTGAAGGGGTGGGTGCAAAAGGCAACTTGGGGTCCTGAGTTTTGGTCTCTTGAAATTCTCTTAAATGTCCTGGTTCAGTGCTTACTTGTCCCAGATCTGGGTTAATCCCTTAGCTCATACCAGTGCCCTGGGAGATGACATTTTGCAGCAGTCTTGTCTGTCTCTGTTGGGGTTCTACAGTGGTACCTGGGGCTATAAATCTTGAAGACTTCTGTTTTTCTTGACTACTCACTCACTTAATCTGCAAATTGCTACATTGGAAGGGATTACTTAAGGAGCTTTGCTGAATTAAATCTTCTGTTTTCATAGGCATGACTTTTTGAAATCTGTGACTTGAGGCTTTATTTTTGACTCATTTGATTGTGGCGGTGAATTTTTAGCTTTTGTATGGTGTGTGTGTTTTTTCCACAAACTTTCACTCACCCAAAGGGAAATGACTTTATCATGTTTCATATGATTGTTGAAAAACAGTATAGAAATGTATAAAGTAAGTCCTCCAGTAACCTCACTGCTTCTTCCTCAGATAATTATCGTTAATAGTTGTGAATAGTTTTGGCATATGGACTACCAAACTGTCTAAATATACATATATGGGTTGGGTTCCTAAGTTTTTAATTTCTTATTTTTTAAAAAAGGATGATCCTATATACATGTTAAGTGAAAAAAAGTGAAAGAAAAAGAACTTTAAAAACTCAATAATATAGACAATCCCATAGAAAATGCACAAAATATTTGAATAGACATTTCACCAAAGACAATATAGAGATGTCAGATAAGCACATGAAAAGATGCTCAACACCTTTAGTCATTAAATAAATTTGAACTAAAAATCACAATAAGATACTACTACATACCCACTAGAATGACTAAAATTAAAAAGACTAACCATGCCAATTGTTGGTGAGGATGTAAAACAACTGGATTTAAAAAATTTTTTCTTTTCTACATTTCCTCCTTGCTATTATAAACAACTAGAATTCTTGTACACTGCTGGTGGGAATGTACAATGGCATAGCTAATTTGAAAAGCAGTTAGCAGTATTTTAAAAAGTTTGTTGTGCACCTACCTTGTGATGAAGTCATTTCATTCCTGGGTATTTACTTAAGAGAAGGGAAAATGTATGTTTGTACAGAGACTTCTACGTGAATGTTTATGGCAGCTTTGTTTGTAATAGCCCAACCCTGGAAATAACCCAAATGTCCATCAGGAGGTGAATGGATAACCGATTTGTTTATATGATGGAATACTACTCAGCAGTGGAAAAAATGAACTATTGATACATGCAACAACATGAATGAATCTCAAAACAATCATGCTGAGTGAAAGAAGCCAAGCAGTAAAGAGTACATACTGTATATGGTTCTGTTTGTATAAAAATCTAGAAAATACAAACTAGAAAGCAGTGACAGAAAGCAGATCAACACTTACAGGAAGGGTGGGAGGGATTAGAAAGGGGCAGGAGGAAACCTTTGGGAGTGATAGATATGCTCATTAACTTAATTCTGGTGATAGTTTCGCAGATATCTACATTTGTCAAAATGTCACGTTGCACACTTGAACGTGTGCAGCTTATTTTTGTCAGTTATTACTCAAAGTGTAAAAGAAAAGAATTGTAGAAAGATATAACATGAACATCTTTCTGTGTCAGCACCAAGGATCTGTTTCATTCTTTTGACATCTGTATGATGTTTCATTGTATATATGGACTGTGATTTTTATCTGCACAGCCTTGGATGAGTGACTCATCTGTTCCAGGTGATGAGGCCCCCTTTTTTCTTTGTGAGTTAGGGATAACAATGGCTTTTATTTGCTGAACCTGATTAACACATCTGACATCATCAGTCAGAATGTAATTTCTGAAACCTACTGCTTCTGGTTGTCTGTGATCTCTTGTCTCATTGGACCCAGAAGACTCTTATTTATCCTAAACATGAAAACAGATTAAGTGACCATAAATGATCTTTCCCATGAAATTATGGAGCCTCAGAGATAATTTAATTCAACCACTTTATTTTTGCAGAAAAGAAAGCAGGATAAGTGATTTACCTGAGATCATACAGATAGTTAGAGCCCAGGGCTCCCATCTCTTAGTCTATTTTTTACTGCACAGATGTCAAATAATTGCTTTTTTGCCCTTGGGTTGTTTGTATTAGCTCGGATTGGTATGTATTAATCTTTTGGAAAAAAATACAAGCAAAAAACACTCTCCATGGGCCATCGTTAAAAGTACCTCGCTGGAGGAATGGTTCTGCTTGGGTTTTTTTGGTGGGGGTGGGGTTGGGGGCAAAAGGGGAAAAAGGACAATTCTAAAGTAAAAAGTGAAATCAAGCCCCCCTGCTATGTCTCGTACTATACAGCTAATACATCTTTCAAGGAATGACCGACATTTCACCTCTTGCAAGTCCTAGGATTTCAACCCTGCTGTCTGTTTTCACAGAACTATTTCAAACATCATGTGCCAACTTGGAGAGTTTATTCGTTACTGGCTAAGACATTATATATTTTGGTTACTTCATCTTTGTGCATCTATTTGTTTGTTTGTTTGACAAATATCTATGGATGCCTACTATGTGTCAGGCATTGTTTTAGACCCTGAGATACACTGGTGAATACAAGGCCCCTTGTTTGTGGGGCTTAGATTTCTGGGGTGGGAGATAAACAGATAGTCAAGTAAATGTATGGTATTTCAGATGTTGACAAGTGCTGTGGAGAAAATGAAGTAGACCAAAGGTATAGGGAGTGCCAGGAATGAATGTGTGTACATATACTGTTTTCTTTAGGATAGCCAGGGCAAGTCTTAACAAGGTAACATTTGAGCAAAGATATGAAACAAATGAGGGAGCAAACCCTTAGGGTATCTGGGGGAAGAGCATGTAGATAGGCAAAGAAGGAGGTATAAAGATCCTAGGATGAGTTTTTGTTTGGCACTTTTGAGTAATCTGAAACTGAGTGAGCAAGAGAGGCTGAGGAAGGAGATGAGGACAGAGATGGGGTGAGAAGCAGATCATGTTAAGACTTTGGTGGCACTTGTAAGCATTCTGTCTTTTACTCCAAGTAAGAAGGATGGCTCTGAGGGACACAGCCTTATTTTGTCTTCTTTTAAAAAATGGAGGTAAAATTCACATAACATGAAATCATTTTACCAATTTTAAAGTATAAAGTTCTGTGATTGTTAGTACTTTCAGAATGTTGTGCAACCATCACCATGATCTAATTTCAGAACATTTTCACCATCCCAAATAGAAACCCAATAGCCATTAAGTAGTCACCTCCATTTACCCCAGCCCCTAATCTGCTTTCTGTCTTGATGGATTTGCCTAATCTAGACATTTCATATAAATGCAGTAATGCAATATGTGGCCTTTTGTGTTTGGCTTCTTTCAATTAGCATAATGATTTCAAAGTTCATCCATGTTGCAGCATGTATCAGAACTTCATTGTCTTTTATTGATGAATAATCCATTATATGAATGTACCACATTTTGTTTGTCTAGTCATGCATTGATGGACATTTAGGGCATTTTCACCTTTTGGCTATTAGGAATAATGCTGCTATGAACATTCATGTAACATTTTTGTGTGGACATATATTGTTCAGTTCTGTTGGGTAGGTATCCAGGAGTGGAATTGCTGGGTCATATGATAGTTTTATGTCTGAAAAGCTCATTTTGGCTGTTGAGGGAAAGCCAAAGCCAAGGGAAGAAGCAAGATTAGTTAGGAGGCTACTGCAACCATCCAAGAGCTAGATGACAGTGGTTTGGACCAGAGTAATGGCAGTGGAGCAGTGAGAACAGATCAGAGTCTAGGTATACATTGAAGAGGATTTGCTGAAAGATTTGATTTGTATTGTGAGAAAAAAAAGGAGTAACAGATGATTTTTAGCATTTTTGACTTGAGAGATGAAAGAAGGGAATTGCCATTTGATGAGACAGAGCAAAGAGCAGTTTTGGGGGGAAGATTAGGGCTTTGGTTTTGGGCTCGCTGTGTTTGAGACATCCACATGGAGACATTGAGTAGGCCATTGGGAAAACAAGTCTGGAGTTTGAGTAAGAGATAAATTTGAGACCGGGCATGATGGCTTACGCCTGTAATCCCAGCACTTTGGGAGGCTGAGGCAGATGGATCACCTGAGGTCAGGAGTTCAAGATCAGCCTGGCCAACATGGTGAAACCCTGTCTCTACTAAAAATACAAAAATTAGCCAGGCATGGTGGCACAAGCCTGTAATCCCAGTTACTCAAGAGGCTGAGGCAGGAGATCGCTTGAACCCAGGAGGTAGAGGTTGTAGTGAGCCGAGATTGTGCCACTGCGCTCCAGCCTGGGTGACAGAGACTCCATCTCAAAAAACATAAAAAATAAGTAAAAATACATATATTTGAGTTATTAGTTTATTGAGGATATTTAAAGCCATGAGACTAGATGAGATCATTTAGGAATAATTCTAGATAGAGAGGAGGAGCAGCCCGAGGAAGAAGTTTGGACATAATCTAAATATTAGAGGTCTATGGGAGAAGCAGCAGCCAGTGAGGTTGGAGGAGGAAACCAGGAGAATGTGGTGTCCTGGGAGCCAAGGGAAGTTATTTGAGATATTTGAGGAAGAATGGATTTTTTTTTTCCTTTTTCCTGCTGCTCTCACTAATTCTTTGACGTAAGGGGCCCAGGAACGATGTCCTTCCTTTGAAAGATGAGAACTGGTGTTTTGAATGCCCAGAGTCATCCATCATTAAGGCGATTAAGCTAAAAAAAAAGAATTCTGGTCACCTGAATACTGTCTTCTAGACATACTGCTTATTTATGGATATATCTCAGTCCCACTGAGGGCATTTATTCAGTAATTCAGTCAATAAAAATTCTTGAGTGCGTACTCTATGCTAGTGTCTTTTCAAGGCACTGGGAACACATCAGTAAATGAGATAGGTGGTCACTGATCCTATGGAACTTTGTCGAATGGAGGAGAAAGATACTAATTTGTTTAAATTATTGAACCAATTAAATCGTTTGTTTAAAATACATAAATAGTTACATATGTGGTGACTGTTACTAAGAAATTAGGATGCTATGGGAGCGCAGAGAAAGGTTACTAATCCAGACTTAGGATGGGGGCGTGGCCAGAGAGATCTGGAGGAATTGACATATAAGGAGAGACCTGAAGAAGGAGTAGATTGAGCCAGGTGAAAAAAAGTGGCCATTGTGAAAAGAATATCTTAGACAGATAAAAGAGGGAAGATGGAGAGCTTCAGGATATTCAGAGAAACAAAATAACTTTGTTTTTCTAAAATATAAAGCTTGAGGAGGAGTAGGGGGTGAAAGATGAGGCTGGAGAGGGTGAGCAGGGGCCAAATCATGAGGATTTTTTTTTTGCCATGCTAAGGAGTTTCAGCTAAATCCCAACAGCAATGGGGAACCACTGAAGAGTTTTAAAAGTATACTCAGGGCTGGGTGCGGTGGCTCATGCCTGTAATCCCAGTACTTTGGGAGGCCAAGGCGGGCGGATCACGAGGTCAGGAGATCGAGACCAACCTGGCTAACACGGTGAAACCGTGTCTCTACTAAAAATACAAAAAAATTAGCCGGGCATTGGGGGTGGGCACCTGTAGTCCCAGCTACTCTAGAAGCTGAAGCAGGAGAATGGCGTGAACCCAGGAGGCAGAGCTTGCAGTGAACCGAGATCGTGCCACTGCACTCCAGCCTGGGAGACACAGTGAGACTCTGTCTCAAAAAAAACCAAAAAACAAAAAAGTACCCAGCTGGGCACCATGGTACATGCCTGTACTCCCAGCTACTCAGAAGGCTGAGGCAGCAGGATTGCTTGAGCCTAGGAGTTAGAGACTGTTGTGCACTATGATGGTACCTGTGAATAGCCACAGTACTCCAGCCTGGGCAACATTGTGAGACCCTATTTCTTAATTTATTTATTTATTATATGTTTAAAGTATACTCATATTTATTTTAGAAAGATCACTCAGGCTACGATTGTGAATGGATTGGAAAGAGGCCTGACTAGAGGCAGGAGAACCTGCTTCCTTTCAATATTGGCTCTTGGTTTTTATTCTAGTGTGCTATTTGAAGTGCCAAAGCTGAAAAGTGGAAAGAGTGCATTGGAAGCTGAGAGTGAGAGTCTGGATAGCTTCACAGCTGACTCGGATAGCACCTCCAGGTGGGGTTCCCCCCATTTCCCTCATCTCCTCTAAACCCAAGTTGTGATTTTGTTCTGCATCATCAGTGTTCCTGACTTCTGTCCTCAGGAAGTTGAACGAAGTATTTTCTGTGTCCTCACCAGAAGTCTTTTAAGTAGCACGTCTACCTATTTGGCTCTGAGCACAGCTTCTTGGAACATATTGGCATCCCTAGTCAGTTCCCCCAGTACCTTGGAGTATTCTTCTTAGCCCAGTAGCAACTGATGCTGCTGTCCCTTAAGAATGAGGGTATGAGTGTTTGTGTTTGTGCAAAGTTGCCTCTCTGATCTTCTGCATTCCTCCCAGGTAAATCACATGCGAAGTGTATCTTCTGAATTTGGTTATTACGATGACCCAAGCCACTGGCTCTCCTTCCATAGAGCTTTGATTCCTGGGTAGAAGGGGAAGGGTAGGAGGTGACTTAGTTATAACTTCTGAATCTACCTCCAGGAGAGACTCTCTGGATAAATCTGGCCTCTTTCCAGAATGGAAGAAGATGTCTGCTCCCAAATCTCGAGTAGAAAAGGTAAGTTTCAGGTTATTGAGCCACCTTCCTTCCTCCCTTCCTTCCCTTCCTCCTTCACCTCCCTGTCTCCCTCCATCTTTCCCTCCCTCCCTCCCCCTCACTCTTCTCTTCCTCTTTCTTCCTTCCCTCCCTCCCTCCATTCTCTTAGGCAGAATTTAAATCAGGAATTTCAACTAAACAAATTTCAGTTCAGATTCATTTGGGAGCATTTTCTAAAGTTTTGGTTGAAATGTGTGAGAAAATAGGTTTTGTACTATTTCTAGGCATTTAATCTTTCCTTTAAGTTTGTCGTAGTTTAGCGAAAATCTGAGCCTTATTCTTCTTAAGACTGTCATTCCTTACTCACTCCTTCTTCCTATCCATCTGTCCTTTTCCATTTTCTTGCCCTTGTTCCTTCCTAGGAAACTCAGCCTGGAGGTCAAAATGTGGTATTTGTGGATGAGGGTGAGATGATATTTAAGAAGAACACCAGAAAAATCCTCAGGCCTTCAGGTAACTGGTTTTCCTTACTGGTCTTTTGAGACTGAAGTTCTGAGTACCCTTGATGGGCTCTTGGTATGAATAAGTCTCTTTGATTTGGCTTTTTTGGTCTTCCCCTCAGAGTACACTAAATCTGTGATAGATCTTCGCCCAGAAGATGTGGGACATGAAAGTGGCTCCTTGGGAGACAGAAGCAAATCCGTCCCAGGCCTCAATGTGGATATGGTAGGTGCCCTTATATTTTACTTGGTCACTACATGAAATTTTACTTATCTGGAGTTGGCTTTAGTACCTGATATTCTCAATCAACCTATTTAATTATTTAGGAAAAGGCAACATGAAACTTGATACCCCCAAGTTTCTAAAGGAAAGGACTGTCTTTGCTATCTCTTTTTTTTTCTGTTTTCTTTTTCTTTCTTTCTTTTTTTTTTTTTTTTTTTTGAGACGGAGTTTCGCTCTTGTTTCTCAGGCTGGAGTGCAATGGCATGATTTTGGCTCACTGCAACTTCCACCTCCTGGGTTCAAGCAATTCTCCTGTCTCACCTGAGTAGCTGGGATTACAGGTGTGCGCCACCATGCCCGGGTAATTTTTTGTATTTTTAGTAGAGATGGGGTTTCACCATGTTGGCCAGGTGACCCAGGCTGGTCGCAAACTCCTGACCTCAGGTGATCCACCTGCCTCGGCCTCCCAATTTTTTTTTTTTTTTTTTAAGAGAGAGCATCTCACTCTGTTGCCCAGACTGGAGTGTAGTAGCACAATTATAGCTCAGTGCCACCTTGAACTCCTGAGCTCAAGCTATCCTCCCACCTCAGCCTCCTGAGTAGCTGGGACTATAGGCGTGAACCATCATACCCGGCTACTTTTTTTTTTCTTTTTTTTTGAGAGATGGGGGTCTCACTGTGTTCCCAGCCTGGTCTGGAACTCCTGGGCTCAAGTGATCTACCCGCCTCTGCCTCTCAAAGTGCTGGAATTACAGACGTGAGCCACCACACCTGGCCATCTCTTTTATTTTCTAATAAATTGCTGGATATATGGCTGGGGCTCAAATAAATACTTCTTTTGATTAAAATGTAAAGAGGGTTGGGGAAAGTCAAATGGAAAAGAGTTATAGCTTCTATGAAAAACATTAAATATTCTTATCTTATTCTTTTGAGATATGAGAAGGATGGTTGGAATAGAGCTGGGAACCCTGAAATGGGAAGACATGTAAAAAGAAGGATATGAGGCCGGGCACGGTGGCTCACGCCTGTGATGTCAGCACTTTGGGAGGCCAAGGCAGGTGGATCACCTGAGGTCAGGAGTTCGAGACCAGCCTGGCCAACATGGAGAAACCCCGTTTATACTAAAAATACAAAAATTAGCCGGTTGTGGTGGCGGGTGCCTGTAATCTCAGCTACTCTGGAGGCTGCGGCAGGGAGAATTGCTTGAACCCAGGAGGCAGAGGTTGCGGTGAACTGAGATTGCGCCATTGTACTCCAGCCTGGGCAACAAAAGTGGGACTCCGTCTCAAAAAAAAAAAAAAAGAAAAGAAAAGAAAAAAAGAAAAAAAAGAAGTATATGTGCATATGCATACACACGACAACTCAGAGCTTTAAAGGAAAGATATTATTCTTTGAAGCTAAAGAAAAGTCTTTCTTTTATTAACTCTGAATCTACATTTATTGTTCCAGGAAGAGGAGGAAGAAGAAGACATTGACCACCTAGTGAAGTTACATCGCCAGAAGCTGGCCAGAAGCAGCATGCAAAGTGGTTCCTCCATGGTAAGTTCTATTAGGTCTGTGGTTACAGGCATGTTGGGGTACTAGGAAGAAAAGAAGCACCTCCCTAGAGCAGACTCGGAACCTGGGGAAACCATCCTAGTCACTCTTTTCAGGTAAGTAAGATCATTTGTTTGTTCCTATCCTCAGTTTAGACTATAGGTGCTTAGCGTACATCTAGGTGACTTCCTGAGTCCCCACCTGGAGATTATGACATTGGATAATTAAGGCTTGGGACATTTTTCATCACAGCTTTGTGAACAATAACCTTAACTTATCCTCTGAAGGGGTACCCAGGCTATGAAGTGAGCAAGATCAGATTTCGTCATCATAGCCCATTCCAAATTCTCAACATTAGAGGAAAGTGACTGTCATGAAAGGGGCTCTGGCAGGGTTAATCGACATCAGGGTATGGTTAACAAGTAGTAATACCAGTCAGGATAATGAAGTTAAAGGAACATTTAAGAATCAGGGCCTGGTTCTGTCATAAGCATGAAGATTGATATTTAGGGAAATAGGAACAAGGGTGAACAGAATTTGTTCACACTCACACATGGGAAGAGAATGTCAGCTCACATGACCGATTACTACCAGAGAGGAAGGTGCCTTTTCACTTCTGGTGGGGTTTCCTCCCTCCCACTCACTTCCAATTCTGGCCAAATCTCTTTTCTCTATAGGCCCTGATAGACATAAAGTGGATAAGAGAAACCCACAGATAATTAAGGCACCTTGTTTTAGTTAGTGACTAGCCCCCTTCTAGCTGGTGTTTTAGTGTATATAACGCATTCCCCAAATGGACTTACCTGCGCCTTGCCTCTGCTCCCTGCCCACCTCCTGGGGCAGGTGAAAATGAACACTAACATTTGTAAAAAGAGGAGAGGAAGAGAAGCTAAGAGGTAGGTGAGCCATGAGCTGATTTATTCACCTGAACAGTTGTAAGTGCTGGTAGTTCTCTCTTACCCTCTGGGTCAAGGAATGTCAGCAGCACTGGCTTATTGCAGGGGCTTCTGAAACTTCTGTTGAGTGACTGTGGCTTTATCATGAGGGAAGATGTGAGTGATGTGGGCGGGGGAGTGTGCCTTCCCCAGATGTTCGTGGGTGCTTTATCTTCAGAGTACAATCGGCAGCATGATGAGCATCTACAGTGAAGCTGGTGATTTCGGGAACATCTTTGTGACTGGCAGGATTGCCTTTTCCCTGAAGTATGAGCAGCAAACCCAGAGTCTGGTTGTCCATGTGAAGGAGTGCCATCAGCTGGCCTATGCTGATGAAGCCAAGAAGCGCTCTAACCCGTGAGTGCTTCTGGAACCTGACTGATGCTCTGAGACCAGAGACCAGACCCCGGCATCTGTCTGGGCACTCTCGAACAGAGCTTATCTGTTTCTGGGGGAGCAGGGAGGTGTGATGTAGGAAAAGAACCAGGATTGGGAAAAAGCAAGAATGGCATGTCTAAGAGGGCTTGAGGTGACTTTTTTGTCATCACATGTCACCATGGCATATTTATATGGAGAGCAGGAAAGTGAAAAGCAGGCTTGAGAAAAGCCAGCAAATTACTCAGTACTCTCTTTGGTTTCTAGATATGTGAAGACTTACCTTCTGCCTGACAAGTCCCGCCAAGGAAAAAGAAAAACCAGCATCAAGCGGGACACCATTAATCCACTATATGATGAGACCCTCAGGGTAAGTATCTAGACCCCAAGGGTAAGAGAACTTGTTCTGTCTTGTGCCCTAAGCTGTAGCTATTCCTCTGCAACATGGCCAGGTGACACGGATTTCAGTGGGCCATATCTGTGTCTGAGGATACATCGGGTATCTGTTCACATCCTGAACTCCCAGTGAAGAGAACAAAGGCGATCTGCCTTTCCTGGATTGTTGTGAAGTTGGAGATTCACATGACCACAAATCTCATTTTAAAAAGACATTTGAGATAAGGCGTCTCCTTGGCAGTTCTTTTTGGACGATCCAGTGTTATCTCATCCACTCAAGAAAAAATTAATTTTCCAGGTCCTTCTATGGAATATGGTAGGTTTTTATAAAATGGGTTAAGTTGAGGCTTTGAGTCAGGAAACTCAAAGTGCTTAGGGAATATAAAGTAATTTGGTATTCAGGACTAGTGACTTCAGGAATGGTTGCTCAGGTTTTGGAATAATCTTGTCTGAAGAATTACCCTAAACTAATCATCTTGGGCTTCTACTTTCCCTTCACAGTATGAGATCCCAGAATCTCTCCTGACTCAGAGGACCCTGCAGTTCTCAGTTTGGCATCATGGCCGTTTTGGCAGAAACACTTTCCTTGGAGAGGCAGAGATCCAGATGGATTCCTGGAAGCTTGATAAGAAACTGGATCATTGCCTCCCTTTACATGGAAAGGTAGTCTGCTTTAACAACTCCTGCAGTTTGGATCTGAGGTAGAATTGTCTGCAGTAGCCTCTGCTGGTCTATGTTGGTAGCGTCTTTGAATGTAGTCTTCTCTGGAGTTCTAGTGCCCCCTGCTGCTGTTTCTGAGTTTGACAGCAATTTCAGAGGCATTTCTATATCAAGTGTGAGTTCTGTGTAAACCAGGCAAAGTATGAAGCCATGGTGTTGCTTTGAAAAAATTTTCATATGTGTATCAAGCTTTGTCTCCTAACCTTCCAGAATCTGGGTGTATCCTAACATCCTAACTCGCACCTCTTCTCCAAGCTAACCTTCTGTGTATATCCTAATCTGTATCCTTTTGCCAAGCCACCGCTTTACTTCCAAATGGGAAGTAAAGCAATTCATGGAGCTCCAATTGCTATGCTCTTGGTTACAGAGGCCAGGGAAATATTACTTTGGAGATGGCACCTCGGGCCAGAGTGTAGCAGTATGGCATAATCATGCCTGGGATCTGAGTGTAGACCTGTATTGGAATCCTGGTTCTGTCACTGGCCAACTAGATGAGTCCCTTAACTTATAAAATAATGTAGGGAAATCATCTGGCTAAGAAGAAACTGCTAAAACAGAGGACTTATTCAGCAACTTCTTGATTATCAGAACTATACAATGGCATAACAAAGTTCATCTTTAATTTTTTTTACACTAGCGTTTTAAATGTGGGATGGTTTTACATGGTCCATAGACTATCTTTGGGAAGTTAGATGAGAAACTAGTCATAGTGGCTGCCTCTAGGAATGGAGACTGAGGTAGAAGGAATATTTAGTTTTCTCTATATCCCCTTTTTAAGCATTTGAACTTTTTACCATATTAAAAAAAATAAGCAAAAAAGGACTTATGTACACATGGTTCGAAATTAAAACAACATAAAGTATATTAAAAGGAAAGTAGGTTCCATTCCTTAGAAATAACCAGTGTTAATGCTACTTGTGTATCCTTCTATAAATTTTTTATGGCTGGGTGTGGTGGCTCACGCCTGTAATCCCAGCACATTGGGAGGTGGAGGCAGGCGGAACACCTGAGGTCAGGAGTTCGAGACCAGCCTGACCAACATGGTGAAACCCCGTCTCTACTATATGCAAAAAAATTAGCTGGGCGTGGTGGCTCAAGCCTGTAATCCCAGCTACTTGGGAGGCTGAGGCAGGAGAATCGCTTGAACCCAGGAGGCGGAGGTTGCAGTAATCCAAGATTGCGCCTTTGCACTCCAGTCTGGGCAACAGAGTGAAACTCCATCTCAAAAAAAAAAAGAAAGAAAAAAGAAAAAGAAATTTTGTATTAAGCAGCACAGATATGCATCCGTGTATTTACATGTATATTTTTTCTTTTTTTACACAAGTGGGCTCACATGTACCTCATTGTACACATCTTTGTTTTTTCATTTAACAATATATCATGGGCATCCTTTTGTGCCATCACATACAGATCTATCTCATTTTAATTGCTGCTGCATAGTGTTTTTTCATGTGCCTGTATTATAATTTATTTACCATTCCCCGACTAATAGGCATTTAAGTTGTTTGAATTCTTTTTCGCTCTTAAGACTATGCTGTAATATATCTTGGTCTTCTTTTGTGAATGTAACTGTCAGAGAAATTCCTGTTGGTGGAATTGCTGAGTGAAAGGAAATATACATCCAATATTTTGATAGCTGTTGCCCTTGCAAAAAAAAAAATAGTGACAACATTAAATTTGTCCCTTTAAATACTAATAAAAACAGGAATTCGTTCAGTAGCACAGTAGGATGACTATAGTCAACAAAAATATGTGTATTTCAAAATAACTAGAAGATTTGAAATGTTTCCAATGCAAAGAAATGATAAATGTTCAAAATGATGGATGTAACAAAATATCACATGTACCCCATAAATACATACAAATATTATACATCAGTAAAAAGACAGGAAAGAAATTATTACCAAACTATAACATATTATTACAAATTTAGAATTTCTTAACCATTTGGCACCCAAGTCATTCTCTACAGTCAATATAATTATATTGGAAATGTCACTGTAAATCATCATGAACTACTGCCATGAAACTGTTTTATATAAAGAGAAGAAATCACATTAACATGGAGGTATTTGCTCTTTGCAAATATTTGGAGCCAGAATAAAAATGTGCTACTAAAATAAATATGCCAGTTTCTAGCTAATGCTAAACTCCAATTTTTAAGCATCCACTGAAACTCACAGAACTTTTCTAAAAAATTAATTTTCTAGAAATGAATAAATTGTGTAGACATTTTATAAACAACGGAAAGACCACTCCCATATTATATATCGATTTTAACTTCTACATTTGTTGATTCTGGTTTTGTTTTTGTTTTTTCCCTAGCAATCCATTTGCTCGTATTCAGTTTTCCCTTGCCTGCATCTACCTCCTGATTCTTTTGTCTCTCTCACATATATTAAACTGTGTGTTCTGGGTATGTGGTATGTTGATCCAAACCTGTGGGGATTATGCCTTCCTAGCATTGGTGAGGACCTAGGTTAGAGGAACCCCAATTAACACAGGCAAGGCCAAGTGCGGTGGCTCTTGCTTGTAATCCCAGCACTTTGGGAGGCTGAGGTAGGCAAATCACTTGAGCTCAGGAGTTTTGGACCAGCCTGGGCAACCTGGCAAAACCCCACCTCTACAAAAATTAGCTGGGTGTGGTGGTGTGCGCCTGTAGTCCCAGCTACTTGGGAGGCTGACGCTGGAGAATCACTTGAGCTTGGGAGGCAGAGATTGCAGTTAGCTGAGATTGCACCATTGCATTCCAACCTGCCTGGGCTGTGGGAGTGAAACCCTGTCTCAAACAAAAACAAAAACAAGAACAAAAACAAAAACAAAAACAAAACAAGCAGGTGAAAGGGCACCTTTAGTCTGCATCAGCTCATGCTCTGGATACTAAAGCATAAGGAACAAAGTCATGCAGAGAGATCCAGTAGAGTAAACCAGTTCTGCCAATCAAAGCCAAAGACAATAGGCCACTTGCTGCTCATCCCAGAAATTCATTCGTTCACTCTTACATTCATTCAGTAAATATTTGTGGAGCACCTACTATGTGCCAGATACTTTGCTAAGTGTTGGGCATACTAGGATGAACAAAAATAGGCTTGATTTCTGTCTCTTGGCACTTCGACTCTAGTGGTAGAGACAGACATTGATCAAAGGTAATTTACATAAATGCAAAATTTATAATTGTGGCATATTCAAATTCGTGTAACAGAGTTTCACCTATCCTTCAACTCCTTGCAAGCCCTCCTTTTTTCTTTTTTTGGGGGGAGGGACAGGGTCTGGCTCTGTCACCCAGGCTGGAGTGCGGTGGCACGATCTTGGCTCACTGCAACCTCTGCCTCCCGGGTTCAAGTGATTCTCATGCCTCAGCCTCCCAAGTAGCTGGGATTATAGGCCCACACCACCCAGTCGGCTGATTTTTGTGTTTTTTGTAGAGACGGGGTTTTGGTATGTTGCCCAGGCTGGTCTTGAACTCCTGGACTCAAGCATTTGCCCACCTCAGCCTCCCAAAGTGCTGGGATTACAAATGTGAGCCACTGCCCCTGGCTGAAAGCCCTCTTTCTCTCTTTTTTTCCCCCCAACAAGCCCTCTTTTTAAAAATACAAAGTATTTGAAATACCATACAAATGATATGAACTATTCACATTAAAAAGACACTAAATGTTTATTTGAGTAAAAAGGGGAACATCGTCTTTCATTTCCCTATTCTGTTCCCTCCCTAGAGGAAACATTGATAAGTTTGTTCGTATCCTGGGTTTTTCTATGCAGTGTGGTATAGTGTTTAAAAGCATGGACTCTGGAACCAGTCTGTCTGAATTTGAATCTTGGCTCTGCTGATTACTAACTGTGTGACCTTGGGCGAGTTACTTAGCTTCTCTGTTCCTCTCTTCCATCACTTGTAAAATGGGGATAATAGTACCTATCTCATAGAGACAGTCATCAAACAAAATGATACACCCAAAGTACTTATAACAGTGCCTAGCACATAGTAAGGGCTAACATAAGTGATAATGGTAATCGTTATTTACATACATTTATAGTCACATATACAAATATGAATATATTTTAATATAAGTGGAACATTTTTCTGCATCTTGCTTTGTTGACTTGACCCTATGTCTTGAATATCTTTCCATGTCAGCATGTACAGATTCACTGCATTCTTTTTTGATGATTGCGTGCCATATGCCATACAAGGACACTACAATTATTCATTTAACTCTTTCTATATTGATTGACATTTAGGTCGTTTCCACTTTTTGGCTATTACTAACAATGCTGGTAGCAAGATTCTCCGTCATGCTGTCAGTCCTTCATGAGTTTGTATGGCAACCTTGCCTGAAGATCTTTGAGAGTATTTGGAATAGAGTAACTATACCCCCAAAGTGGCATAATAGTGGGTATTGCAGAAGACTCTTTGTTGGTTCTGCCCTGTTTCCTTATAAAGAAACTGCCACAGAAACCTGTGGCTGCCATGGCCTAGGGACCCTGGATTATATTCATATGAAGAAGGATCCTCTTTTGCCCTGATGCTGTTCTTGGGGGGTAATTTTAGAATTTTCTCAGGGAGAAGTCCCAGCAATTCCTGAGAGACCCAGCTTGACCTGTTGGGTTTCCCTGTGTTTCAGATCAGTGCTGAGTCCCCGACTGGCTTGCCATCACACAAAGGCGAGTTGGTGGTTTCATTGAAATACATCCCAGCCTCCAAACCCCCTGTTGGAGGTGACCGGAAAAAGAGTGAGTTTTCTTTGGGGTCCTGGATTTAGCTGTCAGTCTTCTGCACAGGATCTGTGCGAGGCCGGTGCTTGCTACTGGCTAGCACTGTTGAAGAGACCAGATTGGGGTGCTCCCTGGATCTGCTAGGGAGGTTCCTTTACTAAGGAAGCCTCTCTGCGTTTTTCCAACCAGAAGAGAATGCCTTAGGGTTGGCATTCTTTTCTTTTTTTAGGCTATTAAATGGACTTGGTCTTGGTCCAGCTGTGGCAAGCTACTAAGAGGGCAGAAGAGAACAGAAACTTTGGGGCTGAGAAGGGTGGCTGGGAGAGGTGGTAAAGTATGAAGGACAGGAAGTTGAAAGCTGGGGAAGAATAATTCAACATGCCAGCCACTGGGTTAGTGACTACGGTTGTGTAGATGAGTAAAACATATTTGCTTTCCCTTGAAGAGCTTAAGTTTTGGCAAGAAATACTGTCATGTGCTAAAAGGACACAGATATAGGAGCCGTCAATTATGTCTGGTTACATTTGGGAGAGTTTTGAAGAAGTAACATTAAAACTGGATCTTAAAACTTTACCAGACAGAAAAGGAGCAGGATGAGGAGAGAAGAGCATTTTTAGAAGAGGGGATAACATAAGCAAAGGTTTTAAAAAGGCATGGTAAATGTGGGGTTGTGAGTGTGTCCCTTATTTTAGTGGGACTGGAGTTTTGGTACACTAGATGTGGGTGTGGGGCTGGAATTGGACATGAGGTGGGAGCCTGACTGAAGAGGGCCTTGAACATAAAGAGTTTCACTTGATCCACTGGCAATGTGTCGCCTAAGTTCTTTGAAAAAATACACCTTTGGCAGAGTCACATCTAGAAGGTTTGGGGGGAATCGATGATATCCCCAATGAGGGTATGTAGAATGACTAGAGAAGAGAGGCAAGTATAGA
Source organism: Macaca mulatta (assembly GCF_049350105.2). NCBI lineage: Eukaryota > Metazoa > Chordata > Mammalia > Primates > Cercopithecidae > Macaca > Macaca mulatta. The sequence goes on along the minus strand of NC_133426.1, from coordinate 107,536,180 downwards.
ACCAGAGAGATCAGCAACATTTTGAAGCATGAAGAGAGAAAGAAGCACCAGTGAAGTAAAAGGTTATCAGGAGAGAGCTTCAAGAAGAAGGGGCGGGGGTTATCAACAGTATTGAAATACTACAGGGAGGTCAGACCAGATGAGGTCTGAGAAGACATGGCCAATTGGCATTAGATTGCATTTTCAGTGGATCAGTGAAAGCAGAAACCAGATTTCACTAGAAACTAGGGTGAGTGAATGGGCAAAGAAGTAGAGGTGGTAAGTGTGGACTTTTTTTCCCTCAGGATAATTGATGGTGAAAGAAAGTAGAGACATGGATAATAGCTTGAAGAAGAGATAAGGTTAAAGGGAGCTTTTCTTTTAGAAGTACTTTTTCAAAGAGATGAGATTAGTATATATTTAGACTGAGGGTTAGGGACTAGTGGAGAAAGAGATATTTCAATTGGGAGGTGGGGATTGAAATTGATGATGCCTGGTGTGTCCTGTGAAGTAGGGGTGGAATCAAGAACTCAAACGGAGTTCCCTCTTTTTTAAATAATTGAACAAATATCAGGCAACTTTATGTCTCTAAACCTCAATTTTCTCATGTACAAAATGAGGACCAAAATAGTGTGACTCTCCTAGAGTTGTTTTGAGAATTAAATGCTTAACATGGTATCTGGCACATAGCCAGTTTTCAATAGGCATTTATTGATATTGTGGTTGTTATTAATACAGCGCCTATTGCTTACTGGCAGGCACTGTGCTAGGCACTGAGGAAACAGGACAGGCATGGTTCTGTTATGGAGCTCGCTGCCTTTAGGAGCAAGGAAAGAAAGTGCTGCATAAACAAAGCTAAACCTAGAAGATAAACCTAGAAGTGTAAGGGGCTCACTTGCTATGGCTGACATCCCTTGCAGGTAAAGGTGGGGAAGGGGGAGAGCTCCAGGTGTGGATCAAAGAAGCCAAGAACTTGACGGCTGCCAAAGCAGGAGGGACTTCAGACAGCTTTGTCAAGGGGTGAGTCCCTAGACCAGCCCCAAACTAACCAGTTTCAGAACAAGAGAGCTAAGAGAAGAACCCAATTTAACTTTCTCTGTGGATATTATCCAGTGTGTCTTACCACTCCCGGCAACAAAATTTGTTCCTGAAATTAGGTAATGACAAAACCTCCACCACCTTTGCACTGCTCTGAGCCCAGTTTGGACTGGGCTGTAGACTTGATATTCCAAATAAGAGAGTTGTAGACAGGTTCTGACTTTTGTCTGACTCATGCTCTTAATTAATTCTGGGTAAAAACCTGTGCCTTCTGACTGTCTAGATTTGGGAGCTCAGGGCTTTGTTTCCCACAATTTTTAAGCTTTCCCCAAATGACAGATTTGACTTAATTTATCTAGAAATCATGTTTGGTTAAGCTTATAGATATTACTGTTGGTTTTATTTAAAGAGATAAATTGTCTAGTAGAAACAGAGCCAAATATTTAAAACCCATTTTCAGTGGAGCACAGAATAGCCTCACTAATACTATTACATTCATTTTCTGTCTAGGTTAAAGGAATTGAATCAGGTGAATGATCTAGTAGAGATAGTGGGAACTCTGCTTCAGCAGATTCAAGGAGGGGCGTGTGTACTAGGATCTGGATGTGGGTTCATCTTCCTGGGCTAGACCTGTGGTAGGGGAAAGGGGAATTTAGAGAGATAACTGCCAGCTTTGAGTAGGCTATTGATTACTCCCCACCCTCTGCCAGATACCTCCTTCCCATGAGGAACAAGGCCAGTAAACGTAAAACTCCTGTGATGAAGAAGACTCTGAATCCTCACTACAACCATACGTTTGTCTACAATGGTGTGAGGCTGGAAGATCTACAACATATGTGCCTGGAACTGACTGTGTGGGACCGGGAGCCCCTGGCCAGCAATGACTTCCTGGGAGGGGTCAGGCTGGGTGTTGGCACTGGTGAGATCCCCTCCCTCATCCTCACTTGTTTGAAGGCTTCTTGTCTGTTTGACTCCTATTACCACCCCCAGCCCCCCAACACAAAGCTCCTCTGTGATGACAGTTGTCTTCTTTCCTTTCAGTTAACATTCAGCCAATACTTATTGAGTGCCTACTATGTGCCAGGACTAGGGGAAGGCTGAGCTCATACACTGATATATGCACAGACAAATGTAACCCTGATTGCCAGGAACTCCATAATCTTCCCACCAAAAAAATCTACAAACCTGCCTATATGTATGTACCTATACATTCCATCTTCCCTCCTGTTAATAATGAAACAAGGGTCCTTGCTAGCAAAAGCCAAGCTCTCTCCAAGTGCTCTGGGCCACCTCCCCCCACCCTTCTCAATGACCTCACTTCTATAATCTTCATCTCTCAGTTTCATCCTCCCTACCTACCAGTGGTGAATACAGATATGCTCTGGTATTTCCAATCTTATGAAACAAAAATAAACCTTCCCTTGACCACATGTTGCCCTTCTAGTTTCTTAGAAAGAATTGTCTCCACTTCTCACCTCTCCTTCAGCTCTCCTTCACTGTGATCTGCTTTTGTCCCATCACTCTGCTGAGCAGTTGCTCTTGCCAAAGTGGTGTTCTCATCTCACTAGAATTTTCAGCACTATTTAACATAGTAGATCACTCCTCTTCACTTGAAACACTGAACTTCTATTGACACTGCATTCTGATTCCCTTTTAAGTTACTGCTCACCCCTTCTCAGTTTTCTTTGTAGTTGCTGCATTCTATACCCAAACTCTAAATGTTGGTGCTTGGTAGAGCTTAGTCTCGGATCCTCTTCTTTGCCCTCTGTCCAGTCTCTGCACTTGTATATTAATACACTTACATATTAATAATCACACAGAACATTTAACATAAAGCATATAGACTGATGTTTTTACACATGTAAGTCAATTCATGTCAGTCCCCTGTTAAAACCCCTCAGTGGCTTTCTGTTGTGCTTAGAAAACAATCCAAAGTTCTTACCATGCCTGCAGGTCCCTGTGTAACCTGTGCCCTCTATTCCTTTCTGATCCGTCTCATATCACTCTTCCCCTTGCTCACTATGCTTCAACCACATAACTTTCTGGTCTCCAAATATACCAAGCTCATTCCCACTTCAGAACCTTTGCAATTATTGTTTTCTCTCAATGGAAAGTCTGGTTCCTTCTCATCCTTCAGGTCTTGGTTCAAATGTCACTTTCTCAGAGAGTCCTCAGACCACTCTATCTGCACAGTAGGTCCTGAATCAGGCACTACACATCACCCTGTTTATTTACATCATAATGTTAATCTCACTATCTGAAATACTCTTATTTACTTGTATGTTTTCTATCTTCTCTATTCCAATGAAAGTTGCCTGAGGACAGGGACGTTTTCTGCTTTGTTTACTAGTATCTCTAGAGCCTAGAAGAGTACCTGGCACACAGTAGGCACTCAATAAATGTTTGCTGAATTAATGGGTGAATATACAAGAGAATAGGAATGGGGCCACATATGATCCTCACTTCTGACCTGGAGTCTGCAGCTAGAGGAAAGGTGTTTAGCTTTAAAAGAAAAAAGTTGGCCGGGCACGGTGGCTCGCGCCTGAAATCCCAGCACTTTGGGAGGCTGAGGTGGGCGGATCATGAGGTCAAGAGACTGAGACCATCCTGGCCAACATGGTGAACCCTGTCTCTACTAAAAATACAAAAAAATTAGCTGGGCGTGGTGGTGCAGGCCTGTAGTCCCAGCTACTCTGGAGGCTGAGGCAGTAGAATCGCTTGAACCCAGGAGGCGGAGGTTGCAGTGAGCCAAGATCACACCACTGCACTCCAGCCTGGTGACAGAGCGAGACTCTGTCTCAGAATAATAATAACAATAATAATAAAAGAAAAAGTTTAAGTACATTTGGCAGTAGCTCTGGCATGAGGTGTCAGGCGCTAGAACTCTGTAACAGCCTCAGAATACAAAGTCTCTAGTAACTGCATGCCATTTGGAGTCTGATTTCATCAACCCAGAGTCTCTTGACAAGAGTCTCAGGAGTACAGGTGAGGGAGCACTTCCCAGACTGCTGTGCCCATCAGCCCATCTTCACAGGAAACTGTCTATTATGGGGTGGCTACTCTTGCTGTACAACCCATCTTCCCTGGTGGGCTGAGAGTGGGGCCCCTCTTTAGCCTCCTCTGGTGTTTCTCCTCAGGGAACAGTAATGGGGAAGTGGTGGACTGGATGGACTCGACTGGGGAAGAAGTGAGCCTGTGGCAGAAGATGCGACAGTACCCAGGGTCTTGGGCAGAAGGGACTCTGCAACTCCGTTCCTCAATGGCCAAGCAGAAGCTGGGTTTATGAGTCCCTGTCCTCTTCTGCAGGTCCAGCCCTGGCAAGGGCCAGGCAGAGGAAGTGAAGAAACCAAGAGCAAAGATTTATAATTTAATGTGTGTGTATAGATATGTGTGTGTGTGTGTGTGTGTGTGTGTGTGTGTACATGTACAAACATGTATTTTCTGCAAATCTCATTATGCTGGCTAGAGTGATGCAGACTTGTTCTCCTTTTTAAAGCAGTCTCAAGAATAAGCATCTCTTCAAAATGTTTCTGTGTATAATCTAGTATATTTTCAGAGTCCATTTTTTCTTATGTCTTTATAAGGTTTACTTAAAAACATCTTTTAAAACAAGCTTTTATCTTCTGTCTTGCTATCATTGTTCCTACTTCCCTAGGAAACCCTGGCTACCTTTGGCATTAGGACCAGTCTGGGTTTTAAGGCTCTGGGAAGCAGGGTTGGGTTACTAAAGACAGAGGAATGTGGGGGAGAGGTGAGTAGTTCCTTCCTCTTTCTCCTCTCTGGTTTATGCTTTTAACTTATTTTCTACCTTGATAAACTTCTGGAACTTGGCTTTTAAATTTAACTGTTCTAGTTTTTAAGCAGTTTCCACCTTGCTTTGGTCTAATGCTTTTCTTTGAAATGCTAACAGAATTCCCAAGCTTTTTCCAGTTCTAGACATCTTTACTAGACCTTTGGGGGACTCTTATAATGGAGCTGCTTTAGAAAAGCACTTTAATTAGATAATGTATTTTGACTAAAAGTCATGAGCATGCCCAGTGAGAGCTTCTAGCTGATCTCAGAGGACTGGAGTGACTGAGGGTAAAATGTCTCACAGCCCATGCTGAATTTTCTGTATTTTAAACTGATACTGCAGTCATTGGAGAGAGAGCTCCTCATTTCTCGAATGAAAGATGAGATATATTCATCCTCATGTACCACATCTGTCTTAGTGTTTGTGTCTGGGGTGTGTTATCAGACAGCATGGTCTACATACCACTGTGTCAGTCAGAAGAACCAAGTGTTATCTCAACTGGCCCAGTGTTTCTCCAGGCTGGGGACTGTTAAGGGCTCTAAGGGAATGTAGACAGAGTCTCCCTGTGGTTCTGACTTCCTGCTTGATGAGCTTTCAGTTCCTGTTTTTGCTATTGTTTCCTAAATTTGACCTACATATTACATGGGTGTAGTGTGTTGAGGCTTTTCAAAGAAGGGTCTAGTGAGCTAAGTTTCATCTTCTGGTACTCACTGATCCAAACTGACCTTTCTGTTCTTATAAGCGTTTCTAGCCAAAGTTGTGTGTGGAAGGAGTGTATAGCAGAGAGGAAATCCCTTTCAACAGAGTCAGCTGCTAACTGATTTCCTATAAGGACACTGGATTAAGGGCAGCTACAATGGTTTCTATTGTATGTATGAACCGAATGGAGGAATGTTTTCAAAGATTGATTTGGTGTGGATTGCAATTGTAATGGAAGGCATAACTTGGGATCCCAGGCTGTAACTTGCTCTTTTGTTTCCCACCCCCCGACATGTACGTGTGCTTTAATAAAGCTTTCTCACTTGTCAAATGTTTGTGTTTGTTAGTTCTATAAATGCTTTTGTCTCTGATGTCCCAACTCACTGTTGCTTTTCCCATGGCTTGAAGGATAAGAACCAAAGTGATAAATGCTCTTCCCTAACCATCCTGTGCTGATTGAAGAAAATTTGCCTTTTCCCGCATTGCTGCCTGATACCTTAAATGCCTGATACCTTTGCTGAGCTTGATCCCTTGTCCTTTGTGTTTAGTATCTAAGGAGAGAACTGAGAAATCATCCTAAAAGTGGCACCACTTTTCTATCTCGTAACAAAGGAACCCTTCCTTTAGCTTTGTAGACACTCCTATACTGGAGGAAGGAGAGAGATGTTCATACAGGAGGTGAGGGAAGACATTCCCTACTATAAGCACTTCTTTCTGGATCCTTCAATTTCTCTGGGAGGCGGGGACTTTTTCTTTTACTCCTCCTACCATTATGTAGTTTTGAGAGAGAAATAACACAGGTGCCAAGTAACCTAGCTCAGAAATAAGGCTCTTGATTTCTAGGTAGAACCCAAGCAATTCTTGACCTCTTGTGCAAAAGGGCATTAATAGATGTCAAATGCTGCTTATGTACAAGGCTTCATATACTATTTCTTTAATTTCTCCAACCACTTTATGAAGTAGGAAATCTTCCCTTTTTACAGATGAGGAAACTCAAGCCCACTGTCACGTGACAGAGTTGGGCTTTGAACCGAAGTCTGACTACTGCACCATGCGGCCTCCTGTGAGAATGATATGTGTGTGATGGGTGAAGAGTCAAAGGAAGAGATGACTCATCTCTTCTAAAATATATTAAATAAGTTCAATTTACAAAAAGTAGGACAATCAGAATGCTTTGGATATTACCTAGCCAACTTAGTGACTGTACTGCTTGTGAGTGAGTGTGTGTGTATGTGAGAAAGAGACAGAGAAGTAGGGGAGAGGGACAGGCAGGATAAGAGAGAGTGGGGCATGGGGGAGAAGTGGAGGAGAGGTGGGTAGAGAGAGAGGTACAATATATACAGGGGTCGGGGTAGCCCCTTTGGGTCTGGCTGTGGGCCTTATTCTGCTGCTGTCTCTCCCCTACTTTAGAAGTTAGGATTTCTCAAGTCCTCATCTTCAAAGGACTACAAAGGAGGTTACTGTAAAACTTTACATAAAGAAAGCAAGATTGACTTGCCTTGACTATTCAAAATGAAATTAAACAAAAGCTCCTCAGTTGCATATAAATGTTCCTTGAGTCAGGTCCAGGTGGAGCTCTGTTTCGCAGATAGTGGGCCTGCTCTGTTTGGGCCTTTGACCTGCTAGCATGTCCTGGCTTGCCACTTGAAGTGTTAGCGATAAACACAAGGAAGGGCATTCATCTCGCCCAAGGTGCAGTCTTTGCCTTTGGAACCACAGACCTAGTCTGACCAGAGATTTTCCACATGAACTCATTGTATCTGCCTTCTGCCCAAAACTTGCCTGCTGCCTCTCACAGTTCCCATATTTCCCTGGAGGGAAGAGGGAGAAGGGACCTTTTTGCTCCAACTTTGAACATTTCCTCCATGTTCCATTCTACCCAGCAACTCCCTAAATTTTTATTTTGCATTTAAAGAATGAGATTTCCACTAAAATCCCAGTGGAAGGAGCTTCTCTCTGTCTCACTGCTCCCCGCATTTGTTCTGGGCTCATGATTTATGTCCCATCACTCTGCTTTCAAGACTGAATTTTCTCAGGTTGAGAGCCTTTCATTTCCCTCTTTCCTCCTGAGCCCACTCTGAGCCTTGTGTCTGGGTAGGATTATAGAACATGGAAATTTTCTCCTTGCTTACAGCTTTCAGTTGTCTTTAAATGGAAAGTAGGAAAAGAAGTAGCATCAGGATGGCATAATGTCTAAGAACATTATGCCTCTAGAGCCAGGCTGCTGGTGTTGAAATCCTGACTCTGCCACTTACTAGCTGTCTGATCTTAGGCAAATTGCCTAATCTCACTCAACTTCAATTTCCTCATCTGTAAAATGGGGTTAATAACAGTACCTACCTCATAGGGTTCTTGTGAAGACTTCAGAGCCAATCAGTAGAGTGTTTAGAACAGCACCTGGCACATAGTGCTCGAGCATGATGAGCTCTGCCTCCCCATCCAGCCTGCTTCCTTCTCCCCTGAAGTCATCCACTGATGACCCCCTGAGTAAAGCTGAAGGAGAGAGGCTGCTGAGTCTTAGCTATGACTCTGGGTTTCATGACTGTATGAAAGAAGCTTCTCAGCAGCAAGAGAGAGAACACTTTTCTTTCAGACACTGGCACACCATTGAGAGGGACTGCAGTCAGAGCAGGGATCTGTGTGTGGCTCCACCTCGAATTTTAGGCCTGGTATGGCTTGATTTTTGTGCTGCTATAGCTCCCACCTGCTCTGTGCTCATCTCTCAAAAGGGGATGAGTATCTGAAGAAGTGAATACATGAGGCGGGTCTGTTTTGCTTTTCTTTCCCTGCAACCTGCAGTGGTGGTTTTGAAGTTTCCTAAGTAACAAGCTGGGAATTCCTCTGAAGAAGGGAGAGAATTGTTTGCCTTCTGCTACAGAAACGGGAGGCCTCAGGAAGAAGGGGTTCTTTCCCGTGAGCCAGCTGGAGGGCCCCAGAGAGCATTCTGCTCTGATTGGATACATCTTCCCAAGCTCTCTCCCACTGCAGGGTTTTCCTAACAGTGAAGTAATGGTTCAGATAACATTTGCTGCCCAATGCCCTAGAAGGGGAAATGACAAACAAGTTCAAGAGTGTTTTGGGCCGGGCATGGTGGCTCATGCCTGTAATCCCAGCACTTTGGGAGACCGAGGTGGGCAGATCATGAGGTCAGGAGATCGAGACCATCCTGGCTAACACGGTGAAACCCCGTCTCTACTAAAAATACAAAAATTAGCCAGGCATGGTGGCGGGCACCTGTAGTCCCAGCTACTTGGGAGACTGAGGCAGGAGAATGGCATGAACCCGGGAGATGGAGCTTGCAATGAGCCGAGATCGCGCCACTGCACTCCAGCCTGGGCGACAGAGCGAGACTCCATCTCAAAAAAAAAAAAAGTTTTGTACCCTGCTACCTCATCCTATAAGGAAAATCCAGCTACACTTGCTTAAAGTGTAAGCTGGTTTCTGTTGTGCTCATGCTGCCCTCTGCTGTCACCTCAGGGTAGAGGAACCAGTTAAAACAGCCAGTTCGTGAGTGAATTTAGGATTTACTTTTCTGAAAGACTTTGGAGAGCTGGGCAGGGGCCCGGGTTAGGAAAGGAAGAACTTCTACCCCCAACCCACTGCCCAAGGCCTGTCCTCAGTCCCTACCTAGCTTCTAGGGAAACTATTAAACAGCCCTAAAAGGATGCCTGGAAACGTTGTAGGATTTGGCAAACTCACCCACCTCAGAGTCCTGTCCCTAGAACTGTGGGAAACCATTTCCTCCTTTTATTAGGTCTCAGTTTCAGCTAACTAGAGGAGCTTTTCCGTTGACTTCAACCATGCCCTGGCTTAAGTTCACTCGCATATGTCCCTTTGCTCCCGGCGCTGGGTCAACTCCTGATTGCTCAGTAGGTAGTCATCAATGAATGTGAAGATTTCCTCGGGGGTGACAGGTTCCATGTAGCGGTCTCGGTCGATGCCCTGCTTGTCAATCAACACCATATTGAAGTAGGAGCGAGTGAGGCGCTGAAATTGCCTAGAGAGAGCAGCCCAGGGAGGTATGAGACCTTGTCTGGGCACCTATCCCCCCAGGCTCTACTACCCTCTGACTTTTTGCACCTCCACTCATGGACTAATTCCTTCCCCACCTCATCCCTGGTCCCCATCCCCTCTACTTCCTGTCTCAAGTCTCTTTGTTTTTCTGTGTTCAGACTCTACTCTTGCTGCCTCTATGCATCTAGTTCTGCTAAGCAGTCCCTTCCTCACCTCAGCTGCGACAGCTTTGTTATTAGGCAGTGCTTTCATTGTAGGCCCTTTTAAGCAGGGCTATCACATATTGCTGTGCAGGCTGCACAGGGTGACTCCAGGGGCCACCCACTGCAGAGACTGTGCTGTGTATGCACATCATACATGGCAGTCCTTAGGTTGATAAATACCTTCTGGTTAACTCTTCCATCTGTAGCTGCAAGTCTGCAGTCTCCCTCTGAGTGTTTTCTAGTCTCTTCTCTAATTGGGACTGAATCTTCCTGTCCCCGCTGAGACTGCGCTCTAGAGGCAGGTATAGTTTCTCTATTGTTTAGAGGCACTGCTCTAAAACAGAGCAGTAATGGCTTTCTTGGCCCTGAATATATGTGAAGGTATTAGAAGGGTGAGACTGGATAGATAATGAGAAAGACCCACTTCTTCCATTACCTGTCACCTCTAATGTTCTCTTCCCCTGGAGTTGATAGATATGACTCAGATTTCAGTGCTTAAAGATGCCTTTTGTGATGGGCATGGTGGCTCATGTCTGTAATCCCAGCAGTTTGGGAGGCCGAGGTGGGCAGAACACCTGAGGTCAGGAGTCTGAGACCAGCCCAGCCAGTATGGGGAAACCTGTCTCTACTAAAAATACAAAAATTAGCTGGGCATGGTGGCGCACACCTGTAATCCCAGCTACTCGGGAGGCTGAGGCAGGAGAATTGCTTGAACCTGGGAGGTGGAAGTTGCAGTGAGCTGAAATCGTGCCATTGCATTCCAGCCTAGGCGATAAGGGCAAAACTCCATCTCAAAAAAAAGAAAAAAAAAGATGCCTTTTGCTCCTTTGGAGACTGAAGGCAAAGAGATGAGGCCAGAAAATAAGAGCCGGGGCTTATCTGAGTCAAGTTTGGGTTTACTGTCTCAGCCCTGGCTGTGCTTCAGAGTCCCCTCAGGTGCCTTTGTAAAAGCACATTCCTAAGGTGGTGTAGGGTGGGCCTGGTCATCTGTATTTTAAGCCCTCATTTGATTCTGATGTTCTGCCAAAGTAAAGAACTCTCTGGTCTTACCTAATGCATCCATAAGAGTTCAAACACAAGAAGTGCCCCGAGAGAGTAGTGTCTGATGGTTCCCCAGTAGTCTGCTTTTGCCAGTGTCCTGCCTAGGGTTTCTCCCCCGGCCCCAGCCATCCTCCCCAACACCGCGCTTGGCAGCCTCCCAGCCTGGACCTGAGCTCCTCGATGATGTTGGCTGACAGCTGTTGCTCCCGGATGCGCCCCACCTCCTGAGGTGGCTGTCCCACCAGTTCGATGATGGTCACATGCCGCAAATCCAGTCCACAGGTGGATTGCTGGGAGGGAGAGAGAACATTTTACACAACAGGGCTGTGCGTTCAAACCTAAGGCTACTTGGCTGATTCCTCGTGGGACCACATGAAGCAGTGTGGGAAAGGAGCCCCTTCTCCGCCAGTGATCACGTAATCACGCTGTGGGGTCTACAACAACCTGTTCCCTGTGTCATTCCGGAAGTACTTGCCCCAACGGTGCTTCCTTCATTCTACTGAAACCAGTTACACAAAGTGGGGTAGAGAAGAGAAATTCAATGACTAAATTGCAGGAACATAATCATTGTTTAAGTTTGCATAGGTTTTAAATTACATAAGTTCTTAATGAATAGCCAATGTGATATGATAATGGCTGTTGTTTATTGAATACACAAACCTAATGCTTTGTAGACGTAATCTAATCCTCACAACACCCCTCACAAGCCAGGTGGTGACAATAACATGCTGAGCCAAGATTCAAACTGAGGACTGATGCCCCCTGCCCAAGCATGTGCTCTTTACCAATAGGCTACCTGGCCAGGGCCTTCGCTCAGTCTCCAGGATTTCTCCAAAACTGTGCCCAGTGCTCTTTTCATTACCCCTTGTTACCTTCCTCGCACTGGGCAGCGCAGCTTGCAGTCCAACCCCGGATCTCCGTCCTGCCTTGTCTTGCAGGATTACCTACTAGCCAGTTACCAGGGTGAGGTTTAAAGAGACCTTGAATACTCCCCGGCACCCCACCTCTGTTTCATCTTTGGGCTTCCCTTCTAGTCCTCACCCTCAGGGTCACTATGCTTGCTGACAGGTTCCTTTTCTTGTTCTTACTCCCTTGCTTCCAACTGAACTGTTGCCTTTGTCATCCTTTTTGGGTCTCTGGATGAATAAGGTCTTTTTGGTCTAGACCCTCCAGCTTTTTTTTTTTTGTAAAACTACTTCCATCCTGGGCCCCTGAATATTCACTCGGCAACTTCTAAGATTCAACCTTTAGAAACCTCCTAAGTAGCTTTTTCTCCCACATGGGTATCCAGCCCCTTGCAGCTCCCCAGAGCTGCTTCTGTTAGTTTTGTCAGCATACCCTGAATTATCTTCAGTAACCTAGCCTGTTCTTTTATAAGTCCCCATAATCATATTTATTCTGTCCTATCGACCTCTCCCTACCAGTGGCTTTGGCTAGGTATCTCTTATGTTAAAAACTGTCATGTAACTCTCATTTTACTTTGAGATATCATAACGCTTTTCCTTCTTTTCTGCTACTGGTAGTGGCTAAGAGCACAGATTCTGCAGCCAGACTCCCTGTGTTCAATCCCAGCTCCACCACTTACTAGCTAGTGACCTTGGGCAAGTGACTTAATCTCTATGCATCAGTTTCCTCACCTATTTAATGGGGATAACAATAGTATCTACCTCCAAAGGGTTGTGAGAATTGGATGAATATGTGTAAAACCCATAGATCAGTACTGGATACCTACGTAGCACTTACTGCATAAGTGTTCGTTAGTGCTCTTATTCCTTGAAAACATAAACATAGTTAATTCCCAACATTTACATTTGATCATAGCTGTCTTGCAAGTCTCTTCAGAGTGCTTTGCCACACTCCCTTCCCATCTTTCACCCAGCTCCCTGCAAGTCACAGCCACCACTCCAGTGACTTTATTGCCTTTTCAGTAAAAGCAGTTTCAAAAATGTGCTAAATATGTCTATGGTAAGACTGATCAAATGCTATCCACAAAAAGTTTCAGGAAGTAGGTAAGGTTTGTGCTGCAGAGAACATCTCTGATTTGGAAAAGGTAAGGGGTAATTTACAGGAGATAAGCCCTCATTAGGGGAATGGGCCTTACCTGTAGCATAGAGATCTGCATTTTATAATATCGGTTGGAGGGATCAGGAGCTGAGATGATGAGGAGTCGCTGTTTCTCATAGAATTGATCCAGGAGACCAGCAGCTGAGTTGACATTGACGTTAATCTTCATAGCTAGGGCAAAAGCAGGTGACCAGTCAGAGTACGGCTTCTCCTCCATCCCAGCTTAGGTAACCTAACATCTTGAGGTGTTCCAGTCTTTCAGGTTACCTCTCTCTGGCTGTTTCTCCTGTCCCTTGGGGGAAATCCTAAAAGAACACTTGGAGATTTTAAACCCTTCTTCTTGGGGTAGGAGTAGTCTATGGGGGAATGTTAGTCTTTAAATTAGACACATCCCAGAACCCCCCATTCCCACATCATATACATTGTTACTGGACCCCTGTGCCATGAGGAAGATCCTCCAAAGTTCCCCAGATCACCACATCCACTTGCCCCTGTTTCACTCACGAGTACAGATTGGTGGTGAACCTGACCACTGGCGGCTGGATTGACAGACCCGGGAGGGTGTCCCCTGGCGATCATAACCGCCATCACAGTGGTATTCACAGGTGGCACCATAGTTGTCCCCTGCTGAGGTGCAGGTGAGGTAGCCGTGCTGCGGAGGTTTCAGAGTTGGGCAGCGTCTCACTGTCAGGGAGGAGCTCAAGTTAGAAGTTATGGTGTTCCTTATAAGAAAGAAAGGCTAAGAGGGTGCCCATGCTGGGCTTTCTAGACCAGAAGACTTAGGATGATCAGAAAAATGGCCTTTCTATATTTCCAGTGGCTGGAGATGGAGCTGGAATTTTCCTTTCTTAAGGAATTAAATCTGAAATGCAGACAAAGGTTTGTAAAGTCTGGAAACACAGGTGAATATACATGTTGTCATCAAAAGACTGACAATCTTTAAAAGAAAATATTATCTGTTTCCAGACTTTATGGACGTGCTGTGTAAAGATGACTACCTTGCAGAATTCCTCTTAATAGCAGAAATAAGTTGGAGGAATCTTAAATGTTCATTGGTAGGAGAAGGGTTTAGCAAATTATGATATATTCTTAGAGTAGAATATTATGCTGTCATTAAAAATATTTCTGAAGAATTTTAAAATAACATGAGACAATTACTTTGTTAATGAAAAGTGAAAAGGATGATTTATGATTGGATATACAGTATAATCGCAACTATATGTTTTTTAAAGTATGTATAGAAAAAAGACTGGAAGGAAAATACCAAAAAGCTAATAGCAGTTGCCTCTGGATGATGGGGTAATACATTTTTCCCCTTTATATATTTCCTTATTTATCAAATGTTCAACAATAAGCATGAATTATCTTTATAATGAGAAAAGCAAAACAAAACAATACAACACAAAGCAAAGAGGAAGAATCAGGTAGCCAACACCACCAATTTTAGCAGAGGTGAATGATAGAATGAAGGCAGATTACATGTGATCATTTTGAAGTCTAAGAAGAGAAATGGATAAAGAATATCCTTGTGAATTTTATCTGGATTTAGGATAACGAGAGTCTTGTTGATGAGAGTCTTGTTGGAGAGTCAAGGTCTCAGAAACATGTGTATGCACATGTAATGTTGGCTTCCTAAATAAGCCTGTTTGGTGAACTTGTTTTTCTCCCTCCCCAGTATAAATGAGGTGTGTCTCTTCCAGGCATAGAGAGGAGAGACATGGGGTGGGTCAGGGTAGAGCAGGATTAATGAACAATATGGAAACTAAAGAATTCTTTCTGACCTTGTACTTTCACAATGAACTTGCAGCTGGCCCGGTTGTAGGCTCGGTCATAGGCAGTGTAACGAATCACGTGCTCCCCTTCAGGAAAGTGAGAGCCAGGCTCAGGGCCCCGAAGTGTCACCCTGCATGGGACAGGGTGAAAGAAACACTGAGGAAAGAAACCCTTAGAATTGAAGTCTGAGGCACATCCCCACTGTCACCTTAGCCTGTGCAGTTTCAGTGTGACCAGCCTGAATGACTGAGAGAAGCCGAGGGAAGGCATAAGCGGCATCCATTATTCAGGCTCACCTGGTGATGGTACCATCAGCAGAATCTTTCACCAATGGCGGGTCCCAGTATACTCGAGCAGTCAATTTCTCTGGCTCTGCCATCTTCTCACGTGAGTGGGGACAGCGGATCTTGGGGGGATCTATGTCTGCCAAGGTGAAAAATCAAGTGCTGACTCGTGGGCCCCCTGCTTTCCCTGGAGGGAATCCATTGAAGCAGTGCCACACACCACACACCACACGCTGGGTAGGTAAAAAGTTCAAGGTGCTCAAGGAAACTGGGGAAGGAAGCCCAACTCCAGGGGAGAAGATCATTTTGTTCAGCAAATACCCAGGGTGCTACCCTCATAGCTAAGAGGAATGCCTTCTGTGGTGAGAATTCCACATCTCTTGTCGATATAATGCTGAGGTGGCTCTTTGCACCAGGACAACTGGGAGCAACCAGCATTTACCTACACATACAGGCTCGCCTCCACTCCATCTCCCATCTTCCATGCAGATTCGGCTGCGATCACCTTCCAGGTGGTAGCCACTGGAACAGCTATAGTCACAGCGAGAGTCAAGAAGCACTCCATTTGTGCAGGTGTAAGTGCCACTAGTGATGAATGGCAGTGCGTGGCATCTCATCTCTAAGAGAAAACCAAGTGGCAAGCTCAGTGGCTTGTGCAACTATGTGGAGGTGATGTCTGGGCATCTAGCACAGGGAGAAACATATCAGAGAGAGCAGAAAATACAAAAACCCTACCTGAACTGCCCTTACATTTTTGTGCCTAACTGCCTTTTCCCCTAATTGTCTTTGTATTTTCGTAAAGTATAGCAGCACCCTTGGGCAGAGGGGTGTCAAAAAAGTAAATTACTTGTCCAACCATATAGACTTCAAAATCAGACCTAACATTGTACATTGCCAAAATCCATAGAATATGCAACAAGAGTGGGCCTTAATGTAAACTATGGAATTCAGGTGACAATGATATATTAATGTATGTTCATTCAACTGTAAAAAGTGTAACACTGTGGTGGGAGATGTTGACAACAGGGGAAGCTGTACATGTGTGGGTGCAGGGGATAAATGGGAAATATCTATATCTTTCATTCAATTTTGCTGTGAACTTAAAACTTCTCTGAACAAATAGAATCTATTTTAGAGGGGGAAGTAAAACAATTTATCAAGAGTAAAAAAAAAAATCAGACCTGAGTTTGCATCCCAGTTCTACTTCTTACTAGCTCTGTAACTTTAAGAAGTTGCCTCATCTCTTTGAGTCTCAGTGTTTTCTTCAGTGAAATGTGGATACTTCATAGGATTGTTGTATAAATTAAAAGAAACAATGCATATATCCTCTGGGCTCATTTAGGGCCTTAGCAACTGAGAATTTTTGTCTCTTATTCCTCAAATGCTAGATGCCCTTGAGCACGTTCAAAGCTGCTTTTCTCCTCCAGGCAATACTCATATAATTTTGGGGCTCCTTTAGGCACTGCTCAGCTGAGGCTCACTTACATGCCAACTTGGGCTGACTGGGCAAGAATACAAGTCAGAGCAGTGCCTGGAGGGCCAGGTGTGGTATTTGGTAAAAGAGGAATCCATGTGCCTTGGACACCACATGTGGCAGAGGTGGAGCCTGTCACCATGGATTAATTGTGAGCCTATGCTTGCTAAAGTCTTGTTGGAGATACCTGATACTTGAGAGAAGGAGGCCATATATTCCTTTAGGTTGTCTAACTTCTAATCCTGACTAAGTTCAATTGTTGAAGCTTTGAATAAAGATCTGTATTAGCTATATTCATTCTGTTTCTTGGCAAACCAGACTTAAAGATTATTGCATTTTCTGTTTTCCAGTGTCCCTTTGTAAAGACCTATGCAAAAATGACCTTCTTGAAATCAGGGCGAAGACAAAAGATTTGTCTCTTCAGATGAATGTGTTTGCTTAGTATCATATGACAGGAAATATGATAGATCCAAAGCATTTGCCCTTTTGTCTCTTATGAGGAAAGTCAAAGCCAGATTCAATGCTCAAATGTAGTAATTGACTCATTGTAGGCACCTGGAAATATGTATGTCACCATTCTTTTTTTTTTTTTTTTTTTTAAGATGGAGTCTCGCTCTGCCGCCCAGGCTGGAGTGCAGTGGCGCGATCTCGGCTCGCTGCAAGCTCCGCCTCCCGGGTTCACGCCATTCTCCTGCCTCAGCCTCCCGAGTAGCCGGGACCACAGGCGCCTGCCACTACGCCCGGCCAATTTTTTTGTATTTTTAGTAGAGACAGGGTTTCACTGTGTTAGCCAGGATGGTCTCGATCTCCTGACCTCGTGATCCGCCCACCTCGGCCTCCCAAAGTGCTGGGACTACAGGCGTGAGCCACCGCGCCCGGCCACCATTCTTTTAATTGATTTTATGTTCACTTGTACTTTACAGCTCTGTATTTTTCAATTGTATCAGACCGATTCAAATTCCTGTTGAAAATGATGGGATCTAAGTCCTGAAACAATTTAATTCCAGTCACCGAGAGGGGTGTGGTGACTGCCTGCTTTCTGGCTATCAAGCTTCTCTTCTCTACAGCATCTTCTCTGACTAGCCCCATTTCTATATGAATGCTCAGCACTTCTGCATCCAGTTACATGACATTCATGTGCACACATTTGTGTTTCTATCCCATTCATCTATAAGCAGCCTGGGAGTATTTGAAGAATTGAGTAATACAGGAAGTGACCAATACAGGGCTGTGCATACATGGGTGTCCTACAAATGGTGTTCTGCCATGGACATATGGACAGGAAAAGCTCAGCTGCTGAAAGGCTGTGGAACTTGAGTAAGAGGTAGAGATTTGGAAGCTGAAGGGGGAAATGATTTGGAATGTGTATATATCAGCATTTTCACATTCTAGACTTAGGGATTTTTCTTCTGACTTTCAGAAGAAAATGAAGAATAGCAGATGTTTCATAGCTTCACTGCCAAGGTCTTCTAAGGCTATAGGCCAGGAAGTACAGCAGTTGACCACAAGTGGAAAAGAGTCTAAGACCACACGTCCTTAGGAGCTCCAGAAGAAGATCTAGGTCCACATCAGACCTCAGGCCCAAGCCTTCGCTCTGGCTATGCACTCCTGGGCTCCCCGAGTCAGAAGAGATGGTTGCTCCTTAAATGCTCATATTGCTTGGACAGTAACCCAGAGAAACTGAACTCGAATGTTAGGATGGGGAAAGGCCCTGCTGGGGGGCTTGTGGAATATTCTCAATTTGCACTTGAGAGAAGGGCATATTAGTAACACCTCCAGGCATATACCCTCAGCAGCTGGCTGGCTGGCTTCTCTCGAATACATGCATCAGCATATGCACACACACAACTTACGCCTGCAGTAGGCAGTTCCAGACCAGCGACGGCTTGGCAGGCATTGCACCGACCTTCTTCCAATCAGTCGAAAGCCCCGGTCACAGGAGAGCTCACAACGTGTGCCCAGGCTGCTGTGATAATTTCCTCCCCTCGGTGAGTAGCATGTGGCTTCTCCATCCTGGATATTTAATGTATAACACCATCGGGGGACTGTAGCAATAGAAGAAAGACAAGCTAGAAGTACAGTAATCAAGACAGTGTGGTGTTGGTGAAAAGACAGACAAATAGGTCAATGAAAAAAAATAGCCCAGAAGTAAACCCACACAGGTGTGTTGAAATTATTTTTGACAAAAGTGCAAAAACAATTCAGTGGAAGAAAGCCTTCAGACAAATGGTGCTGGAGCACTTGTACTTCCATATGCAAAAAAAAAAAAAAAACCCACCTCAACCTAAGTCTCACACCTTATACAAAAATTAACTCAAACGGGATCATGGACTTGAAAAAACAGGAGAAAGTCACCGGGATTTAGGGCTAAGCAAAGTGGTCTTAGGTATGATACCAACAGCACAAATAATAAAAGAAACATTAAATTTTTTTTTTTTTTTTTTTTTTTTTGAGACGGAGTCTCGCTCTCGCCCAGGCTGGAGTGCAGTGGTGCAATCTCGGCTCACTGCAAACTCCACCTCCCGCGTTCACCCCATTCTCCTGCGTCAGCCTCCCGAGCATCTGGGACTATAGGCGCCCGCCACCATGCCCGGCTAATTTTTTGTATTTTAGTAGAGATGGGGTTTCACCGTGTTAGCCAGGATGGTCTCGATCTCCTGACCTCGTGATCTGCCCGCCTCGGTCTCCCAAAGTGCTGGGATTACAGGCGTGAGCCACTGTGCCCGGCCAGAAAAATTAGATTTTAATAAATTAATGAATTAATAAATTGGACCTTGTCAAAATTAAAAATTGCTCTGCGAAAAGACAAAGCCATAAAAAGGGACTAGTATTTAAAATATAGAAAGAACTCTCAAAACATTGAAAAAGCAAACAGTCCAGTTAGAATATGGACAAAAGATATAAACACACATGGCACTGAAGAGGATATACCGATGGCAAATAAGCATATAAAAAGATGTTCAGCATCATTAATCATTTGGGAAATGCAAATTAAAATCGTAATGAAATACCACCTATATATCCATCAGGGAGGGTATCCTTTAAAAAAAAACGGGTAATACCAAGTGTTTGTGAAGATGGAGAGAAACTGGAATTCTCATACATATCTGGTGGAAATGCAGAAATACAGCCACTTTGGAAAATATTTTGGCTATTTCTTATAAAGGTAACACGATACCTTCTTTTTTTTTTTTTTTTTTTTTTTTTTGAGACGGAGTCTCACGCTGTTGCCCAGGCTGGAGTGCAGTGGCGCGATCTCGGCTCACTGCAAGCTCCGCCTCCTGGGTTCACGCCATTCTCCTGCCTCAGCCTCCTGAGTAGCTAGGACTACAGGCGCCCGCCACCGCGCCCGGCTAATTTTTTGTATTTTTAGTAGAGACGGGGTTTCACTGTGGTCTCGATCTCCTGACCTTGTGATCCGCCCGCCTCGGCCTCCCAAAGTGCTGGGATTACAGGCTTGAGCCACCGCGCCCGGCCACGATACCTTCTTATAAAGAAAGGTACACTTACCATATGACTCTGCAATCCCACTTAAAGGTATTTATGCCAGTGAAATAAAAACCTGTGTCCACACAAAATCCTGTACATGAGAGTTAAAAGTAGCTCTATTCATAATTGCCAAAAGCTGGAAACAACTCAAATCTCAAAATTTTTTTTTTTTTTTTTTTTTCAAGACAGAGTCTCCCTCTGTCGCCTGCAGTGGTGCAATCTCGGCTCACGGCAACCTCCGCCTCCCGGGTTCAAGCTTGATTCTCCTGCCTCAGCCTCCCCAGTAGCTGGGACTACAGGCGTGCGCCACCACGCCCAGCTAATTTTTGTATTTAATTTTTGTATTTTTAGTAGAGATGGGGATTCACCTTGTTGGCTAGAATGGTCTCGATCTCTTGACTTCTTAATCTGCTCGCCTTGGCCTCCCAAAGTGCTGGGATCACAGGCATGAGCCACCGCACCCGGCCTCAAATGTCTTTCTACGGGTGAATGGCTGAACTAACTGGTGTATTCATACAAAAGAATGAAGTGCTGATACATGATGCAACAACATCAATCAATCTCAAATGTATTTTGGGAAGTGAAAGAAGCCAGACTCAAAAAACTACATACTGTAGAATTCCATTTATATAACAAAAATATAGGGACCTAGGCAAAAATACAGTGACAGAGTACAGATCAGTGTTTGCCAGAGATTAGGGGTAGAGGTAGGGAATAACATCAGAGGGGAAGCGCTGGGCAAGAGTTTGAAGTGATGGAACTGTCTCATACTGTGGTGGGAGTTATGTGACCCTATGCATTTGTCAAAACTCACAGAACTGTACACCAAAAAGAGTGAGTTTTTCTGTGTGTATGTTTAACATAAAAATTTAAAGGATAATACAAAAATGTAAACTAGAGAGAGGAAGGGAATGTGACATCAAAGAAGGCTTCTTTGGAATGAAAGTCTAATCCCAGTTCAGTACTGAGCACAAAAGGTTATAGGGCTGTTAAATCATAAAGGCATCATAAAGATGCCTCACAGGCTATACAAAATAACTGACTCTTTAGTGGGTTCAGAGTTTAAAGGGGCACATAAAAACAAGCAGAGAGCCACCTGCCCAAGGATGCACACACACAGCATGGCATGGGTCTGTTAGCCTAGGGTTGGGAAGGCTAAAGCCCCATATGAGTTGATTCAGTTCCCACATCCTAAGGGACAAAAAAAAGGGGGGAGCTTTGAAAAAAAAAAGTAGATGAGACACCAAAGGAACAAAGAAAAGCTAGAGCCTCTTTCTGAGTGCAACTGGAGAATGAAGACAGATGACAGTGAGAAATCTTTTCTTCAGTAAACACTACTCTTGGGGCTACCAGCATTACTTTTGAGCCTGTGGCAGTGACACATGGCTGCCATCTGGAGACACCATCTCCAAATTACAGAAAGTCTTTTAAGCACTACAGTTGCAGAGCTGTTGATTATAAGGCCACAACACATATCACAAAGATCTTACTTGGCAGGCTGGGACCTCAACAATCACTCCCATTCTATATCTCTCCCACAGTCTGTCAAGGAAAATACACATCAGATTGGAATGGGTAGAATAAGTAAGAACGGTAAAGGGAAATATAAAGGTCAGGCTAAATGCTGAGACAGTAGAAGAGGCCCCAACTATTGTAAATAAGTTCAAATTTTCTGACCCAGAAAAAATCCTGGCATAAAGACAAAAACGTTGAAAGGCTGGAGAGGAGCAAACACAATCTCAGTTTTCAAATAAGGAAGAAGTCTCTGGGAGCTATAGCCTAGTGACACTGACAGCACTGATAGCATAGTGTTCTAGACTATTTAAACGTAAGGCGTATGCGTTACACAGAGAAGTAGTGATCTCCAGGAACCCTCTGGAACAAGTAATTCCAGATTGACCTAATTTCCTGTTTGGGCAGGGTCACCAGACTGGTAGAGCAGGGGAAATAGTGGATACACTATGTGGAAGTAAGTGAGGCATGTGACAATGCTTTTCATGTCATTGATGTGGATGAGATGAAATACAAGAGAGGTGACAATATGGTTAAAATTTCATAAGTGGCTGAGCAACTGTACCCAAAGAATGCCCATGGGAAGCTGATCGAGGATGTGGTTAAAAGAAATCAAGAAGGCAATTCCATTTACAATAGCTACAAAGAAATCTAGAAATAAACTTAACCAAAGAAGTGAAAACCTATACACTGAAAATTATAAAACATCGATGAAAGAAATTAAAGAGGACACAAAAAATAGATATCCCGTGTTCATGGATCAGAAGAATTAATATTGTTAAAATGACCATATTGCTCAAAGCAATTTACAGATTCAATGCAATTTCTATCAAAATACCAACATCATTTTTCACAGAAATAGAAAAAGCAATCCTAAAATTCATATGGAACTAAAAAAGAGCCAGAATAGCCAAAGCAATCCTGAGCAAAAAAAAAAAAAAAAAAAAAAAAAAAAAAAGCTAGAGGCATCACATTACCTGACGTCAAAATATATTGTAAGGCTATAGTAACCAAAACAACACGGTATTGGTATAAAAATAGATATATAGATCAATGGAACAGAATAGGAAACCCAGAAATAAATTCATTTATTTATAGCCAACTGATCTTTGACAAGGCCATCAAGAACATACACTGGGGAAAGGACATTCTCTTCAATAAATGCTGCTTAGAAAACTAGATAACCTTTTACAGAATAATGAAATTGGACCCCCATCTCTCATATCCAAAAATTTACTCAAGATGGAGTAAAAACTTAAATGTAAGACCCAGAAGTACAAAATTACTAGAAGAAAACATAGGGAAAACTCCTCAGGATATTGGTCTAGGCAACAATTTTATGGTTAAGACCTCAAAAGCACAGGAAACAGAAACAAAAATAGACCAAGAGGACTATATTAAACTAAAACGCTCCTGCACAGCAAAACAACAACAACAAACAACCGAGTGAAGAGACAACCTCTTGAATGGGAGAAAATATTTGCAAACTACTTATCCATCAGGGGACTAATAATGTCCAGTATATACAAGGAACTCGAACAACTCAACAGTAGAAAAACAAATAATTCCACTAAAAAAATTGGGCAAATGACACGAGTAGATATTTCTCAAAAGAGGACACACAAATGGCCAACAGATATATGAAAAAATGCTCAACATCACTAATCATCAGGGAGATGCAAATCAAAATCACACAATGAGATATCATCTCACCCCAGTTAAAATGGCTATTATTAAAAAGTCCAGGTGCAGTGGCTCATGCCTGTAATCCCAGGACTCTGGGAGGCCTATGCAGGTGGATCACCTGAGGTCAGGAGTTTGAGACCAGCCTGGCCAACATGGTGAAATCCCGTCTCTACTAAAAATAAAAAAATTAGCCGGGCATGGTGGTGGGCGCATGTAATCCCAGCAACTCGGGAGGCTGCGGCAGAAGAATTGCTTGAACCCAGGAGGTGGAGGTTGCAGTGAGCCAAGATCATGCCATTGCACTCCATCCTGGGGGACTGAGTGAGACTCTGTCTTAAAAAAAAAAAAAAAAAAAGAGACATAAATAACAGATGCTGGCCAGGATGCAGAGAAAAGGGAACCATACATTGTTGATGAGAATGTAAATTAATATAATCACTAAGGAAAAGAGTATGGAAATTTCTTAAAAAATGAAAACTAGCTGGGCGTGGTGGCTCACACCTGTAATCCCAGCACTTTGGGAGGCCAAGGCAGGTGGATCACCTGAGGTCAGGAGTTCGAGACCAGCCTGGCCAACATGGTGAAACTGTTTCTACTAAAAATACAGAAATTAGCTGGGCGTGGTGGCAGGTGCCTGTAATCCCAGCTACTGGGGAGGCTGAGGCAGGAGAATCGCTTGAACCTGGGAGGCAGAGGTTGCAGTGAGCCAAGATCACACCACTGCACTCCAACCTAGGCAACAAGAGTGAGACTCCATCGAAAGAAAGAAAGAAAGAGAGAAAGAGAGAGAGAAAGAGAGAAAGAGAGAGAAGGAAGGGAGGGAACTAGCACTACCATATGATTCAGCAGTCCCACTACTGGGTACCTATTTAAAGGAAAAGAAATCAATATATCAAAGGGATCTGCATTCATGTGTTTATCACAGCACTATTCACAATAGCAAAGATATGGAATCAACCTAAGTATCCATCAGTGGACTAATGGATAAAGAAAATGTGCTACATATACATAATAGAATAGTATTTGGCCATAATAAAGAATGAAATCCTATCATTTGCAGCAACATGGATGGAACTGGAAATCATTATGTTAAGCAAAATAAGCCAGGCACAGAAAGACAAATACTGCATGTTCTCACTTAATTGTAGGTGCTAAAAAAGTTAATCTCATGGACATAGAGAATAGAATGATAGATACCAGAGAATGGGAGGGGTAACTAGGTGGCAGGGGGGATGAAGATAGGTTTGTTGTGGATACAAATCTACAGTTAGAAGAAATAAATTCTAACGTTTGATAGCAGAATAGGGTGACTGTACTTAGCAACAATGTTTTGTATATTTCAAATTAAGTAGAAGAGAGGACTTGATAACAACACATAAAAATAGTAAATACTGAAGGTGATGGATACCGCAAATACCCTGACTTGATTACTCCACAGTCTATGCACATGACACTCAACATGTGCCCCATAAATATGTTAAGTATTATGTATCGATAAAAGAAAAAAGAATGTGGTTAAATACTGTATTGCAGGCTGGGCGTAGTGGCTCATCCCTGTAATCCCAGCACTGTGGGAGGCCGAAGCAGGCGGATCACCTGAGGTCAGGAGTTCGAGACTAGCCTGGCCAACATGGTGAAACCCTGTCTAGTAAAAATACAAAATTAGCCACGTGTGGTGGTGTGTGCCTGTAATCCCAGCTACTTGGGAGGCTGAGGCAGGAGAATTGCTTGAACCTGGGAGGCAGAGGTTGAAGTGAGCCAAGATCACGCCATTGCACTCCAGCCTGGGCAACAAGACCAAAACTTTGTCTTAAAAAAAAAACAAAAAAAACAAAAAAACAAAAAACTCCCCTGCCCCTGCCCCACCTAAAAAAAACCCAAAAATACTGTATGGCAAAATTGTCTGGTGGGAAATGTGTAAGTCTTTATTGTGTATCTCCTGTGTTCTAGGCACCATGCTACATGTTTTCCTTTTCACATATATCATCTCATACAGTCCTCCCAACAGCCCTGTAAGGTATGTAGGTGTCTTTCCCTCTTTCGCAGATGAGGAAGTAAATTGCCCAGGATCCCTAAGCAAGTAGTGGGTAGAGCTGAAATTTGAACCCAAGCTTTGTCTGCTCCAAACCCCATGTCCTATGTAACCGCAGTGTCTGCCACTGCAGATATAAAATAGGCTACTACTTTGAAGTAAACGCTGACCTTGTTGAATAGATAATATATCCACATGACTCAAAACCTCAAAAGTATAAAAAGTTACAAAGTACAATGTCTTCCCCCAACCCCTGCTCCCATGCCTACCCTGACTTAGTCCCCTCCCAAAGAACTACTTTTAATATTTCTTTGTGCAAATAAAGCAAATGTTGGCATAGCTTCTTATTTTTCCTTCCTTTTTAATACATAGGGTAGCATATTATGTCCACTCTTCCCTCCATTGCTTGTTTGGTAAACTTAACAGTTGTATTTAGAGATCTTTCCATATCACTACATAGTAAGCGTGCAATTTATTTAAATGAAATAACATTTATAAAATACATAGCAGTGACTGGCACATAATAGGTGTTTGTCCAGAGTCCAAGAGCTGGAAGGGGGAGAAGCTGAGATTTGAACTCAGGCCCATTGTCTCTGCTTTCTGTAGCTATTCATCTGTCTATCTCTTTTTAAGGTGTATGCAGAAAATAAAGTGCTGACAACAGTTTTGAAAGGGCCTTCTCTGTTATCTTCTATTATCTTCAGATAACCCAGGCAGTGTGACTAGCTTGCTCACAGATGAGGCAAGCTGCAAGGAAAGCAACAGCCCAGCTGACTCCAAGCTAGGAGTCAGGATAAGGGAATGACAGAAGGTGCAGGATGAGTGAAGATGATAGCAAATGACATACCAATTTGCTTTGAAATAATGGTCTGGTTGTTCTGGTTTTTTTCCCAGTCTTCTTTTCTAGAACAATGAGTTATATTTTTGATGAAAGAGATGGATTAAGCATGGCTCTAGAGTCAGACAGATCTGAGTTTAAATTCTCTGTGACTCTCTGAATCTAAAACTTCCCTGAGCTTAGTTTCCTGGTTGGTAAAATGGGGGATAATAAACCATACCATAGGGCTGGTTGTGAGAACCAAACGAAATTTCATTTGTAAAATATTCAACCCTGTGAATGTTTTTCCCTAAGTCAGTGTCTGGGTTTGAGCCAGTGTCCCATCTTTCCTGAAGCAGCAACATGCTGTGGTTCCCAGCATTCATTTGGAGCACGTGACTGAGACACACGACTGCCATCTGGAGACACCATCTCCAAATTACAGAAAGTTCTTTAGCACTACGGTTGCAGAGCTATTGATTATAAGGTCACAAAGACTTTACATGGGAGGCTGGGGCCTCAGGTTGTACTTTTCCTGGACACTCCCTCCCCCTCATCATTGCTAACTTCACTCAATTCATTTTATGCCAAGACTAAGTCCTAAAAGGAGCTTTGAGACACTAGACCTCCAAACCAAAGGCCCTTATGCAGCTTATATTTCTCCAAAGGGCTTTATGCTCATTTAAGAAGAACCAATGAAGAAGGTTAATGTTAATAATAGGGCTGCAGACTCTGTGAAAGTACCTTCTGCATCTGTTGCTTTTTACTAGCCACCTCTCCAAACTATAGTCTCCCATAATCTGGCTTCTGCTCCCAGGATGCTAGTGGTCAGCATCTACTTTTAACCATGGCTGTGTGAGAGTAACACACATGACTCCTTAAATATAGTTAAATACAGTTGAAAACAGTTAAATACACAAGTACAGTTAAAAACAGTTAAATACAGGAATACAGTTAAAAACAGTTAAATACACAAGTACAGTTAAAAACAGTTAAATACAGGAATACAGTTAAAAACAGTTAAATACAGTTAAAAACAGTTAAATACAGTTAAAAACAGTTAAATACACAAATACAGTTAAATACAGTTAAATACAGAAATATAGTTAAATACAGTTAAATACAGAACTATTTTCTTGAGGGTAATGAAAAGTAAACCAAAGAGGCAGTGCATAATGAAGGCCAAATAAGTGTGTCTAGACAGTAAACATTTATTTCAGAAGAGGTACCTAATAAGTACTCAATAAATATTCAATGAACGAATAAATGGGCAAGGGAAAGCTCAGTGTGGGCTAAAGCAGTTGGGAACACAGTACTGAACACAGCCTGACCAAAGTGCAGATTTCGTGTAGGGAGAACAGGTAGGAAGTTGTTAGTCTGGGAAGCTAGGCCGAGGCCAGATTCTGATTTAAAATGATCATTGTGGGTCACTAGGTTTGGGGGAGGGGGAAACATGAGTCAGATAATCCAGTTAGAGGCAACTGTATTATCCATGTGTGAGGTCAAAGTTTTATTCCCATGGATTAATAAAGAAATGACAGGTCTTTGTGACTGACTGGCAGGAAGTGATGAGGAAAAGGGGGCTGTTAAAGGTGACAGGACCTATTAGAGGTGACACTGAGGTATTCTGAAGTCTGAGTAACTAAGAGAATGATGGTAGTGTTATCAGAAGTAGGAAGGTCAGTAGGTGGAACCCTTTTCAGGAGAGAGGAAATATTTTTGTTTTAGACATCTCCAAATGGAAGTGTGTAGCAGCGGTTGGAGATGTAGTCCATCAGCTCAGGAGACAGGTCAGGGTTGACCCAAGTTCAGATCCTAGTCTCATTCTCTCTATTGTCACCACCAGAGAGTCCATCTCCTTTCCCAGTTTCAGCTCTGACCAGAATTGTGAAATGCCATGGAGCCCAAGGAAGGGGGATTAAGAAGAAAGGAAGGTGCTCACTGCTGCTGGAGAGACTGAGAGACACGCTCAAGAAAGGGTCATGGAAATTGGTTCTCTCATGGGAGAAAACTTTTGTCTTCAAGAGATGTCATTTCAGGTTGTAGATTTGTGAGTGGGTGAGAAACAGACTGTAGAGAGTTTAGGAGTTAGTGGGTGCTGAGAGAGAGAGGGAGTGGGTGTGGACCATTTGGCAGTGAGAAGAACATGAGTAGATGGTAGCTACGAAGGAGCTCAGAGGAGCTCAAAGCTCTGATAATTTCTCAGTTGAAACTGTTTTTCTTAAAGGTCACTGTTTACCTCCTTGCCAAATAAAATCTTTTCTCTACCCTCAATTAGATTTCTTTGCAATATTTGACACAATTTATCTCTTACCCCTTCCTTTCCTTAAAACTCTCTTCTCCTGTGGCTTCTGTAATATGACAGGTACTGCCCAGATATCTTCCTACATGACTGACCACTAATTCTCTTTTTTTCCCCTTGCTGGTTCCTCTTCTCCTACTCATGTCTACAGATGTCTTCTAAAGCTCTGACCCTGGCCTTCTGCTCCCTCAGACAACCCATCTATCTAAGCTGATGACTCACACAACTTCATCTTTCTGCTTCCAGCTGCCTGTAGGGCATCTTTACCAAACCAGTTTTCTTTTTTAACATTGTCTTTCTGAGAGGGGTCCTACAATTCTTCCAGGTGTACAGACTGAGTGCTTTCAGACATCAGTTTGTTTCTTAGCCTCTTGGTACATCAAGTCTGTACTAAGTCTCGTCGTCTCTTTCTTTGAAACATTTATGGGGTTCATCTGTACCTTCCATTTCTTTGCCACCACCCTCAGTCATCTCTAGCCAACATTACTGTAGCTGGTTCCTGGAGAGTCTCCCTGACTCAGGCCTAACCACTGAACCCCTATTTCTGCATAGAATAATCAGGTTAATGTTCTAAAATGACAATTTATTGTGTCATGCCCCTGTGCAAAAACATGTGATGGGCTCCCTGTAGATCCTAGTACAACAGGTAAACTCTTCTGCCTGGCTTGCAAAGCAAAGAAACAAAGAATCAGAAATGGAAGGGATATCAGATACCACCTGGCCTAACTTCCCTTTTAATGCAGGAATTACTTACTGTGCAGCATTCATCACAGATAGTTTTCCTGCCTCTCATTAGTATTGTCCCTAGATCACGGAGTCTTTCCTAATTTGGTCTCACTCTTTATATTTAACTTTTTTTTTTTTTTTTTTTTTTTTTTTTTTTTTTTTTTTTGAGACAGAGCCTTGCTTTGTCGCCCAGGCTGGACAGCAGTGGTGCCATATCAGCTCTCGGCTCACTGCAACCTCCACCTCCCGGGTTCAAGCGATTCTCCCGCCTCAACCACCGGAGTAGCTGGGATTATAGGCACGTGCCACCATGCCTGGCTAATTTTTTGTAGTTTTGTTAGAGATGAGGTTTCACCATATTGACCAGGCTGGTCTCAAACTCCTGACCTCGAGTGATCCACCTGTCTCGGCCTCCCAAAGTGCTGGGTTTACAGGCATGAGCCACTGCACCTGACCTATATTTAACTTTCTTTGATACTACTCCCTCCACCTTCCATATCCTCCAATCAGGCCGGTTTCTTCTTAGCTCCCTTCTCTACCAGGTTTGTTCTTACTTCCACATTTTTAGCCATCTGCTTTTCTGGCTGCTCTCCCCTCCCCTTTCTAGTTCTCAAAATCCCACCTATCATTCTAAGCTTAGCCTAAATGTCATCTTTCGTGACCCCTTTCCTGACTTCTTTTTCTTAAATCCTACTGCATTTACTGCTATCACATAGCTTCACACTTACTTGCCCTACATGTGCTAATTTTATACACCCCCATCACCCCCAACAGAATGTCAGCTACATGATGGGGACAAAACCCTATCTGAGACCTTGTATCACCCACAGGCTTACCTTGCACAGGATTAGGCATTGAGTAACTAGTCGATACTTAATGATTAATAATATATGGAGAACCTTCAGGCTGGAGAGGTGAGGTCACACAGTAAGTCAGTAACCCAAGTTCATGACGAGAAATCACAGCCCCTGATTCCCTGTGCTGCAGTTTGGGCACATGTGAGCCAAGCCTGATGGGGATGCTTCAGGGAAGGGCCTAGGTCTGAGGCCAGAAAAGAGCTTTTCTGGGCTTGAGAAGCAGGGTAGATTACCTCGGTAGTCCAGGGCAGGAGCCCGTGGGACCTCCTCTGCATATACTTCATTGTAGCTTTCATCTGGATAGTAGCCAGAACCTAGAATAAGGAAGACAATATCAAGATGGTGTCTTGATTTCTCACTCAAGTCCTTCCCAACCTTCCCCCTCTCGTCCAACTTTGTCACTTCCTTAGGACATGGCATTCCATGGGTGGGGAGCCAGGTGGATATTTAGTGGGGGAAATCCTGTGTTGTAAGGCAGCAGAACTATTGTGGGTGAATCTCAGCACCTCAGTTGCATAGAGGGCAGGCTCATGGTTGTGGGGCCAGTTACTGCGAGCACTAGAAGACTCCATCTAAAAGAAAAAAATTGAACCTGACCATACATCAATCCTGTCAATCTGGACTATAAATGACCCATTTCCTTGAAGCAACACATGAGTCTTGGTAAGACACTGGGGACTAAGCTCTGAGAATGGACTGTGGTCCCAGATAGGAGGAAAAAACAGAACCTGTGTCTTCCCCCTAGTGACAGTCCTGCTCACAGTCCTCAAAGAGAAACAGTTACTCAGGTTTCCACTAGCCCACAGGGCACGGGCCTTTTTGTCATTGGATTACCATTGCTGGGGGTGGCGTGCCAAGGCCAAGAGGGGTGACTTATAAGGCAAGAGGAAATGAAAGCAGTTTTGTGAGCACTTTGCCCTGGTTTGGAGAACAGAGACGGCAGAGTCCTTCGGATAAATTTTCTGTTTCTCTAATCACAAGGAACTTTAACGGAGCTGCCGAGCTAGGGAACATTCCTAATCTATCTCCATCCAGTTAAGTGGCCCAGTCCCTAGTGGAGGCAGGTCTGCGGCTGTCTGGGAGACTAAACAGTGTGTTCCACCAGACGGCAGGAAATCGGTCATGAATACGAACTAATTGGAAAACAACTTGGTCCTTTCCGGAGCAAAGTTTCCGGAAGCCTTCCTTCCAGCCTCCCCGAGCCCTAACGCACGCACAAGAATAGCGTAGCCAGCTGTGTTGGAGTCAAGAGACAATTCCGTTATTTCCAGGAGAGGGTGTGCTTCCAGGACAGGGCTGGGTTTTAGTGCTGGAGCCCTTTGGCCTGTGTAAACACTCAGGCCACAAGCTTGCCTCCTCCTCTTGGGAAGAGGCACAGGGCCCCCTGCACTAAAGGGCGGAGCAGAGGGCGAGATGATGAAGCTCCTCCATTCCCCACAAGCCCAGACTAGGGGTGGGGGAGGTGAGGTATTGGGAAACCAGTCCAATTTAGTGAACAAGGGAATGAATCAATTGAAAGTTTGCCTTATGAAATCATGTCCTCGTTGGTTTGCCCTCATTCCAAAGGAAAGAGTTCATTTTTTCTTTTTCCCCTCTTTCTTTTTTTCTGTTTTCCCATTTCAGTTCTTCTGGCTTCTGTTTATTTCTTCTCAGGCCTCATCTCCCCTGCTCTCTTTTCTCCCATAACGGGAGGTTTCATTGGTGGGCGCGGGGGAGGAGAGGGGGGTCATGGAATTCTCGTCAGCGGTTTCAGTTTGGTATTAGCCTCAAAGCCTTATAGGTCTTGTAAACAGGAGGCCAGATGTGTGTGATTCCCTAAAGTATTAGGTCTCCCTGCTCCGGTTACAGAGTCCAGCTTTTGAAGAAATGCTCAGCAGGGAGCAAAGGACTGTTTACCAGAAGAGAAAACAGGAGTGTCAAAGCCCTGTGGCTTGATAATGGTAACAACAACAACAAGACATGACAATGGCTGCTAACATCTCTCAGCTTACATTCTGTGTTAAGCACATGACATATGTTAGCTCATTATGTCACCATAACATGTCAGCAGGGTAGGTATTACTAATGTGCTCCAATATAAAGCCAAAGAAACGGGCTTGAGGAACCAAGGGGGTTGTCCAAGGTCTCCCAGTTATTAAGTAGCAGAGTGGGCATTCCAGCCCAGGTCTGCTTGACCCCCTAGATACCAAACTCAGACACTCCACTGAAGATGGTGATTAGGGGAGAGCTTTTGACGATGTCCAACTGGGGTAAAAGTCCAAAATCTCTTTTGCAATCCAGCTTTTTTACTGTGTGTGTGGGATCGAAGGCCACCAAGCATTTTACATCATTCCAGATTTACAGGGGGTGTAGGAAAACTGTGGGGGAAGACTCAATAAGATAATTACAGTCTCCATCAGGGTGCGGAAGTACGCTTTGTGTGGAGAAAGTTCAGACCACCTTGCCACTTTACACCTTTCCATTTTCCCATTTCCCCTCTTTGCCTACCTTTGAGTATTTTTTTCTTTTTTGCAAATGGTGGAATTCTTAGATGGGTATAAGAATGAAATTAAAGGGGAACACTCCCTACATTATTCTGTCTGCTTGTCCCTCTTTAGCCCTGGGGGAAGGACTTGGGGAGCATTCCTCAGTTCCTTTAGATCAATCAGTGCTTGGTTACTGTGTGGTCTGTTACTGGGCTCCTCCAACCTCCATAGTACAGTCAGGCCCTCTAAGCACTGCCCTTCACAAAAGTATAGTTAGACATGTAATTGATAGTTAAAAGACTATTTCAAGATTCATATTAATCCTTGGTTTATGATGACAAATACAGTCTGACTTTCTGGGCTGCACAGATACGCCAGCACACACTTTTAACCCATTCTTTGCTTTATTTATATTCTTAACTTTTCCCAACCACTGCTGATTATTCCTGGACCCTTTTTCTGATTAGCCCTGAATCCACATTTGGCTGCTTTTCTGTGCTATGCTCATTTGAAGACAAGGCTGTAGAAGTAAACAAAACAGTCCTGGATGCATAAAGAGTGCTCAATAAATATTTGTTGAAGGAATGAATGAACAAATGCATGAAGGCAAGCCCAACAGCTGAGCTAGCAGTATAGGGGAAATGTCTCTCATCATGTGGTCTCCTAAGGATAGAAGAGGGAAGGATGAGTGGGATTGCAGGGCTGGCGGAGGCCTCACCAATCTGAGCTCCTCAGGAGTGGTGACTCGTGATTCATGTGGAAGTGGGGAGTTCCATCTTTTCAAATAGCCCTTTGAGAACCTCAACTGAATCTAACTTTTAAAAAACTGCTCTGTGCTCACGACTCCAACAGCTCAGGCTTCTGTTTTGGGAAAGGTAAAGACCTTTGCATGCCATGAGGTTTCATACAGGTGTTCAGAACTGGGCTTCGAGCCATGTAATCTCCACTGCTTTAGTCCTGTGGTCTTTGGCTGGATTTTGGTCTCTGTAAATGAACTGAAGCTAGGGGAGGTTGGGGAGGACAGTCGCATATTTATCTCCTGGAGACTTGGGGCACCTTTAACCCCAAACAGGATATGCTCTGCCAAGGGCTTGACTTGAATTTTTTCATCTCAATGTCAGTCCTTGTGCTTCACCCCCTACAAAGCCAGGTTAAGCCAAAAAGGGGAAGAAGTTTGCATATTTGTTTGAAAACTTGATGCAGCTGTTCCAGACAAACAGAGCTACTGCCAAAGGCCTCCACCAGGAGCTAAGGGCATGTGGAAAATTTTAGCTGCAATGACTGTGGCTGTGATGGGAGCAGTTTGTTATTTACTCATCTCTGGATATTTTCCTAACCCCATTGGTTGGGCCTGTCTCCTTCCCCCATTCCTCCCTACTGGCCCCTGTGAGGGCAGACACTGCAGGCCACAGAATATTCTTAGCACTTGGAATGCCAGCTGGGCCCCATATAAAACCTCTGTATGCCACTTCATTATCCTGCCCTCATCCCTTCCCTCTCCCCTTTCCCTCTTCTCACTGAGTTTGTTCTCTGGCTCTCTGGGTGAAGAATGAAATGTTCAGGAATCCAGAAAACTCCATCCCTTCTGAAGTAAAGAACAAATGAAAAGAAACTGGGAAATTCCTGATTAAAAGGATGTGATCTGTATTACCACTAACAGCTTTGGCATAAAAGGGCTATAAAAATCTCATTTTATAAATAAGGTCAGGGAGGGAGGGAGGGAGGGAGGGAAGAAGTCTGATGGATTCTTGTTTCCCTTGAATAGATTGCCTGCTCCCTTATTTTTCCCAAATGAGATTTGTGGTCTAAGTCCATTTTTGTGGTCTTGACAAGGGTATTTGACTCATAAAAGGATTAATATTAATAAAGATTTGACTCATAAAGGATTTCATATTAGAAAATGGTTTTCAGGGAGCTAAGTACACAAGCAGGTGAGACAATGGCCTCAAAGGTGATGTCCAACCTTCTCATGTTTGTACTAGTGTGGCCTATTTCAAATAGCTCTTGTTAGACTGCCTTAAAAGCCTCCTTTGGTAGTCTGTTGCAATGTTTAACCATCTTTATTGTCCTTTAATACTTTTCTGTATAGAAAATAAGTGTCTCTTTTTGTAGTCTAACTCTTTCTTCTCCAAGTCTTGGTCTAGGACTTATCCTTCCGGGAAATAACAGACAACAGCTCCTAGAACTTACCTGCATACCATGTTGGTGTCACTGCTGGAGTCAGGAAGAACAGCAGAGAGAGAGCTCCTCTTTGAGTTAGTTGACTGGCCATCCTTGAAAGGGAGGATTATGGAGACAAGAAAAGATGTATGTATGGCCTGAAGTACCAGGGTAAAGGAAAGTGACTTTCAGAAGTCAGCCATCAATTAACTTCCAAAAGTGGGGAAGCAGAAATATGGGATCTGTGAGGAAGAAGAGAGATTTTATAATTAATGAATGCTTTTTATATTATCTCCCTCATAAGAATCTTTCATGTTATAGAATAACAAGACTCTGTTTGTTATTCGTGGTCCCTTTTCCTCCCAGGAGGAGGAGGACGTAAAACAACCAATCTTCAACTGACCCTGGTGGGATCAGATGCAAATGCTCCATGGTCCAAGTTATAGAGAGGGACACTGAAGTACTGAGACTAGGAAAAGGCCAACATAAAATTACATGGAACCAGTAGGGAACCTGGTGACCTAAAGGCTACCATTAGGTTTCATTCATTTAACTAACATTTCCTAGCCACTAATCTGGGAAAGTGTTAGCATATGTGGTCTAAGAATTTGAACACTGACGTTACACAGGTCTGGATGTGAATCCAATTCTGTCATCTGTTAGCTATGGGGTCTTGGACAAATTTTTTAACTTCTCTGAGCCTCGGTTTCCTCATCTATAAAATCGGAATAATAATACTCTCTACCTCATGAATTGATTATTGCCTGTCATATAGGGAAGTAATTTATATATTAGACAATATTATTACCAATTTTGTATTGGACAGGACTGAATGTTTCCCTTCTTTAGTCTCCCAGGCAGTAACTATACTCTGGCTCTGTTCTTAGCTTTGGGTTTTAAGGCTTAGTGGTTTGGTAGTGGCTTCTGGCTTTCAAGTCCAGCCTAACCCTCTAGTTTTACCTTGCTGGGCCAGCAGGAAGTCAGCGAGGTAGAGGAGGACCTGCTGAGGTACATGAGGAGAGGGTGAACAAGCTCCAATTGCCCTCTCACTTCCTACCCTGTCCTCACCCTAATGGGATGAGAGTTTTGTGGTTCTCAGTAGGCAAATACTTTGTAAATGACAGTATTAAAATTTGCTGCCCATTGGTATAAATTGGCCACTGGGCATTTCAGCAAGCACCCATTCACTCACATGCTTTCAATGAAATGCCATGCTCAGGGGAGGAGTCAGTCCTAGAAATAGAGAAACAAAAACGTGGTAGATTCTGGCCAGAGTTCCTAAGGGACATGCAAAGCCCAAGAAAGGGAAAATTTTATTTTCTAATTCATTGCTACTTGGTTTCAGACTTTGTCTAGAAAGTGACAGGGAGGCAGGATGGAGAAAAAGAGTAAATGAAGGAGAAAAGGGAAGTAGAAAGATGTGGGATGGAAGGAAAGAAAATCTGACAGAGCTGAAGGAAAGAGATGGATAAACACAGAAAGAGGCAACAAAAGGAGGAGAAAGAGGAGATTAAAGAGAGATCTGGGAAAACAAACAGTTAGATAACTAATCACCAACCCCTCTCCCACATCTAGCCTCCATCTAGTTCCTTTGTTCTGGAGCAGAGGCATTCCTTTTTCAGACCCAATACTCTGAACCTGTGACCTCTTACGTGTCCAGCTTCTCCCCAATCTCAGGCTTAATACTTGACTCACTAGAGTCAACCATCCCATCCCTCTGCTGTGGGCCAAGAAGTTGCTGGGAACATGTGTTTGCAGTCAGGTCACAGCATAAATGAAAAGCAGCATATGATCCAGCTTCATAAAATAACTTCTCCCCCGACCTCCACCCCCAGCCATGTTGCCCAAGTTCTGGATCTCCTTATCCCCTTCACAATTGTGCATTGGGGTAGTGGAGTGTGGAGGGATTAGTTGCAGATCTTACCTGTTTTATGGTATTTTGTGCCCTTTTTCTCTCTCCTCTTTCTCCTTCCTCTCTGCTCCTCTCATCAATTGGAAAAAACCTTCTACTTCAACATTCCTAGAACGAGTGGCTCCTGGTCTGTCCCGACCTCCGGGATTCTGTTAACACTGCCCAGATGTTACGACGTCCGCATCTGCCAAAAGATTCCTTAAAGCTATATTATCCCCGAAGCTATAGTTATTCCTGTCTCAGAGAAGGGTTTTAGAAAGATGGGGGAGAAGGAACACAGGGATTAGAGGAACTCAGTCTGTCTGCTGCAGAAGAGGGGGAAGTGTGAATGGCACTGGCTCCAAGCCTGTGAGTATAGTGATGACTAACACAGAGGCTGGCTTAAGCGGCCTCCAGAGATGTGTTGCACTGAAGAACACTTCTTTTTATGACTCAGCATGACATAAGAATTGAATGAAAAGGAATTTCACAAACAGAAACACCAAAGAGAGGGGAAGACTGTAGCTGATTTTGACATTCCCTACAAGATTTCTCCTGTAATTCCTTAGGCTCCCAACTCTGAATTATCTTGCAATCTATATGGTATCAGGTCAGATACACTTTGAAACCCTCATGCCAGTGACCTAACTTCTCTGGACTTCAGTTTCTGTTAAGATTATATTGTTTACAAAAAAAACCCATGTACTTCTTGCCTGAAGAATCAAGACTGATTTCCCTTACTAAGAATGGAAGGAAAGCATGCCTGGAGAGGCTTTAGTGGGAGGCTGTTTGAGCAAATCTAGCTGCATCCCAGTGGTCTCTGATGGAGGGTTACATTTCACTCAGCAAGATTTTTTCATTTTAGTATCTGATAATAAGACTGTTCTGCCATAGCACAGACCAGCTACTTACAATCTCCCTCCCCTCACAGTTGACATTTCCATCTCTTGGAAAATCAGTGGTTATAGAAGGAAGAATTTTAAGCTGTTGTAGAAAGGGTGTTTCTCCTGTGTATGCAAGCAAATTGGTAACCCCTTCTCAGTCATAATGGGAAGAATTGTACTTATGATAATACAAAGTTCAAAAGCAAGCCTGAGCCTGCTTCATTTCCAATCCACCTGTGACAAATATGTATTGAGTATCTACCATGTGCTTAACAGAGTAATACCTATGTAAAGAAGATGTGGCTGGGCGCAGCGGCTCATGCCTGTAATCCCAACACTTTGGGAGGCTAAAGAGGGCAGATCACGAGGTCAGGAGTTCAAGATTAGCCTGGCCAACATGGTGAAACCCCATCTCTACTAAATACAAAAAAAATTAGCCGGGCGTGGTGGTGCCTGTAATCCTAGCTACTCAGGAGGCTGAGGCAGGAGAATTGCTTGAACCCGGGAGGCAGAGGTTGCAGTGAGCTGAGATCACGCCACTGCACTCCAGCCTGGGTGAGGGAGTGAGACTCCGTCTCAGAAGAAAAAAAAAAAAAAAAGAAGACGTGATCGTCATGGCCTTATTCATTCCATAAATTTATCAAGTATCTACCACGTCAAGAGTGGTGGATGTAGTGGTGAACAAGACAGACAAAATCCCAGGCATTGTAATTCATAATTAATTCAACAAATACTTGTTGAGCATCTATTATGTGCCACACGTGGTTCCAGGTATTTGAGAAACATCAGTGAACAAAACAGACAAAAATCCCTGCCCTCATGGAACAGAGGAGACAGACATCAAACAAGCATGTTCTTAATTACAATTGCGTGTGTTTAGGGAATCTTTATTGGTCATCTACTATAAGCTGAGCAGTGCAGATACAGTGGTGAGCAAGTAATGTGTGATTCTTGATCTTATGGAGCTTACTGTCCAGCTCCCGGAGTTTATGTTTAGTAGGGGAGAGAAAAGGGACGCAATCAATTATAAAACAATACAACTCCCTATGGTAATAAACTACCAAAAGCTGCGTTACAGACTTTAAGGACGCTAGGAGGAGGTCAGAGGAGGGGGGCATCTGAGAAGAGGTGGGCCTTGGTCTAGTCTCAGGCAAAGGAAATGCCATCAACAAGAGCTCACTGTTAGGTCAGAGGAGGGAGGGGCCAACTGCTAACAGGTTTCAGGGAGAGACAGAAAACAAAGTTGAATAAATAGGGTAGGGCCAGAAAATCAGATATAGGAGGTTATTTTAAACTTATATGTGAGAAAATAGTGAATATATTAAATTTGTGTGTCTGTGTGTTTGAGTGTGTGTGTGTGTGTGTGTGTGTGTGTGTGTGTGTGTGTGACAGAGAGACAGAGAGAGAGAGAGAGAGAGAGAGAGAGGAATATGAGAGAGAGAGAGGGAACAAGTAAAGTAATACATTCTACCAGAGTTTTTCTTTCTTAAACCCCCCTTTACTGGCTCCCTCTTGGCATAGCATACAGTCTGAGTTCCTTAGCATTGCATACCATGCTCTTCACAAGCAAACCCCATCTATGTCCTTAGCCTAGTATTAAGCACATCCCATGCCTCCTAATTCTGGACACACTCCGCCTCATGCTCTTCCTTGAGCTTCTTGTTCTTCCTTTCGCACCCCGGAGCCTCTGCACAGACGTGTTCACTCTGCTCTATAGTCCCTTCCCTCCTTTCTTGGCTTATTGGAGCTCTACCCACCCTTGCTGCTGAGAAGCTTCCCCCAGCCCATCCCAGCCCAAGTTGGTTAACTTTGCCTGCCTTTTCTCTCACAGCACTTTGTACATATCTCCATTTTAGGACTTTTCACACTTATTGACATTGTTCTTTACTTATCTCTGACTCCTACTAGACTATGAGTGCTTAGAGGGCAAGAACCTTATCCTAGTCTTCTTCATATCCCCAGCCATCCAACACAAAACCTAGCACATGCCAGGGTGAAGATGCTGCGTAAGGCCTCAATCCCACTGAAAGCTGGAAGGAGTGGGATAGAGGGGTTCCAGAAAGAGGTTAAAGAAGAAAGTGAAGGGGGAGAATATGGAAATCATAGGGAGATCAAAGTAAGGGGATATGTCAGAGGAGAGGGACAGCATTCTTGTGAAGCATTGGGATTAATAATATAAAGAGCTCACCCAAAACAAGTGAGGTTAATCATAATAACCCCAATGTTTCTGCAGCATGTACTCAGTGTGTAAAACACAATGTTAGACACTGCAAGGCTATAAAGTGAAATAAAACACCTCTCCCTATGGTTTGGTTGGGAAGATAAGACAAAGGTAGATAAGGAGACTGACAGCATCCAGGCATAGTCAATTTCTTAAGTTTCTTAAAGTTCAGTACCATTTTCAACTTTAAGACTTTTAATATGAAGCCCCTCAGCAGTAAATAAGGTATTGTTTTATGAAATATTAGATATGGAAACTGACTTCCCTAGTTGAGATCTCAGGAAAGCTCAACCAGGCTAGACTAGAAACAACTTTCTTAGAAAATGGACATAGAATTGTGAATTTTAATACCATTTAAAAGTATTTATCATGTCTGTGTGTCCCAAACTATATATTATGAGCTTTTTTGAAGAAGGCAAGATCAGGGATGGAAAGGGAGTAAAGGTTTCACAGAGCATCTGAAAGGAGTGGATGGGAAAAAAAAGGAATAAAAATAGACAAAGAATAGAAATTCAGAGAAGGAGAATGGAAATACACAAGAGACAATAGAAATAAGGAGATATTCCATTAACGCAACGGATTTTTAAAACTGTACATATGAATTAGCTCTTTAAATAATGAGGTATCTGATGGCTGTAATACAAAATGTGAGACATTAAGAAAACAAGTAGGATGTGCCTTTAAATTCTATGATAGTCACTTAGCCAAAGGTAATTGAAGGGATGCTAGAAAACGGATTAGAAAATGAAAATGGTAAAGTTATTATGTGAATAAGAGATAAGATGTACTCTCAGTGATACAGCTGATTTTTTTTTTTTTTTTTTTTTTTTTAGTGGTTCCTAAGAGAGACAGTAGGAATGTCCCAAGACATTATCTAGGTACTCAATTTAATTTTTTCTGTTTTATGATAGTGTGATACTGGGATGGCTTAGACATTTAATTTTTTATTTAATTTCAACAATCAATCCTGAGTAATTACTGTGTGGTTACTCCCAGAGACCAGTTATGACCTCAGTGAGCAATCAGCTCAACAGGGATTGGCCGAGCAGAAAATGAACTCATCAATAGGGCATTATGTCCTAGGGTACTGAGGACAGTATAAAAGGGGACACAGGGGCCCTGCCACACTAGCTCTTCAGTAGTTTCTGAACATCTAGACGGTAGGATGTAGAATAGGTAAGTAGAAATGCAAAGCAGATATTGCAGTAATTGACTAAACGGCTGAGTTAATGGGAGTGAGTGTGTAGTTTAGACAGTTATGCTGTTAGAGAAAGAGGTGAGGGAGGAGGGGCTTTTTACTGAGTTGGGATTGAGCTGGATATTCAGTAGAAGCAGAAAGTATGAGTGAAGTAGAGGGTGGGCAGGGACTAGGAAATAGGACTTGTTTATTGGGGGGTTGATCGTACTTACCTGGTACAGAGCGGAAAATTCACATTGGAAAAGCAGTAGGAAATCAGTTGAGATTGTATTGGGATGAGGGGCTTGGTAGGGATGGAGGGAGGTTGGAGGTGGCACAAGGGAGGTCTGACTTAACAGTGAGCCCTTGTTTATGTCATTTCGCTTGCCTGATGTCTAGCAATGAAAAACATTTACACCTAATCTTGAAGGTTACAGGAAGTTAATTGGGAAGGGAGAGTACTAAATGTTCAATGTAAAACAAGCAGTAACAATACTTAAAGTATTTTCCTTTTTTTCCTACGTGGTTGGCATCAAATTGTGTTTCTGTGCTCAGAAAGAGGGAGAAATTAAGAGGTTGAACAAGAAAAAGTTCTGAACTCTCTGCCTTATCACTCTGGGGCAGGTAGGGTTACTTCCTAGGTGACTGGGCTATTGGAGTGAAGGCAAAAGCCAAACTCAACCAAAAAACCCCAAGTGCAAGGCAGAATTGGGGCAATCATTGAGGTTCTTAAGCTTCAGAGGTTCCGAGGGGCCCTTGTTTGTGGTTAAATGTCTGTGCAACAGCAGTCTTTACTCAGGTTACTCTGAGAGGAGGCAGCTGTGTGTACAACAGCAGCTACGTTTCATCACAAAGTGGGCCCCATTTCTGATGAAAGACACAGAAGTTACCCAGGTTTAGTCCTAGGCAGCTTACCTAGCCTCTTTCAATCTGTTTCTTCATCTGTAAAATGAAGGTGCTAGGTGTGTCAACCTCATAATAGGGTTTTTGTGATGCGTGCATATGAGGTAACGTGTATCAAGCACTTAGTGATAGTGGTTGGTATATAGTCAATGCTCATTATCACAGTCATTATTAATACTTTAAAGAATACATTTATCTAATGGCCTAGGGAAATACTTCTTAAATTGCCTTAAATGGGATTAGATGCCCCTTTGGTCTGGGTTTGTACCCAGACCCAGGCCTAGGTTTGAACTAAATTGAATTTCTGGGTTTGGTGCCATGGTGGGCGTGGGGAGATGGAAGTGGGTGTAGCAGAGTAGGAGGCAATGGTGCAAGGTGTTGTGGCCATAGGAATATGAATTTCCAGGTCAGCATTTGGTTTAGTTTGGCACCGAGTGTTATTCAAACAAAGCAGCGTTGTGAGTGGTAGAGGAAGGGAGAGGAGGAAAGTCAACACATTCTTGGAAATAAGATGTGGCTTTTGCTTTGCTATTTTGTTTTTTCTTCAGCTACAGATATATTTCTTTGCTCTTGGGCTCACACTGTAAATCCCTTCCAGTACATAGTACAAATCTAAATTTCAGAGAAACTTCTCTTTAAGATGACAAGAAGTTATCAAGACTTCCCTTGATCCTTGTTTTTAGTATAAGAACCCCTCAGTTGGGGTCATTTCGCCTAGGGAGAAATCTTTGCATGTACTTAGACACCTCCCTCCACCATGTTGAATATCTGCTATTTCCTAACGACTTTACCTCAAAGTGTTTGAAGGTGTATGTAGATGTACATTTATCCATTCTCCATGTATTTGTGTATTAGGCCTTTCAAATTTTAGTAAAAAATTTTAGTATAAAGCCTGGCAGTGCAATAATTAATTTTCCAATAGTTGCTGCCTTGCACCTCAGACGTCTGGCAAGATGTTATAGGATCTGGTCCTAGGTCAATATTCGAAGCACAGGGAAGCTCTGTGTGACCAAGTCAATGGAACTTTCCTGTGTTCTGGTCCTGAGATGTACGTTTAGAGCAACGTTTCAAGCAGAAAAGTCTGAGTATTCATCTCTCCTCCACAAATACAGGTCTTTTTGCAATGGCAATAAAGTAAATAGCCACTTGTGATATTAAGCTTGTGTCAATGATGAAGGGTTGGATTGCATAGGGAACTGATATAGCCTTCTAACCCCATTCCTCTAGAGATAACACATACTCACTTAACACTGTCTTTGCCCTCAAAGAGCTGACGTTTTTGTTGAGAAATCAGACCTTAACACACCTCCTGTGCTGTAACAACATAAACCGATATGTTCACAATACATAACATTAGGTTTTAACCTCTCTGTAATCAGCTGGGTTTTGATGGGAAAAAACAGGTGGCTGGAATATACAGTGCCTTTCTGTTTTAACATTTAAGAGGAGGTCACACTCACCAGGGATGAAATTTCCATAGCACTCTCTTTTTAAAAGTTTGCAGCGAATAGCTGAACTTACATTTCACTATTATGTAAAAATACTTTCCTTCAACTTTCCAATTACTTAGGGGATAAAAGAAGAGAGGAATACTGGGGTTTTGCAAAGTCCTACAGGGAAATTCTAAAAGTCATTATTATCTTTAATACCTAGCTTAGAAATTCTTTCAACAAGTGGTTATTATTTTCCTCAATTCATTCATATTTCCCCTTCCTACCCCATAAAACAATGTTCACAAACCGAAAAGCACACAAGTGAGAAAAAAATCAGCCTAATTCCACCAGAGGTAAATTTCACTGTTCCTTTCAGTTTTTGTCTAAGCACACGTGACTGTATGTATTGCTTTGCAACCCGCTTTCTTTTTGCAAATATATTTCTTGTGGGTATTTTCCCATGTATTTTCCTAGGTCACTTTTAACCTCTTCATTCTTTTTCTTCTCTCTAGGGCACCAGGGGCCAGGGAGGCCCAATCTCAGAGCGCTGCGGGCTCTGCTGGTGATATAAACAATATGGTGAAGTTATAAGGAGAGGGGAGGGGTGGGGGGGGACGGGAAAGATTCCTTAGGATAGAAAAAAAAATGAAGAAAGCTCCACTAGAAGACCTACGAAATTTCCGACACTAGAACCTTTGTATATAGTTCTCGGTAACCTTCGGCAGGGGGCGCTTGGAAATTGTTGCCACTTTCCGGACAGCCTCCCGTACTTTACCCTCTAGAAAATTGTACAGTGTTTCCGGCCCTTCTCAGTTGTGGACGCTCGTAAGTTTTCGGCAGTTTCCGGGGAGACTCGGGGACTCCGCGTCTCGCTCTCTGTGTTCCGATCGCCCGGTGCGGTGGTGCAGGGTCTCGGGCTAGTCATGGCGTCCCCATCTCGGAGACTGCAGACTAAACCAGTCATTACTTGTTTCAAGAGCGTCCTACTAATCTACACTTTTATTTTCTGGGTGAGAGACGAAGGCGCCTGGGGCTGGCAGGGGATCCTGGGCTTTTAGGTGTGGGGGGGTGTGACCCTGAGCGGCGGGAGCCCAGGTCGGGGATGGGGTGGGGTTTGGGCGGCCATCGCGCCTGGGACCCTGACGCCGGCGACCAGTGACTGGGCCTCGAGCAAAGAGCTCAGGCATCTCGCCGGCGCTGGGGTCGGAGTGCGGGACGAAGGTAGCCGACAGGCTGAGCTGGGACCCAGACGTACCAGCGTTCGAGTTCGATACGGGAGGCGAGGTGGGCGTTAAGCCCCCAGAGCAAGCAGACGGTGACCCTGGACATTTGCAGAGGCAAGCAAGGCTTGCCCGGCCCCATTGAGGGCTCACTTGCATAATAGTGTCTTTCTTTTCACTGCTTCATAAGAGAGGAGTGTTTCGCAGGTAAGTATGGGTATGCCTCCACTCCCGCCAGTCTATCCTTGGGCTTGCTTTTGTGTACCATTCCTTTGTACCCTGTGCTCATCCCTAACTGGAGAGGATGGGGGAAGTTTCTGGAATTCATAAAATCACTTTTTTTTTTTTCACCTTCAAGGTTTTCTTCCTAAGGTTGGAGTAAGACAATTAAGGAAGTTTTGATCCCTAGGGTAAAATATGCCATGGGCTAGTGTTTACACACAAAAAGATGAATTTTAAGAATTTTGATAAGATGCCTTGTCCACGGCCTACTCTTGTGTGCAGCTCTGCTCCTCATCCCTTCTACCCTTCCCCCTTATCTGCCATATCCCAGAATATCACACCTATTGTGCTTTAAATACCTCATGCTTTGTGTTTTGAAGATGCTGCTATACACAGTGTGTAACTGTTTGTATTCTCTGAATTCCCACATAGATCACTGGCGTTATCCTTCTTGCAGTTGGCATTTGGGGCAAGGTGAGCCTGGAGAATTACTTTTCTCTTTTAAATGAGAAGGCCACCAATGTCCCCTTCGTGCTCATTGGTACTGGTACCGTCATTATTCTTTTGGGCACCTTTGGTTGTTTTGCTACCTGCCGAGCTTCTGCGTGGATGCTAAAACTGGTGAGTCC
The DNA here is from genome assembly GCF_049350105.2 of Macaca mulatta. Lineage (NCBI taxonomy): Eukaryota > Metazoa > Chordata > Mammalia > Primates > Cercopithecidae > Macaca > Macaca mulatta. The sequence continues at coordinate 107,491,192 of NC_133426.1, read as the reverse complement.
TTGTTTTCATTAGAATTGATTCTTGGTTTTAGAAAAGTTTTGTATGTTATAGGATTCCTTTCTTGGAACTGGCCATGGCCCTTTACAGTTTTTCCTGTTCCTTATGAAAACTTGTCAAGTAACAGTTCAGCTGCCAGTTTCCACTTTCAAAATAGACATGTTGTTATTTTCCCTGCCCTTTTCAATGAAAACATGATGAACCAATTGAGAAGACGACCATTATTTTTTTCTTTGACTCCCTTTGCAGCTGTGCTATATCTTATTTATGCTGACTTGGACTTTCTTTCTTATCCTGCAGTATGCAATGTTTCTGACTCTCATTTTTTTGGTCGAACTGGTCGCTGCCATCGTAGGATTTGTTTTCAGACATGAGGTAAGCCTGAATTAGGGAAGCTTAGCATGTTAAATTTATCCTCTAAAAGATAAAAATGGATTTATTTAAGTAGAAGAGTCAGACCTCTGTATTTAAACCTGTAGCTGACAGTAATGGCCTTCTTGTAAACATTCTGGTTCACTTCTAATTTAAAAGAAAATTTAGAAAATTGTAAAGACTGATAGTCACCAGAAGAAAATGACTTGTATTTCCTGTCATTTTTCTGTGTGTAAGTACCTATTAAAACAGAGATAGTACAATTTATAACTTTACTGATAGGAAAATATTCAAAGCACAAAATTGATAACCTTCTTATGCCTTGCATTTTGAAAAGATTAGATATACTTAATGCAAATCATCAAAAGTTTAATATTGGGCCAGGCGTGGTGGCTCACGCCTGTAATCCCACCACTTTGGGAGGCCAAGGCGGGCGGATCACGAGGTCAGGAGATTGAGACCATGCTGGCTAACATGGTGAAACCCTGTCTCTACTAAAAATACAAAAAAAAAAAAAAAATTAGCCGGGCATGGTAGTGGGTGCCTGTAGTCCCAGCTACTCGGGAGGCTGAGGCAGGAGAATGGCGTGAACCCAGGAGGTGGAGCTTGCAGTGAGCTGAGATCGCGCCACTGCACACCAGCCTGGGCGACAGAGTGAGACTCCATCTCAAAAAAAAGAAAAAAAGTTTAATATTGAATTAGAAATCAGGTAAACTTGGGGTAGTTCAAATATCATTCGGTGAGTAGCAAAGGCTCATCAATGAGAGTTCTTATAAAGTGGTAGCACAGTCTCCCAAAGTAAGGTTTTGTAGCTTACAAATTCCATAGGCATCGAATTTGTACTCAGTTTAAAGTGGAAAAAGATTAGCAGGGTGCAGAATACAGCAGTACTGCATGGCCACTCAGATAAATACATATTCCCACAGCACTTTGAACTTGTAGTGGTTCTCATCATATATTTTAATGTTTTGCTTAGTAGTCCCCTCAGCTAACCTATATCCCTTAGAGGACAGGATTGTACCATGGAAGTTAATTACCATACATGTTGCTGCTGTCAAAGATATGACCATTGGTCAGATTCAAGAACTTACTTGACCTGAAACCAAAAGAACTTTCTAGAGGATTTTCTTACTGACATTGTGTTTCTTTGCTATAGATTAAGAACAGCTTTAAGAATAATTATGAGAAGGCTTTGAAGCAGTATAACTCTACAGGAGATTATAGAAGCCATGCAGTAGACAAGATCCAAAGTACGGTAAGTGGTCACCACCACCTAGAGGGGAACACATTCCCTGCTGCCTCAGAGAAAAGAGTAGAATCTGGCTACTAGATGCTATCCACTTGTAGGGGAAAGAAGTGTGACGTGTTTCATTTTCCTCACATGTGCACCTGTTCTCTTCTGTCCCTGCTTACATCATAGTCCGGGTACTGTTAGTACCAACTATAGCAGGAAAGTAAAGCCAATACAAAACTGTCATGCATGGTGCTAATCAAGGACCCAGTGCTCATCTCTTGAATCAATTCAGGAGAGAGATCATTGAGATTAGTAAGTGTTTTGAGCACAAATTGCAATATTAGGTTAAATGTTTGACTACAAAGTTGTAATACGAACTGTAAATGCTTTTGTTGGGTTTTTCAGTTACATTGTTGTGGTGTCACCGATTATAGAGATTGGACAAATACTAATTATTACTCAGAAAAAGGATTTCCTAAGAGTTGCTGTAAACGTGAAGATTGTACTCCACAGAGAGATGCAGACAAAGTAAACAATGAAGTAAGGTGCCTTTTAAAACTTTCTATTTGACAATATTTGAGGACTTAACTGAATGCAAAATTGACCCAGTTTTTAATTTTTTTTTTTTTGAGACGGAGTCTCGCTCTGTCGCCCAGGCTGGAGTGCAGTGGCGCGATCTTGGCTCACTGCAAGCTCTGCCTCCAGGGTTCATCCCGTTCTCCTGCCTCAGCCTCCTGAGTAGCTGGGACTACAGGCGCCCACCACCACGCCTGGCTACTTTTTTGTATTTTTTAGTAGAGACGGGGTTTCACCGTGTTAGCCAGGGTGGTCTCGATCTCCTGACCTCGTGATCTGCCCGACTTGGCCTCCCAAAGTGCTGAGATTACAGGCGTGAACCACTGCGCCTGGCCAGTTTTTAATTTTTAAATATAAGCTGAAATAAGGCAGGTAAGACTTGAGTTCAGATAGCTAGCAAGTAACACTTTTTTGTTTATTTATTGTTTAGTACTTTTTCTAAAGACAGTGTTTCTCTCTGTCACCCAGTCTGAAGTGCAGTGGTGTGATCATAGTTCACTGGAGCCTTGAACTCCTGGGTTCAAGTGAAGTAACACTTTTAAATATATAATCCAAAAGGTGGAAATAGTTGGGAATAATTATTTGTTCTGTTGAGAACATACGGAAGAGAGTAGATTTCAATAAAATGAAAATCAAAGGCTCTGATACATACATCTTTCTGCAGAGGTATATGATTGAAGTATTTATTACCCTAAATATATCTTCCTGCAGAGGTATATGATCGAAGTATTTATTACCATAAAGAAAAGCACAGGCTGCTTGTACTGTATTTAATCTTTGTTTTTTTCCTCCCATTAGGGTTGTTTTATAAAGGTGATGACCATTATAGAGTCAGAAATGGGAGTCGTTGCAGGAATTTCCTTTGGAGTTGCTTGCTTCCAAGTAAGTCTTTGTAGTTACTTAGGAAATATTTCATCCCTCTTGTAGGTGTAAGCTAGAAATTTTTTCACTTTTTTTTTTTTGAGTTGGCGTCTTGCTCTGTTGCCCAGTCTGGAATGCAGTGGTGCCATCTCAGCTCCCTGCAACCTCTACTTCTTGGGTTCAAGCAATCCTCCCACCTCAGCCTCCCGAGTAGCTAGAATTACAGGTGTGTGCCACCACGCCTGGCTAATTTTTTTGTATTTTTAGTAGAGATGGGGTTTCACCATGTTGGCCAGGCTGATCTCGAACACCTGACCTCAAGTGATCCGCCCACCTCGGCCTCCCAAAGTGCTGGGATTACAGGTGTGAGCTACTGCATTCAGCAATATTTTCACTTTTATGGCTTAAAGTTTTTGCTTCAGGGGCCTGGATAGTGAGGACATTTTTAGGGAAGTTGCATTTTCACAAAACTCTCAGTTACTGGTCACAGTATAAAAATACTTTATTTAGGAGAAATACCTGATGTAGATGACGGGCTAATAGGTACAGCAAACCACCATGGCACGTGTATACCTATGTAACAAACCTGCACGTTCTGCACATGTAACCCAGAACTTAAAGTATAATAAAAAAAAAAAAAAGAAGAAGAAAAAATGTAAGATTTAGAATTAACTGGCAGCAGTACATATCTTTTGAAAGCAGTCAACTGTGGAAAGACTCAGTGCCCTCTTAGTTATGGCAACTTTCCAGTATCATAGTTCATGAAACAAAACATTAGATAGGAACCTTGGTTCTCTCTGCGGTCAGTCAAGATTCTAAAACGTTATCAGGATCTTTCCTGGGCTGCAACTGCCTGATGAGTTGCATACAAGTTCCAACCTATTAAAATTTAGATGATGCTACCCCCATATTCATTATGCACCAGTTGTTTTGGGTTGATTCCACGTTGTAGATCAAATTATGTTTCTCAAGTTGTGTTTCTCACTGTAGCATGAAGTTTGTTTTATGGCTCTGAACGATTTTCTTTTTTAGATTAAACACTAGAAATAAGACTAATTCAAGTTTAGTCTTGATATATTTTTAAAGTAGCAAGCAAAGCTATATCTAAATCTATGCTAATGCAGTAGCCACTAGCCACCTTTGAGTTGTTATAAATTATTAAATAAAATTAAAACCTCAGTTTGCTGGAGATTTGAAATACTTAGTAACCATGTGGCTGCTGCCTACTATATCAGACAGTACAGGGATTCTAGAACGTTTTCATTACTGTAGCACTGCTCTGGATCTTTCCAGGAAAATCTCTGCCCTCGTTGATGGAGATTTCACTTGTTAAGATACTTACTGAAAACCATGTCTTTGTTTTTTTCTGGGAAATGAGAGTAAGAAAAGTTTCTCCAAAACTTGTGACTGAATCTTCCTTGAGTGACAGTTTGCTGGATTTTCCTTTGGTAAGAGTTGTGAAATTCTGGGTCATAGTGGCAATAAAACTTCACTTACATTCTTTGAATGTGATCTAGATGCTGCAGAGTATTAAACATAACTCTAGAAAAACTCAAGGAAGAAAATTTATAGGCGAATTACAGGTGAGAGGGGAATATAGTTTGAGGTCTTCAAGCTGTTTTGTGTATGTATTTAATTTTGTTCCTATTTTATTTCTAGCTGATTGGAATCTTTCTCGCCTACTGCCTCTCTCGTGCCATAACAAATAACCAGTATGAGATAGTATAACCCAATGTATCTGCGGGCCTATTCCTCTCTACCTTTAAGGTGGGTTCATTTTGGTCCTCAGCTCTGTCAGTGTTGATATTTATTCTAGCCTGTGTATATGATGCATGGACTAAGTTTGCCAAGAACGTCTTGTCTAGTAGTATATTTAAACCTAGCTGGTGCTATGTAAGCCCTGTGTAGGCAGGTTAGGTCTCTATACACAGGGCATGGTCAGAAAGTAATGACTTAGCTACAGCTTCTCTATGCATGCTCTCTGTTTTTATGCAACAGAAGAGTCCCCGTGTGGGTTTATATATTTACATACACATGGCAGCCTAGAGATCATAAGTGGTCCCTTTTCTAACATGTTTCAGCCTAGAGAGAAGAGAAGCAAAGAATCCCAATAATGACCTTACTTGTGAGGTTCCCTGGCAGGTGCACTCTGCTCATCACCAATATTGACATTTTCCCTAGTCCTTTTCATAGTTTTCATTTACCACAGTCCATCAGTCGTTGAGAGTGTGGCTTTCTTGGTAAAAAGATGTTTTTGGTGGGCTATCGTTCAAGCCATAAACTCATCTGGTCTAGTAAGGAACCAGATTTTGGGAAGACGTGTGTTTCAATGGCATTAGTATTTGAGTGGTAAAATACTATGAGAACTGTTGTTGACTGAATTGATCCCTAGGGCACACTTTGCATTTTACTTGAGCCACTGACTAGGAGCACATAGGAAGGCCTTCATTAGCAGGAATAGATTAGAATGTATGTAAGCAAATACGGATGTTGAAATTTGGGTAACAAGTACATTAACTGTTTTTGTTTAATTTTAGGACATTTAGGTTCCCCCCGTGAATTAGAAATTGCCTGGTTGGAGAACTGACGACACTACTTACTGATAGATCAAAAAACTACACCAGTAGGTTGATTCAATCAAGATGTATGTAGACCGAAAACTACACCAATAGGCTGATTCAATCAAGATTTGTGCTCGCAATAGGCTGATTCAATCAAGATGTGTGTTTGCTATGTTCTAAGTCCACCTTCTGTCCCATTCGTGTTAGATCGTTGAAACCCTGTATCCCTTTGAAACACTGGAAGAGCTAGTAAATTGTAAATGAAGTAATCCTGTGTTCCTCTTGACTGTTATTTTTCTTAGTGGGGGGCCTTTGGAAGGCACTGTGAATTTGCTATTTTGATGTAGTGTTACAAGATGGAAAATTGATTCCTCTGACTTTGCTATTGATGTAGTGTGATAGAAAATTGACCTCTCTGAACTGGCTCCTTCCCAGTCAAGGTTATCTGGTTTGATTGTATAATTCGCACCAAGAAGTTAAAATGTTTTATTACTCTCTGTTCTGATGACAGGCAGAGAGTCACATTGTGTGATTTAATTTCAGTCAGTCAATAGATGGCATCCCTCATCAAGGTGCCAGATGGTGATAACAGTAAGGGACTACTGATGTTCTGTGATACATCAGGTTTCAGCACACAACTTACATTTCTTTGCCTCCAAATTGAGGCATTTTTTATGATGTTCATAGGTTCCCTCTTGTTTGAAAGTTTCTAATTATTAAATGGTGTCGGAATTATTGTATTTTCCTTAGGATTTCAGTGGAACTTATCTTCATTAAATTTAGCTGGTACCAGGTTGATATGACTTGTTAATATTATGGTCAACTTTAAGTCTTAGTTTTCGTTTGTGCCTTTGATTAATATCGCTTTTATACAATAAATACTGTTTTCCTCTAAAAAGATCGTGTTTAAATTAACTTGTAGAAAATCTGCTGGGATGGTTGTTGTTTTCCACTGAGAACGCTAAGCCCTACATTTCTACTCAGAGTACTGTTTTTAGATGTGAAATATAAGCCTGAGGCCTTAACTCTGTATTAAAAAAATTAATGTTCTTGTTTAAAAAATCTGTTCCCATAGGTACAGCAAACCACCATGGCACATGTATACCTATGTAACAAACCTGCACATTCTGCACATGTATCCCAGAACTTAATGTAAACAAAAAATCTTAAAGTGCAAATATTAACTGTTCCCTGTGAAAAAATTATATTCCATGTTATAAAATACCATATGATTAGTGTTCTCCTAGAGATCAGACTTTTTTGATTGTATAGTTTGCATTAAAAAGTTGTATAGGGAGGAATGTAACCTGTATCTTCAGGATAATAAGGAAATAAGGAAAATAATAATTACCAAAATTTGAGTTGAAGTCAGGGAATTATTTCTTTGGTTTTGAGTCTTTTTATACATCCATTAGTAGAACCTATCTAGTTTGATTGCCACAGTCCTTGAATTGATGGTAAGGGGGAGTTAGTTACAGTTAGAAAAAAAAACTGGGCAAAAACTACTAGTTAAATAATCATTAATTTTGAGTATGGGTTTTAAAATGCTTGGAGTTATTGCAGAAAAAGGATATTCTCCATTAGAACATTTGACGTGTGGCCTTTGACGTAAGGTAAGGTGATAAGAAAATTAAGTTGAAAAATAGTGACTCAAGTATAGCAAATCAGATTTTTGGCTACTGAGATTAAAGAAGCAAATATTTAAAGGATTATCAGCAATTTTCAAATACATATTTTTCACTGCAGTGGTTTTGAAGAACGTTTTAAAGTTATAGTTAGAATTTTTTTTAAAAAGTTTTCCCTCAGCTGGCATGGTGGCTCACATCTGTAATCCTAGCATTTGGAGAGGCTGAGGTGGGTGGATCACCTGAGGTCAGGAGTTCTAGTCCAGCCTGGCCAACATGGTAAAGCACCATCTCTACTAAAAATGCAAAAATTAGCTGGGTGTGGTGGTGAGCACCTGTAATCCCAGCTACTTGGGAGACTGAGGCAGTAGAGTCACTTGAATCTGGGAGGCAGAGGTTGCAGTGAGCCGAGATCGTGCCGCTGCACTCCAGCCTGGGCGACAAGAGTGAACCTCCATCTCAAAAAAAAAAAAAAAAAAAAAAAAAAGTTTTCCCTCATTATTAAAAATGAAAAATTATAGAAAATTAAAATATAGAATGTAGAAAGAGGGAAAACACCACACATCACTCTTCAGGTGGATTGGTTTATTTTTAAGATGGTTTTATTTTGGATAGCCAGTTAGAAAACTCACTTATAGCTGATATGTGCATATGCGTGCTGAATTGTATACTTAATTCTGAAAGTAATGAGGAAACATTTCACCTGATGATAACAGGTACAAAGGAAAGTTCACGTGTCTTTAATAGTTTGCTAATTAGACTAGCCGGTTAGAAAGAGGGATCACTAGATGGGAGAGAGAGATCCAGTTTCCACAGGAGGCGGTAGGTCTGCTCGTTTCCATGGTGACAATCCTAATGGCAGAGGGAGTGAGTTTCCCTTAGTGGCACAGGCTGGGGGTTTTGAGCATTTGAGTTTTATTTTATAGAAATCTGGAGAATTTTACATTTTACTTCATTTTATATCCATGTTTAAAATAATTCATTTTTGATGTCCCAAAATTGATGTGGGTTGCCTTATTTCCAGGCACCAGGTTCCTCACTGCAAGGTGACATTTTGAGAAGCAGAGATCTCTAGGTATATCTTCTGAAAGTGTGAAAAGCTTGGTAGATTTCAATGGCCTATTCCAGGTGGGTTGTTGGGTTTATGTTGTAAGCATCAAACTTTTGTGGAAATAAATACCTAATACAAGGTATAAATACCATTTCTGGTTTTCCTCAGAGCTCACAAAAGAATCTCTGGGACTTGATGTTTTCAGCCTCCTGTCAGAATCCAAGTTGGTGATGCACCCAAGCAAACCTGTTAAAATATGAGATACAGGGCCGGGTGCGGTGGCTCACGCCTGTAATCCCAGCACTTTGGGAGGCCAAGGTGGGTGGATCACGAGGTCAGGAGATTGAGACCATCCTGGTTAATACAGTGAAACGCCGTCTCTACTAAAAGTACAAAAAATTAGCCAGACATGGTGGCGGGTGCCTGTAGTCCCAGCTACTCGGGAGGCTGAGGCAGGAGGATGGCGTGAACCTGGGAGGCGGAGTTTGCAGTGAGCAGAGATGGCGTGTCTTTAATAGTTTGCTAATTAGAGTAGCTGGTTAGAAAGGGGAATCACTAGATGGGAGGGATCACTAGATGGGCACTCCAGCCTGGCGACAGAGCAAGACTCCGTCTCAAAAAAATATATAATAAATAAAAAGAGACACAAAGCATATATGCATTTTCTTGTGAAACAGTAAACTTTGGTTCCTTTGAACTATTCTGTGAGGGTTTTTGTGTTTGCAGAAAAAAAAATAACCTAAGATATTAATGCCGTTTCTGCTTTTCCTCACAGTATATATAAGATACTTTGAGATTTGATTTTTTTTTTAAGTTTGCTACTTTTCTAGGTTGACACTTTATGATGTGGCAAACCAAACTTTACTAATTTAAAAAGGAAAAAAAAGGCTAATGTGTCAGAAATGAATATATAAACTGAAACAGCTATAGGGAAATAAGACTTTCATTTTTAAGTCATTGCTTTAAAACTTCACCCAGATTGCTTGTGAGAGAGAAGCCACTATGATTTAATTATGGTTTTTCTATTAGGTACCCTGACCCCATGGAGCTTAGTAGCATCAGGCACTTGTAAGAGCACAGTAAATGCTAATGGAGTAAATGAATGAATGAGTGAGTCTAATTATAATGGCCCTTTAATGTTCTGTGTGAAATAAGATGATCTCAACATCTCATTCTATGTAAGCCACCATTTATATAATAGAAACCACCTGCCCAGTCAGAAACCACTTAACCTCAGAAACCACTGCTAACTTCCTCCTGGTCAAATCGCTTTTTGCTGCTTCTCTTTCTTGAAGTCTTTGTTGCATTTGGTACCACTAAAAATATTTTTCTTTTTTTTGTTTTGACTGTGTAACATCCTGATTTTCTTCCCTTTTACTGCTCTTTCTAGTTTACTTTGTTGTTTGAATTTCCTCCTCCTTTTCAAGTGTGGCTGACCCCAAGGGCTTATATTTAGCTTTTTGCTCTTAGATTATGCTGACCTTACCTTGAGGAAGTAAAAGTACATGATCATCAGGCCTAACCTCTTATTCTTGGGACATGCACTTTAGTTATGTGTTGGTCATAGCAGCTTGCTTATATTCCTACCCCTCTCCAATACCTAAAAGTTTAGTAGCATTCCAAACACTTAAAAAATTTTAAATATTCCTCCTGTAAACATCTAACACATGAACAGTAAGTACTTATTTGACATTGACCTACCTGGCTCTTTCACCAGGGAGGACATGGCTTATGGAAACTGGGGAAAATGGGTCACCTGTTCTAACCACAAGCATTTATCAAGTGCACATCAGTTCTTTGGGATTGTCATGCTTCATCTGATGGTGTTCTCATTACCATATCCTCAAAATTTTCATTAAAAAAAAGTGAAGTGGTGAGTTGGTAAGGCTCTTGTTTCTTCCAGTCGAAGTTTCTCACCACTTCTTTTTCTGGGAAAACACAAACCTATTAGCAACATCCACAAAGCAAATCAAACTGACATAGCACTTGCCTGGATATAGACAATTCACCAATGGCTATATACAGCGTATATAGGAGGGTACATATATACTCAGAATCATGACTAGAAAGGTAAAGTATGTACACAGGGCAACATTATGTACACAGGACAACCTAGGGTACAGCGTAAGAGATTCTGCACACATTTTCCTGTCCAGAAAGGCCATGCACTTCCTCAGCAGGAAAGTGGCAGATAAGGGCCTGTAATCCCAGCACTTTGGGAGGCCAAGGCAGGCGGATCACCTGAGGTCAGGAGTTTGAGACCAGCCTGACCAACATGGAGAAACTCCGTCTCTACTAAAAATACAAAATAAGTGGGGTGTGATAGTGTGTGCCTGTAGTCCCAGTTACTTGAGAGGCTGAGGCAGGAGAATCACTTGAACCCGGGAGGTGGAGGTTGCAGTGAGCTGAGATCGTGCCATTGCACTCTAGCCTGGGCAACAAGAGCAAAACACAGTCTAAAAACAACAACAACAACAACAAAAAGAAAGGGGCATATAAGAGAAGGTAGGCCATTTGAAAAGACCCTTTTTCCCCTGTGTGTGTGTGTGTGTGTGTGAGAGAGTGTGTGTGTGTGTGTGTGTGAGAGAGTGTGTGTGTGTGTGTGTGAGAGAGAGTGTGTGACAGAGTCTCTCTCCATCACCCAGGCTGGAGTGCAGTGGTGCGATCTTGGCTCACTGCAACCTCCACCTCCCAGGTTCAAGCAATTATCCCTGCCTCAGCCTCCTGAGTAGCTGGGATTACAGGCTCCCGCCACCACGCCCAGCTAATTTTTGTATTTTTAGTAGTGACGGGGTTTCGCCATGTTGGCCAGGCTGATCTTGAACTCCTGACCTCAGGTGATCCGCCCGCCTCGGCCTCCCAAAGTGCTGAGATTACGTGTGTGAGCCACCGCGCCCAGCCCCCTCTTCGGTTTCTTCTCCTATAGTGGGGAAATAAGATAACTAATGTGTATTGAGCTTTTACTAATTGCTTCAGTAGACTACCTTGTGTGGGGAGGTAGTGCTATCCTCATTTTCCCTAAAAACAAAAAAGTTGAGGGTTAGGTTAAATAACTTGCCCAAAGTCACGTAGCCATTGAGTGGCAGATCTGGAATTTTAACTGAAATCTGACTCTGAAGCCTATGCTTCTTTTATTGGATTTTGGTGCATCTTAATAGCAAAGGGGATTGTGTGACACTGGTCCATAGCCAGAGAATGGAAGGAAGAAACAAAAAGATTCTCTTCTCTAAATATCCTTTAAAAAAAAAATTATTAAGGCAGAGTCTCAATCTGTTGTCCAGGCTGGAGTGCAGTGGCAAAATCTCGGCTCACTGCAACCTCCGCCTCCCAGGTTCAAGCGAGTCTCCTGCCTCAGCCTCCCAAGTAGCTGGGATTACAGGCGCCCGCCACCACGCCCAGCTAATTTTTTGTATTTTTAGTAGAGACGGGGGTCTTGCCATGTTGATCAGGCTGGTCTTAAACTCCTGACCACCTCAGCCTCTCAAAGTGCTGGTATTACAGGCATGAACCACTGCGCCCGACCTCTCCAAATATCTTTTAATCAGTCTTTATTGAATGTGAAATCTTTAAAGAGAAAACCTTCGTGAAAGAATATCCTATTCTCTCACAATATGCCCTTTGTAGGGTGTTAGTGTACAATAATTACATATTAAAAACAAACCAACCAACCTTGTTATTACTCCTCAGCTCCACAACATTATCGAACCAAGGGAATGATTACAAAGAGTTAATAGCAGTCTAAACATCAACTCTTTCCATTTTCTTTTAAGCATCTTGACAGTCTAATGCTTCCTAAAGTTTATAAACTAATATTTCCTATGTTAGGAAAGATACTCCACAACACTTAGTTGCTTTCATAACATATTCCCATTTGAGTATCTTTAAATATTAAGTGAAACAAACAAGAACAAAAACACCTGTGCTACACACTCACACATGGGGGCAGAATCACTCCTACCCTTTAGGTACAAGTCCAAACTCCCGCTTTCATTAAATGGGTTTATTCGCACATGTGCACATGCATGCAGATAATCTATTCCCCTACAGAACAGAAGCAATTTCTGAAGCAGCTAGCCCCACCTTAGAGTGTGCCAGGGAATCCAGGGAGTTCAGAGCTGCACACTACAGCTCAGGACAGCCTTAAATCCAGCCCAATCACAGTCTTGCCCAAGCAGAGCAAGCAATACAGGCCCTTCTTTCATGACGTTTTCCTTAGCCTCCTACCCGGCCCTTCTTGGCCTCAGCCCCATCTTGGGACTCTGACACTGTCTTAGACAAAATGTAGCAGAAAACATGTCATGGTAATTATTAGAGAACTTGGCCCGAAGACACACATATCCCAAAGAACATGGAAAATGTAAAAATGTTCAGGGAAATTAAAAGTGTATAATGTAACAAATCAAAGATAACCAATGTTTTGATTTAAAAACAGAAGTTTCTTATCTACAAAATGAGTACATGAATTATTAGAAAAATGTATAAAAATTTCAGAGTTCAAAGAAGTATAAAGTAATAAGTGAAAGTCTTGTTTTGCTGCCCACCCTCATTATTCCCACTTCCCAGAGAGGATCACTGATTAAAGTACCTTATGATTCCTTCCACACATTGCCATATACATGTGTATTTGTACAGTTTTTTCTTCCCACAAATGGAAGCCATGGTTAAGATCGCAGACTCTAGAGCCAGACTGACTAGGTTTGAGTTCCATCTTTACCAATTACTGGTTGTGAGCTCTTTGGCAAGTCACCTAATCTATCTGTGCCTCAGTTTCCTCATTTATGAAAAGATAAATTATATTACTTGCTTCATAGGGCTGTTATAAGGATTAAATGAGTTGCTTATATGCCAGACACTTAAGACAGTGTTATATAAGTGTCAGTCTAATATTTAAAGGGTCTTTATTGAGATATATTTTGCGTATCATAAAATTCGGCTTTTTTTTTTTGAGACAGAGTCTTACTCTGTCACCCAGGCTGGAGTGCAGTGGCGTGATCACGGCTCGCTGCAGCCTCGACCTCTAAGGCTCAGGTGATCCTCCCACCTCACCCCTCCAGTAGCTGGGACTACAGGCACGCGCCACCATGGCCGGCTAATATGTTGTATTTTTTGTAGACACAGGGTTTCGCTATGTTGCCCAGGCTAGTCTCGAACTCCTGGGTTCAAGGGATCTGCCCGCCTTGGGTCTCTCAAAGTGCAGGGAATACAGGTATGAGCCACTGCATCCAGCCGAATTAACCCCTTTTAAGTGTGCAATTCAATGATTTTTAGTAACATTACTGAGTGGTACAATCATAAATGAGTTTTACAACATTTTCACTCTCCTAATAAGGATCCCTCCTGCTCATTTACAGTTAATCTCTGTTCCCACCCCCAACCCTAGGCAAGCATTAGTCTACTTTCCATTTCCAAATATTTGTCTTTTACAGAAATTTCATGTAAATGGAATCATACAATATGTGGTTTCTTTTGCCTGGATTCTTTCACTTCACAAAATGTTTGTGAGGTTCATCCATGACACAGCATGTGTTAGTAGTCTGTGATTTTTATGCTGAGTAGTATTCTATTATGCCACACTTTGTCCATTTGCCAGTTGATAGACATTTAGATTGTTTCCGGTGTATGACTACTACGAATAATGCTCCTGTGAACATTTCCATGCAAGTCTTTGTGTAGTCATATGTGTTAATTTTTCTTGGATAGATATCTAGGAATGAAATTGCCAGGTTGTATGGAAGTTATATGTTTAACATTTTGAGGAACTGTCAAACTGCTTTCAAAGTGGCTGTACCATTTTACGGTCCTATCAGCATTTCATGAGAGTTTGCATTCTTGCACAATCTCACTAACATTTGTTCATTTGTTGTTGTTTGTTTTACTTTTCATTCTCATTCTGCCGGGTGCAAAATGGTATTAATAGTGGTTTTAATTTGCATTTTCCTAATGACTGATGTTGGGCATCTTGTCATGTGCTTATTAACCACTTGTAGATCATCTTTGATGAAAAGTATGCTCATAGCTTTTGTACATTTTAAAATTGGGTTGTCTGCTTAATAACTTGCAAGAGTTCTTTCTGTATTCTAAATAGAAATTCTTTATTGTATACGTATTTTGCAAATATTTTCTTCCAGTCTGTTGCTTGTCTTTTTGTTCTCTTAATAGTGTCATTTCGAAGTGCAAAAGTTTTGAATTTTCCTAAGGCTCAATTTATCAATTTTTTTCTTTGATGGACTGTGCTTTTCGTGTCATATCTAAGAAACCTTTACCTAACCTAAGGTCTTGTAGATTTTATCCTATGTTTTCTTCTAAACATCTTACTGTTTTTAGCTCTTACATTTAAGTCTATGAAAAATTGAGAATAAATTTTCCTGTATGGTGTGAGATGAGACTCTAACATAATCTTTTTCATGCACTGATCATATATCCTGTGGCCTTGGTGTACTTCTAATAGTTTTTGTTTTGTTTTGTGGATTCCTTAGGACTTTCAATATACAAGATTATGTCATATGCAGATAGAGTTATTGTACTTCTACCTTTTCAGTCTGGATGATTTATGTTTGTTTTTCTGCCTTAATTCTCCCGATAGAACCTCCAGTACAATGTTCAATAAAAATGGTGAGCGCAGATATTCTTGTTTTGCTTTTGATTTTAGGGGAAAGTTTTCAGTCTTTTACATTTAAGTCTGATTTTAGCTGTGGGTTTTTTTGGTAAATACCTTTTATCAGGTTTAGGAAGTTCCCTTTTATTCCTAGTTCGTTGAATATTTTTATCATAAAAAGGTATTGTACGTTGTCAAAAGCTTTTTCTGTGTCTACTGAAATGACGATGCGGATTTTGTCTTTTAAAATATTTTAATTGATCATTTTAGGTATAATATGTTGATTGATTTTCATATGTTGACCTAACCTTGCATTCCCAGAATAAATCCCAACTGGTTATGATGTATAAATTTTTCTTTACATTGCTGGGTTTGGCTTGCTGATATTTTGTTGAGGGTTTTTGTGCATATATTTATAAGGGATATTGGTCTGTAGCTTTCTCGTTATGTCTTTGTTTTAATTTGGCATCAGGGTAATATTTGCCTCATAGAATGAGTTGTGAAGTGTTTTCTCCCATTCCAATTTCGGAAGAGTTTATGAAGGATTTCTATTAATTCTTCTTTAAACTTTTAATAGCATTAACCAGTGAAGCCATCTGAGCCTGTGTTTTTCTTTGTGGAAAGTTTATTGATTCCCAATTCAATCACTTGTCATAAAGCTACACAGATTTTCTATTTCTTTCTGAATTAGTTTTGGTAGTTTGTGTGTTATTCTAGTAATTTGTTCATTTCATGTAGATTATCTAATTCGATTCCATGCAATTGTCCATAGTATTCCTTTATAATGTTTTTATTTCTCTAAAGTTGATAGTGATGCCTACTCTTTCATTTATAATTTTAGCAATTTGAATCTTTGTTTCTTGGTCAGTCTAGCTAAAGGTTTATTAATTTTGTTGATCCTTTCAGAAAGTCAGCTTGAATTTTGTTGATTTCTATTGTTTTTCTGTTTCCTAGGGTAATTAGTCCTACACTATTTTTTAAATCAGTATATTTATTAAAAGTGGTTACTTATTCATTTTTCCTCATGTACCCTTTTTACATTATACATGTTACACGTTCTGTTTGACATTCATCTGAAAAATATAATTTATATTTGATATATTGGATGATTTCATAATTGACAATAAAATGCTTTCTTTTTTTCCCCTCAAATTTATTTTAAGTTCTGAGGTACCTGTGCAGGATGTGCAGATTTGTTACATAGGCAAACAGGTGATTTTGCTGCACAGATCATCCCATCACCTAGGTATTAAGCCCAGCATCCATTAACTATTCTTCCTGATGTTCTCTCTCCCTCCCCTAACCCCCTGACAAGCCCCAGTGTGTTGTTTCCCCCAATGTGTCAATGTGTTCTCATTGTTTAGCTCTCACTTGTAAGTGAGAACATGCAGTGTTTTTTTTTCTGTTCTCGCATTAGTTTGTTGAGAATAATGGCTTCCAGCTCCATCCATGTCCCTGCAAAGGACATTATCTTATTATTAGTATTAGTATTAGTATTAGTATTAGTATTAGTATTAGTATTAGTATTTTGAGACGAAGTCTCACTCTGTTGCCGGACTGGAGTGCAGTGGCGCAATCTCGACTTCCTGCAACTTCTGCCTCCAAGGTTCAAACGATTCTTCTGCCTCAGCCTCCCAAGTAGCTGGGACTACAGGTGCATGCCACCACACCTGGCTAATTTTTGTATTTTTAGTAGGGACCGGGTTTCACCATGTTGGCCAGGATAGTCTCCATCTCCTGACCTCATGATCTGTCTGCCTCAGCCTCCCAAAGTGCTGGGATTACAGGCATGAGCCACTGTGCCTGACCAATCTTGTTATTTTTTATGACTGCATAGTATTCCATGGTGTATATGTACCACATTTTCTTTATCTAGTCTATCATTGACGGGCATTTAGGTTGATTCCATATCTTTGCTATTGTGAATAGTGCTGCAGTGAACATATGCATGCATGTATCTTTATAATAGAATGATTTATATTCCTTTGGGTATATACCCAGTAATGACATTGCTGGGTCAAATGGTATTTCTTTCTATAGGTCTTTGAGAAATCACACTGTCTTCCACAATGGGTGAACTAATTCATACTCCCACCAACAGTGTAAAAGCATTCCTTTTTCTCTGCAGCTTCACCAGCCTCTGTTTTTTTGTTTGTTTTGTTTTTACTTTTTAATAATCGCCATTGTGATGGATGTGAGATGGTATCTCATTGTGGTTTTGATTGGTTTTGATTTGCATTTCTCTAATGATCGGTGATGTTGAGCTTTTTTTTTTTTATGTGTTTGTTGACCCCATGTATGTCTTCTTTTGAGAAGTGTCTGTTCATATCCTTTGCCCACTTTTTAATGGGTTTGTTTTTTTCTTGTAAATTTGTTTAAATTCCTTGTAGATTCTGGCTGGATATTAGACCTTTGTCAGATGAATAGATCGCAAAAATTTTCTCCCATTCTGTAGGTTGTCAGTTCACTCTGATGATAGTTTCTTTTGCTGTGTGGAAGCTCTTTAGTTTAATTAGATCCCATTTTTCAATTTTTGCTTTGGTTGCAATTGCTTTTTGCATTTTCATCAATAAATCTTTGCCTGTGCCTATGTCCTCAATGGTATTGCCTAGATTTTCTCCTAGGGTTTTTATAATTATGAGTTTTACATTTAAGTCTTTAATTCATCTTGGTCTTATTTCTGAGATCTCTATTCTGTTCCATTGGTCTGTGTGTTGGTTTTTATACCAGCACTATGCTGTTTTGGTTACTGTAGCCTAGTAGTATAGTTTGAAGTCAGGTGGTGTGATGCCTCCAGATTTGTTCTTTTTGCTTACGATTGTCTTGGCTATACAGGTTCTTTTTTGGTTCCATATGAAATTTAAAGTAGTTTTTTCATAGACAGTATATAGTTGAATTGTGTTTGTTTTATCCATTCTGTCAATCTCTATATTTTACTGGAAAGTTTACTCCATTTAAATGTAATGTAATTACTGATTTTAAAGAAAGGACTAGCATCTGCCATTTTGCTATTTGTTTTCTGTATGTCATATCACTTTTGTACCTCTGTTTTTCCATTATTTCCTTACTTTGTGACATATAGGCATTTTCTAATGCCCTATTTTAATTAATTTGTCATTTCTTTTATCACATATCCTTAGTGTTATTTTCTTAGTGGTTGCTGTGGGGATTACAATTATTATTTTAAAACAATCTAGGCTGGGCAGTGGCTCACGCCTGTAATCCCAGCACTTTGGGAGGCCGAGGCAGGCAGATCACCTGAGGTCAGGAGTTCAAGACCAGCCTGGCCAGCATGGTAAAACCCCATCTCTACTAAAAATACAAAAATTAGCTGGGCGTGGTGGTGGGTGCCTGTAATCCCAGCTATTCGGGAAGCTGAGGCAGAGAGAATCGCTTGAACCCGGGAGGTGGAGGTTACAGTGAGCTGAGATCGCGCCACTGCACTCCAGCCTGGCGACAGAGCAGAACTCTGTCTCAAAAACAACAACAACAAACCAATCTAGCAATCTAGTTGAGATTAATAGAAATGTAATTTTAATAGTATACGGAATCATTTTCCAATATAGCTCCATTCCCGCTCTGTTGTTTTGGTGCTGTTATTGTCATAGAAATTATATATTTTACATTATTAGTCTATCAACACAATTTTATAATTATTTCTTTATGCAATTATATTTTAAATAAGGTAGGAGAAGACAAAAGTTACAAAAATATGTTTACATTATCTTTTATGTTTACCTACATAGATACCTTTACTGGTACTATTTATTTATTTGTGTGGATTTGAATTACTGTATAGTTCTTTCATTTTAGACTGAAGGACTTCTTTTAGTATTTCTTGTAGGTCAGATCTGCTAGTGAAAAATTCTTTCAGTTTTTGTTCATCTGGAAATGTGTTAATTCTCTTTCAGTTTTGAAGGATAGTTTTGCCAAATACAGAATTTTTAGTTGACAATTTTTTCCTTTCAGCACTTTGAGGGTGCCATCCCAATGCATTCTGTCCTCCATGAAAGCAAGAAGGCATTCTGTCCTTTTTGATGAGAAGTCCACTGTTAATCTTTTTTTTTTTTTTTTTTTTTTTTTGAGAGGGAGTCTCGCTCTGTCGCCCAGGCTGGAGTGCAGTGGCCGGATCTCCGCTCACTGCAAGCTCCGCCTCCCGGGTTTACGCCATTCTCCCGCCTCAGCCTCCCGAGTAGCTGGGACTACAGGCGCCCGCCACCTCGCCCGGCTAGTGTTTTTGTACTTCTTTTTAGTAGAGACGGGGTTTCACCGTGTTAGCCAGGATGGTCTCGATCTCCTGACCTCGTGATCCGCCCGTCTCGGCCTCCCAAAGTGCTGGGATCTTATTGAGAGTCCCTTATATGTGACGAATTGCTTTTCTCTTGCTGCTTTAAGAGTCTTTGTCTTTCAACAGTTTGACTATGATGTGACTGGGTGTAGATATCCTTGTGTTGACCCTACTCGAAGTTTGTTGCACTTTTAGCTGTGCAGAGCAAAGTTTTTCATAAAATTGGGGAAATTTTTGGCTATTATTTCTTCAAATATTCTTTCTATTTGTTTACATCTCCCTCTTCTCCTTCTGGGACTTACATTGTATGTCTATTGGTATGCTTGATGGTATACTACAGGTCTCTGAATCTTTTTGCTTTCTATTACTCAGACTGACTTACCTAAATTAACCTATGTTTGAGTTCTCTGATTCTTTTTTTCTGCCAGCTCAAATCTACTATTGAACAATTTTAGTGAATCTTTCATTGCAATTACTGTACTTCGCAACTCCATAATTTCTGTTTGCATCTTTCAAACGCTTTTTTTTTTTGGAGACGGAATTTTGCTCTGTCAGCCAGGCTGGAGTGCAGTGGCATGATCTTGGCTCACTGCAACCTCTGCCTCCTGGGTTCAAACGATTTTCCTGCCTCAGCCTCCCAAGTAGCTGGGATTACAGGCATGCACCACCACACCTGGCTGATTTTTGTGTTTTCAGTAGAGACGGGGTTTCGCCATGTTGGCCAGGCCGGTCTCAAGCTCTTTAAAGTCCACTACAAACACTGCATTCCTTAGATCTTTCTTTTAAGTTTTTGGACAGGCCCTGGCTCGCCCAAACTGGTATAATCACCTCAGGCAGTTGTGATGTTAAACAATTGCAGCTGATTACTTTTGATAAATGCACTAAAGATAGGGCTTTTCTTGTCGAGCAAGCTCAGAGTCAGGTCACATATGAAAGTATTGTATAAATGGGGCTTTCCCAGAGAGATATGAGACAAGTCAAACAGTAACAATGCTGTGGGATAGTTTTTTGAGGAGCTCCAAACCCAGTCTGCCCCCTCTAGTGGCTGTAAAGCTGTTGCTTTTTTTTGTTTTTGATTTTTTTGTTTGTTTTGTTTTTACAGCTCCTCAGGCTGTGAGTTGGCTGGTTTTCAAGGGAACTGTGGAGCTCGGGAGAGAAACATGGGAGTAGGCCAAGTTAAAAATGTAAAATTTTCTTACATAGGTGCTGTGGTTTTTCTTGACTAAATGCTCCTCAGATTGCTTTAGACCTTTGGTTAATTTCCAGATTTGTAAAAAAAAAAAAAAAAAAAAAAAGTTGATTTTTATAATTTTGCCAGTATTTTCATTGATTTTATAGAGGAGTGGATTTACAGAGATCCTTACTCTGCCATTCCAGAAGTCTCACCTGGTTAGCTATTATTTTATTATACAAGCTGTTCCTTGCCTTGCTTTTTCCTCATTTTAAAATGCCTCTTACATTTTTTTTAACACCAGGTCATGCAGAGCTTCTGTAGTGTTCCAGAGTAGGGAAACAACATAATTTATTTAACCATGCCCTATCATTAGACCGAGATTTTTTTTCTACCATAATCAATGCAGTTTAGGTTTTTTCCAATTTTTTTCATATGACAATCAATGCAATGAATACCCTTTGAATTATATTGTTTTATATATTGAAAGTATATATATTTAGATTAGATTCCCAATTGAAGAACAGCTGGTCAAAGAGTATATGCAGTTCTAATTTTGACTGATATTGCCAAATTGCCCTCAAGATAGCTACACTAATTACACTCTTCTTACTGCTATATCAAAGTGTCTCTCTTCACATACATTTACCAACACTGAAAATCTTAATTTTTGCTAATTCAATAGTTCATAAAATAGTGCCTTATTCCATTAATTCACATATTTACCTTAGGATAAGGATATCTATTTACCTTACACGTGGTTTGAAAACTGCTTTGAATTGAGGCTTTGCTACAGCAAGAGGAGAGAAAAAAAATGGTTTTAGATGTGGGGACCATCACAGAGCATACCCTGTTACCAACATGGTTTTTGTCCAGTGGTTTGTAAAAACCAGTCTGGGGATAAAGCTATCAATCAATCCCTTTTATTACCATTGTTTCGTGAATTTGGGTAATTTCACACTCTCAAGACTCATGGCAATTGATGGAAGGATGAAGTTCTACATCTTGGAATTTGGCATGATGACTCAGTATATAAATGCAGCCCCCTCTTGCAAATTGTTCTGGGGCATTGATAAACCCTGGCTGGAACTTACAGTTGCTCACAAACATTTTAGCTAGCTACTGCTAACCTTTTTCTTTCATAGTTGCAACTAGAAAGAACTGCACATGCTTTGGGCTCATGAATTGTTTGTAGAGGGCAGGAGAAGGATACTATTGTGTCCAAGTTGCTTTAAAAGTATTTTATGAGGGAGGTATAGAGAAGAAAATAGTGATATTTAATGTGAGGTTTAAAAAGACAGGGAAGAAATTAAAGGTCTGCACTTGAAGGTCTAATATACCTAAATGCCAAGTAAAGTTCAGAGAGAGATTTATTATGACAACCGTAAAGAGAACACCTCTTTTGTCTAGGCTGACGTCTTCAATTACATTGTTTGTCTTTTGGGCACTAGCATGGTTTCCAAAAGCCAGGACAAGTTTGCTTAATACACAGCTTGTTCTTTTATATCTTTCATATATGGCCATTCCTAGGCTATGGATATTATGCTACTTAAATCAAGCCAGTATGTAAAGGGATTGAGTGGTGAGCATGCAAGGATTGGGTGGGGAGGGCCAACATGGAGGATGAGTAGAGGTCTTACTACACTGCTGTAGGGTTGAAGAGGGAAAGCCATCTGAAGGGTCACAGAAAATGAACTGATAAAAGACAGATTAATGGGAGAAAAGGGCATGTAGAATTTCTTTAACATGCACGAGAGGGTGGGGAAATCACCAAAACGTGATTACCCAATAACCTATGAGGCCCAGAGGTGTATATACCCTTCTTCATAAGGGAGGAGGAGATAGGGAACATAGGCAATTCTTTTGAGGGGTAGTAAATAATTATTAGGGAGAATGAATGAACCTGGGAGACAGAAATTAACTTGTAAATGACTCTTGGGAGTTTGAATGAGCCTGAGAAACAGACATTTTGTGAAAAAGTCTGTCCAGCTGTGGCTGTATTCCTCAGTCTTCTTTTCTGGGATAGATAATGAAATTTCAGGGAAGAAATGGAAGGCAATTGTGTTCTTTTTTGCAGGTCCTGTCTTAATTCAGATGAAGGAATAAAACTTCTTCCAGCATCTACTGACCTTCAAGGGCCTTTAATTTAAAATAATCAACATACCAGGGTGACATATTTTGAAGTGAAATTCCCTGGGCTCTTTCATTGCTGCCATCAACTCCTTGGTGATTTCAGAAAAGTTGCTTAATGTGTCAGTTTCCAAATCTAAGTGAGGCAATGAATTTGTAGGGAACACAAAAAGCATTACAAAAGCATTGTAGCTGTTACCAGAAAGGGGTCCTGATCGAGACCCCAAGAGAGGGTTTTTGGAGCTTACACAAGAAAGAATTTGGGGCGAGTCCACAGAGTAAAGTGAAAGCAAGTTTATTAGAGAAGTAAAGAAACAAAAGAATGGCTACTCCATAAACCGAGCAGTAGCATGAACTGCTTGACTGACTATACTTATTATTATTTCTTGATTATAGGCTAAACAAGGGGTGGATTATTCATGAGTTGTCCAGGGAAAGGGCAAACAATTTCCTGAACTGAGTCCTCCCCTTTTTAGACTAATAGAGTAACTTCTGAACGTTGCCATGGCATTTGTAAATGGTCATGGTGCTGCTGGAAATGTCTCTTAGCATGCTAATGCATTATAATTAATGTATAATGAGCAATGAGGACGACGAGAGGTCACTTTTGTTGCCATCTTAGTTTTGCTGGGTTTTGGCTGGCTTCTTCACTGCATCCTGTTTTATCAGCAGGATACCAGTCCTGCCGACCTCCTATCTCATCTTGTGACAAAGACTACCTAACCTCCTGAGAATGCAGCCCTGTAGGCCTCAGTCTTATTTTACCCATCCCCTATTCAAGATGGAGTTATTCTGGTTTAAACGCCTCTGACATAGTGGATATTGCTGTGATCACACACTATTCAGGGAAACTGAACTTGATCAAGTAAGCCACTGATAAAGGACTACATTTTAAAACCTTTTTTCTACTCAATAATTTTGTGCCTTAGTGGGTAGAGTCAAAATATAATCACAAAGAAAAGAAGGCTCATATTTTCCCTTTGAAATGTATATAGTTAGTATAGAGAATGGTTAGGTACGTGAGTTCTGGAGCAGACCTGCTTGCCTTCATATCCTGGCTCTGCCACCTAACAGGGTGTATAATCTTGGTCAATGTCTCTGTTTCTGTATTTGTAAAATAGGAATAATAATAGTTCTACCTCATTCATAAGATTGCTATGAGGATTAAATTAACATAAGAAAAGCAGTTAGTACTGGGCAAATAGTAAGCATTCAGTAAGTGTTAGCTTTTATTATCACTATTAATTAAAAATACTTTCCTTTGCTTAAACACCAAACAGGAGTCAGTAAGACAGGTGGAGGCAGAGAGCTGGCACCTATGAAAGCAAGGAAACCAAAGGCTTTCCTCCAGTCCCACCAGAGAGATCATAGTTCTGAAGATGGTGTTGCTGACATACTAGTTTGTAATTATTCTGACCACACTATTAGGGTGTTACTGGAAGGGGGCGTTCCTGATCTAGACCCCAAGAGAGTTCTTGGATCTCGCACAATAAATAATTTGAGATGAATCTGTCAGAGGCGTGTGAACCAGAGCAACTCCATCTTGAATAGGAACTGGGTAAAATGAGGCTGAAACCTACTGGGCTTGCATTCCCAGGCGGTTAAAGCATTCTAAGTCACAGGATGAGATAGGAGGTCAACAGAAAATACGGGTCATAAAGACCTTGTTGATAAAACAGGTTGCAGTACAGGAGCCGACCAAAACCCACCAAAACCAAAATGGCGACGAGAATGACCTCTGGTCGTCCTTGCTGCGACGCTACCACCAGCACCACGACAGTTTACAAATGCAGTGGCAACGTCAGGAATTTATTCTATATGGTCTAATAAGGGGAGGCATGAATAATCCACCCCTTGTTTAACATATCATCAAGAAATAACCATAAAAATGGGCAACCAGCCACCCTTGGGGCTGCTCTGTCCATGGAGTAGCCATTCTTTTATTCCTTTACTTTCTTAATCAACTTGCTTTCACTTTGCACTGCAGACTCGCCCTGGATTCTTTCTTGCACAAGATCCAATAATCTTCTCTTGGGGTCTGGATCGGGACCCGTTTCCTGTAACAAATTCATAAAGTGAAAGCAAGTTTAAGAAAGTAAAGGAATAAAGAATGGCTACTCCATAGGCAGAGTAGCCTCAAGGGCTGCTGGTAGCCCATTTTTATGGTTATTTCATGATTATGTGCTAAACAAGAGGTGGATTATTCGTGCCTCCCCTTTTAGGCCATATGGGGTAATTTCCTGACGTTGCCATGACATTCCTAAACTGTCACGGTACTGGTGGGAGTGTAGCAGTGAGGAAGACCAGAGTTCACTCTTGTCGCCATCTTGGTGTTGGTGGGTTTTGGCCCGCTTCTTTACTGCAACCTGTTTTATCAGCAAGGTCTTCAAGACCTGTATCTTGTGCCGACCACCTCTCTCATCCTGTGACTAAGAATGCCTTAACTTATTGGGAATGCCACCCAGCAAGTCTTTGCCTTA